>NC_049248.1:9852010-10501385 GCF_011100685.1 Canis lupus familiaris | reverse complement strand
AATTTATAAGAGAATTTTACAATTTTTATTTGCTTACAAAGTAAAGTTGCATATATCAAAGGAGATTGTTTATTTTTGCATAAAACATGACATTTTCTGGTTTCTAAATTGAATTTTAAATTCATTTCTAATCTATTCACTTAAAAAAACCATTTTAAAACTTTCTTTTCATCCAGGTACATATATCAAAAGATTCCAGACTTCTGAAACTAATTTACAATGTAGGAAAAAATAGTGACATACAATTTATAATAGAATGAAACTTTTGCACTGAGGGGGGCACTTGATGGGATGAGCCCTAGGTGTTATGCTATATGTTGGGAAATTGAACTCCAATAAAAAAGAAAAAGAAAAATAAAAAGAATGAAACTTTAGCTTTTATAACTGAGTTGGCTATATTTTGCATATCTTTTAACAAAGAAAGACAAGGCATGGTCTTAAGACCTCCTGAGATGATATTATTTCAATACCTATATTTAAATAAATTTTATTGCATTTTTATATTTATATATTAACAAAGTCACAAACATAACATATGTTTCTCTCTAATCTAGACTAACAATGGTTGAAATGCAGAATGGAACCTGTGCAGTTTATGGATCAAGTTTTAAAGGTTACACTGAAAACTGTCTAACTCCAAACACATACATCTGCATGCAGAGGATTGTGTAAAAGCTTATGACTTATAAAATATAAAGGATTCAAAAAACAGAAGCCATTTTTGGGGTGCCTGAGTGGCTCAGTTGGTTAAGCGTCTGCCTTCAGTTCAGGTTGTGATCCCAGGTCTTGGAATCAAGCCGATGGGGCTTCCTGCTCAGCTAGAAGTCTGTTTCTCCCTCTGTCCCACCCCTGCTCATGCTCTCTCCCTCATTCTAATTTCTCTCAAAAAAATACAATAAAATAAAATCTTTAAAAAAAAAAAGTGCCATTCTCTGAACCTCCTCTGTGAAGAAAACTTCCAGAAGAAAAGTCTGCCAATAGTTATTGAATTATTTTTCCATCTATAATGTGACACAAAAATAACCTTGCAGGGAAATAAAGGTCAATAATTAAATAATTCATCTTCTATAAGAATGTTTTGTTTAATTTTTGTAAAATTTCTTGTAATGAACAGATTCATTTTTATATTTAATAAACTGTTGATGAAATCCAGGGATAGGGAGGGGCAAGACGGCGGAAGAGTAGGGTCTCCCAATCACCTGTCTCCACCAAATTACCTAGAAAACCTTCAAATTATCCTGAAAATCTATCAATTCTGCCTGAGAATTAAAGAGAGAACACCTGGAATGCTACAGTGAGAAGAGTTTGCGCTTCTATCAAGGTAGGAAGACGGGGAAAAAGAAATAAAGAAACAAAAGGCCTCCAAGGGGGAGTGGCCCGCGAGGAGCCGGGCTGAGGCCGGGGCGAGTGTCCCCAGGACAGTAGAGCCCCGTCCCGGAGGAGCAGGAGCTGCACCGACCTTCCCCCTTCCCGGGCGGAAAGGGGCTCGTGGGGAGTTGGAGCAGGACCCAGGAGGGCGGGGGTGCCCTCGGGCTCCCCGGGACAGTAACAGAGCAACTGCGAGCCCAGGAGAGTGCGCCGAGCTCCCTAAGGGCTGCAACACGCACGGCGGACCCGGAGCAGCTCGGAGGGGGTCGGGCAGAGGAAGAGGCTCCGTGCGGAGGGGGCTGCGTGGCCCAGGAGCGAATCCAACAGCGCAGGCCCCGGAGCACAGAGCGCGGGGACACAGCCCAGGATCCAGCCTCCCCCCGGGACAGGCAGAGGCCGGGAGGGCCCAGGACAGCAAGGACGCTCCTGCCCCAGCTGAGCAGATCAGCGGCCCCGCCCCAGAGCCTCCAGGCCCTGCAGACGGAGAGCTCCGGAGTTCCTGCGGGGGCTGAATCCAGGTTTCCAGAGCTGGCCCCGCCACTGGGGCTGTTGCTCCTGGGGCCTCACGGGGTAAACAACCCCCACTGAGCCGCACCAGGAAGGGGCACAGCAGGTCCCCCAACTGCTAACACCTGAAAATCAGCACAGCAGGCCCCTCCCCCAGAAGACCAGCTAGACGGACAAGTTCCAGGGGAAGTCAAGGGACTTAAAGTACACAGAATCAGAAGATACTCCCCCGTGGTTCTTTTTTTGTTTTGTTTTGTTTTGCTTTTTGATTTGTTTCCTTCCCCCACCCCCCTTTTTTCTCCCTTCTTTCCTTTTCTTTCTCTTTTTCTTCTTTTTTTTTTTCATTTTTTTTCTTCCTTTTTTTTCTCTTTCTCTTTTCTTTCCTTCTTTCTCTCCTCTCTTTTTCTCCTTTTCCCAATACAACTTGCTTTTGGCCACTCTGCACTGAGCAAAATGACTAGAAGGAAAACCTCACCTCAAAAGAAAGAATCAGAAACAGACCTCTCTCCCACAGAGTTACAAAATCTGGATTACAATTCAATGTCAGAAAGCCAATTCAGAAGCACTATTATACAGCTACTGGTGGCTATAGAAAAAAGCATAAAGGACTCAAGAGACATCATGACGGCAGAATTTAGATCTAATCAGGCAGAAATTAAAAATCAATTGAATGAGATGCAATCCAAACTAGAAGTCCTAACGACGAGGGTTAACGAGGTGGAAGAACGAGTGAGTGACATAGAAGACAAGTTGATAGCAAAGAAGGAAACTGAGGAAAAAAGAGACAAACAATTAAAAGACCATGAAGATAGAATAAGGGAAATAAACGACAGCCTGAGAAAGAAAAACCTACGTTTAATTGGGGTTCCCGAGGGCGCCGAAAGGGACAGAGGGCCAGAATATGTATTTGAACAAATTCTAGCTGAAAACTTTCCTAATCTGGGAAGGGAAACAGGCATTCAGATCCAGGAAATAGAGAGATCCCCCCCTAAAATCAATAAAAACCGTTCAACACCTCGACATTTAATAGTGAAGCTTGCAAATTCCAAAGACAAAGAGAAGATCCTTAAAGCAGCAAGAGACAAGAAATCCCTGACTTTTATGGGGAGGAGTATTAGGGTAACAGCAGACCTCTCCACAGAGACCTGGCAGGCCAGAAAGGGCTGGCAGGATATATTCAGGGTCCTAAATGAGAAGAACATGCAACCAAGAATCCTTTATCCAGCAAGGCTCTCATTCAAAATGGAAGGAGAGATAAAGAGCTTCCAAGACAGGCAGCAACTAAAAGAATATGTGACCTCCAAACCAGCTCTGCAAGAAATTTTAAGGGGGACTCTTAAAATTCCCCTTTAAGAAGAAGTTCAGTGGAACAGTCCACAAAAACAAGGACTGAATAGATATCATGATGACACTAAACTCATATCTCTCAATAGTAACTCTGAATGTGAACGGGCTTAATGACCCCATCAAAAGGCGCAGGGTTTCAGACTGGATAAAAAAGCAGGACCCATCTATTTGCTGTCTACAAGAGACTCATTTTAGACAGAAGGACACCTACAGCCTGAAAATAAAAGGTTGGAGAACCATTTACCATTCGAATGGTCCTCAAAAGACAGCAGGGGTAGCCATCCTTATATCAGATAAACTAAAATTTACCCCAAAGACTGTAGTGAGAGATGAAGAGGGACACTATATCATACTTAAAGGATCTATTCAACAAGAGGACTTAACAATCCTCAATATATATGCCCCGAATGTGGGAGCTGCCAAATATATCAATCAATTATTAACCAAAGTGAAGAAATACTTAGATAATAATACACTTATACTTGGTGACTTCAATCTAGCTCTTTCTATACTCGATAGGTCTTCTAAGCACAACATCTCCAAAGAAACGAGAGCTTTAAATGATACACTGGACCAGATGGATTTCACAGATATCTACAGAACTTTACATCCAAACTCAACTGAATACACATTCTTCTCAAGCGCACATGGAACTTTCTCCAGAATAGACCACATACTGGGACACAAATCGGGTCTGAACCGATACCAAAAAATTGGGATTGTCCCCTGCATATTCTCAGACCATAATGCCTTGAAATTAGAACTAAATCACAACAAGAAGTTTGGAAGGACCTCAAACACGTGGAGGTTAAGGACCATCCTGCTAAAAGATAAAAGGGTCAACCAGGAAATTAAGGAAGAATTAAAAAGATTCATGGAAACTAATGAGAATGAAGATACAACCGTTCAAAATCTTTGGGATGCAGCAAAAGCAGTCCTGAGGGGGAAATACATCGCAATACAAGCATCCATTCAAAAACTGGAAAGAACTCAAATACAAAAGCTAACCTTACACATAAAGGAGCTAGAGAAAAAACAGCAAATAGATCCTACACCCAAGAGAAGAAGGGAGTTAATAAAGATTCGAGCAGAACTCAACGAAATCGAGACCAGAAGAACTGTGGAACAGATCAACAGAACCAGGAGTTGGTTCTTTGAAAGAATTAATAAGATAGATAAACCATTAGCCAGCCTTATTAAAAAGAAGATAGAGAAGACTCAAATTAATAAAATCATGAATGAGAAAGGAGAGATCACTACCAACACCAAGGAAATACAAACGATTTTAAAAACATATTATGAACAGCTATACGCCAATAAATTAGGCAATCTAGGAGAAATGGACGCATTCCTGGAAAGCCACAAACTACCAAAACTGGAACAGGAAGAAATAGAAAACCTGAACAGGCCAATAACCAGGGAGGAAATTGAAGCAGTCATCAAAAACCTCCCAAGACACAAAAGTCCAGGACCAGATGGCTTCCCAGGGGAATTTTATCAAACGTTTAAAGAAGAAACCATACCTATTCTCCTAAAGCTGTTTGGAAAGATAGAAAGAGATGGAGTACTTTCAAATTTGTTCTATGAGGCCAGCATCACCTTAATTCCAAAACCAGACAAAGACCCCACCAAAAAGGAGAATTACAGACCAATATCCCTGATGAACATGGATGCAAAAAATCTCAACAAGATACTAGCCAATAGGATCCAACAGTACATTAAGAAAATTATTCACCATGACCAAGTAGGATTTATCCCTGGGACACAAGGCTGGTTCAACACCCATAAAACAATCAATGTGATTCATCATATCAGCAAGAGAAAAACCAAGAACCATATGATCCTCTCATTAGATGCAGAGAAAGCATTTGACAAAATACAGCATCCATTCCTGATCAAAACTCTTCAGAGTGTAGGGATAGAGGGAACATTCCTCGACATCTTAAAAGCCATCTATGAAAAGCCCACAGCAAATATCATTCTCAATGGGGAAGCACTGGGAGCCTTTCCCCTAAGATCAGGAACAAGACAGGGATGTCCACTCTCACCACTGCTATTCAACATAGTACTGGAAGTCCTAGCCTCAGCAATCAGAAAACAAAAAGACATTAAAGGCATTCAAATTGGCAAAGAAGAAGTCAAACTGTCCCTCTTCGCCGATGACATGATACTCTACATAGAAAACCCAAAAGTCTCCACCCCAAGATTGCTAGAACTCATACAGCAATTCGGTAGCGTGGCAGGATACAAAATCAATGCCCAGAAATCAGTGGCATTTCTATACACTAACAATGAGATTGAAGAAAGAGAAATTAAGGAGTCAATCCCATTTACAATTGCACCCAAAAGCATAAGATACCTAGGAATAAACCTAACCAAAGATGTAAAGGATCTATACCCTCAAAACTATAGAACACTTCTGAAAGAAATTGAGGAAGACACAAAGAGATGGAAAAATATTCCATGCTCATGGATTGGCAGAATTAATATTGTGAAAATGTCAATGTTACCCAGGGCAATTTACACGTTTAATGCAATCCCTATCAAAATACCATGGACTTTCTTCAGAGAGTTAGAACAAATTATTTTAAGATTTGTGTGGAATCAGAAAAGACCCCGAATAGCCAGGGGAATTTTAAAAAAGAAAACCATATCTGGGGGCATCACAATGCCAGATTTCAGGTTGTACTACAAAGCTGTGGTCATCAAGACAGTGTGGTACTGGCACAAAAACAGACACATAGATCAGTGGAACAGAATAGAGAATCCAGAAGTGGACCCTGAACTTTATGGTCAACTAATATTCGATAAAGGAGGAAAGACTATCCAGTGGAAGAAAGACAGTCTCTTCAATAAATGGTGCTGGGAAAATTGGACATCCACATGCAGAAGAATGAAACTAGACCACTCTCTTTCACCATACACAAAGATAAACTCAAAATGGATGAAAGATCTAAATGTGAGACAAGATTCCATCAAAATCCTAGAGAAGAACACAGGCAACACCCTTTTTGAACTCGGCCATAGTAACTTCTTGCAAGATACATTCAGGAAGGCAAAAGAAACAAAAGCAAAAATGTACTATTGGGACTTCATCAAGATAAGAAGCTTTTGCACAGCAAAGGATACAGTCAACAAAACTAAAAGACAACCTACAGAATGGGAGAAGATATTTGCAAATGACATATCAGATAAAGGGCTAGTTTCCAAGATCTATAAAGAACTTCTTAAACTCAACACCAAAGAAACAAACAATCCAATCATGAAATGGGCAAAAGACATGAACAGAAATCTCACAGAGGAAGACATAGACATGGCCAACATGCATGTGAGAAAATGCTCTGCATCACTTGCCATCAGGGAAATACAAATCAAAACCACAATGAGATACCACCTCACACCAGTGAGAATGGGGAAAATTAACAAGGCAGGAAACAACAAATGTTGGAGAGGATGTGGAGAAAAGGGAACCCTCTTACACTGTTGGTGGGAATGTGAACTGGTGCAGCCACTCTGGAAAACTGTGTGGAGGTTCCTCAGACAGTTAAAAATATACCTGCCCTATGACCCAGCAATTGCACTGTTGGGGATTTACCCCAAAGATACAAATGAAATGAAACGCCGGGACACCAGCACCCCGATGTTTCTAGCAGCAATGGCCACGATAGCCAAACTGTGGAAGGAGCCTCGGTGTCCAACGAAAGATGAATGGATAAAGAAGATGTGGTCTATGTATACAATGGAATATTACTCAGCTATTAGAAATGACAAATACCCACCATTTGCTTCAACGTGGATGGAACTGGAGGGTATTATGCTGAGTGAAGTAAGTCAGTCGGAGAAGGACAAACATTATATGTTCTCATTCATTTGGGGAATATAAATAATAGTGAAAGGGAATATAAGGGAAGGGAGAAGAAATGTGTGGGAAATATCAGAAAGGGAGACAGAACGTAAAGACTGCTAACTCTGGGAAATGAACTAGGGGTGGTAGAAGGGGAGGAGGGCGGGGGGTGGGAGTGAATGGGTGACGGCACTGGGGGTTATTCTGTATGTTAGTAAATTGAACACCAATAAAAAATAAATTAAAAAACAAACAAACAAAACAAAGGCAGAGGCTCAATCCCTGAGCCACCCAGGCATCCCAGATCCTGTTTTTTAAGGCACTCTGATACCCTCTATCTTTTGATTGGAGCATTTAGTATCAGCATTCAGAGTGCTTATTCAAAGATATGAACTTTGTGCCTTTGTGTTACCAGTAGAGTTGGTGTTTCTGGTGACGTTCTCTGGTCCTTTCTAGTCTTTGTTTCTTTTGGTCTCTTTTTTCCCCCCACTAGAATAGTCCCTCTTAAAATTCCTTACTGGACTAGTTTAGCGGTCATGAACTCCTTTATACTTTTCCTTTCTGGGAAAATCTTTCTCTCTATCCTGAATGACACCCTTGCTGAAGAAAGAATTCATACAAATTGGACTCCAATAAAAAGAAATTTAAAAACAAACAAACAAACAAAAAAAGAAATCCAGGGTTAAACTAAACTTCAAACTATGATTTTATTAGATGTGCACAAATATTACACTAAGAAGGCTTACAGAACTTTTCAAACTCAAAAATTTTGCTAACCTTTTTTTTAGTTCAAGGGATAGACCCACCTAAAAATTTAAGATAGGTGCATGTAAAGTTTTGCCTCCCCCGTACTAGTCTTGATCTCTGATGATATGGAGGAGAAAATAAAAATCTCCATTGAGTATTTTTAACCACAAATGAACCTCCATATTAGTTTATAACCTGCCTGACAGCCAAATCCAAAAATACTGCATTCAAAAATTTATTTAAAGGAGAATATTGGTCTATTCATAATACTAATAGTTTCTGTAGGAAAATAACTTCAACTCACTTTTGAAAGAAAGCTGACAGATAACCTTCCAAATTTCTTGGACACAAAGACAAATATTGAGGAGTGGGGAGGAAGAGGGAGAGGGATAGAGAGAGGGAAAAATATAGTAAATATGATAGTACTTTAATATTTAAACAGTCTGGGGATCCCTGGGTGGCGCAGCGGTTTGGCGCCTGCCTTTGGCCCAGGGCGCGATCCTGGAGACCCGGGATCGAATCCCACGTCGGGCTCCCGGTGCATGGAGCCTGCTTCTCCCTCTGCCTGTGTCTCTGCCTCTCTCTCTCTCTCTCTCTCTCTCTCTCTCTCTGTGACTATCATAAATAAATAAAAATTAAAAAAATATATTTAAACAGTCTGGATAAAGGTATAATCTTTTGTCTATTTTTGCAGGCTTTTTCTAAGTGTAAAATTATGTCAAAATAAAAAGCTCAAGCATGAACATGGAGTCATCCTTGAAGTCTTTCTTGTACCCACAACTTCTAGTACTTCCATAATCTGATTGATATATGTATATCTATTTAAAGTGGACATATATTCTGTCTCCCTTTCTGATATTTCCCACTTATTTTTCTCTTTTCCCCTTTTACAGAAAATGAAAGACTCCTAACTCTGGGAAATGAACTAGGAGTGGTGGAAGGGCAGGTGGGCAGGAGGTGGGGGTGACTGGGTGGCAGGCACTGAAGTGGGCACTTGACGGGATGAGCACTGGGTGTTATTCTGTATGTTGACAAATTGAACACCAATAAAAAATAAATTTTTTAAAAAATAAATAAAGTGGACATATATATGGATATTTAAAGTGGAGATATATCTATATAATCAGAGTCTCCATTTCTTACCTTCATTACTGTCACTGTAATACATTGGGTTGTGTTTTGTATATACAAGGATTTGAAATGAATGTTTAAATTAGAATGGTAGATAAAGACATGATCTTGAAAGATATAATCCATCAAAGCAGCACATTGAAGTTTATAATTTTCAATATCAATTTTTTTCTGCTGCACAATTATCACTAAGCTTCATAAGTGCATTCACTATACAATAGTGTACAACACAAAGTGGATGTATGGGCATCTGATATACAGATAACTTCTATGGCAATTCAGAATCACTGCATTGTTTCAAAACTTCAACCTCTATAGCATTCATAATCCAATAATAAGTTGGTTAACTGTATATATAATTAATTGTAGACAATTGTTACCACTTTTCCAGGAGAGTTTTATAAGGGTGTTTGGCTTTTCAAACTTCTTACTAGGAGAATTTTATTATTAATATTCGAATAATTTGTTTTAGCTAATATTATCACTAATGGTCAGAAATTTCTTCTCTCAGAGCATGTGGGTGGCTCAGATGGTTAATCATCTGCCTTCTGCTTAGGTCAGGATCCTAGGAATCTGTGATCAAGCCCTGCATTAGGCTCCCTGCTCAGTGGGGAGCCTGCTTCTCTCTCAGCCTCTCCCCCCGCTGTTGCTCTCTCTCTCTCTCAGATAAATAAATAAAATCTTTAAAAAAAGATTCTCCTCTCCACTGCTCCATTCAATTGTTGGTGGTTTGATTTCACATTGAATGAGGAAGTCCAGAGAAGTTTCTATGCCATGATCAAAATATTTGTAATATTGAGTTGAAGTATATCATCATAGTCCAATTATTCTCAAACTGTACTGTATATTATAATTTCATTGAACTCTTTTAGAATACAATTGTATACCTCCCACTTACAGATAGCCTAATAAAATTCTCTAAGACCTAGAAATCTTTTTTAGATAGTATGTAGTGAATTGAATAGTGTCCCCCTAAAATTCATGCCTATCCAGAACTCAGAATGTCACCTTATTTGGAAATAGGTTCTTTATAGATATAATTAAGAATCACAATGAAATCATATTGGATTCGGCCCTAAATCCAATGAGAGTATCCTTATGAGGGAGAAATTGGCACACAGAGATGCAGCAAATGTAGCAATGTTAAATTGAAGGTATATACTTGAATTAGGCCAACAACTGTCAACTATCATCACCAGGGCCTCAGGCAATTTAAGCATATCTTCCATTTTCACTGAGATTTACTTATTTTCTCTATACATTAGCATTTTGGTAAATAAATTCTACAGCATACACAGTACTACAAAATTGTTATTAATTATCTATAATACTTAATTTTTTCCCTGGAAAAGTTTAGCTAACTCCTTCAGAAGAAAGAAGCTTCTAGAAAAAAAAAACAACTCTACCAACACCTTGATTTCAGACATGTGCCCACCTAACATGTGTGGGAATAAATTTCTGTTGTTTTAAGCCACTCTGTTTGTGATAATTTGTTATGACGGCCCTAGCAAATGAATAGAAAGTACACTTGGTGGGTCTTAGAGAGGTGGAAAGCACACTGGAAGAAAATTTCATTATGTGCACATGTCTTAGAGTAAAACAAACCACATGACAATTAAAGTGATGCATCTCATGTACTCACTTTATAATCTTGTGCAAGTTTATTCATTAAATTACCTTTTAATAAAATGCAATAGTATATTACTTCAGTCATAGAACTCATAAGCAATTGAAATGAATTATGAAAGTAAAATTTTAGTTTAGTAAACTATTTTACTCCCTTCTATCCATCTATCCTGTCTTCTCCTGGTTGATTTATTACAGATATCTGTTACAAAATCTAACACTTGTTCACATCCACATTGACTATTTAGATTTCAAAGAAAATAATATTATTCTGGACTGAAATTTTAAAACTGCAAGAAACACTTGTGCAGGTTAACATCTGTGCCATCAAGCCAGGTCCATTTCAGTTGCTTATTGTTGTAGTATAAACTGATCAAAAACTTTTCTTGAAGCATATCATATTGCATCTTTGACAATTTTATCACAAAATTCTGCACAGCACGGAAAATAAATTAAAAAGCAGAACATTTTCCGAGAAAGAAGAATATAATGGTTCAAAAATATACATTTCACTTACAGACACTTTCCTTTGGAATTTGTTTCAGTATACCAAAGGAATTTGGAAGAACTAACCCTAGATTTTTTATCTATAGGCAAAGGAATCCAGTAACTAATGACTCATTTGTTCACTAGGCAATTATTTTCCCAGTCTACATCACATTCTAGGCATTTTCTTAAGTTACGGATTGTAAAAGTGAGCAAAAAGTCATATAGGTGTAGTCATTTGGATTAGGTGCTTGAAAATAAAACTTTAAGTGAGTCTACATAATAAGCAGTGACCTATGCTACAAGAATGGAAATAAAAAATCAAAGGAGGAAAATTAGCAAATGATTTTAACAGGTCTTGGTGAACCAAGGATGTTTTCCAAAGGGATTATCTAATAAATTAAAAATCTTAAAACTGTGATACATTAATCAGAAGAAGATAGTTTGGGTGGGAGATGGAAGAGATGAAACCTATCACAGGCAGATGGGACAAGGACATGAAAGAGCACAGGGGACCATGATGAATTTAAATAACTTCAAAATACCTGAAGACCATAGCGTACATCCCTTAGAACAGTGTGGTGGAGAATCTTTAACGGCAAATAGAGATCAGGCTGCAGGTGGCCTTACACACATGTGTTTGGGTTTTTTGTTTTTTGTTTTTTTTAATATTTCATTTATTTAAGAGACACACAAAGAGAGAGAGAGAGAGAGAGAGAGAGGCAGAGACACAAGCAGAGGGAGAAGCAGGCTCCATTCAGGGAGCCCAATGTGGGACTCGATTCCGGGACTCCAGGATCACACCCTAGGCCAAAGGCAGGCGCTAAACCGCTGAGCCACCCATGGATCCCCTACACATGTGTTTTGTACATTAATCTAAGTGCTAAGGGAAGCCCTCAAGTGTTGTTGAAGCATACTCTCATGATTACAGTGAAATTGTAAAGATATCTGTGACTGCAATATAGAAAGTGTTTCAGAAGAATATAAAACTTGAGTGACTGCTTTCGTTCTTAAAATTTTCAGATATTGAAATTTATGAAACAAAATCTTGCAATTACCATCTCTTCTTTCATAGTCAATTTAAGAATCTTAACTCTAAACCAACGCTGTAATGCTGACATTCTTCCCAAGAAGGTATGTCCTTTGAAAAATAGTAACAGTGTTCTCCACGTTGATGCCAGTTGCTTGAACAAGTAGGATATTTCCAAGCTAGAAAAAAAAAAAAAGAACACTCAATATCCTCCATCAGTGCAAGTCACAAGATATAAGTATACATTGCAAAGCTACCCTCTACAAACAAAAATATTATTGAAGTTTTACATTATAAACTCTATCCACTTAAATTTAGTGTTACATTTATGCTAAAGTAATATTTCACCTCATTGAAAACATTTCGGTCTTCACTCAGCATAATACCCTCCAGTTCCATCCACGTTGAAGCAAATGGTGGGTATTTGTCATTTCTAATAGCTGAGAAATATTCCATTGTCTTCAAGATTCATAGGATGCATGTCAGGAAATATTTTTTAACAACAAAATTAGAAATGTATTAAAGCATATCTAATATATATAACTCTTAAAAATGTCAACATAATGTCTTTGTGTTCAAAATGAAAAAATATGCATACGTTTATTTCTTAAAAAGCTATATGTTTCAAGAATTAGACAGTGAGGAACTATATAAATAAATCATAAATAGATATCCAATAAAAATCAATGATGCCTTGTCAAAATATTTTGTTCAACCTTTGATAGTGCCATCATCTTGAGTATGTAAATTATATATATTTACATAGTATATATAAATATAATATATATTATGTAGTATACTTTTTGATATACAAGTAGATTTGACTCATACTTTGACCTGTTTTATTTGTTTCCTGATTAAGGGAGAGATTTCCTGGATATCCTTTCTCTTTTCATGACTTCTGATGCACTGAAGAGAAATCAATCAGAAAAGTCAGTTTTAAACTCAAAAATAATAATAATTGGATATTCCTATGTGCAAGACACTGCACTCAATTTGTGTATAAAAAATCATTAATAACATCACTTGCTTTAAGGAACTCAAATATAATAGAGTGACAAACATAAAATCAAATGACAATTCAAGTTTGACAAGTATATACAGCAGTTGACCACAGAAGAAGGAAATTTGTGAGCAAGGAAAAGTGTGAGTGAGTTTCTCAAAGAGAAAGATTTTTTTAAAAGATTTTTTTGGGGGTAAAGGAAATATGAGAACAAATAGTAAGGCATTTTGTAGAGTTCATCATATGCTTAAAAATGGACAATAGTTTGATATGTCTCTAATAAGAAGTCATTTTCAACTCCATACAGAGAATATTATATGGGATCAAGAAATTGAATTGATAAAAAATATTCATTGTGTGAGTAATGGAAAGGCAGATTTCTGTTTTGCATAGTGACTTACACATTGTGGCTAAGATTCCAACAGACAAAACAAGCATCAGGCAAGTTATCCACAGAATCACTGCAATGAACTTCCATGAAGATGGAAGACAAAGATCTATGGAAAAGATGAATAAAACTTGTTCATTCTAAAGATTTATTCAGAGTTCTGCTTCTACTTTAGGTGTAGTAAACCATACAACAACATAGCTCACATACTAAAAGTAGGGAAAAGGAAGATAATCTGTAAAATCATAATTCATTTTGAATGAACGAGATTGCTGAATTAAAAAAGCAATCAGATGAACTGAATTCTAAAGAGGTAATAAGCCCTGCTTCTGTGCAAATACAGAACCCACCCCCCCCCCCATTTTACCTTTGGGAAAACATAGGAGGAAAAGTGGCAGCTATAAAATCATTGAAGAATTTTAATATTACAAGACTTTAGAAATAATTGCAGCACTAGGCTGATCAGAATTCACACCCAGTTGCAGTCATTTCCCATTGTCTTTTCCTGAGTGTTTGTGGAAAAATGAGAAAAATTTAGAAGATCTGAGAGATCTCCTTTCTGTGGCACAGGTCTACAAGGTCTGCCAAAGTTTGTGGGGTTAAGGGGTAAATCTAGAGATCCTGCGCTGGACCCTAGTAAAAGGTAGTAAGTGTCTGCTTTTGAGGAACAAACATAAAACCCACCTGGTGCCCTAAACATTCTGACTGTAGGACCTTGAAAAAGATAAGCTACCACTGGGGAAGGAGAAATAAAATACTCCACCATCACCTACTGCATCCTCCATTCTAGGAGGGGTTCAAGTGCCAGTGGAGGAAAGGGTGGAAAACTAGTCTGCCATGTGCCCTGAACTGAAAATAAGCTAAAGCTACCTGCTTCCAGAAAAGGAACAGAAAACCAGCTTATGCCCAGGATCCTAAAATGATACAAAGTGAGCCACCTCAGATGGCAGAGAGAGAGAGGGAACTTCCTCACATACAAGATCCACAAATACAGAGCAAATGCCACAGAGGAAGGGACAGCAAATCCACTTGGATGAACAATAGACTCTGCATTAAGTGGAATACATTTTACCATTACAAGACTTTTGAGAAAGTATTGCAAACCAGATTGGGAGGTAAATTAGGTGTAATTTCTAGACAAATAATTTCCAATAACAATGATTGACAGGCTTAAGCATCTTACAGGATGTATGAAACTTGGCATAAAAAATGGATCTTTTCAGTAGAGATACAATGTTTTTAAAGATTTTATGTATTTATTCATGAAAGACACACAGAGAGAGGCAGAGACATAGGCAGAGGGAGAAGCAGGCTCCCTGTGTGGAGCCTGATGCGGGACTCCATCCCAGGACCCCAGGATCATGCCCTGAGTGAAAGGCAGCTGCTGAATTACTGAGCCATCCAGGTGACCCAAGATACAAAATTTGTAAGAAGCATAAAATGGAAATACTATCAGATATGAATGACTAACTCCACAGTCAGTAGATTCAGTGCAGCAGGTAAAATGTCATTGACTGTCATGATCATACTGACTATTTCAGCTTTTGGATCTTCTTGACCTGTGCTCACCTCGGCAGCACATATACTAAAAATTGGATCTTCTTGACCTGTATTCCAAAATGTGACTCTATATATACCTCTCTTCTGAAGTTCCCTGAACTTGGATTTCTTGAATTTGCATTCTTCATAGTCTACAATATTATCAAAATCCACTTGTCAGAGTAGGATCAGTGAAAGATCATCTATCTGTGGCCAGCTTGCACTCATCTGACTGAATTCCTTGTGTTTCATTTCAAGCATCAAATTTGTGTAAAATGTTTATGTGATCACGATGGAGAGCGTGTTTATAAATATGTGACTATCCCCTCCCTGTTCCTCCCCAACCCCTACTTCAAGTGAATGTTGCCTTTACTCAGGTTATTTTTATCCCTTCTTTCCAATAGCTAGAGCATGTGTTTTCGCAGTGATATTTTTTTAAAGTGAGTGAATATTTTTAAAAAACAGAATAGGGATCCCTGGGTGGCGCAGCGGTTTGGCTCCTGCCTTTGGCCCAGGGAGCGATCCTGGAGACCCGGGATCGAATCCCACGTCGGGCTCCCGGTGCATGGAGCCTGCTTCTCCCTCTGCCTGTGTCTCTGCGCCTCTCTCTCTCTCTGTGACTATCATAAAAAAATAAATAAATAAAATTTTTTAAAAAATTAAAAATAAAAAACAGAATAAATAAATGAGAATAAACTTACATAATAAAGAGTTCAATTAAGCCAAGTGGGTAGAAGTAGAAATATTCAACTCTCAGGAATGTGATGTTAACCAAATAGAAAGATATGCAGAGGGATAGTTTTTAGAGACTATTTATCCTGTAAGAGAAGTGGGCAAAAGAAAAAAAAAATCAACTGTGAGAAAAATTGGTATAGGTTATAAATAAGACCCCTCTAAAGCACCTACAAAATTAAAATTCCTTTGAAAATTCTTTTGTTTGTTTGGTTTTACTATTTCAGATGTCTCTCTAAGCAAAATGGGCCCTGGAGATTTCACTCAGAAGGCAGACATCAGCAGAATTTATTGGGTTATATTTAGAATATCTTTCATTATCCACCTTCAGCCTAGATTTAAATCTTTACCCTAGTCTGACTAGGCATGCCATTCTACTAAGAGTGCACAACACTTAGACTAATGGTAGAAAGAAATGTTTAAGAAGGATGGATTAAGTTTAAGGCATTAGGATATTTGTAATACCCAATAACATCAAGCAAAAATCAGGAAACTGATCAAAAGTAGGAATTCTAATTTTTCAGAAGAGTCTCAGTTCAGAGATGGATGCTTCAGGTGGAGAAAGAGATGTCTGTGACATTATGCAAGTTCATTAAATTGAAATAGACTTGAGATCTCCCTCATGAATAGCAATTTCTTTTTTTTAAGATTTTATTTATTTATTCATGAGAGACACACACACAGAGAGAGAGAGAGAGAGAGAGAGAGAGAGGCAGAGACACAGGCAACGGGAGAAGTAGGCCTCCTGCAAGGAGCGGATGTGGGACTCAATCCTGAATCTCAGGATCACACTATGAGCTGAAGGCAGACGCTCAACCACTGAGCCACCCAGACGTCCCATGGATATCAATTTCATCTCAATTTCTAGAAGTACTCCTTAAGGATTGAGAGTCATTTGGGAAATAATCACTGTTCTATCCTGAAGCCCTATTAAAAATTAGTAAAGAGGGGTGCCTGTGTGGTTCAGTCCATCAGTCCTCTGACTCTTAATTTCTACTCAGTTTATAAGAGATAGAGCCCCATAATGGGCTTTGTGTTCAGTGTGAAGTCTACTTGATATTTTCTCTCTCCTTCTCCCTCTGCCTGTCCTCCTCTACCACCTCATCTCCACTCATTCTCTGTCTCTCATGAATAAATAAAATCTTTTTTTTAAATCAATATAGAATTAAAATATATAAACTAAAAAAAGAATAAAAATTATTCTTTTAATTAGAATTAAAATATATAAACTAAAAAAAGAATAAAAATTATTTCATCTTTTAGTGGAACAGAGATGAAAACATGGTTTTGAAAGTTATAAAGTAGATGGAGAGGTGGTCATGAATTAGTCAATCCAGAATATCAGTGAGGTTAAATGTACAGTCATTGGAGTCCAGGCCACTTACTAGACTCATGATCTGGACAATTAATTTCTCTTTGTCATAGTTTCCTCCTCTGTAAAATAATGATAGTAATGACTAACCCATAGAATTATTGAGAGACTTAAACACATTATAATATTTTAAATGCTTAGAAGAGCTCCTGGTTCTAGTAAATGAATAATAAGCATTGATAACTATTAATGAAAGAATGGGAAAACATGAAACATAAGTGTCCAACAGAAGCCAGACCTTGAATAGCTTTGTAGCTCAGAGTAGACTAGCTTTTTCTCTGAGTGAACTAGGAAGCTATAGGGGGCATTTGAGCCAAGAAATGACAATTTGACTCATGTTTCAACTGGAAGCTCGTCAGTACTCAAAGATAGGATGGGGAAGACAATGTGGATGTGGAAAGAGGTTTAAAGACGGAATGAAGATCAGTCTACCAGAATAAAGAAAACAGAAAATGCTAGCTTAGAACAGGTATTGGCAAAGTGGTGAACATGGTAAAATTTTGAAAAATTATAAAGGAAAGGCTGATGTATTCATGCAGATTGTAAGCAAAAAAGATGAATCAAGGGGGCATTTTTAAAAGATGTTATTTATTTATTTATTTGAGGGAGGAAGAGAAAGAAAGCATGCAGCTAGGAGGAGGGGCAGAAGCAGAAGTTGACTGATTGAGCCACACATGTGCCCCTCGAATAGGCATTTCAAGTTTTCTGTTGTGAATAACTAAAAATATGAAGTTGTAACTAATGCAAGTGGGGGAAAATACAAGAGAATGTTTAGGGGGATAACATCAGGAGTTCAGTTTGGAACATACATGTGAGATTTCTATTAATATCCAAGAGGTGATTTGGATTGGGATTCTGTATAGTCAGTCTGAAAATCAGGGGAGAAATCTAAGGTGGATATAAATTTTGAGTCATTTGCATGTAGATAGTATTTAAAGCAAAAATAATAGAATGAATCACAAGGGGGATAAAAGTAAATGAAGGATAAGAAGGGTAGGCTGAATCTAAAGACAGTCTAATATTTAGAGGATAGGGAAAGTAGACCATACAAAAATAAGAGCTAGAAACTAAACCTACGTTTTGTTAGAAGAAAAAAAAGTTTGTTCAAATCCATATTGTATTATTTTAATGTGTTTAATGTATGCAGTCATATAATTACATGTGGGTAAAAGTGATTTGAAAGAAATATTCTAAATTTAATTTATTTTTGGTGGCACATATAATGTCACATATTAATTCCCTCTTTTTCTCTTTTAGGTAACTTACAATTTTGCATATTTATTATGTAGCACTTTAGAATAATACCTTTAAGAAACTATTCTACTGTTTCATTTTTTTTTATGGCCATGAACACATCACCATACATCTGGAATAAATATTGACCTTTACTTTAACATGAAACCTGAAGGCCAAACGTTATCTTCAACTACCACTTCAAGAAATGTTGATTGATTCTTGGGGCACCTGGGTGCTCAGGCAGTTAAGCAACATACTCTTGATTTCAGCTCAGGTGGTGATCTCAAGGTCAGGAGATCCAGCCCCGCATTGGGCTCCTCACTCAGCAGGCAGTCCACTTGAGATTTTCTCTCTCCCTCTCCTTCTGCCCCTCCACCTCCTCATGCGCTCTCTCTCTCTCTCAATAATTCTTAATTTCACAATGTGAAGTGTTTACCATTTCATATGCCAATCCCTAGCATAGTTGCCTGAGTGAGATATATAACAAGGAATGTATTTTAAGGAACTCAGGTAAAATTAGAAAAGACAGAAAAATATAAAGCTCCTTGTTAGAAAAGTTAGCTGAAAGTCACATGGGAGGAGAAAAGCCTTTGGGCTTTCTAGGTGAAGACCAAGTTCCAACAATTGCAGACTCTAACATCTGACATATGCATTTAACTAACAACCATCATGACTCTCTACTTATAGTTATACATTGGGTATGAAAATGAAACTTACCTCATTAAGTTCTTTTGTTATTGATTTACATATATGAAGGCACTTTATAAACAGTGAAGGACTAAAGTGTATTTTCACTTTAAGTAAAAAAATAAACAAAAATAAATAAAGACTTAGTGTAATGATTCTTAGTCGTTCTGTTTTAATGTATGGAAAAACAAGAGTGACAGTGAAGTATGTTCTTTTGCACATACTTACACACATATGCACAAATAATAATTTCATTAATAAAGCTTCCTATACAAATCTAATGGTAACTACATATACTGGTCAGAATAAAAAAGAATTTCTGAATACATTATAGTAAGGGTATAAGATGTAAAATTTTTAGATGTTGTTTTAAATGTTAATAACACATTAAGGAAAATTTGAAGACATTTCCTCATTTGTCACATGTTAAGTGTGTTTATCATCAATATTACTGTAATAATTAACAATAATTAAGTTGGAAAATAAATAATTCAGCCCTAGTTTAAAAGAGGAGATATTAGCCAAGTTATGAATTATACAAAAAATTAGAACTAGTAAATTAATATGTAGCACATTTCTGATAATTCCACATATTGATTTAAAACATTTAAAGAATGCAAATTAGCAACAGTGAAAATACAAAGCAAAACAAATTTCAAATGATAGGAAATAGTCAAACTCCACATAATCATATATACTGGTAGAATGATAGCTTTGTAGTGTATATGTAAAGAAAGAAGCGTGATACTTGAAAAAGACACACTTTGAATGCACTATGCTGCAGATATATAAATCAAGAAAACAGGGGAAAAAATCTCCCCAAATCACAGCAACTGTATTAGAATAATGAAATTATCTCTATATTTTCTCACTCCTCAATTTCCCAAATCTTTTATTATATACTGTTGATATTTTAAAATGACAGAAAATGGTAAATGACAGAATTTGATCCCCAAATATTTCACTTATCCAAACAATATCAATTTAATGTTTACAAAGTAGTTAAAACTATTAAATCTCATAGGAAAAGAAGTTTTAATCTGTCCTCAAAATTGTTGATTTTCCTTGTTTAATAAAAGATAAAAAAAAAGATAAACATTTAAAGTATATGTGGGTGTGTGTGTGCATGTATACACATATAAGCAGGATAATGCATAATTTGGTATATTTTAATACAATTTAAAATAAGAAAATGTAGAAAGCACAGATACCTTGGTGCCTACAACATAATGAACTTTTTCTTTTAGAAGTTTCAAGCCTTTGCCTTCTCTGTGGCTGAGATGAAGGTTGAAGTTACAAATCAGAATATGTTACACTTTCTTAACTCATTACTGAAGGAAATACAGAAATACAACAAAAGTGAACAGAAAAATACTTTTTTCAATTCATGTAAATTGTAGGGAAAATTAGTGTTGAATAAAATAGTCCTGGGAATGAATTCAAATAACTGCTATTAGAACAGGACTATAAACATGAAAATTATTTAAGAATGGAAAAAATATGAGATGCCTGAATGGCTCAGTAGTCAAGTGTCTGCCTTAGGCTCAGGGCGTGATCCTGGAGTCCCAGGATTGAGTCCTACTTTGGGCTTTCTGCATGGAGCCTGCTTCTCCCTCTGCCTATGTTTCTGCCGCTTTCTGTGTGTCTCTCATGAATAAATAAATAAAATCTTTAAAAAATGGAAAAATATGAATTCTTTAAAAGATTAATGAGTTGGTTTAGTACGTCACTTTTGGTCTCTTTGCTATTGTCCATTCATAATTACAAAGCCATAAATATCATTCACTGATAAATAAAAATGCAAAAGATGACACTATGGCTTTATTGAAGTTGGTAAATGAAGTTTATCATTACAAGCTGGCATTCAGGTGCCTCCACAACCTCATCTGCTCCCCATCTTTCCCACTGGTACTCTTTTTCAACAGAACTAAAGCATTTCTCCAACCCGCAATGTTCTACTCAAATTCTTCCTTCTCAGGTATATTTTCCTCTTATACGTGCTTATTATAATTTGAATTTATGCAATCTGTAAGTCAGATTCCACCACCTTTAATGAAACTCCCGAATCCTTCAATAACAATCTCTTCTTCCAACTTTTCTCATTATTTTTATCTCATTCTACCAATTATCTCCTTTTCTCTCATGAACTCCTTGATATGTCTCAATGATGTTTGTTATTCCCATAATTGTTTATTTGATTTCTATACAGTATTAAAAACAGTTAAACTTATCCTCAAAGATGTTTTGTGTACTCATTTGGGAGGAATTCGGAAAACATTTTTTGATTAAAACATTTTAGAAAATTAGAAATAAACATGAGGTTTTTTTCTTCTCTTACTAGAAGATAGTATACTTGAGTTCTTCATAATCAAAAAATACCTCATTCAGGAAGGTTAATTATGCTTTACCCTAGTTAAGTTTTGTATTTTGTTATTTGTTTTCTTTAAACTATTTCATACCACTTAACAAATTCTAGGGATCATAAAATGGCATACCAAATAACAGTGACTATAGTAATAAAAATACTAAATAAATAATAATAACTAGAATAGCTTCCTTAAGACTGTTGAAGCACATCTGATTTCCCTCCTGACATTTCTCTTTTCTTCAGTATTTTTTTCCCTTTCTTTCCTCTCTGTCATTTCCCTCTGTCACTCACACTTGTATTCTCTTTTCTTCCAAACGATACATGTAGAGATACAAATATATAGATACATATCACTTGAAAATAGAAATATATATAAAATACATATATATACCTGCATATTGATATGTCAATATGCCTTTGAATGTATAACTTCCATTTATTTCCATTTAATTTCCTTCAAAATTCTAAAAAAAAAAAAAAAAAAAAAAACCTTTGAAGAAACAGAACGAGTATCTGAGAAATTACAAATACCTGATTTTTAGAAGCAGACATCAGAGCTTTTGCAGAATGGGCACATATATCCCAGGAAGAAGCAGATCTTGACTCTTATGACAGAAGTTTACATTTAAGAATTTTGATGGCCTCTGTATGGATCAAGAGCCCAGAAAAAAAAAAAAGCCAAAATATAAAAAAATGCACAAGTTAATATTGCCTTTTTCTGTCCTATGAGACACTGATAGATGAGTACAGAAGTCAAGAACAGAGTGCTCTGGATGCAACCACACAAGAAACTGTTTTACTGCTGTCAATTTAGCTCTGTATCATCTCTAGATTGTGCATTTCACCAGTCCTACCTTAAGTACACAAAGTACTTAAAATATTTGCACTAATACCTGATCAGGTTCATTCAAACTTTGAACTGTCAAGATATAATTGAATATACATCATTGATTATTAAGAAAGTCACTTCAGATTCTTAAATTACTTTCAATGTACTTTATTACACTCTAAATTTTGTTAATATTCTGAAAATATTATTTTTATAGATACTTTTGTGATGTCTCTTTATGAACTTTCAGTTATAGACCAGGTAATATTTTTCATCAGTAGGTGGTGTATGCATGACTTTTCACAGTATACCTCAGCATTTATTGCCAGTTAGCCATCAATTCCCTCAAGATCATTCTCACCAGTCATAATAACTAAAAAACAAAAACAAAACTACAAATATCAATCAATGAATTATTCACCTTCATATAAAATTCAATTTCTTAAAATGATTTCATTCTTTATGTAATAGAAAACATTTAAAACATTTTGACAATTCCAGCACTGTTTTAGGTTAGGTTAGTATAAATTTTGTATTCATTTTGCACCTTAACATTTTCAAAGATTTTTATCTAATTAATCTAGGGTCATTACTCTCAGAAAAATGAACCCATTTTAAACTACTAAGTCAGAAAATAAACAATATGTGGAAAAGGGGGCAATCATCCCTTTATAATTGCATAATTAATGGGAAAAAAGAGTAAATATGATAAATTATCACATATAAGGAAGCAGTAGAACTTTATAACTAAATATTGATAAAATAAATTTCAAAGGAAAGAACATATTGGACTTACTCCTTACTTTCTATTCGATATTAATTTAATAATGAAAATAAACAGGAAGTAAAAAATATAATTAACTATAAATAATAAATATGAATTATTATAAAATATGTCTTAAAAATCTGTAATGTATAGGACAGAGAACACAGAAAATCCACAAACTTTTAACTATCATTAAGTAAAGTCACTAATCAATTAAGAAAGAAAGGAAGAAGAAAAGCTTCAACTACAATTGGTCTAAGTATGCAATTAAATCACATTTGCAAATTTTTTTTTAATTTAAATTCAATTAACTAACATATAATGTATTATTGGTTTCAGAGGTACAGGTCAATGATTCATCAGTCTTATATAAGCTCGTTACATCACAAGCTATAGATGTTTATCACCCAGTTACCTCATCTCCCCCAGACCAAACCCCTTCAGC
The DNA here is from genome assembly GCF_011100685.1 of Canis lupus familiaris. Taxonomy (NCBI): domain Eukaryota; kingdom Metazoa; phylum Chordata; class Mammalia; order Carnivora; family Canidae; genus Canis; species Canis lupus. The sequence goes on along the minus strand of NC_049248.1, from coordinate 10,477,934 downwards.
AACCCTCAATTTGTGTCCTATGATTAAGAGTCCCTTATAGTTTGCTTCTTCTCTATTTTCATCTTATTTTATTTTTTCTTCCCTTCCCCTATGTTCCTCTGTTTCATTCCTTAAATTCCACATATGAGATTATGTGATAATTGTCTTTCTCTGATTGACTTATTTCACTTAGCACAATACCCTCTAGTTCTATCCATGTCATTGCAAATAGTAAGATTTCATTTTTTGATGGCTGATTAGTATTCCATTGTATATGCAGACCACATCTTCTTTATCCATTAATTTATCCATGGACATCTGGGATCTTTCTATAGTTTGACTACTGTGGACACTGCTGCTATAAACACTGGGGTGCCCCCTTTGGATCACTACATTTGTATCTCTGGGGTAAATACCCAGTAGTGCAATTGCTAGGTCATAGGGTAGCTCTATTTTCAATTTTTTGAGGAACATCCATGCTGTTTTCCAGAGTCCCTGCACCAGCTTGCTATTCCACCAATAGTGTAAGAGAGTCCCCCTTTTTCTGCATCCTTGCCAACACCAGTCCTTTCCTGACTTGTGAATTTTAGCCATTTTGGCTGGTGTGAAGTGGTATATCTCATTGTGTTTTTGATTTGTATTTCCCCGAAACTGAGTGATGTGAAGCATTTTGTCATGCATCTGTTGGCCATTTGTATGTCTTCTATGGAGAAATGTCTGGTCATATCTTCTGTCCATTTCTTGATTGGATTATTTGTTCTTTGGGTGTTGATAAGTTCTTTATAGATTTGAGGTACTAGTCCTTTATCTGATATGTCATTTGTAAATATTTTCTGCTATTTTGTTGGTTGTCTTTGGCTTTGTTGACTATTTCCTTTGTCGTACAGAAGCTTTCTATCTTGATGAAATCCCAATAGTTCATTTTTGCTTTTGTTTCCCTTGCCTTAAAGACACGTCTAGCAAGAAGTTGCTGTGGTCGAGGTCACATAGGTTATTGCCTATATTCACCTCTAGGATTTTGAAGGATTGTTCTCTCACATTTATATCTTTCACCCATTTTGAGTCTATTTTTGTGTAGAAAATGGTCCGGTTTCATTCTTCTGCATGTGGCTGTCCAATTTTCCCAACTATTTGTTAAATAGATTGTCTTTTTTCCATTTACTATTTTTTCCTGCTTTTTCAAAGGTTAGGTGACTTGAGGATCCATTTCTGGGTTCTCTATTCTTTTCCATTGATCTATGTGTCTGTTTTTGTTCCAATACCATACTGTCTTGATGATTACAGCTTTGTAATAGAGCTTGAAGACCGGAATTGTGATGCGACCAGTTTTGATTTTCTTTTTCAACATTCCTTTGGCAATCCAAGGTCTTTTCTTGTTCCAACAAATTTTAGATATTTGTTCCTGCTCTGTGAAAAAAGTTGATGCAATTTTGATAGAGATTGCTCTAGGTAGCATAGAAATTTTAACAATATTAGTTCTTCCAATACATGAGCATAGAAAGTTTCTAAATTTCTTTGTGTCTTCCTCAATTTCTTTCATGAGTGTTCTACAGTTTTCAGAGTACATATCCTTTACTTCTTTGGTTAGGTTTATTCCTAGGTATCTTACTGTTTTAGGTGCAATTGTAAATGGAATTGAGTCCTTCATTTCTCTTTCTTCTGTCCCATTGTTAGTGTATAGAAAAGCAACTGGTTTCTGTGCATTGATTTTATATCCTGAAAATATTCTTTAAATAGAGATACTAAAATCTATTAGACCAATATTATAAAATTTTATCTAATATTAATCCTCTTTTCACCATGAGTATTATAAATAATAATAGGAACAGTACATTTTAAGTGACCTCCAAAAGGCACAATATAATTGAAGATGCATATTCAAGCAAATCTAGTAACAATACCAAACTGACAGGATCTTACATAGGTAAGAGTACAAAATACAATCTTAGAAAAGATTGGTAAGATCTTACATAGGTAAGAGCACAGATTATAGAGCAATTAATTCTGATTAGGAAAAATCTGAAGATTTCTTAGGTGTGATTTAATGTGAGGTTAAGTAAAAGATAGAGGTTAACAGGTAGGTAGCAAAAGAAAGAAGATGGATGGATGAGACAGCCTCAGTGAGCTTAAGGAGGAAAACATGAAAGTCCAAAAAAAAAAGACATAGTTTGTAATTGATGGGGCTCTTAAATGGACTCTGGTACAGAAACCATGTCAAAAATATAACTAACAGTGTTCAGGAAATTAAATTAGAAAATAAAAATAAATGATCTTAAAGAGATTCCTTTTTATGCACAGTGAACAAACCAACTTCTTTTTTATCATAGAGACTTAACATTTTGTGTCTCTGATTCCAAAAATACAAGAAGCACCAACCAGATGATCCGTGGAACCACTATTATTCAGATGCATAAAGATGATAGGACAGAAGAGCCTATAAGAAAGAGATCAGTAAATTTGTTCAACATTAGCTTCTAAATACTTATTCATAGTTTCTGACTATTTCACAATCAAACTCCAAAGATATGTCTAGACCTTATATGGCTGTATGATTTTACACATCTGCCAATCCATTATGTAAAACTGTCCTGGAGTTAATGGCTCTTAATTTTAATTTCTAATGCAAGAATGAAATATCTATTCCATTTTTCAACATAAAATAGTTAAGCTATATGTGATAATTTTATAACATTTGAAAATATGAGAAAAGATAAAAAGAAATCAAAATCCAACATTGTTTCACTCAGAAGCCACATCACCATATGCTTCTTTCTTACCTCTGCCATATCTATTTAATCTATTTAAAAGTTTTTAGTGTTTTAACAAGTCATTATACTTCTTAAAAAGTGTTTGTAAGTTGCATAGTATTCAAGATGTAGCGTAATTCATTTGACTATTCTGCCCTCTTCGAACATTGAATTAGGTCTGTTACTATCAAGTTTGAAATTTTTAGGCAAACACTGTTGATGTCATAGTTTTAACTTACATTTTCTATTTGAATTTGAACACTTCTTTAATGAACATATTAACTATTTTCTGTGAATATTTTGCCCATTGACAGTTTTACTATTGAAAATATTTATTTGGGGGGAGGGGCAAGATGGCGGAAGAGTAGGGTCCCCAAATCACCTGTCTCCACCAAATTACCTAGAAAACCTTCAAATTATCCTGAAAATCTATCAATTCGGCCTGAGATTTAAAGAGAGACCAGCTGGAATGCTACAGTGAGAAGAGTTCGCGCTTCTATCAAGGTAGGAAGACGGGGAAAAAGAAGTAAAGAAACAAAGGCCTCCAAGGGGGAGGGGCCCCGCGAGGAGCCGGGCTGAGGCCGGGGCGAGTGTCCCCAGGACAGGAGAGCCCCGTCCCGGAGGAGCAGGAGCTGCACCGACCTTCCCGGGGGAAAGGGGCTCGCGGGGAGGTGGAGCAGGACCCAGGAGGGCGGGGATGCGCTCGGGCACCGGGAACACTGACAGACACCTGCGCCCCGGGAGAGTGCGCCGAGCTCCCTAAGGGCTGCAGCGCGCACGGCGGGGCCCAGAGCAGCTCGGGTGGCTCGGGGGCGGCTCCGCGGAGGGGGCTGCGGGGCGGGAGCAGCTCGGAGGGGCTCGGGCAGAGGAAGAGGCTCCGTGCAGAAGGGGCTGCGCGGTTCCAGGAGCAGCTCGGAGGGGCTCGGGCGGCAGCTCCGCCGAAGGGGTTGCGCGGCCCGGGAGCACTAATCCAACAGCGCAGGCTCCGGAGCACAGAGCGTCGGGACACAGCCCAGGATCCGGCCTCCCCCCCGGGACAGGCAGAGGCCGGGAGGGCCCAGGACAGCAAGGAAGCTCCTGCCCCAGCTGAGCAGATCAGCGGCCCCGCCCCAGAGCCTCCAAGCCCTGCAGACGGAGAGCTCCGGAGTTCCTGCGGGGGCTGAATCCAGGGCTCCAGAGCTGGCCCCGCCACTGGGGCTGTTGCTCCTGGGGCCTCACGGGGTAAACAACCCCCACTGAGCCCTGCACCAGGCAGGGGCACAGCAGCTCCCCCAACTGCTAACACCTGAAAATCAGCACAACAGGCCCCTCCCCCAGAACACCAGCTAGACGGACAACTTCCAGGAGAAGCCAAGGGACTTAAAGAACACAGAATCAGAAGATACTCCCCCGTGGTTCTTTTTTTTGTTTTGTTTTGTTTTGCTTTTTGATTTGTTTCCTTCCCCCACCCCGCTTTTTTTCCTCCTTTCTTTTTCTTTCTCTTTTTCTTTTTTTTTTTCGTTTTTTTTCTTCCCTTTTTTTTCTCTTTCTCTTTTCTTTCCTTCTTTCTCTCCTCTCTTTTTATCTTTTTCAATACAACTTGCTTTTGGCCACTCTGCACTGAGCAAAATGACTAGAAGGAAAACCTCACCTCAAAAGAAAGAATCAGAAACAGTCCTCTCTCCCACAGAGTTACAAAATCTGGATTACAATTCAATGTCAGAAAGCCAATTCAGAAGCACTATTATACAGCTACTGGTGGCTCTAGAAAAAAGCATAAAGGACTCAAGAGACTTCATGACTGCAGAATTTAGAGCTAATCAGGCAGAAATTAAAAATCAATTGAATGAGATGCAATCCAAACTAGAAGTCCTAACGACGATGGTTAACGAGGTGGAAGAACGAGTGAGTGACATAGAAGACAAGTTGATAGCAAAGAGGGAAACTGAGGAAAAAAGAGACAATTAAAAGACCATGAAGATAGATTAAGGGAAATAAACGACAGCCTGAGAAAGAAAAACCTACGTTTAATTGGGGTTCCCGAGGGCGCCGAAAGGGACAGAGGGCCAGAATATGTATTTGAACAAATTCTAGCTGAAAACTTTCCTAATCTGGGAAGGGAAACAGGCATTCAGATCCAGGAAATAAAGAGATCCCCCCCTAAAATCAATAAAAAACCGTTCAACACCTCGACATTTAATAGTGAAGCTTGCAAATTCCAAAGACAAAGAGAAGATCCTTAAAGCAGCAAGAGACAAGAAATCCCTGACTTTTATGGGGAGGAGTATTAGGGTAACAGCAGACCTCTCCACAGAGACCTGGCAGGCCAGAAAGGGCTGGCAGGATATATTCAGGGTCCTAAATGAGAGGAACATTCAACCAAGAATACTTTATCCAGCAAGGCTCTCATTCAAAATGGAAGGAGAGATAAAGAGCTTCCAAGACAGGCAGCAACTAAAAGAATATGTGACCTCCAAACCAGCTCTGCAAGAAATTTTAAGGGGGACTCTTAAAATTCCCCTTTAAGAAGAAGTTCAGTGGAACAGTCCACAAAAATAAGGACTGAATAGATATCATGATGACACTAAACTCATATCTCTCAATAGTAACTCTGAATGTGAACGGGCTTAATGACCCCATCAAAAGGCGGAGGGTTTCAGACTGGATAAAAAAGCAGGACCCATCTATTTGCTGTCTACAAGAGACTCATTTTAGACAGAAGGACACCTACAGCCTGAAAATAAAAGGTTGGAGAACCATTTACCATTCGAATGGTCCTCAAAAGACAGCAGGGGTAGCCATCCTTATATCAGATAAACTAAAATTTACCCCAAAGACTGTAGTGAGAAATGAAGAGGGACACTATATCATACTTAAAGGATCTATTCAACAAGAGGACTTAACAATCCTCAATATATATGCCCTGAATGTGGGAGCTGCCAAATATATCAATCAATTATTAACCAAAGTGAAGAAATACTTAGATAATAATACACTTATACTTGGTGACTTCAATCTAGCTCTTTCTATACTCTGTAGGTCTTCTAAGCACAACATCTCCAAAGAAACGAGAGCTTTAAATGATATACTGGACCAGATGGATTTCACAGATATCTACAGAACTTTACATCCAAACTCAACTGAATACACATTCTTCTCAAGCGCACATGGAACTTTCTCCAGAATAGACCACATACTGGGACACAAATCGGGTCTGAACCGATGCCAAAAAATTGGGATTGTCCCCTGCATATTCTCAGACCATAATGCCTTGAAATTAGAACTAAATCACAACAAGAAGTTTGGAAGGACCTCAAACACGTGGAGGTTAAGGACCATCCTGCTAAAAGATAAAAGGGTCAACCAGGAAATTAAGGAAGAATTAAAAAGATTCATGGAAACTAATGAGAATGAAGATACAACCGTTCAAAATCTTTGGGATGCAGCAAAAGCAGTCCTGAGGGGGAAATACATCGCAATACAAGCATCCATTCAAAAACTGGAAAGAACTCAAATACAAAAGCTAACCTTACACATAAAGGAGCTAGAGAAAAAACAGCAAATAGATCCTACACCCAAGAGAAGAAGGGAGTTAATAAAGATTCGAGCAGAACTCAACGAAATCGAGACCAGAAGAACTGTGGAACAGATCAACAGAACCAGGAGTTGGTTCTTTGAAAGAATTAATAAGATAGATAAACCATTAGCCAGCCTTATTAAAAAGAAGATAGAGAAGACTCAAATTAATAAAATCATGAATGAGAAAGGAGAGATCACTACCAACACCAAGGAAATACAAACGATTTTAAAAAGATATTATGAACACCTATACGCCAATAAATTAGGCAATCTAGGAGAAATGGACGCATTCCTGGAAAGCCACAAACTACCAAAACTGGAACAGGAAGAAATAGAAAACCTGAACAGGCCAATAACCAGGGAGGAAATTGAAGCAGTTATCAAAAACCTCCCAAGACACAAGAGTCCAGGACCAGATGGCTTCCCAGGGGAATTTTATCAAACGTTTAAAGAAGAAACCATACCTATTCTCCTATAGCTGTTTGGAAAGATAGAAAGAGATAGAGTACTTCCAAATTCGTTCTATGAGGCCAGCATCACCTTAATTCCAAAACCAGACAAAGACCCCACCAAAAAGGAGAATTACAGACCAATATCCCTGATGAACATGGATGCAAAAATTCTCAACAAGATACTGTCCAATAGGATCCAACAATACATTAAGAAAATTATTCACCATGACCAAGTAGGATTTATCCCTGGGACACAAGGCTGGTTCAACACTCGTAAAACAATCAATGTGATTCATCATATCAGCAAGAGAAAAACCAAGAACCATATGATCCTCTCATTGGATGCAGAGAAAGCATTTGACAAAATACAGCATCAATTCCTGATCAAAACTCTTCAGAGTGTAGGGATAGAGGGAACATTCCTTGACATCTTAAAAGCCATCTACGAAAAGCCCACAGCAAATATCATTCTCAATGGGGAAGCACTGGGAGCCTTTCCCCTAAGATCAGGAACAAGACAGGGATGTCCACTCTCACCACAGCTATTCAACATAATACTGGAAGTCCTAGCCTCAGCAATCAGAAAACAAAAAGACATTAAAGGCATTCAAATTGGCAAAGAAGAAGTCAAACTCTCCCTCTTCGCCGATGACATGATACTCTACTTAGAAAACCCAAAAGTCTCCACCCCAAGATTGCTAGAACTCATACAGCAATTCGGTAGCGTGGCAGGGTACAAAATCAATGCCCAGAAGTCAGTGGCATTTCTATACACTAACAATGAGATTGAAGAAAGAGAAATTAAGGAGTCAATCCCATTTACAATTGCACCCAAAAGCATAAGATACCTAGGAATAAACCTAACCAAAGATGTAAAGGATCTATACCCTCAAAACTATAGAACGCTTCTGAAAGAAATTGAGGAAGACACAAAGAGATGGAAAAATATTCCATGCTCATGGATTGGCAGAATTAATATTGTGAAAATGTCAATGTTACCCAGGGCAATTTACACGTTTAATGCAATCCCTATCAAAATACCATGGACTTTCTTCAGAGAGTTAGAACAAATTATTTTAAGATTTGTGTGGAATCAGAAAAGACCCCGAATAGCCAGGGGAATTTTAAAAAAGAAAGCCATATCTGGGGGCATCACAATGCCAGATTTCAGGTTGTACTACAAAGCTGTGGTCATCAAGACAGTGTGGTACTGGCACAAAAACAGACACATAGATCAGTGGAACAGAATAGAGAATCCAGAAGTGGACCCTGAACTTTATGGGCAACTAATATTCGATAAAGGAGAAAAGACTATCCATTGGAAGAAAGACAGTCTCTTCAATAAATGGTGCTGGGAAAATTGGACATCCACATGCAGAAGAATGAAACTAGACCACTCTCTTTCACCATACACAAAGATAAACTCAAAATGGATGAAAGATCTAAATGTGAGACAAGATTCCATCAAAATCCTAGAGAAGAACACAGGCAACACCCTTTTTGAACTCGGCCATAGTAACTTCTTGCAAGATACATCCACGAAGGCAAAAGAAACAAAAGCAAAAATGAACTATTGGGACTTCATCAAGATAAGAAGCTTTTGCACAGCAAAGGATACAGTCAACAAAACTAAAAGACAACCTACAGAATGGGAGAAGATATTTGCAAATGACGTATCAGATAAAGGGCTAGTTTCCAAGATCTATAAAGAACTTCTTAAACTCAACACCAAAGAAACAAACAATCCAATCATGAAATAGGCAAAAGACATGAAGAGAAATCTCACAGAGGAAGACATAGACATGGCCAACATGCATGTGAGAAAATGCTCTGCATCACTTGCCATCAGGGAAATACAAATCAAAACCACAATGAGATACCACCTCACACCAATGAGAATGGGGCAAATTAACAAGGCAGGAAACAACAAATGTTGGAGAGGATGCGGAGAAAAGGGAACCCTCTTACACTGTCGGTGGGAATGTGAACTGGTGCAGCCACTCTGGAAAACTGTGTGGAGGTTCCTGAAAGAGTTAAAAATAGACCTGCCCTACGACCCAGCAATTGCACTGTTGGGAATTTACCCCAAAGATACAAATGCAATGAAACGCCGGGACACCAGCACCCCGATGTTTCTAGCAGCAATGGCCACGATAGCCAAACTGTGGAAGGAGCCTCGGTGTCCAACGAAAGATGAATGGATAAAGAAGATGTGGTCTATGTATACAATGGAATATTACTCAGCTATTAGAAATGACAAATACCCACCATTTGCTTCAACGTGGATGGAACTGGAGGGTATTATGCTGAGTGAAGTAAGTCAGTCGGAGAAGGACAAACATTATATGTTCTCATTCATTTGGGGAATATAAATAATAGTGAAAGGGAATATAAGGGAAGGGAGAAGAAATGTGTGGGAAATATCAGAAAGGGAGACAGAACGTAAAGACTGCTAACTCTGGGAAACGAACTAGGGGTGGTAGAAGGGGAAGAGGGCGGGGGGTGGGAGTGAATGGGTGACGGGCACTGGGGGTTATTCTGTATGTTAGTAAATTGAACACCAATAAAAAATAAATAAAAAAAAAGAAAATATTTATTTTAATGAATCCAACATACATTCAATATATCAACTTCTTAATTGACTGTTATCAAAAAGACAAGAAATAATAAGTATTGGTGAGGATGTGTAGGAAAGAGGACCCTATTGCACTGTTGATGGAAATGTAAATTGGCAAGACCACTGTGAAAAACAGAATGGAGGCATCCTCAAAAATTAAAAACAGATCTACCATGTCATTCAGTAATTCTACTTCTAAGTATTTACTTGAAGAAAACAAAAACACTCAAAAGTTATCTGGACTCCCATGTTTATTGCAGCATTATCTTCAATAGCCCAGATGTGGAAACAACCTAATGGTTCACTGATGGTTAAATGGATGAAGAAAATGTCACACTTCAAAACATGAGAGACACCTAACCCTGGGAAATGAACAAGGGGTAGTGGTAGGGGAAGTGTGCAGGGGGTTGGAGTGACTGGGTGATGGGCACTGAGGGGGCACTTGGGATGAGCACTGGGTGTTATGCTATATGTTGGCAAATTGAATTCCAATAAAAATTTTTTTAAAAAGAAAATGTCACACCTATTTCTAACCATACACACATACAAACACATACCTATAAACATGTACACAGTGGAATATTATTTATTCATAAAAAGGACACCTTCCCGTTTGTGATAAATGGATGGACCATAAGGACATTATGCAAAGTGAAATAAAAAAGACAAAGAAAGACAAATACCATATGTTCTCACTTACATATGTGAAATTAAAAACAAAACAAATAAAATAAAACTGAAACAGAAAAAATCTGTTCTTGCAACCATGAATTTTTTTTTTGTAAAGTCTGTACCCCAGAATCAGACTGAACCAATCAGTCACAAAACATTTTTAATTTCTAGTAAGAGGTTACAGTCCTACAGCTCATAGTTCTCATTATCAGGCTCATCCACCCATGAAAAAACAAAAAGAAACCTGAAAATTTTCATTTACCTAAGGATCTGTAGTACATAAATGACAGAAAAATTTTATGAAGGTTGTTACAGTTCTCACGGAATATGACTTTCATAGGAAATCAGAGATCCTGGTTTCACAACATCCCCAATCAGTGCTATCTGGTGGGGTAACTACTGTGAATGCTGATCCGCACTCAATATAGGTTTCATTTCTCCCAAGCATGCAGTAATTCTTAAAACCATGTCCTCTGCATTATTACTTTAAAACTAAGCATTTAGATTATAGGGTATGTTTTACCAATAATCATCTGAAGGGTAAAAAATGCAGCTATGAAGTTTCCTTAAGTAGCATATAAACAATATCAGCTGACATAAAATACATATATTGTAATGTTACTGAGATCACGCTACTTTACAGAACACTAAATAATATGATTTATCATTACTTATTGAATTTTCCCCAAAGTGTTGTATACATGTTACATATCACCTTGCTTTTTTTATTAAGATTTATTTATCCATTTATGATAGACAGAGAGAGAGAGAGAGGCAGAGACACAGGAGAAGGGAGAAGCAGGCCGGGCGCCGGACGTGGGACTCGATTCCGGGACTCCAAGATTGTGCCCCGGCCAAAGGCAGGCGCCAAACCGCTGAGCCACCCAGGGATCCCCATCACCTTGCTTTTTTATCCCAGTTTTGAAATGAGTACTTCAAGGAATTAATAGGTAATTTTTTTCAAAGATATTCAACTTGCATGGCTAGTTTGTTTTCCTATCTGCCAGTCAGAGGAAAATGTGTAAAATCAAGATTCAGTACCTACTAAATCAGCTGTGCTTTCCCACTGAAGTACAATGGAATTCTGAGTAGTACTGAAGAGCCAGCTCTCAGGTAAATTCTTTTTTAATCACCAAAGAGCTCACAGTTGCATCTGTACTCAAGTTTCTGGACAAGCAGAGCAGCCAAAGCCTAAGAGTGAAAAATAAAACGTGATTAACAATATTGGAATTTTCAAATATTTTCACTGGTTTCTACTCAGTCAAAAAACCACTTATTATTTGTTTATTCTATCAACAAATACTATATAAACTATAGTGTGATGTGCTCAGGGGATAGGACTGGGAACAAGTCAGACATGATCTTTTACATCATATTATAAAAGATGAGGTAAAGGTTAAGGTGATAAAATTACCAATAATTTATTAATTATACTAAGTTATTCTTGTGGAAGGCATTAAAAGAATTATGGTATGCTAAAATAATATGTAGCAGAGAATGGGATGGGGACACTTAGGACAAAGCCTTTTATAAGAAATGACCTGTAAGCTGAGCTCTTAAGGGTCAAAAGGAGTTAACTAGAGGGAGAAATAAATGGGAAAAGCAAATAACATTTGCACCTCTCCTGAGTCAGGAAAGATCCTCGTGTAATGTAATTTTTTGTTTAGTCATAAATAAAGAAAATAATTTTTCTTGAGCATAACTAGATAGTTCAATGGTAAAACTTTCACAAGTGTTCAGAGAGTGTTTTTATTTTTCCCCAAAGGTGATGGCATCTTACTTACTTCCCTTCTGTTAGTGTCCATAAAACATAGCCTGTGGTAAGGACTCAAGTTGTTTGCCAAATGAATAGCACTGAAACCATTAAAGTGGGTTATGAAAAAAGTGCTTCCTGCCTGTGAAATAGCAAAGGACCATTTCAGGAAACATTCTGGAAAGAAAGAATTCACATAACAATTGGGTTTTGAGCTGGATCTCACAGAATAAGACTTAGAAATGCAAAATATTTGTACTTTTTCCAGAGTCATGTAGTTAACAGCAGAAGCAAAGGGAGAGAGTTAAGAAAGCAAGAGCTATGATTAATCCCAGACAGATCATCAAAATACAGTATAATATTGGTGATAGTTTATTTATAATTTGTTCCATAATCATATGCACACAGGAAAAATCTGTCAAATTGAGCTCATATTTCCATTATTCATTTAGCATACAGATGTTGATCATGGCTTTCATCCTTATGTTAGAGAATATTGGTATTAGACTCTCCTATGGTGAGAAAAACTCCAGTGGTTTTTCTCATACATACTAGATATATACATAAATACATACTAGAACCTACATTCCTGAGTGGTTATGGTAGGTCCTGGAGAGGATATTGCCTGAAAACTGAGTTTCAAAAATGCTGAAGGAATCATTAGATATGCATGTGATTAGGTTCTGTTCTCATGAAAAATATGAAATAAAAGACATGTTATATATTGGTGAAATACAATTTTTTTGATCAAACGGCTTCAGAAAGGCTTTGATTTTCATAAAGTCTCCTCTAGAAAAATTTACCATTTTTTTAAACAAGAGTCAAGCCATAATTGTCATTGCAAAGTGCAGTGCTCCTAAAGTCTCAGGGGCACCTAGGTGGCTCAGTGGTTGAGCATCTGCCTTTGGCTCAGGGCATAATCCCAAGGTCCTGGGATCAAGTCTTGCATCAGGCTCCCCACAGGGAGCCTGCTTCTTCCTCTGCCTATGTCTTTTTCTCTTTCTGTGTCTCTTATGAATAAATGAATAATCTTAAAAAAAAGTCTCAGAAATCAATCTTAATGGATGGTCTGAACCAATCTGGTGGAAGCAATGAGATAAGGGGAGGAGTTAAGAAAAGAACTTAGGGGAAGAGGGTTTAAAAGTAAAAGCCAGTTGGGGAGAATTCAGAAAGCTCCAGCATCCATACAATAAATATATGAAAATATCTTTTAGCCTTTAGCCACTTATTTGATATATAGTCATCTGGCCAGTGAAACATTGGAAAAGGAAGACATTCTGTTCAGACCTCCAACTCCCTAATTTTTTTAGTTAATTACTTTATTCTTCAGTGAGATTATTTGTGCCTTTCCTTCCCTATCCTTCTTAGCATCTTTCCTCAGCCTTCTGAAGACAGTAAAATGGCAAAGAGGCCTAGAAGTCTAGCGTAAGAAGTCAGCAAGTGAAGTCAATTCAATGCATATCTACTACATTCTCTCTTCCATTTCAAATGCTTGTTCTGCAAATATTTATTTTTACTTCTCAGGGAATTCACAAAGTAGACATTCCCACTATATAGATAAGAAAATTGAGGCTCTGAAATAAAATTATTTGCTCAGGGCCTCCAATATAATAGAAATTCAAATAAGAATTCAAATTCAGCAGAGCATCTGAGTGGCTCAGTGGTTGAGCATCTGCCTTTTTTAAGTCTTTAAAAAAAGAGTGAGAGTCACTAGTCTCTCTCAGAGACACTAGAGTGAGTGCAGGAGAGAGAAGAGTGTTGCCCGATCATTAATTTGAGCTACAAGGCAAGAAATTCAAAAGATGTGGGTAGAAAAAGCTCTTAAAAGAGAAAAAAAATCATACATATAAATAATGTTTATTAAGTGTCTCTGTGAACAATGGATAATACTATGAGCAGGAAAAAGAAAATATAATTACTTCTAAAAGTAAATAAAAGGACAACACTGTACAAGATTTTTTTTATATTAACACCTATAAAGGTTAGAAGGAATTGTTTCATTTTGCTGTTTTGTTTTAACCCATGAAAATGTTCTCATTCATTTGGGGAATATAAATAATAGTGAAAGGGAAAATAAGGGAAGGGAGAAGAAATGTGTGGGAAATATCAGAAAGGGAGACAGAACATAAAGACTGCTAACTCTGGGAAACGAACTAGGGGTGGTAGAAGGGGAGGAGGGCGGGGGGTGGGAGTGAATGGGTGACGGGCACTGGGTGTTATTCTGTATGTTAGTAAATTGAACACCAATAAAAAAAAAAATAAAAAATAAAAAAAAAATAAAAAATAAAAAAAAAAAAATAAAAAAAATAAAAAAAATAAAAAAAAAAAAGAAAATAAACATCATTCAAATATTTGAACAAAAGATAAGCAAACAAAAGGTAATTTTTTAATAAAGATTTTATTTATTTATTCATGATAGACACACACACACAGAGAAGCAGAGACGTAGACAGAGGGAGAAGCAGGCTCTGTGCAGGGAACCTGATGTGGGATTCGATCCCGGGATTTTGGAATCACGCCTACTCCCTGAGCTGAAGGCAGATGCTTAACCACAGAGCCACCCAGGCATCAGTAAGGTAATTTTTTTAATAAAAATAATGTTCTTCCCTTAGAAATAGTTAATATTTGTTGAGAGTGTGCACTATAATTACACGTACTTTGCTTAAACTAACTCATTTATTCTTCAAAACAATTCTGCAAGGATGATGCTATTAATGTCTTCATTTTTCTAATTGGGAAATGGAGGTGTGAACTGAGAAAAAAATAATTTGTTCAGAGTCATATAAATTATAGACCTAGGAAATTTTGTTTCAACAACTACCCCTAAGTGATACATTATACCATCTCTTATCCAGTTTCCTTTCCCTGCTCATGTATGTCCTATGGGTTTCTATATCTTTCTACTTGCACATCTCCTTCAGAATAAACTCCTGGAGATGGGATTGGTGATTTATGGAGTATATGCATATGCAATTAGATGTGTTAGGTGTCTCTGTTGTTACCCATAGCTGTAGCCCTATCTATAGCTATGCCTATACCACAGTCTCTAATTATAGTTCTACATCTATAGAGAAAGGGTGAAAGGGAGAAAAGAGAGGAAAAGAGACATTTCCTTCATGGGGAAGTGTTAACATTCTGTTAACTGTTAAATGTTAACAGTTAACATTCCCAGTAGCAATATATCAAAGTGCCTATTTCCCCTCAATCTCATCAAGCTTTTGAATTTTTGCCTATCTGGTAGATGAGAAATAGAATCTCATTATGATTTTAGTTTGCATTTCTCTTATGACAGTTGCAGTTGATTTTCTTAGTGTAATGGTCATTTTTATATCTATTTATATGAAATAATTGTTCACAGGTTTTTGCCCTTGTTTTTTTCTAGGAGATTTTTAGTCTTTTTTTCTCAATCTTTAAACATTCCCTGTATATTAAGAATTTCATCCTTTATCTGTAATGTATATTGCAAATATTTTTCCAAGTTTTTCATGTGTATTTTGACTTTGCTTTTGGTATTTTTTTGCTATGCAAATTAAAATAAATTTAGGTAGCCATATTTTTTGAAGCTTTATGTTTATAGTAATGAAATGTTTAGGGTAATTAGAATGCCTTCCTCCAGATCATAGAAAAATATATAGAGTTTTCTTCTATTCATATGGTCTCATTTTCTATAGTTATATCTATAACCCCTTTGACATTTATTCCTATTTATGGCTTGAGGAATATAACTAATTTTAACCTTCTACAAATAGCTATCCAGTTGTCCAAACAACAACATGCATCTCATGATTTAAGATCACTACCTTTATCATAATCTAAATTTCTATATGCAAATGAGATTACTTCTGGCCTTTGAACTTCTTGCAAGATACATCCACAAAGGCAAAAGAAACAAAAGCAAAAATGAACTATTGGGACTTCATCAAGATAAGAAGCTTTTGCACAGCAAAGGATACAGTCAACAAAACTCAAAGACAACCTACAGAATGGGAGAAGATATTTGCAAATGACTTATCAGATAAAGGGCTAGTTTCCAAGATCTATAAAGAACTTATTAAACTCAACACCAAAGAAACAAACAATCCAATCATGAAATGGGCAAAAGACATGAACAGAAATCTCACAGAGGAAGACATAGACATGGCCAACACGCACATGAGAAAATGCTCCGCATCACTTGCCATCAGGGAAATACAAATCAAAACCACAATGAGATACCACCTCACACCAGTGTGAATGGGGAAAATTAACAAGGCAGGAAACCACAAATGTTGGAGAGGATGCGGAGGAAAGGGGAACCCTCTTACACTGTTGGTGGGAATGTGAACTGGTGCAGCCACTCTGGAAAACTGTGTGGAGGTTCCTGAAAGAGTTAAAAATAGACCTGCCCTACGACCCAGCAATTGCACTGCTGGGGATTTACCCCAAAGATACAGATGCAATGAAACGCCGGGACACCTGCACCCCGATGTTTCTAGCAGCAATGTCCACAATAGCCAAACTGTGGAAGGAGCCTCGGTGTCCATCGAAAGATGAATGGATAAAGAAGATGTGGTCTATGTATACAATGGAATATCACTCAGCCATTAGAAATGACAAATACCCACCATTTGCTTCAACGTGGATGGAACTGGAGGGTATTATGCTGAGTGAAGTAAGTCAGTCGGAGAAGGACAAACATTATATGTTCTCATTCATTTGGGGAATATAAATAATAGTGAAAGGGAATAGAAGGGAAGGGAGAAGAAATGGGTGGGAAATATCAGAAAGGGAGACAGAACATAAAGACTCCTAACTCTGGGAAATGAACTAGGGGTGGTGGAAGGGGAGGAGGGAGGCAGGTGGGGGTGAATGGGTGACGGGCACTGAGGGGGGCACTTGACGGGATGAGCACTGGGTGTTATTCTGTATGTTGGCAAATGGAACACCAATAAAAAATAAATTTATTATTAAAAAAAAAGAAAACCCAAACACATAAAATTGGAAAGAACAAATTTTAAAAAAGAGAGAGATTACTTCTGGCCTTTGTATTCTATTCCTTTGGTCTGTCTATTTGTGTGCCTTTACCAACCACACTATTTTAACTGGAAACTTTTAAGATATGTTTCAATAATTAGTAGATCTAGCACATCCTCATAGCTATGCTTTTGCAATCTTAATATTCTGTGTTTATTTTTCCTTATGAAGTTCAGTGTCAATTTGCCCAGATCCATCAGTCATTGGATGATTGGGGGAATCACTTCAAACTTATAAATTAACTTAAGAAAAGATGCAAACAAAAAATAGATATCCTTACTTTTTTAAAGTCTTTTTTTTGTCTTCTAAGAATTTTTTAATAGATTTTGAGTAGTCCTCTTTAAGTTCATTCTCAAATACTTCATCTTATTTATCATGATTGTAGAGTTTTTTTCATTCATCATGTCTTCTTACTGGTTGTTATTCATGTTTTAAAAAATATTTTATTTACTTGAGAGAGAGAGAGAGAGCACAAGCAGGGGGAGGGGTAGAGGGAGAAGCAGACTCCCCTCTGAGCAGGGAGCCCTACACCTAAGACCCCGGGATCATGACCTGAAGCAAAGGCAGATGTTTAATCAGTTGAGCCACCCAAACATTCTGGATGTTATTTATTTTTGCATATTAACTCCACAGCCTGTTAACTTACTGAATTTCTTATTATTAAAGTTAACTTTATCATCAATTATTTCATATTATTTAGGTATATCATCATACATGTGCAAATACAGATGACTTTTTATCTTTATATTTTTCAATCTACTTATATTGGCTAACACCATCAGAACAATGTTAATAAAGAGTGGAAATAATTGGCATTTATGCTGTTTTCCTAACTCTAGTGGAATATCTTAAGAGTTTTTCTGCAAAGAAAAAATGCTTTAGAATACTCAGAAACATATACATACATGTACATATATACATACACCCATAAGTATATGTATGTACTTCATCCAGATCAGAAAGTATCTATACATTTTTTTGTGGATGTTTCAAACGACTTTGAAAAGAAGGTATATTTTCTACTATCGTGTAGTAGTCAATATATATCTAAAATATCTACCATGCTAAGGTATTTAAGCATCAATAACATAACTTTTTTTGTTCAAACTTGCTGTCCTATATTGACAGTGACCTGTTGAAATCACCTTTAATTAATGTGTTACTGCCTATTTCTTCTTACATCTACTGTAATTTCTATATTTTATAGTCACTGTTACTCACTGAATAGATTCATCACTATTAATCTTCATAGTAGCATGTATCTTTTAAGATTATAAAGTATCTTTTTTGGTCTCATTTAATTCTCTTTAGGTATAATTCTTCATTTAGCATGGAGCTTGCAACATCTGCTTTTCCTTCTAGTTTCCATTTGCCTTGTAAATCTCTGTTCATCACTTACTTTGGGCAAGCTATTGTTTTTCTGAATTTCATTGACTTCTGCTTCAGTTCAACCTTTTTATTTATTTATTATTATTTTTTTTTTTTTGGTACTCCTGTTCTTTTTTATGACCATGTGAGAACCTTGTATTTAATTTGCTGTGTGGCACTGCGGTTTTCATCAGCTTTGTGGTTGTTTTCTTTTTCAGATGGATGACTTTTCATAGGTAGATCTTTTATTCACGTTCTTGAATTGTTAAGAGATTTTCTGCAGAGGTAGTCTGGTTTTTTTTTTTCTATCCCTATAGTCATGTAACCATGCAGGTTCCTAGGTAGAGAGCTCCCTCTTCTGTTAGTTCTGCCCTGTTCTATGCAGATTTCCTTTATGGATGGTGCTGACATGCGGGGTGGAAGGTGCAGGCAAAGACGTCTTTTTTCTTTTTCCATTTCTCAGAATCCTTATCTCTCAATAATAATAATAAGAATTATTATTATTTGTAATATTTATATTATTTTAAATTTTATATATTTATGTATATTTTATTTCATTTAGTTATATAATAAATCGCATATATTTATATATAATATATTATAAATATTATAAACTATTATTATAATAAACAATATAATTTATTTTTAATATTAAATGTTATTATAATAGATAATATTATTTTTTATTTTTATTTTCACAGTTGCATCTCTAAGAGGCACCCCCCTTCATTATTATCTGCTTCTCCTGCAGGAAAAAAAAAATGCTTTTCCAACTTTCTCACATGTCCTACATTTCAAACCCTTTATGAAATACCAAATCCCAAACTATGTGAAATCAGACAATACCTGTGCAATATGAAAGTAGAGACTCAGCTAGTATATTTATCAAAGAACTCTTTCTTTTAGATCCTTACTCTAAAATATACTTCATATTCAGCAAAAGCTTGTATGGAAGACTCATAGGTTTTCAGTGAATAAACATTCTAAAATGTAAAACTGAGATGACTGTTCTCTCTGTATGCGTTGGCTCTCTCGTAGCACCTCTGTGTTATTTTAGTATTAGTATTTTAACAAACAGATGTAGTCCATAATAGCTGAAAAAATGCAAGTCTAACAATTTTAACCCTGGGTCAAGTAAAAGCGTACAGAGAAAGTACCACATTATTTTTTTTTTCTTAATTTTTTTTTTTATTGGTGTTCAATTTACTAACATACAGAATAACACCCAGTGCCCGTCACCCATTCACTCCCACCCCCCGCCCTCCTCCCCTTCCACCACCCCTAGTTCGTTTCCCAGAACTGGAGGGTATTATGCTGAGTGAAGTAAGTCAGTCGGAGAAGGACAAACATTATATGTTCTCATTCATTTGGGGAATATAAATAATAGTGAAAGGGAAAATAAGGGAAGGGAGAAGAAATGGGTGGGAGGTATCAGAAAGGGAAAGTACCACATTAGATTTTACAACATCGGTTTTATAGGAACTAGGAACATCTCAAAGGATCATGTTCAGAGAACCTCAGCAGGTAATTATAAAATATTAAAAGTCCTGGTTAGTGCTAGAATATGTTTTATGGAATTGTTTATAGTGGCAATTGCTCTCCGAGTTATAAGATGAATCCAACCACAATTCTACTTACACAGACTGCTATTTTTGTTCATTTAAATGCAGTGAAGCTACATTTGATTCCAATTTAAATCTGATTTAAATATAAATTAGAAATTGAATGATTAAGTATCTCTGTTTTATGTCACTTGAGGCTGGAAATATGTACATATAAATACACATAAATTATAAATATATAATATGTTTATTTTTATTCTTCCTTCTAGGGAAAAAGATTAGCTAAGTGATATCAGCAAGATGGCAAAACAGGAAGTCTTTCACTCTCCTTGCAAACACAAACACATCAATTCAATAGTAATTCATAGGTAAAATCCCTTTATGAGAAATTCTAAAACTAACTGACAGGTGTCATGTAATCTGGGTGAGTGCAAAACTATCCACTTCGAAGCCAGTAGGGAAAATTGAGACATTCTCTTGTCATAATGTTCACCCTGGCTCAGGTCTATGCAATAAGGAGAAAACTCTCAGTTCTCAGCTTTCTCTGTGAAAGGAAGAGGTAGACTGAGTCTAAGTGCCCTAACTTTTCCAGAGGCTACCCAAACCACTGGATTTTATCTAGCTTATTTCAGAGTATTGATAACACCCAGTGTAATCTAGCTCCCTGTGGCAACAGTGAAAACTGACTGGCAATCATCATATCCTTCACCACCAGCTCAGCAATGAATGAGAAAATAAAAATCTCTAACTCTCAGCTTCTCAGGAGAAGAGTTGGACAACACATCAAATATTCTAAATTTTTGGACTGCTTCCCATAGGATTGACTTCTGTCTACCCTTCCTTGAAGTGCTGATGTGACCCAGCAGAGTCTGATTGCCTGGTACGAGTGAAAACAGAGATGATAGTGTGTGATGGAAGCTGTCATAGCATAGTTCCATAGTTCCTCCTCCAGATCCAACACAGAGTGAGTGGACAAGATGCTCTAGCTCCTAGCTTCTCTCTGGGGAGTAAGAGTGGAAAGAACATCTGATAACCAACTTTCACAGATGCTTCCTGAGGAACTGGATTACTGAATCCATTATGTCAAAGCACTTGCATACACTAGATGACTGGAAGCTGCTCAGAACAAAGTATGTGGAACTTAACACCAAGTTTGTAGATACTGCAGAATGTCTGGCCAGACTGATTGGTGAGATCAGAGGATTTTATATTTTTAAAATGTCCATATTCCCTCAACATGATTTTCAGATTGAGTACAAGTCCCATGAAAATCCCAGGGGCATTTCATACAGAAATAGAAAAAAGATCCTAAGATTCATATGGACTTGCAAAAGATCTCATAATCAAAGCAGTCTAACACAAGAAGAACAAAGCTGGAGGCATAAACTTCATGGTTTTAAATTATATTATGGACCAACAATTATGCTAAACTTGATACCACTGAACAGTAAGAATTCCTCTTACTTGAATTTCTAACATGTTTTTCACCTCCCTGTAAGCCCTCACTAGAAGCCAGATTCTAGGCCTTCCAGCTTCCAACCACTATCATGGTTCAAGTACTCTGTGTGTTTGTTTCTTTATGGTAGTTCATCTCTTCTGGTGAAATACTATTGCTATGTCATACATTATTACAAACTTAGTAGCTTAAAAAAAAACCAATATTATATCACACACTTTCTGAGGGTTAGAAATCTTGGAATGACTTAGCAGAATGAATCTGGTTCAAGGTTTCTCATGAGGTTTCCATCAAACTGCTGGCTGGGACTATGTCATCTGAAGGCTTATCTAAGGCTAGAGAGTTGGAAGGCTGTCAAGGAAGAGGAAATCTCATTTCCTGCAGTTGGACTGCCCAAGGAGGCTTTAGTTCTTTGTCACAGAGTCCTTACAACAGGGTTTCTCATGATACAGTCAGTAGCTGGCTTCCCCTAGATCAAGTAATATGGAAAAGAGAAAAGAGGAAGAAGTCATACTATCTTTTATGATCTAGCCTTAAAAGTGGCATATTATCATTTCCTCTGTGTTCTATTGATGACCCTGATAGAATGTGAAAGGAAATTAAACAAAGATAAATACACCAGAAGATGAAGATCATTGGCAAACACCTTGTGGGTTGGCTAACATACCTACTTTATAGATTTTCATCTTCTATAATGAATTGATAATATAAGACACAACTGGTTTTGTACAGCAAAATTTATAAGTACATTTACAACTGCTAAGATGTAATAAGGCAAAGAGGAGAATAGGATTGGTGTCTATATAGTCTCATTTTAGCCACTTTGGCAAGGGTTGGCAAACAATGACCTATAGACTAAATTCCTCCCACTATCTGTTTTTGTAAATGAAGTTCTTTTTTTTTTCTTAAGATTTTATTTATTTATTCATGAGAGACACACACACAGAGAGAAGAGAGAGGTAGAGACACAGGCAGAGGGAGAAGCAGGCCCCATGCAGGGAGCCCAATGTGGGACTCCATCCCGGGTCTCCAGGATCACGCCCTGGACCAAAGGCAGGCGCTAAACTGCTGAGCCACCCAGGGATCCCCATAAATGAAGTTCTTTTGTAATACAGCCAAACCACTAATTTATGTATTATCAATGTCTTCATTTGCACTACAATGGTAGAGTTAAATAGTTCAACAGAGATGGCCCTCAAAGTTGAAAATATTTACTATCCAGTTTTCTGGAGAAAGCTTTCTAACCTCTACACTAAGACATAGAAAGAAAAAATATAGAAGACCCAAAATTATGGAAATGAAAAAGGAGGTTTAAGTGTTCCAAAGATTTCTAAATTTAGATAATTGAAAGAAATCATAAGGCTTCAATAAGCATACTCACATAAAGCTTTTTAAAAAGGCAAATAATGGGCAGCCCGGGTGGCTCAGCGGTTTAGCCCTGCCTTCAGCCCAGCCCAGGGGTGATCCTGGAGACCTGGGATTGAGTCCCACGTCTGGCTTCCTGCATGGAGCCTGCTTCTCCCTATGCCTATGTCTCTGCCTCTCTCTCTTTCTCTCTCTTTATTCATGACAGAGAGAGAGAGGCAGAGACACAGGCAGAAGAAGGCTCCTTGTGGGGAGCCTGATGTGGGACTAGATCTCAAGACCTGGGATCATGCCTTGAGCCAAAGGCTCAGCCACCCAGGTGCCCCATGCTAATAAGTTTTTATGTTAACTAACTTGGTTACTTAGTAATCTATCTCACTGCCCTAATCATAGCCAAGAGTCAAAAAACAACTCTCAAGCATCTCTGGAAATAAGCAAAGATCTCAATCCAGCTATACGAAAACTTGTCTTTAATAGGCAAACATAGATGTCAGTAGTGGAGGAACGAAGAACTAATATATTGGAAAAAAATTTTAAAGTATTATTTGTTCTGGCATAGATGAATTCAATTCTTAGTTATCTTACCTGGAATCAAAAGTCAATGTTTGGGGATCCCTGGGTGGCGCAGCGGTTTGGCGCCTGCCTTTGGCCCAGGGCGCGATCCTGGAGACCCGGGATCGAATCCCACGTCGGACTCCCGGTGCATGGAGCCTGCTTCTCCCTCTGCCTATGTCTCTGCCTCTCTCTCTTTCTGTGTGACTATCATAAATAAATAAAAATTAAAAAAAAATTTTTAAAAAAAGTCAATGTTTAAATTCAATAAACTGTGTAGTAGCACTTACAGCATATTTTTTAGGGCTATGGTGGTATGGTAGGCAGAACTCTAAGAAGACCTCAAAATTCCCATATCCTGGTGTACATATGTATAATCATGTACCCTTCAATTTCAGTGGGATTTATGAAAATAATAGGATGTTGCTCTGTGATTAAGTGATATTATGTGGAAAGATTAGGCTATTTCTCAGATGTAACTAAGGTTCTAAATTAGTCAATTTTAAGTTAATCAAAAGAGCATATGCTGGGTACACCTGATCTGATCACTTAAATACTTAAAAAAGACTCTAGAGGTGAGAGAGAGAAAGGAGTGCACTACTTCTGGGCTTGAAGAAGCAAGTATCCTGTGACTGTGTATGGAGAAGGGAAGTCACTAGGAGGTAAGGGTCTCAGTTCTATAGCTACAAGGGACCAAATCTGCCATCAGCCTGAATGAACTTGGAAGTGCACTCAGTTTCAGGTGAAAATTCAGCACGGCCATGACTTGGATTCCAGCCTTTTGAAGCCTTGAGCTATAAGGAATAATCCATGCTCAGCTCCTGATCCATAGATATTATGACATACAAACATGAGTCATTTTAAGTTTCTAAATTTATCATAATTTGTTATGTACCAATACATAACATGTATTACATACATTCAGGGGATGCATTTAGGTAACAGGATAAAATTAAGGAAGAATAAGCTAACTTGTGGCAATATTATTTTGTAATTTTGGTGGGGGAGTGGACATTCCTTCACCTTTTATTAGTTTTATGTTCAAAATTGAGATATTCACTCAACTAGATCCTTCCATGTGCATTAGCCCATTTCATACCAAAAATAAAACAGAAAACCAAATCAAAACCAAAACAACAACAAAAACAAAACCAGAGAACAAAAGAAAAATAATATTTCTCCCCAAAAAATATACTAGAAATTACAGTAGAAGGGAAAAGGGATATTTAATAGGCAGACTTTTGTATAAAAGAAGTCTTTCCCATCCCAAAGATGACAAAAACATTTTCAGGATGAAGGAAAGCAGTATTCAGGCAAGAGTGGAAGAACACTAATAAAAATAAAACAGGTCTGATGGTCATGACTCAGTGTCACTAACATGATTGGATCATGCTGTGAGAAAGACACACTACTGTGGGGAACCAGTAGTTTCCTTTCAATCCAGGACTCCTCATCATAATGCCCCAATAGGATATGGAAATTGAAAAAACACCTGAGCTATATTAGGAGGCTACAGGAAGGGAGGAAAATTCCTCTCTCACTAGAGGTAACTTTTGACATAGATTACTCTCTGAAATTAGGTATCACCCATCATATTTAGCACCTTCTGTTCCCTCATTGCTCTTGCAACTTTAATGAATGTTCAGAAGTCCTCAGTAGAAAGGCAGACAGGGCTCTGGACACCTCATGG
This sequence comes from Canis lupus familiaris, assembly GCF_011100685.1. NCBI lineage: Eukaryota > Metazoa > Chordata > Mammalia > Carnivora > Canidae > Canis > Canis lupus. Next base: position 10,453,150 of record NC_049248.1, on the reverse strand, counting down.
GGTGATGATACGAAAAGAAATAATTTGAAGCTATATTTGGGTGTGGTTAAATGAAAACACTTGTGATTCATCCTGGACAAAACTATAAAAAATAGACCATCCTTGGTTCATTACATAGAAAACCACTGCAAATAGAAAAGCAAACAAAAAACCCAAAGGAAGTGCTTTATCGAAAGACAACAGGGAGATAGGATAGTTGCGACAGAAAACTATTGGTTTTCATCATAAGTTTATCTATACTGTTTTTTAATTTAATTAAAAGTTTATTATCTTGAATTTACATAGACAAAAAACTCAAAACATTTTAATGATTTATTTATTTATTTTAGAGAGTGCGCAGGAGAGGCAGAGGGAGAGAAAGAATGACTTTCTTTCAGACTCTCTGCTGAGTGTGGAGCCCAACCTGGCGCTTGATCTCACCACCTGAGATCATGACCTAAGCCAAAATAAAGAGTTGGATGCTTACCCAAAGATGGAGTCACCTAGGCACCCCAAGTTAAAACATTTTAAATGTCCAAAAAGTACAATGCGTTTCCTCCTAATCCAAGTTAAACATTTGATTTTTATTATCTTGTATTTTTCATAATATAAGTTATGTTCTTTTTTTCTAATCTTCATCCAAGAATGTGAAGAGGGCAATCTTATTATCCTTAGATTTTAAGAATCAAAACACACAGGCTCTTTTCTCTTCCTGGCTCTTTATTAAAAATCAATTTGAAGCTCTTAATTATTGTAATTTAATTGAAATAGAAAACAAAAACACATTAATATAAATTTTTAAAGATATATATGCAATAGTTTTAAAAAAGAGAATTGGTTTTTGGTATCTGTGAGATTAGAAAAACTTCATCCAAGTCACAGGAATCAGACCTTATTATGTTTCCACTCCTTCTTGGACACACTCAGAACCCCCTTGATTAAATGGGATGCTCCCTCCCCAACAGAAAAATAGAATTGTTCAAATTTGACACATAACTTTCAGGAAAAAGTTTGGGGTTGATTAGAGATTAAGATCTTCAGTTTAACATCTATGAAGGCAAGGGAAACAAAAGCAAAATGGACTATTGGGACCTCATCAAGATAATAAGCTTCTGTACAGTGAAGGAAACAATCAATAAAACTAAAAGACCACCTACAGGATCGGAGAAGATATTTGTAAATGACATATCAGATAAAGGGCTAGTATCCAAGATCTATAAAGAACTTATCAAATTCAACACTCAAGAAACAATCCAGTCATGATATGGGAAGAAGATATGAACAGACATTTCTCCAAAGAAGACCTATATGTGGCCAACAAGCACATGAAAAAATGCTCCACATCACTTGCCATCAGGGAAAACAAATCAAAACCACAATGAGATAGATACCACCTCACACCAGCAAGAATGGCTAAAATTAACAAGACAGGAAACAACAAATATTAGAGAGGATGTGGAGAAAGGGGGGACCCTCTTGCACTGTTGGTGGGTATGCAAGCTACTACAGCCACTCTGGAAACCAGTGTGGAGGTTCCTCAAAAGTTAAAAATAGAGCCACCCTATGACCCAGCAATTACAGTACTGGATATTTACCCCAAGATATTGATGTAGTGAAACAATTAGGCACTTGCACCCAATGCTCCTAGCAACAATGTCCACAGTAGTCTAACTGTGGAAGAAGCCAAGAGGTCCTTCAACAGATGAATGGATAAAGAAGTGATATATATATATATATACAATGGAATATTAGCCATCAAAAGGATGAATGCCTACCATTTGCTTTGACATGGATGGAACTGGAAGGTATTATGCTGAGTGAAATAAACCAATCAGGGAAGGACAATCATCATATGGTTTCACTCATATGTGAGATATAAGAAATAGTGAAAGAGCATATAAGGGAAAAGAGGAAAACTGAGTGGGGAAAAATTAGAGAGGAAGACAAACCATGAAAGACTCCTAACTCTGGGAAACAAACAAAGCATTGTGGAAGGGAGGTGGGTGAGGGGATGGGGAGACTAGGTGATGGGCACTAAGGAGGGCACTTGATGGAATGAACACTAGGTGTTATACTATATGTTTGCAAATTGAATTTAAATTTAAAAAGGGGTGAGGAAGATCTTCAGTTTACATCTTGGTGACCTTTTACCATTGGATAAGCATAAGGCAAGAAATGTGTAGAGTAAAAAGTAAGTATTGCAAATTCATGTGATCAAGTTTGGATCCTGTTTACCCATGCAAAATCTAAAAGCAATCACATGGGAACCACCTATTTGCACAAAGACTCAAAATTATTCTACAGAATCAGGACCATCAAGGAAAGAACACAAATATGTCCCCTCTAAAGTCTGATGATACACATGAGGATGCTATCATATGACACCTTAAGCTCTAAATTAAAAAATATAGATATCCAGAAAGAACTAAGCTCCAGAAAAGTGAGATGAAGATGGGACTTCCCAATTTACTATGTCTTATAAAAGAACTGAAATGACATTGATATATGTCATTTTATACAAATTATTTTATTTGAATTTCTGCAAAGAAAATTTATAAGAATATATGCTAAAAGTATATTAAATTTAATATTGAACATATACATTAAATCACAATATTCCTGAAATTCTTCACCTTGATGCTTTGTTATTGAAGTATAGGTGCCAAAATTTCATCAATTTGAAAACACATGACTTCAAATATATGAAAATTGTATCACAAGACATAATTTGAAACATTTTACAGGTGACAGGATAATTAGCAATAATTTAAGAGATACAGCCATGTTCTTAGTACTACTGATTCTTCTTCACTGCCCACTCTTTTGCTCCAAGAAATACCTACATAAGCTCTTGCTTACATATAAAATGACTTTTATCTTCACAGGATACATCCAAAACACTGTGGCTTGAGCTATATATTACACATTTCTTTGTATCAAAAGTTTGAATTGTTTGCAACCTGTAATGAAAAATAAAATGTTAACATATGAGAAAAGTAAATGAGAATATTCAGAGATAGTGTTTTATATTAAATTATAGAGCTTTTAAAAGCACTTGAATGAGATAACTAACATATTGAGTCAATTTTTTGTTGTTCAAGAGTGACATTTTCACAATTTCAGAGCACAGTATTATGAAAACTCAGTTATTGTCTCAATAATCAACATCATTAAGCTAAGGATTTTCCGTTTTTGCGGTTGTTATTTATGATTTTTCAATATGATATGCTTTGCTTCCATTTTGTTTAAAGATATACTGGATAATCTAGTCTGAGAAAACAAATCCAAGCAAAAAAATTATGATTGTCTGATGCTGCAAATCCCATCTTTACGAATGAAAATCAGATCCAAAGATTACAAATATACAGAAAATAAGTCCAAAATATTTGAAACATAAGAGTATGCCAAAAATAATGGGCTCAACCAGAGTAAAGACAATAATGGATATGCTATTTTCCCTGGCTTCTGTGAAGATGAGCATCTGTACATGCACATACACATCCAAGTGCTCATACAAGGCAAACAATTTCCAAAAAGGTCAAAAGTTGTTTTATGGTTAAAAGTACACCAACATCATGTCACTTAAGCATAAATGTGGATAATCCAGATGGAGCTAAAATTGATATTTTGTTAGATCTTCTATTTTTTCTGTATTTTCATGCCTTAGATAGGTTATCTTAGCTATAGAGTCCCAAATGTTACATTCTCTGGTGATATCTATAGATAAATTCCTAAGGAACAACAACAACAACAACAACAACAACAAACCCTAAAAAAAAAGAAATAAAAAGAACTTGTCTGTCAGAAACTTACAGATCTTGAGGGAGAGCCAAGCCATTTTCCCACAACCAGGTACCATTTTCTTTACTGTAATAGACTCCAATCCAGTAAAAATACTTACTGGAGCTCACAAAACGCTGATTGGAAACAGAGACAAACATATTACTGTAATTTGAATCTACTCTGGAAATAATGTATTTTTAAGAGTGTCAGCAGCACAGTAGCCTTTCAATCACACAAATTCCGATCATTTTTAATGACCAGTTTAGGAAGTATAGTCCCATGCCTCATTTTTCTTCCTTATCCTCCTATCTATTCATTTATGATATATAAATAAATACTACAAAATATCACATCTTAGAGGAATAAAAAACGTTAGAAAGAAGTAAGAGCTTTCATCGAACACCTCCTTCACAGAAGATTACAATCAAGTTTGATCCCATATCAACAGTATCTAGAGGACAAATTTCATGGATATAGTCTACTCAACTTATACTCAGGACAGGTACTCCATGCAGCTAGAGAAAGCTTTCACTTTTTCTTAAATTGGGTAATTTTTTTTTTATCATACTCTCCATACTTATCACACATTATACCTCAGAATGATGAGAGAAGATACATAATTACAAAAGAAATTATAAATTCAACTAATGAACAAAAAATTACAAAATTGTTTTTCAGTCTTTGAATAAAAATAATGGCCTATTATTCGTTCTTTGAATTCTCTCTAAATCGTTCCTTGTACTTTACCTGCAATCTAACTTGGTTTTTATTCCTATAATATAGATCTTTGACAAATTTTATGTTTAAGTTTTATAATGATTGTTTCAAGGCATAGTAAATAGTAAGTCATTATTTCAAATAATAATCATGCATTTACTATCTAATTATAAAGACAAAACAAAGTACTCAGCTTCCTTAGCATATTTTCCTAGATCAAAGAAAATGTAGGAAATAAGCCAGAATTAAATACATGCCAATTCATCTCTGTTTTGAATGTGAAGTAGACTGGAATTCTGTGAAGCACAGAAATCACGACTTTCTGTCCAAGATTTTAATTCATCAAAAAACAAGTAGCAGTTGCATTGGTGCCCAATCCACCTTTTTGGGCAAGAACAACAATCAGAGCCTAAGAGAAAAAAATAAAAGATGACTTAGGACATTCATTTTTCTCAATGCTGTTTACTCATTCAAAAATCAGTTGTTATTTATTCACTCCTTTCCACAAATATACTTTGAGTAAATACTACATATACCATAGTTCAGGGGCTATTGATATGAACAAGTCGGACATAACCCTTTTTCCTAATAGAGATTATATTCTAGACATAGGGTCAGAACTATATAATTTCAATCATTTACTAATTATGTTTAATGATAATTTTCATAAATATACACAAGATTAAGTCAGTATGTTAAAACATCAGGTAGCAGAGTGTAATTTGGAGGGTGGCTAAAGAACCTTTTTGAGGAAGTGACCTTAAGTTGAGCTCTGTTGTGTAAACAGGAGTAAACTAGATGAAAGAGATATTTAAAGGAGACTATTTTAGCATATTTTCTGAGTCAGAAAAAAAAATGGAACAAATTGGAGAATTCCAGTATGTGTATATTTTATTTTCAAAATAAAAATAAATAAAACAATTAGCTTGAAGATCATACAGTTTACCAGTGATAGCATCTTGAACATTTACTATCCTCAGTCATAAAAGTCAAGACACATGGTAGGCACTCAAATCTCTGTCAAATTAATGGTGTTGATGTGTAAGGTAGAATGGTGTTACTAGGAGCTGGAGAGTTGGGTAAATGGAGAGATGTCAGTCAATGGGGACACACTTCCAGTTACAATGTGAATAAGTTCTGTGGATCTCATGCACAGAGTTATGATTTCAGTCAGCAAAACTGTATTGTATACCTGCAAGTTGCTAAAAAGGTAGATCCTGAATGCTTTCACCACAAAAAAAAAAAAGAAAGAAAGAAATGGTAATTATGTGACATGATAGAGGTAATTAGCTAAAGTCATGGTAGTAACCATATTACAACATACAAGTGTATCAAATCAAACTGTTGATTATTTTAAACTTACACATCATTATATACCAATAATATCTCAATACAGATGGAAAAGAATGCTAAGAGAAAAAAGAATAAAGTGCTATATGAACAGAAGATGCTATATGTACAGAAGATGGTGAATAATTTGGAGACTATTTGGAAAAATACCTTAAAAAACTGGACTTTGAGCTGGCTTTCACTGGATAATAAGGGTTTAAAATTACAGAAATCTGTGCACTATATTCAAAAAGCAGAAGGAAAGGTAAAGAGATATAAAAGTATGGTCTCTGAGCAAAGCGACAGGTAATTAGGATTTACTGTAGTATTTACTGTAACTAATTTTTGATTTGTCACTAAAACATGAGCACATCTTTGGGGAAAATATGTCATTTCAAGCTAATATTTCCTTATTACTTAAATATGTGAATGATGCATTGTTATATACAATGTTATTTAATGTCTTTTATATTAGAGAATTATGAAACGTGACTATCTTACAATTAATAGGTAAATTTGTATTACTAAGTGTACTATTCCATCATTCTCTATGTGAGAAAAATAAGAAACTGTCTATTTCATCCTCTACCAACACTAAGGTTTTCCAAAGTATGGAACCTACCTTTTTGGAGTTCTGTGATTGGTCCTGGTGACAATGTTGGCTGAATACTTTCTGTAAGTAATACTATAAAAAATGATTAAAAATTCACTCCATTGGATACAAGCTCATGAAATAATAAAATATTACACATTAGTAAAATGAAACCTTTATTATTGAATGGTTTCACTACAGGTATGGTCTTTATACAAATTTGTCTAGAAAAACTTACAATTTTTCAACAAAATTCCCATTGTAGTCATCAACAAAAGGCATATTACTCCTAAGATCCCAGAAATCAAATTCCATAGAGTGGTCTGAGAAACTGTAATGAAAGAGAGATACAATGATGATTTAAAGAACAAATGCAAGAACTGAAGTTCTTAAAAGCAACACGGTGAGAAAGAATCCAAAACATTATTTGATTTGATAACCCAACCATCTTGCACTAGAAGATGACAATATCTCCTTCAAGACTCCTCTCAATATTCAAATTTTTATGTGGTGTAATTTATTATTTAGTGAGATTATCTCTAACTTTTCTCCTTTACCAGTCCTGGCTCAGTAAAGTGGATTTGCTATTTATTTCTAAATTCAACAAAGAAGCTTAGGGATCTGGAGTAAGAAGAAATCAACAGACATCAAGTTATGTTTTATGGGCTTACATAATAGATATTTTTGACATCTCAACAAGAATCACAAGATAATTCCTATTAAATAGATAAGAAACTGTAAGGTCCATTAATAAGTTACTTTCTCCAGGTATCAAAGCAAGTGAGTATTCGAGTCAGAAATCAAATGAAAGTTTGTCTAGGCCCAAAATCTTTTTTTTTTACTTAGCATCTTCTATCACTGCCACAATAGTACTTGAAAATGTGGCCTTCTATTCTCTACTTAAGAAATGTCCAGGGGTGCCTGGGTGGCTCAGTGGTTGAGCAGCTGCCTTCACTTCAGGGTGTGATGGCAGGGTCCTGGGATCAAGACCTGAATCAGGCTCCCTAAGGGAGCCTGTTTTTCCCTCTGCCTATGTCTCTGCCTCACTCTGTGTCTCTCATGAATAAATAAAATCGAAAGAAAGAAAAAGAAAGAAAAAGAAAGAAAGAAAGAAAGAAAGAAAGAAAGAAAGAAAGAAAGAAAGAAAGAAAGAAAGAAGAAAGATCCAACTGCATGTAGCTTTGTAGAGATTTTATTGGAAAGAGAAGATATGAGTACTCTACCTGGTATGATGTATGGGTAACAACTTAGGGTCCTGGATTCACTTCCCGGTACATTAAATTATGATATATAAGCAACAATTTTGGTTGAAACATTTGTTTGGAAAGAGCATTACGTTTTCTCATACCAAAAACTACTGCTTATTTGCATTTACCATAAAACAATTCAACATTAGATTTGGCATTAACATTAGCACACTTGCAAAGAGTCACTAACAGACAGCAAATTCAATTTGCATTCAGATTTAGAGCTATCCCTTTCAGAAGCCACTCTTTAAACCTGCTGAAAAAGCTTCACAAAATCATTTCTAAGTTATAGATAATCAGGACTGGAAAGCGCTGATACATGGAAAGCCTAAAAATATCCACTTTTTTTTTAAAAAGTACTGCCCTGAAATTGGCCACATCCCTGAGATACCTTTTCTGGTTTGTTTCATTTTTTAGAATTTTAGGACTTGGGTTTCACATACCTGCCATGAGAAATGTTCCAGTGTTGATGCCAGCAGGACACAATGTGTGCTTAATCACGAAGAATACTGTATTAGTCCACGGAGCTGAGCTGGAGGCTAAATAATCCAAAAGTCATGCATGAAGAAATTTCAAAGAAAAAAAGAGAAGAAATATTTATTTGAACAGTGTTCTTGAATCTTCTATTGGTGAATCTTCTATTGGTGAACAAGAAGCAGTAAAGTTACTAGCTTCTAAAATGTTCCAGGAACCACAGCACAGGCAGGAAATTCTCACAGTACACGTGTCATGCAAACCCTTTGACTATTATTAAAGAACATGAGAGGGATTTTTTTTTCAATATATGAATAAAAGTCACCTTAAAAAATCTTTTGGAAAATGGGAAATTTGGGGTTTTCACCCTTTGAGTAATCCAGGTAGAGATGAATTGTTATCCTGTTTCCTTTGTTTTCTCATCTAAAATTTCACACTCTGAGGCTTTACCTTGAGTGCAGTTCTACACATTGTAAATTCCCTTGGTCTTACCTGAGGTTAAATTCAAAAAAGTCTTCAGAAGAGCATCAGTACTACCAGACACTTAACACTTAACAAATTATGGGGGTGGGAAATGGAGCCATCCTCCCAAAACCAAGTATTAAGTGAACATCTGACCTAAAATGGTAGTGAGTTCATCGAAGAGCCCTGTTTAGAAAATCAAACATGTAAAATAATCCCAGTCCCTGAAGCCCCAATTGCACAAGGAATCATAGATTTATCTTTTTCTATGCAAATCTGGGCATGCTGCATTTTGAATAAAGTAAATGAATGCCATCAGACTCAGCTATTTAACTCATGCTCCATCCAACATTATTTTCTCTTATAACAAGCAAGTAATCACATAACCCATTTCTCTCACTCTCCCTTTCTTTTTGCCCATCCACTTATGGTTTATAAATCACCACCAAACTATACTTATCTTAGGAGACATCAGAACATAAATGTCTTAAACACTTCCTCCCTAAGTAATTAGATGTCCCATCTTGGGACATTTGAATTCAATGAAACTTTGTGGCTAAAGCACTTGCATATGTCCTATAATTTCTATAGTCAGCACAAGTTTCAAATACAGCCAAGCAGAACTTTTTTCCTTAAAATGATGGACTTTTATATTCATACCTCTAATATGGTTCCACATGTTCTACATGTTATTTCAGAGATGCAAAAAAGCCCCATTATTTAAAACAAATGGTAGAAATGAGTTAAAATTGTTATGATTCAAAAAAATGTTTAATCATTAAAAAAAAAAAACAATGGATAAGAATGAACTGCTATGGCTACAAGACAGGAAACAACAAATGTTGGAAAGGATGTGGAGAAAGGGGAACCCTCTTGCACTGTTGGTGGGAATCCAAGCTGCTACAGCCACTCTGGAAAACAGTGTGGAGTTTCCTCAAGAAGATAAAAATAGAGCTACCCTATGACCCAGCAATTGCAGTACTGGATATTTACCCCAAAGATATTGATGTAGTGAAATAATGAGACACCTGCACCCCAATGTTCATAGCAGCGATGTTCACAACAGCCAAACTGTGGAAGGAGCCAAGATGTCCTTCAACAGATAATTGGATAAAGAAGTTGTGGTCTATATATACAATGGAATATTACTCAGCCATCAGAAAAGACGAATGTCTATCATTTGCTTTGACATGGATGGAACTGGAAGGTATTATGCTGAGTGAAATAAGTCAATTGGAGAAAGACAATTATCATATGGTGGCATTCATATGTGGAATGTAAGAAATAATAAAAGGGACTATAAGGGAAAGCAGGGAAACTGAGTGGGAAAAATTAGAGAGGAAGACAAACCATGAGAGACTTGACCCTGGGAAACAGATTGCTGAAGGCAACCTGGTGGGGGAAGTGGTAACTGGGTGATGAGCATTAATGAGGGTACATGATGGGATAAGCACTGGGTGTTATACTGTATGTTGGCAAATTGAATTTAAATTTAAAAAAAAATGAAGTTCTTTTTTTAATTTAATGAATGAAGTTCTACACTATTTTAAAGCCTCCTGTTCGAATTATGATTGCCTATTTTTATCTCCACTCACCTAAAGTACAAAACATGAACCTAATCACTTTACTTTTTTTTATTTTAATTTTTATTTATTTATGATAGTCACAGAGAGAGAGAGAGAGGCAGAGACATAGGCAGAGGGAGAAACAGGCTCCATGCACCGGGAGCCCGACGTGGGATTCGATTCTGGGTCTCCAGGATCGCGCCCTGGGCCAAAGGCCCGCGCCAAACCGCTGCGCCACCCAGGGATCCCTAATCACTTTACTTAAATGAAACATCAACTGGTAAGAATATTGAATACATATTTTTACTCATAATTAAACTATTTTCATGGGAACGCAAGTGTTTGCATTCTAATATTTAATAAGTCTATTTTTACTAATTGTAAATTTTCCAAAGAGTTTCTTAACCTTTTCCCAGAAACCTGAATCTTATGCCATTCAAGTAATTTGGTAAGGAATCTTATGTCAGTTTTATAATGACCATTTTAGGGTACAGGGAACAGCCAGATAATTTGTTCAAAAGTTCATGCAATATCTAACAATCAAATCAAAAGTATTCAGCTTAATCTTGAAGTATTTTTCAATGCCACCCAAAGGAAAATGTGAGACACTCAGTTTGAGAAAATATTGATTCCTCTCTACCCTTTACCCAAAATACACTAAAATGCCAGCTCCTTCTCATTTATACTTCATTACTGGAACAGAACAGAGAAACAGAGGAGGGAGAGACAACTTCAGAAAGAAATAAAGGACTCATATTAAAATTGAAATTTGAGCATGAGCTTGTAGGATAAATTGGACTTGGAAATACAGAACTGTGGTTACTGTAACGTGATAAATACATAACAGACATGCCTCAAACCAAAACCTAAGTAAGATGAAAAAAATTCAACACACATATTTTCTTCCCATCTTTTTTAACAAAATATAACAGACATATTGAAAAGTAAGAAGAACAAAAATTCTAATGAATTATCAGAGGCAACACTGGTATCTACCACCCCCATCAAGAAATAGAGCATTTCCAGCACCCCAAGATCTTTCTTCACTTAATCTGGTAGTTACTACTATCTTTCTCATTCCAGGTATCACCATCATCCTGACTCCAAAACTATCTTGACTTAAAATGCAAAAACTACCATTTTGAAATTTACATGACTAGAACAATATAATATAAACTATTTTGTGTTTAGCTTATTTTCCTCAAGTTCTTGAGAGAGTCATCCAAGGACTCTCTGCCTCTGGTTGACACTGAGTAGACCAGATGCAAATTACACTGGAGAGGGCTCAAATTTACCCAAAACAAAATGAATAGTAATGATCATCTAAAGGAAATGCAAGGCATTAAATTTCTAAAAAGATGAGCTTCAGGAAGTTGTTTGCCCCTTTCAATAGTTTTTTGTTTTTGTTTTTGTTTTTGTTTTGTTTTGTTTTGTTTTTTCTTAAGACAGGTCTTTGAATGAGTCTACCACTGATCAACATGTAAAAGTTTATTTTGAAGCACCATGAAAAGAGTGAACTTACTGTGTACCAATTATAATCAACTCAAGTCCAGGTTTATTAAGAAAGAATGTGACAACAGATAAGCAATGACTCCCATGAGCTTTGATTTGAAAAAAAATGAGCATATCCACCATCTCTGAAGTTATTCTTTTCTTTTCTTTCTGTTCTGGTGAGCTCTTTCTGAGTCTTATTGTTTTAGTTGTGGGTTTGGTGGTCTTTTTTAGGCTAGTATTGTCTTTCTTTCTATTCTGTATTTATTCTTCTTCTTGTCTGTTCGTCTCTTCCTTCTTTATGCTTTTATTATTTCTCTTCTTTCTTCTTTCTTCCTCTTCTTTTTTCCCTTTCTTTCTTTCTTTCTTTCTTTCTTTCTTTCTTTCTTTCTTTCTTTCTTTCTTTCTTTCTTTCTTTCTTCTTTCCTCTTTCTTTCAGTAGGCTCCACACCCAGTGTGGGGCCCAATGTGTCACTTGAACTCATGACCTTGAGATCAAGACCTGGGCTGAAATCAAGTCAGGTGCTTAACCGACTGAGCCCCCAGGTGCCCCTCAATTTGCTATTTCTTATGTGGAATAAATTTTTTATTAAAGAAAATAACAGAATTTGACTTTATAAAGAGGACAGTGTACCATAAGAAAGGGAAATGAAAATAGCTAATGCTAATCTTCTGTTAACTTCATTTTTTTTCACTTTTTCTAATGTTACAATGAATATAGATTGACAAAAAGTTGCAAAATTAATACAGTACAGGTAGTTTCCTGGTACCCTTCACTTAGTTTTCCCTATGGTAATATCTTACACAGAGTACAATTTCAAAGCCAAGACATTGACATTCATACAATCCATAAGGTATTCAGATTTCACCAGTTTTATATGCATTTATTTGCTTGAGTGTGTGTATGTGTATAGAATTATGCAATTTTGTTTTGTGTATACATTTGTACAGCCACCATCATGTAATCTTTGTTTTTATATTTTAGAAAGTATTTACCACCATTTATTTTGTTATTCTGGAGTTTGGTTGTTAAAGAAAAGGCAAATAAATGACTGGAATTTTTCCTTAGTTTACCAATTTTTACTTTAATAAGTTGACTTCGCAGGGGAAGTTTTTAACATTTATTGAGCACATATCGCATGCCGTTCTAATGTTTGATTGAACGTCTCATTAAATGTATGAGCATACATTTACCAGTACCAGTACATTTAATCCTAGTGATGTACTTGGGCATTTTACTATTTTATTGATGTAGAAATTTATTAACACACCAGATATTCTGTTTTATCCAATACTTTCTTTAATGTAAAGATTATACAAGTAAACCTAGCAATAGACCACCTTTGAATATTCTTGTCCGAGACTCTGACATTAAACTGAGTAACCAGATTCTTACTGGTCATTCAGTTCTACCAGTAGAACTTTCCTAATAATTGACTAGGATTGTTCTGTATAGGGTCTTGCTCTGGCCTTTTCTAAGGGATTGATATGATCATTTTGTAGCTCCATCAAGTGAGGAAATATTTGCCATTAGTAGAAATGCTGATTTTTCAGTTCTTATTCAGCACATTGTTATTTATTTATTTATTTATTTATTTATTTATTTATTTATTTACTTGAGAGAGAGAGAGAGAGAGCATGAGTGGGGGAGCAGCAGGCAAAGGAAGAGAGAGAAACAGACTCCCTGCTGAGCAGGGAGCCCAACCTGGGGCTCTCAATTCCAGGACCCCAGGATAATAACCTGAGCTCATGGCAGATGCTTAACCAACTCAGCCACCCAAGTACCCCTCAACATATTGTTTTAATTTGATCACTAATTTGTTACCCAATATCTGTGCAACTATATTATGGGTTTTAGATACTTCATTGTTGCTTTGACAAGTAGGGTATCATTTTACAGTTGTGATTTAACTGATAGTTACAAATTCAATCATGGATATTAATCAAAGATGTTACACAAGAATCTTTCCTTTTTCACTCATGAAATTAAAGTACCAGGGCAGGCACCTGGGTGGATCAGTTGGCTGAGTGTCTGCCGTCTGCTCAGGGCATGATTCCAGGATCCTGGGATGAAGTCCCATATCAGGCTCCCTGCAGGGAGCCTGCTTCTCCCTCTGCTTATGTCTCTGCCTCTCTCTCTGTGTCTCTCATGAATAAATAAACAAAACCTTAAAAAAATAAAGTACCAGAAAACTGCATTCCATCAAAAGAAATAGATAAACAAGCAACAAAACCAAAGAAACAGCCACCTCTGCATCTGGTTCAGGAATTGCTTACTCAGATCTGGATGAAAGAAGCAAAATAATGTGAAAGTTTTGGATATATTTAGATATTTCTCAGCACTTAACACTGCATAATAGCTATTTTATAAAGTAAGATGTCTACCACAGGAAAAGAAGCATTCAAAATAATGTCCTAATTGGTAACATAGATTATGGATAAAACATTGGCAATCTCTGATTATTAAGGGCAGAGAGGAGTTGATAAAACCAGAATGGAAAAAAAATCCTACAATTTGTTTCTATATTTCTTAATTTCAGCCCATAAAGCATATCTCTTCTCATTAATAAGTCCCTAAACAGGAGACTTGAGTAGAGTATATGGCCCTCCTGCAAGAGTTTCAGAGTTTGTTAGCTGTGGCTTGTCTATTCCCATGTAGATGGAAACAGTTTATTTGTGGTGAGCTGTTGGGTGGGGTTTTAGGTTCTCACTCTGAAATAACACCAAAGTGACAAATTGTTTACTTCCTAAAGTCTAAGATTGACGTATTTTTACTACGTATCTGTGAAATGGCACAGAGCCTCTTTCTTGACCTTTAGACCAAAACTATATGCATTGTAAAGCCCTATGATGGGTATTTCTTGATGAAACTTGAGCATAAAGAAAAGACAAGGGAAGTTAAAAGAATTCCTTAAGAATAGTAAGACACATGAGCACCAAACAGGAGATTATTCAGATCAGTAAAAAGTCTGTCAGTCTGGAGAGAACTCACTTTTTAGTTTTCATACTGGTCTCTCATCCAGTGAGGGTCAATAAATTTATACATTTCCCAAATCCAACAGCCTGAACTAAATCTGAGGAAAAAGAGGCATATAAAAGATTATTCTTAAAAATGTTATAATGTGTCCCTACCTAATTCTTTGGTAGAGAAGGAGTATTTTATTTATTTATTTGTAATTTAAGTTTTTAATGTGAATCAAGTTACATAAAAACAAGTACATATTTTTGGTGGTACATAAATTTGGCAAGAAAAGAAAATGAAAAAAGGTAAGGAAAAGAAAGAAAAAAGAAGAAGAAGAGGAAGGAAGGAAGGAAGGAGAAAGAAAGAAAGAAAGAAAGAAGAAGAAGAAGAAGAAAAGCGGAAAAGAAAAAGAAAGAAAGAAGGCCTGCACGAAGAAGATAAGCCTCCCCCCCTCCCTCTCCCCCTCTCCCCAAGAAAGACTCCTCCCGAAGAAAAAAGCCCTCCTCCCTCCCTCAGAAAGAAAGAAAAACGAAAAAGAAGAAGAAGAATGAAAAGAGAGAAAAATTATGAGTGGTGCACAACTGATCTATTAGGCTCAGTTTCCAACATTTCTAACATTCTAGTTTTTCCATTTGTATCATTTTTCTCATTCCTTAATAACACCAATAGTAATGATACCTAACACTTTATTTTCCTTTAAATTCACAAGATTTTCACAATAGATGTTACATATAACATATTTCATATTTAATAATTATCTGTAAAACAGTTAATTTTTCAATTTACTATATACCAGGCTTTGTGTTATGTTTGCATAATTTATTTAATTTTCATAAACCCTATATTACCGATAGCATTATTTCTTAAGTTATATAGTTGAAAACACAGAGGATTATCAAGGGATAGATCAAAATGTAGAGAGTCACTTTGTGTAACTACAAGATGATGTATATTATTTTGCCTCATTTGTCCTGGTAATATTGAATCTTCAATTTTTAGACACATTAATAACCACCGATGTCTGGATGCATATTTTCTATATAATAATAATAACCTATATTTACATATGTCTACAAATACATAAATATTTAATGTTTAGGGGCACCCAGGTGGCTCAGTCAGTTAAGTGTCTGCCTTCAGCTCAGGTCATGATCTCAGGCTCCTGGGATCAAGTCCTGAGTGAGTTGGACTCCCAGCTTAACAGGTAGTTTGCTTCTCCCTCTCCCTCTGCTCCTCCTGTCCCACTTGTGCTCACCCCCTCTCTCTAATAAATAAAAATCATTGAAAAAATTTTAAAACATTTAATGTTTAATAATAGATGTAATAATATTTAATAATCACTAATATGTAAATATATTCACACACACATACTTGACTATGTACTATTTGTTTTTATGGAGGTTAAACCTAGATATCAACAGATAATTAAACTAAGTTGTCACCAAAACTTTTAAACCTCTAATTGCTTTCAGTATATGCTTTGTTTCCTGGGTTGCCTATATTCATGCCTCTGTCTTCTAAAAAACATGACTTATTTTTTCAATCTGTCTATAAATGCTAATATCTATTTGTGAATTTAATGATACTCTCAGATATAAAATAATTCACTTGGAGAGATATTGGTACCAAAGTGGATGGTTCTTTAAAAAATTATTTGTTTGCAGTTAGATTTCATAGGAAAAAAAAAAAAAGATTTTACCCTACTTCCGTGTGTGTGTTTGTGTGGTGGAAGAGGTGACAAATCTTTAACCAGAAAGATATAAGTGCAAAGTAAACATTATAACTTATCAGTAGTAGTTAAAGATTAAAAGATATTTACTATTCACCACATGTGAATATCATGTTTACAATATTCCAGGCAGGTAGAATGATGAAAATAAATGTTACATCTTATTTTAAGATCTCTGTCTAGTGAAAAGGTTAGAAAATTATAACACAATTTTTTAATAATAGAGAAGGGGTGCATCCAACATGCTGTGAGACAGTAGAGTTAGATCTGGTGAATCAGCTTCATGACATGAAGCAGAAAATACAAATTATGTCTTGGTTGGGGTAAACCTTCTTTGCCAGTGATAAAGAATTTGATTTTTTTTCCTGTAACCTTAGAATAATAAAAAATATTTATATTAGGGATCCCTGGGTGGCGCAGCGGTTTAGCGCCTGCCTTTGGCCCAGGGCGCGATCCTGGAGATGCGGGATCGAATCCCATGTCGGGCTCCCGGTGCATGGAGCCTGCTTCTCCCTCTGCCTATGTCTCTGCCTCTCTCTCTCTCACTGTGTTCCTATCATAAATAAATAAAAATAAAAAAAGAAAAAAATATTTATATTACATATTTATATTACATATACTACATTTTATAATTGACTTATTTAATGTGAATTTTTCCTGGTTATAGGCACCTCCAGAGTGCTGAAAATTTAAAAAGGGAACAGGAAAAGCTTGTATTGTTTACTTTCTCCCAAGTTATTTAAATGCAGCTAATGCTCATAGTCTTTGTAGTGACTGGTATGAGAAGAAATGTGGGTGTTCTGTGTTGTTATTTCACTATGCACACTGTAAGAATATTGATTAGTAGGCTGAGGTATCCGAGAATATCATATGTTGGCTATTTGCTTGGTTGTACCATTAAAGTGAAATACTAAATAATTTGACATTGCCATTGGTTAATCTGAATGAGTTTCATTCTTCCTCTTCAACAGTAAGGAACAAAATCCCATGTTCTATGATATGAGAATTATAAATTTTTACAGATACAGATTAGGAACAGCTCTGATGCAAAAGTGAGCTGACATCTGAATGTATTAAAACCAGTATTTCAACATTAAATCACTATTTAAAGGTAGTTCATTGGGGCAGCCCAGGTGGCTCTGTGATTGAGTGTCTGCCTTTTCCTCAGGGCATGATCCCGGGGTCCAGGATTGAGTCCCACATTGGGCTCCTTTCAAGGAGCCTGCTTTTCCTTCTGCCTATGCCTTTGCCTCTCTCTGTGTGTCTCAAATAAATAAATATATTTTTTTTAAATAAGGCTGTATATCAGATTAGTCTCTGTTCTGTGTCCAGTAATGATGTAGAACAAACACCACAAAGACACAAGATACAACTCAGGGAAACTCAGGAAGTAGGCTGTACATGGTGCCCCAGACTCTGTTCATACTATAGAGAGGCACGCCTGAGTGGGTACAAACAAAGCCAGTGTAGATAGGGCAATATAGGAAAGCAATCTTGATTTCTTTCAAATCCATATGTTTATAAAGAGGTTGAAGATGTCAGGAAGAATCTAACCTAAACTAGATTCACAAAATCCTACAGTAGGCTAACACTCAGAAAAATACTTAATGCTAAGGGAATAAAAGTCAACAGTGAAAAATATCTTTTATCACAGATACAGAAGATATGCAGTAAAAAATTAGTAAAACACAACAAAAGGGTACAATAAAACATTTTGGGTAACAAATTGAGGTTTATTATGGATCTCTTCTCACAGATCAACTTATATCATTTTGAATATTTTTCAGCTCCAAATTTAACCTCTTATGTTTAAAAATGAATTATTTATACAAAATGTTAATTCTATAAAGATGTAAACCAAGAAAATGCAAAAAAAAAAACAAAACAACAACAACAAAAAACCCAGAAGTATTATTATTGAAACTAGGGCTACCCTCCCATTTAATTCTCCCCACACTTGCCTTGGAGGATTAACGTTTGCCACTTTTAAAAATTAAAAGCAATTTATTTAATAATCAACATCCATTATAACATCCAAAATCTATGATTTTTTAATTGAAGTATGGTTAATATACAATATTATATTAGTTTCATATGTACAATATAGTGATTCAACAGTTCTATGCATTGCTCACTGCTCTCCATGGTAAGTGTACTCTTGATCCTCATCACCTATTTCACCTATCCCCCCACCCATCTTCCCTCTGGCAATGACCAGTTCTCTATATTTAAGAATCTGTCCTTTTTGTTTGTCCTTTTTTCTTTGTTTGTTCTTTTGCTTTGCTTCTTAGATTCTACATATGATTGAAATTATATATTTGTTTTAATACTCACAATTCAGTACATCTGCTTGAGCTATATTCCTATTTCCAGATTTTGCTTGATTTTTTTTTTCTGAACCAGACCAATCCAGTGAAAATAAATCCTTTTTGATTGAATTAAATTCTATAAAGAATCTGAACTCATAACATTGTAAACATCGGGCTTGAACCATTTTACTATCTTTGCATCTCTGGCACTTAATATCAGTGGGCCACAGCAGATGCTCAATGTTAGTTCACGTACATTGACTCAAGACTAAATTGGTAATTGATTAATATGATAAATTATTATAATGTGACTCCCAAATACTATCTTCTTCTTTTCATTCCCTGTGCTCTCCCCTTCTGCTTTGAATCTGAACTGACCTTATTAATTGCTTTGAACCATAGAATGTGGTAAACATAATGTTTCTCAAGTTCTCTGACCAAACTTTTAAGAGACCCTGAATCTTGTTCTCTCTTGTGAAGAACTAAGTTACCATGTAAAGAAGTCTGGGTTTTTCACTGCGTCTGTATCTTTGGAGTAAATCCCCAGTAGTGAAATTGCTGGGTCGTAAGGTAGCTCTCTTTTTATGCTGAGTGAAGCAAGTCAATTAGAGAAGGACAATCGTTATATGGTTTCACTCATATGGGGAATATAAAAAATAGTGAAAGGGATTATAGGGGAAAGGAGAGAAAATGAGTGGGAAAAATCAGAGAGGATGACAAAACATGAGAGACTCCTGACTCTGGGAAACAAACAAGGCTTAGCGAAAGGGGAGGTGGGGAGTGATGGGGTGACTGGGTGATGGGCACTGAGGGGGGCACTTGATGGGATGAGCACTGGGTGTTATACTATATGTTAGCAAATCAAACTCCAATAAAAAATATACAGAAAAAAAAAGAAGAAGTCTGGGCTATCATGTTGGCAAGGCCACATGGTGAGAGATCACAAAGGACGAATAACTATGAAGGGTAAGAAGTCTGAGAATAAAGACCAAGGATAGACAGGCCTCAGCCTTGCAGATATCCTAGCTGAAAGGCAAGACAGGATTAATGGAATCATAAAGGCTTCCATCCTAAGAGTAGTTCTATGACTGAACCTGGCCAATATCATATGGAACAGAAAGAAGGGTTATCCCAGCTGGGCCCTGCCCAACCAACCCATAGAAATATGAGAAACAAAATATTTATTGCTCTAAGTCATTAAATTTTGGTGTGGTTTGGCACACAGCAAGTATGAGATAAGCAAGTAGGTTCAAAGGCTCTCTCAAAGAAAACAGAACTTACTTCAAATCTTTACATTGTCTTGTTCCATAATTTTCTCTAAGAGTTGTATGTTCTTTCATTCCTTCACATGTATCATTTTTACATATGTTATCTAAAGCATTTCTAAGAAATCTATCGCATCTTATCTAGTCAGGGAACTTCAGTTTTATTTCCATTTTAATTATAATTTTAATTTTAGTACATCCTTAGTGTTCAGTCAAATCACACATGTAAAATATATTCAAAAGAAACATTTATTTGTACATTAAACCTAATAAAATGTTAAATTTAAAACAAGAATTTTGGAGTAGTCATTTTTGGAATCAGTAACAAATCTGATTCATTAATCACAGATTTTCTTTAATTTACCTTCATATCTAAAGTGTTTCCTTGATTGTTAATCTCTGTCTCTCTGATCCTGTCTTTAGCATTTTCCCTATGCTGTGTGATATTTCATCTTTTTATGATCACTATTGCATACATATTTTCTTCTTTTTGTTTACAATTTTATTTCATTCTATCTCCATTTATCTTATTTTTTTACAAATATAAATAACAAACTTTACAATATAACCAAGGGACATCTGGGAGGCTCAGTCGTTTGAATGATTCTCTCTTGATTTTGGCTCAGGTTGAGTTAGGGACAAACAGGGCTAGGCAAGGCTAGGTAAGAGGCCATGGAAGCAGGCTCACAAAAATCCTAAAAATGTTGAGGCATAAGGAAACCAGAGATATAGGAACAAGCCAGACCACTCTGCCCTAAGGTGTGTGTGGGGAGAGTGTCTTGTTATAACAGCCTTTGTGACCAACAAAGAATCAAGACAGCTTGCATGGTCAATATCTACATTGAAAAAAAAAAAAGAAGAAGAAGCACTTTTATGAGAACATGTTAGTTCTGAGTGGGCCAATTGTAGTTTGATATAAAATATTTTTCTTCCCATTTAATCTGTGTTTATAATTAATGACTCCAACTTATTTTTTTCTCATTTTTTTTCCTTAAATGAGATGCACTAATTGCAGGTAAAATTCTATATTCAAACTACTCATTGAATTGGCATAAACCTACATAGTGAATAAAACAGCATGAATAATACAGCTTCACAGACTTAGTCTGGGAATATGAAAGATCTAAGTTCAAAGTTAAGCTCTACCACTTTCTAGTTTGGTGAATTAAATAACAATGACTCAGCCAGAATTCCACAATTTCTAACATTTTATGTTTATTTAACACAGTGGTTTGGGGATGACTAAAAAATTGATGAGTGTAAATTACCAGATACAAAATAATTATGCTAACCTACAAAAGACTGATGGTGTTTTACAATCATTAATAGTTATATAAAAAGGACAAGATAAATGCAGATATCATAACAAATAAAAAAATAAGATCACTAATTCCTCCCTTTCATGTGGAATGTGGAGTTCTGTAGATTGCTGTTCTCTCGAGTTTTCTGCATGACAGATAAGTTGTAAAGGTCTTCCCCACATGCTGGGCATTTCCCTTTCTGCAACCAGCAACAGTTGTCTGGAAAACAAACAGTCCTGGAGTCATTCAAATAAGATGTCATGCTGGGCTTATGCTCATTGATGTGAATACCATTTTTTATCACACCCTTTGAAGTTGCAGGAAATACTGACAATATAGGGGACATTAAACTATACACAAGAAAAAATAAGCAAGATTCTGAGCTCATTCAGAGTGCAACAAGTGCTACTCTGAGAACAGGAACTAGAGAATGAGGATGGAGAAGTAGAAGGGCGAGGAAAGCACACTTCTCTTCTGTCACTGAAATCACTGTTCAGATTTGGAAACCATCTTTTCGCTGGACACCAGTAAAGTAATGTTCTTAACAAAAGCATAGATAATGCTTTAAAGTATTAAAAAAACTAAAACAAGCTAGAACTAAAATTATTCTGATCATTTTCTGATAATATCCCTCCAGTGGAGACTCATGTGATGTTACAGTTTATTACTGACGTTATTTGGAGTTTAACAATATTCTATCTGTTTTCTAAAACTTCCAGGGTTGGAAAATAATTTGAAGATGGTGAAAGGCATGTATCTATTTTCAAAAATAAACATATTATGTTAGCAAATGTGCTTATTTTTCTCACTTTAAGATGCAAATGGATTAGTAAGACAGCAGAAAGCTGTGTTATGTGCGTTCACGAGCTCCTCTAGTCTGAAAAAAATGCTTTTGCATAATAGAGAGTTCCCCACTATCCACACAAAACTTTTCTCCTTGTTCTAGAAGTTAATCACTTTAGCTAACAAGCACAATTATATATGTAGTTGAAACTATATGAGAAATAATGTTGGAGAAATATAACAGTTATGTGCTTTTTAATTTTAAAAGAATAAAAGAATAGATTTTTCCTAAATCAGAGATGCTCAAACATGTTAAGACCCTGGACCTCATTACAGTCTTAAAAAGTATCTCCTGTGGTGGTTGCTAAAAGGTTATTTCCAAACACTTCTGATATCAAAAGCCTCATTGCCAATTTCTGTCTAAAGCATCACTACTGTTACTAATATTCAGAATTGACATCGAGATGCTGGAAATTACATACATTTGTAGAAAAGATATTTCTTATCAGTGCAGAAAATGCCAATATGACCTCTATTTGCTAAAGAAACTATTGGAATGAGGGCAGCCTGGGGGGCTCAGCAGTTTAGTGCCGCCTTCCACCTAGGCTGTGTGTGATCCTGGAGACCTGTGATGGAGTCCCATTTCTGGCTCCCTGCATGGAGCCTGCTTCTCCCTCTGCCTGTGTCTCTGTCTCTGCCTCTCTCTCTCATGAATAAATAAATAAAATATATTTTTAAAAAAAACAGAAACTATTGGAGTGAATGATTCGGATATTTTATGTGCTTACTGTACCATGTAACAGAAAGGGAAAATGTTTTTACCATTTGCGTATTTTTTGCAACCTATCATGAAAAGTATGAGTGTTGAGCCAGAGAATTTTCTAAGTAATTTGCATTTATGCAAACACCAACAAATACTTATTATATGTTATGCACCCTTCTAGGTACTTCATAAATAATTCATTTAATAACTGTAATGATCTCAGACATATCCTTCCATTCCCCTAGTGGCTCTTTAATTTAACTTCAAAGCTGTGTCTTCTGCATATCCATCTTGGTCTCTACTGAGTTTTTAATCATCTAAAAGACCAATGGGGTTTGTTATATGAACAGAACTGTATATAAATGGTTATGGCACACCCATGCAAAAAGACAAATTATTTTTAATTAAGAAATTGCTATCACTTCCTCTGTGACAAATTGTTAAATCCTGTTAATACATATCTAAGTATGCAGAAAAGGCGGTGAGAGAGGAAAGTTCACATGCATGTATTGAGCTCTGACTCTAAAATAGCTCCTGCCTTGTCATTACCTATTGCTGGGAGGCCTGGCAGAAAAATATAGCATGAGAGTGGGAATTGTATCTGTTTGGTTTGATTCTATGCCTCTGGCTCCCAGAATCATGCCTAAGCCACAGCAGATTTTAAAAATAATAATAACTGTTTAATGAATAAATGTGTGACTACAGAAATGGAATCAGGTGATAAGTAGATTTATAAAAATTGAATGACACTTAAAAACCAAGTGAAGTCTGAAGCAGCACAACTGCCTCTGAAATGGGAGAGCTACATTCTTGTCTCACGGAGTCAAAGAATGAATCTCACGGACAAAGCAGAGTGAGTCAAGCAATAGAAGTTTATTAAGTGAGGATACAGAGAAACCTCTCGGGAATGAGAGGGGTCCTGACAGGTTTGCCACTGAGAGCCTGTAGTGTCAGTCTTTTATTGAGAACTGACTGGGAAGTTTGTGGCCCTGAGATTCTTGTGCTGTCTTGGTTTGAGTTAGGACCGGTGATAACATCATTAATGGCTTACTTCTTCTTTGGGGTCTGGTTTTTCTTTGTTGTTCACAGATGTCTGTCATAAAAAGGCACCCTACTCGACCACACCTAGGGCAGGGTGGTCTGGCTTGTTCCCTTATCTCTGGTTTCCTTACACCTCAGCATTTTGGGCATTTCTGTGAGCCTGATCACATAGTCCCCTATCTATCTCTCCCTACCCAGCCCTGTCTGTCCCTTACTCACCTCAGTAGCATGGAAATTATGCCATCAGTGGAATAATCTAATGTGAACAAGGCACATAGAGAATCTAGAAAAATAACACATAGCTGAATGAGCTGACAATATACAGGTAGAATGTTTAGAATTCAAAACCAATTTCTAATTGAAGACAATCAGGTTATCTTTTTTTCTGTTCTTCAGCCTGCTAAATATGAGGTGTCAAAAGTCAATAGTTTCAAGTGTCTGATTCTGTTTTTGTTAGATCTGTAAAGTTTGATATTATTTTCATCATCTGAAAAGGTAAAAGGCAAAGAAATAGTTTATTAGAAATATACTGTAAGGATAGTTTAATGTATCAATATAAGGATATTTGTAAATACTTTTATCACCTAATAAGTGTTCAAAAATATTAGAATATATGCATATATAACATATGTAATATATAGGTGTGTGTGCCCGCATGTGTGTGCATGTGTGTGTATGTGTACAGGGGCCATTAAATACATTCAGTTTGGAGATTAAAGTTTTTCGAGAAAGATGTCTGAATTTGGATATGACTCTGGATCTTTTGGCCAGAACTTATCAGCAGCTCAGTACACACTATATGTGTAAAGGTGTGCTTACAGTGCAGAATATTTCCAACCACAGATTTGCTGCTACTTAAAATAACGTTTAATGCCTTTGCTAGCCTTGACATGACTGTGCAATCTGGGGGATGGTGAATGGGTATCAGGCAGAGGAAATAGCATGTCTGATAAAAAGAACAAAAACTACTACAAAATATATTGGGAAGCGAATCAGTTTACCTGGTCAAGGAACAGAAGATAAGGCTTAAAGAGGAGACAAGGAGAGCAAAAGTGAAGTTTGCAAGCCTGGATGTGGAAATCATTATCACTGTAATGTCATTTTCTGTGTCATTATCATTTGAGCCAATGGTGACCACAGAAAATGACCCTAAAATCAGAACTATGACAGCATTTACTCACTAAGAAAGGAGGAAGGAAGAAGAAAGAGCCAAACACAAAGAAAAATAACACGATGTTCATAAATCAGTGATTAGGCTGTAAATACTTGAGTTATACTTTACATGAGGTTTTTTTTTTCCTGGAATTTTCTTCTAATAAAATATGCTTACTGGTAGCATATTTTATAGATGGAAAAGGTGAATAAGTAAGGACACAAAAAAGCCAACATTTAAGCTGCAATGGAGAAATAAAATGGTGAAATAATACAATACAGAAGTTACTGAGGTGCCTGTGTACATAAAACTTTGTGGAAAGAATTGTTTCTCCCTAAATTCCTCCTGAACTGTGATCATAACAAAACAGTGACTGGAACAGAGAGTTTTCAAAAGAGAGGCCAATTTATGTAAGAGGAAAAGAAAGTCAGCATATGGCGAAAATAATTCCAGGAATATAGGTGTGATGCAATTTTGGAATATAGGTGAGGTTTGGTGGAGTGAGGTCGGACGACCCAGAAAGAATTCTTGAGATGCAAAACTGTGGTTCTATTAAAGCATGGGGACAGGACCCAGAGGCAGCTGCTGCCCTGGAGTTATGAGGAGCAACTGATTATATATACTTGGGAGAGGTAAGGAAAAGAGATGTTTTCAAAAGAATTTTTGTATGCTAAAGAGGCCCTACAAAATATTGGAGGCCTTGCCATTGTTAAGGTTGTTTTTCCCTCTAGAGAGGCATTAACATTAAGACAGTTGGGAGCTTCCTTCTGGAGGATAGGTTATTGATAAGAATGCTTTTTTGTCTTATAAATCTCTAAAATATTTGTAAACTGAGGGAGATTCGGGTCTATAGGATTTTAATCTCTATAAATTAACTATTTGTTTTTCCTCTCTCTTAGCTATAGGGAAGCCAGGAATGCCTGAGGACTCACACAGATCCCACCTGGGGCCTGAGTTACTTATGGAGTGTCAGTTTGTGCTTTGTCCTCAGTGAGCCTTCTGTTTCCTCAACAGGTGAATCAGTCATGATTTTGCTGAGTGTTTTAAAAAAAGTAATCCATCCTTAGCAATCAGTAGCAAGACACCAATACTTAAATGTCAATTTAGCAAGAACACAATCTAAATAAATTCTAAAGATTTTATTTTATAAATAATAGTACAGTCTTTTTGAAAATAAGAAAATGTTATCCTAATAAAGGTGAACATACAACATCACTATCATACTGTACCAACAACACCAATATAGTCAAAATATAAGAGGTAGAGACACAGAGAGAAATCAAGCAAAATAGATCAGAGGTGGTTGTTTTTCATACTGTGGTTTCTCACCATCTCTTTAAAAGAATTAGAACTGAAAATTAAGTGAGGTGTAAAATACAAATATAGTCCCTAATTCTATTCTTTCCAAAATCCCTGGAAGGAAATGTATTTTGAGATTCACAATTTTGTCTTTTAAAAAATTATTTGTGAAAAAAAATTGTGCATATTCATATATAAATTAACTATAACAGTGGAATTTGGTGGTTCCCCTATAACACAGCACAGCATTATTTCCTTAGCAAAATATATAATGCCAAAAGCATAATCAACAGAGTTCAGGTTTTGGAGCTAAACTAATAAAAATATTTTGTCTTATAGGTATTTGTTTTTTAGCATTGTAGATAAGCGAGTGGGAACTTAGATCTCCCATGTCAGTATATGCATTAAAGCTACTCAATTCTCTCTTCAAAAACTACTTTTTTAAAACTCCTTTTCCTTCCATATGCAGATTCATATTGATAATTTATCTGAGAGATCCTACCCACGTGTTAGAGTAAGGAGATTGACATAAATTGGATAAGATACATTTATTCTCTTTACAGAATATGATGCTAACAAATTATACTTTTACTTGGATATGAGAAGCATCTGTTCCCAAATATTGTGATTCTATGCTGTGGTCAATCTGGTTTCTCTCACTGTGTCAGTCATTCTCCTCTTTGCCCTCTGTGGCCTTTCCCTGCTCTGCTCATATCTCAGCATGCTGATTCCTGCAAAACACAACTCACAGTTCCCATAGCCAACCCGCTTCCAGTTAGGTTCAGTCCATGGGAGCAACTGGCTTAATATTCAGGAGGTGGGAAGAGGGGAGAAGCATGGTGTGTTTTCTTTCCTCTCTGCTTCAGGTTTTATCTCTTACCATGGCTGTACATATCATGTGGTCCTGCCAAACAACAACTGCCTCTTCTTCTCAGCTCCCACCAGGAACCACCCACTGTCATCTCAGTTCCCACCATGTGCTTCTAGGGAACCCTCCTGCTCCCTCTGTCCCTCCATCTCTAGGAACAGCACCAACTTTCTGTTTCAATCATCTCTATGCTGTCTTCATTGTCCTGTTACCTTTCATACTCTCCAACTGCTTTATAAATATTTTCCTATGTTAAATTCCCTTCATTTGATGACCTGGCATCAAATAGTGGACCCACTATCCTGTTTCAAATAAGATCCAAACTATTTGCCACACCTTAACTTCCATGACTGTTCCGCTGGGTCCTCTTTCCACCTCATTGACTGCTCCAGTCGCAGTGCCTTCTTGCTCTTCCTCAAAGCATGCAGTCTTACATCTTAGATCTTTTGCATGATTTGTAGGGTTCCACCCCAGCTATTTTGAAACCTTGTCCCCGCACTTCATTCAACCCCTACTCAAATGTCATCCCCTTTAAGTTGTAACTACCTCTCTGACCACACTTTATAAATTTGTGCTTATTTCCATTCCACATGATCTATATTATCTCCTGCAACAGATAAAGAGGCCAAAGCTCCTTCATAGGACCAACAACTGAAACTCAAAATCTAAAAGGGACTCACTCTTCTAAATGGACTCTTATATGTGTTTTATGTTAAGTGCATTTTTATTGAATGTCTGTATCTCTATAGACACTTTATCTTATAGACGGTTCTATGATTATGTAATACTGATGGCTGTTAGATCAAATAGTTTGATTTTAATAAATAGAATAACAAAAAGGGACATCTAACCATCAGAGGCACTCATTTTCAAATAGACATGGATACCAGATAACCTAAGAAGATTGGAACCTGCTGGGGATTTACCCCAAAGATACAGATGCAGTGAAATGCTGGAACACCTGCACCCCAACGTTTCTAGCAGCAATGTCCACAATAGCCAAACTATGGAAGGAGCCTCAGTGTCCATCGAAAGCTGAATGGATAAAGAAGATGTGGTCTATGTATACAATGGAATATTACTCAGCCATTAGAAATGACAAATACCCACCATTTGCTTCGATGTGGATGGAACTGGAGGGTATTATGCTGAGTGAAATAAGTCAATCGGAGAAGGACAAACATTATATGGTCTCATTCATTTGGGGAATATAAAAAATAGTGAAAGGGAATAAAGGGGAAAGGAGAAAAAATGAATGGGAAATATCAGAAGGGGGACAGAACATGAGAGACTCCTAACTCTGGGAAACGAACAAGGGGTAGTAGAAAGGGAAGTGGGTGGGGGGGGTGACTGAGTGACAGGCACTGAGGGGGGCACTTGATGGGATGAGCACTGGGTGTTATGCTATATGTTGGCAAATTGAACTCCAATAATAAATAAATAAATAGATAAATAAATAAATAAATAAATAAATAAATAAATAAATAATAAATAAATAAAAAATGACCTCAACAGGAAGGAAGACAGGGCTGAAACCAACATAATGGAATGAGAAGAGAGAAATGCAAAGTACTGTATTTAGGTTAAAAACTAATCGCACAAGTACCGGATAGGGTAGACCTGGTTTGGCAGCAATCCAAGTGAAAATGACCTATTTGTTTGTTATTTTGTAAATTGGTCACTAGCTCAGCCTGGTCCAGCTGTGTTATGTGGTTGATACATGATACATAAAGTGAACACAATCTTAGCTACATTAAGGGAAGTAGATCATAAAATGGCCTCAATTTGCTCAGAACTGGCCAATCCTGTCTGGAACACAAGGCTCAGAGCTGGGCATGACAGAGTAAGAAGGACATTGAGAAATTAGAGCACGTCCTGAGAATGGCAGCCAGATGGTGCAGGAGCCGAAAGACATGTCCATAAAGAAGGCTTGAGGGAGCTGGAAAGCTTTGGTCCAGGAGAAGAGGCGAATCAAAAGGTGTGAGTGCTGCTTCTAATATGTGACAGGTTGTCATGCAGAAGCTGGAGCAGACTTCCTCACTGGATACCTTTAGGCCAGTCATTCACAACATTCATCTGCCAGGATCCATGGGACAAATAACATTCACATGTCCAACACATTCCCATGGCAGACCCTCATGGTTAGACACCCCCCACCACCACCACTGCAATTGCAAGAAAGTAAAGAACTGGTCATTGCCACCAGAGTCACATTAGTTGTGATGACTCTCTGGCCTCCAACATAAGTCTGATGGTCAAGAAAGTGTCACAGCTTCTCTTCCTGCTTCCCCATCTCCCAGAAGGAAGATTCTACAACTGATCAGGTCTAAAGGTGCTGACTAGGGCAGCCTCGTGGGGGTAGAGCCTGAGCAAGGTGGGGAATAAATAAATCCACAGTGTGCAACCATGAAAAAAAAAAAGAAGATTGGAACCAAAAGAGATCTTAGATTATTGATATTTTTAACAGAATTCAGATAAAAAGGCCTATATTTCTATGTTAATTGATGTTACTCAGGTTCCAGAATCCTGTTCATAAAAGCAAAACAATTAAAATAATTCAGATACTGCTTGTGTAAGTTTACTTTCAAGGTTTCTCTCTCAATTTCCTTTAAACCTGATGTGTAGTTTTGTTCCCTGGTGTCTTCAATACTGCAAGCAATGCTCAGATAGTTGCATTGTTCAGTTATTGTCAAACACAAGAATGTGTCAGTTCAGCAATTCAAATTTCCAGTTCAGTACAATAACAAAACTATGGAATATAATGCAAATTTAAAATTTCTCTCCTCCTTGTAGCTTCAGCTGGACTCATACCAGAAAACCAGCACAGAATAAAAGGTGTGTCTGACTTCTCTCTTTATCCCACTACAGTCTCAGGGAGTTTCTGGAGAAGCTCGTATAGTAGCCCAGCTACTATGGCATGAGCCATTAACCTCCACTGCTTGTGGTCTAATTTTTGGGCTTTTAAAAATATTTTATTTAAATTCAACTTGCCAACATATAGTATAACACCCTGTGCTCATCCCATCAAGTGCCATCCTTAGAGCCCGTCACCCATTACCCCATGCCCCTACCCCTTCTGCAAACCTTAGTTTATCCCAGAGTTAGGAGTCTCTCATGGTGTGGTCTAATTTTGATTCTTCCCTTGAACTGAGGGCAACATGTGTCCCATGAAAGACTAAACATCCAGAAGAGTTTTATAGGGCTCATTTCACAATTGCAGCAGGGCTGACTGTATTCCTTGCTTCATGCAACTGTAATGTCTGCCAGCATTTATGGCTTATAGTTGAATCACTCCAATTTCTGCTTCCATGATGACATTGCCTTCCTTTCTCTACTCATACCTCCCTCTGCCTCCCTCTTCTACAAATATCTGTGATTACATTTCATGGCCACCTGGAAAATCCAACATATTCATTCCATCTCAAGATTCTTACCTTCATTGCTTCTGCAAAGTTCTTTTGCCATAGAAGGTAATATTGACAATTTCCAGTGATTGTGATGTGGATATTCTGGGGGCCATTATTCAGACTATCATAGAACCCAAGATGCCTCCAGGTTGCATCCTGCCCCCACCTGGACCCTTTTAGCCCACAAGAAATGCTCAGATGGTTTATCCCAGTATGCAGACATGCCATTGTGTTCCCAGGGGTACTTTCACTACTCTGTCAAGAGGCCACTTCAGTGGGCATGATGCTAATATTTTATCCATAATGTCACACCCACATCCATTTTCCATAATTCTTTCTATGCTCCTGGAAGCTGAACTCTTCACAACTGCATCATTTAGGAATTTTTGCCTTCTGGTTTCTGGGTAGTTTCAGCCACTGGGAGACATTAACAGGAGATCAAAAGGTGAGAGGAGAAAGTAAGCAAATTATTTAATTCCTCATTATCCTACTTGACTAATCAGATCCTGGCAATGGCTAAAATCTGTCCTTGTGAACTCCCAGCATCCTATGACACTCAACAATGGAGCACAATGTGATCATTATCCTGATACCTTACACAACATTGCCTAGGTTATACATAGCTAAAAAAATCAATGTATTGTATTCATTAAGGGATAAAACTGAGTCCTATAAAGTGCTCTGTGGTAGATTTCTAGAATATTGGCTGCTAAAAAATATTTGTCACATATTTTGTAAATAAATAAATCATCTGTATTATGTGGCATATGTGGCATTTTTCAGAAAGATACAAGATTTTCTTTAGCATTTAACCCAGCGGTTATTTTTAGCTTAAGCATCATGCATCTGGTCAATATGCTCTAGATAGTAAAGCTGTTGCTGACATATGTACTTACTGTCCACTCCTCTGTGCAGAATATTTCCAACCACAGTGTTGCTAGCATTTAAAAGGGTGTTTAGCACCTAAACCACTGTTGATGTTTTTGTAATGACTTTGGGGATCCCAAAGAAGGTTAGGGGAAAAGAAAATGAAATTTCTAATGAAAAATAAGATTCTGCTGCAGAAGATATTGGAGGTAAAACCTGTGTAAAACCTATGTAACTGGCCAAGAAGAAGTAGATTTAGCTTCCAAGAAGAGAAGGAAGTCAAGACTGGGATTTACAAGCTTGGATGTGGAGATCATTACCAGTGTAACTGTCACATTAGCATCTTTATGAGTTGGACATGCATCATCACAACCAACATTAGCTTCAGCATCATGACAGGATTTTTCTTTGAAAGAGGAAGGAGGGAGGAATTAAGAGAAACCTAACAAAGTGAAATAACAAAAGGCTAGGAAAACCTTTGGTGGAATGAGAATGAGAATTAAATATACCATAAGGATGAAAATATCTCCTACATGCGACTATGTAAATGTTAGAGTCATGTTCTAAATATATATTCCTTGGAAATTTCTTTTTAATTGGGTATATTTAAGTAACATATTTTGTAAACAGAAATAATGAGCAATTAAATGCATAAAGAACTCCTGTCATACTGTCTGTTTGTATAAAACACTATCTTTTATAATCTTAAACTTTCTACAAAAATAAATTGTGATGGATGAGAAAGTTTTTGGAAAACACACTCAGGCATTCATAGTAGAGAAACAGAAAGCTAGGCCATGATAAAAATGATTTCTGAAATAATAAGTAGGTAAAATAGCCCTGGTTTGCTGAATATATGGAAAGAAGCAATTCATTCTTAACAATCAGTAACAAAAACTCTATACTTAGGTGGAAGTTTTCAATATAATTTAAAACTAAAGACTTTGCAAATAGTGCTAAGGACTTGTAAATCCACAGTTATCATGAAACACAGCCTATATGGGATGCACAAGTGAAGCAACAGTGTCAGAAAATAAAGAGGAATTAGAACATCACTATTTCAGGGATTGTTTTTAAATATATATTATGTGGACCAAGAGGTGAGAAAGAAAGGTGTGTTGTGGTCTCCTTCAACAGAAAATAATAGTATTACCTTAGCCAGAGGTTACAAGTTCAGCATGCAGTGCGCTAGTCTCTGAATCAGAAAAAGAGTCCCATATTTTGTGCCACTCTATGATGGCCCTATGTTGTGTTCAGTATGAAGATGGATCCAGGCAGTGATAGTAGCAATCATATAGTAGCAAATTCAATCAACAGCTTGATTCTGATCATTCCTTTCAGAAAATGTGATCATCTACATGAGAGACACAGTTAAATCAGTAGTTGTAGATTCTTTCTACAGGTTACAGCTCAGAGATAAGAGTATCTTAAGGCCCCCTGGGGGTAGGTTTTCAAATCTAGGCCACACATGGGGGCCACTGGAAATAATCCATTCATGAGTCAATAAAAGCATAAGATTCATCCATAAGAAGAAATGAATAGCAGAATTGCTACAGCAATGAGAATGGCTTTGAATTCTGCCAACTGAGTGTAGTGGCCATGTCAGCTTTCAGTTCTACATAGTAGCACTGTGCCAAAATAGGCACATCAGTATCAGATTTCAAATAACTAAGGCATCAATGAGCCAGACCTATTATTGGGGGGACCTCTGTGACTCAAGAAACCCACTGAGTTCATCACTTTTTCTCAGGTAATGAAGCTGGGATTAAAGTTTCCACCAAAGGGATAGGTGTAACTTTTTTGATTAAAAAGAAGACATGCTGGAATAAAGCTATCTATGTTCTTGAATATAACATTTTCATTTGAGAGAAGGCTTGTGTCCTTCGCATGCTGCTATTGTTGAGTCCAAATTGAATCACCCCAAAATTGGACTGCCAAGCCAAAGAGTCACAAGGCCCCATGGATCAAATGTTCAGTTTTCACAAGAAAAAGTTATTTAAAAAGCAAATTAATAGCTGTTTTTCAAAAGGAATATAAAAGGTAGTCGTGTTAGGGAGACAACAAATCTAAATTCATAAAGGATAACTTCAGGTGGGGGCTTCCTTCCTTTGATACAAGGTCTAATTCAGCAAAATCATCGGTTGTAAAAAGTTGTACTTCCAAGGGATCATTAGAGATCATGAGGCCACAAAGTTAGCATGTTACAGCTGGCTAGATTACTTCCAACAATACTCAAAGTATGTTGATTTGCAGGTTAATCCATCAAGTAGAATGCCTAATGCTTTCTCTAACCCAGGAGGTGTTGGATTTCTTTGTTGGACATGGATGTAGAAGTGAAGAAAAAGCAATGTTTCTTTGACTTCTGGAGAAATTAAATATTCTGAACCAACCTATGTTGCCCTAAGAAACTTTACTTGGAGAGCAAATTTTAAATTTTGTGGGGGCTTATCATTACCTCTTTCAGTCCTCCAATGCTGGCAGAGATATGATAACACTACAGCCATACAGAGGTCAAGGCTTCTGATGTTCACCAATCAAAAGAACATCATTTCTATGGTGAATGCTTTGGATGTTTATGAGTAAAGACATTTTCTATAAATCCTGATTTATACCCCCCTACACACACACACACGTATACTAATGGTAAATGCCAGGGAGTTTGTCCATCTAAAACAGCTCTACACTGGACTCTTCTGATCAAGAGAATCCATCTGGCACTGATGGAATGGAGAAGTACAAGCATAAAATACATCAATTCCTGCTATACTTTCATATGTAGAAGCAACAAGAGCAGAATATTGAATTGGCCCTGAAGTCCCCACCTACAAGATCTGCGTTTTCACTATGAATCCCACCAAACTCCATCAGCTGAAACTAAGCTATACTTTTTCTCCATAAGATTTGATGTCATGGTAACATGGGTGACTAGCAAAGAGAACCTTATTAGATATGATTTAATAAGCAATAATTTATAAGCAAAAAGAATATTCTATTTGGGTTCTGTGTTAAAGAATTCCATGAAAATTCTTGTGTGTGGAGAGGAAAGGGCATTTGCTAATGTGTCTATTAAACTAAAGCCACTGATTTTATTTTATTTTTATTTTTTAAAGATTTATTTATTTATTTGAGACAGAGTATGAATGGGGGGAGGAACAGAAGAGGAGAGAAAGAGAATCTCAAGCAGATCCCCACTGAGCACAGAGCCCAATACAAGACTCCATCTCACAACCCTGAGAGCATGATCTTAGTCAGTCAGAGGCTTAACTACCAGAACCACCCTGGCCCTCCTAAAGTCACTGATTTTAAATGAGGTTTGATTGAAATTTGGAATATTCAAACTTTTTATATATCCAAAAACCCATAATAAGTACATGTTTGCTGGAAGAGGGGCAAGATGGTGGAAGAGTAGGGTCCCCAAATCACCTGTCTCCACCAAATTACCTAGAAAACCTTCAAATTATCCTGAAAATCTATCAATTCTGCCTGAGAATTAAAGAGAGACCAGCTGGAATGCTACAGTGAGAAGAGTTCGTGCTTCTATCAAGGTAGGAAGACGGGGAAAAAGAAATAAAGAAACAAAGACCTCCAAAGGGGGAGGGGCCCCGCGAGGAGCCGGGCTGAGGCCAGGGCGAGTGTCCCCAGGACAGGAGAGCCCCGTCCCGGAGGAGCAGGAGCTGCACCGACCTTCCCGGGGGAAAGGGGCTCGCAGGGAGTTGGAGCAGGACCCAGGAGGGCAGGGATGCGCTCGGGCTCCCGGGGACACTAACAGACACCTGCGCCCAGGAGAGTGCGCCGAGCTCCCTAAGGGCTGCAGCGCGCACGGCGGGATCCGGAGCAGCTCGGGGGGCTCGGGGGCGGCTCTGCAGAGGGGGCTGCGGGGCGGGAGCAGCTCGGGGGGGCCTCGGGGGCGGGAGCAGCTCGGGGGGCTCGGGGGCGGCTCCGCAGAGGGGGCTACCGGCCGGGAGCGCGAATCCAACAGCGCAGGCCCCGGGGCACAGGGCGCCGGGACACAGCCCGGGATCCGGCCTCCCCCGGGACAGGCAGAGGCTGGGAAGGCCCAGGAACCCAAGGACGCTCCTGCCCCGAGCTGAGCAGATCAGCGGCCCCGCCCGGAGCCTCCAGGCCCTGCAGACGGAGAGCTCTGGAGTTACTGCGGGAGCTGAATCCAGGGCTCCAGAGCTGGCCCCGCCACTGGGGCTGTTGCTCCTGGGGCCTCACGGGGTAAACAACCCCCCACTGAGCCCTGCACCAGGCAGGGGCACAGCAGCTCCCCCAACTGCTAACACCTGAAAATCAGCACGACAGGCCCCTCCCCCAGAAGACCAGCTGGATGGACAAGTTCCAGGAAAAGCCAAGGGACTTAAAGTACACAGAAGCAGAAGATACTGCCCGTGGTTCTTTTAATTTGTTTTGTTTTGTTTTGTTTTTGTTTTGTTTTGCTTTTTGATTTGTTTCCTTCCCCCACCCCCTTTTTTCTCCTTTCTTTCTCTTTCTCTTTTTCTTCTTTTTTTTTTTCGTTTTTTTCTTCCTTTTTTTTTTTCTCTTTCTCTTTTCTTTCCTTCTTTCTCTCCTCTCTTTTCCTCCTTTTCCCAATACAACTTGCTTTTGGCCACTCTGCACTGAGCAAAATGACTAGAAGGAAAACCTCACCTCAAAAGAAAGAATCAGGAACAGTCCTCTCTCCCACAGAGTTACAAAATCTGGATTACAATTCAATGTCAGAAAAAAAAAAAAAAAAAACAATATAAAGTCAGAAAGCCAATTCGGAAGCACTATTATACAGCTACTGGTGGCTCTACAAAAAAGCATTAAGGACTCAAGAGACTTCATGACTGCAGAATTTAGATCCAACAAGGCAGAAATTAAAAATCAATTGAATGAGATGCAATCCAAACTAGAAGTCCTAACGACGAGGGTTAACGAGGTGGAAGAACGAGTGAGTGACATAGAAGACAAGTTGATAGCAAAGAGGGAAACTGAGGAAAAAAGAGACAAACAATTAAAAGATCATGAAGATAGATTAAGGGAAATAAACGACAGCCTGAGGAAGAAAAACTTACGTTTAATTGGTGTTCCCGAGGGTGCCGAAAGGTACAGAGGGCCAGAATATGTATTTGAACAAATTCTAGCTGAAAACTTTCCTAATCTGGGAAGGGAAACAGGCATTCAGATCCAGGAAATAGAGAGATCCCCCCCTAAAATC
This sequence comes from Canis lupus familiaris, assembly GCF_011100685.1. Lineage (NCBI taxonomy): Eukaryota > Metazoa > Chordata > Mammalia > Carnivora > Canidae > Canis > Canis lupus. Next base: position 10,416,561 of record NC_049248.1, on the reverse strand, counting down.
AATAAAAACCGTTCAACACCTCTACATTTAATAGTGAAGCTTGGAAATTCCAAAGATAAAGAGAAGATCCTTAAAGCAGCAAGACACAAGAAATCCCTGACTTTTATGGGGAGGAGTATTAGGGTAACAGCAGACCTCTCCACAGAGACCTGACAGGCCAGAAAGGGCTGGCAGGATATATTCAGGGTCCTAATTGAGAAGAACATGCAACCAAGAATACTTTATCCAGCAAGGCTCTAATTCAAAATAGAAGGAGAGATAAAGAGCTTCCAAGACAGGCAGCAACTAAAAGAATATGTGACCTCCAAACCAGCTCTGCAAGAAATTTTAAGGGGGACTCTTAAAATTCCCCTTTAAGAAGAAGTTCAGTGGAATATTCCACAAAAACAAGGACTGAATAGATACCATGATGACACTAAACTCATATCTCTCAATAGTAACTCTGAATGTGAACGGGCTTAATGACCCCATCAAAAGGCGCAGGGTTTCAGACTGGATAAAAAAGCAGGACCCATCTATTTGCTGTCTACAAGAGACTCATTTTAGACAGAAGGACACCTACAGCCTGAAAATAAAAGGTTGGAGAACCATTTACCATTCGAATGGTCCTCAAAAGACAGCAGGGGTAGCCATCCTTATATCAGATAAACTAAAATTTACCCCGAAGACTATAGTGAGAGATGAAGAGGGACACTATATCATACTTAAAGGATCTATTCAACAAGAGGACTTAACAATCCTCAGTATATATGCCCTGAATGTGGGAGCTGCCAAATATATAAATCAATTATTAACCAAAGTGAAGAAATAGTTAGATAGTAATACAGTTATACTTGGTGACTTCAATGTAGCTCTTTCTATACTCGATAGGTCTTCTAAGCACAACATCTCCAAGGAAACGAGAGCTTTAAATGATACACTGGACCAGATGGATTTCACAGATATCTACGGAACTTTACATCCAAACTCAACTGAATACAAATTCTTCTCAAGTGCACATGGAACTTTCTCCAGAATAGACCACATATTGGGTCACAAATCGGGTCTGAACCGATACCAAAAGATTGGGATTGTCCCCTGCATATTCTCAGACCATAATGCCTTGAAATTAGAACTAAATCACAACAAGAAGTTTGGAAGGACCTCAAACACGTGGAGGTTAAGGACCATCCTGCTAAAAGATGAAAGGGTCAACCAGGAAATTAAGGAAGAATTAAAAAGATTCATGGAAACTAATGAGAATGAAGATACAACCGTTCAAAATCTTTGGGATGCAGCAAAAGCAGTCCTGAGGGGGAAATACATCGCAATACAAGCATCCATTCAAAAACTGGAAAGAACTCAAATACAAAAGCTAACCTTACACATAAAGGAGCTAGAGAAAAAACAGCAAATAGAGCCTACATCCAAGAGAAGAAGGGAGTTAATAAAGATTCGAGCAGAACTCAACGAAATCGAGACCAGAAGAACTGTGGAACAGATCAACAGAACCAGGAGTTGGTTCTTTGAAAGAATTAATAAGATAGATAAACCATTAGCCAGCCTTATTAAGAAGAAGAGAGAGAAGACTCAAATTAATAAAATCATGAATGAGAAAGGAGAGATCACTACCAACACCAAGGAAATACAAACGATTTTAAAAACATATTATGAACAGCTATACGCCAATAAATTAGGCAATCTAGGAGAAATGTACGCATTCCTGGAAAGCCACAAACTACCAAAACTGGAACAGGAAGAAATAGAAAACCTGAACAGGCCAATAACCAGGGAGGAAATTGAAGCAGTCATCAAAAACCTCCCAAGACACAAGAGTCCAGGGCCAGATGGCTTCCCAGGGGAATTTTATCAAACGTTTAAAGAAGAAACCACACCTATTCTCCTAAAGCTGATTGGAAAGATAGAAAGAGATAGAGTACTTCCAAATTCGTTCTATGAGGCCAGCATCACCTTAATTCCAAAACCAGACAAAGACCCACCAACAAGGAGAATTACAGACCAATATCCCTGATGAACATGGATGCAAAAATTCTCAACAAGATACTGGCCAATAGGATCAACAATACATTAAGAAAATTATTCACCATGACCAAGTAGGATTTATCCCGGGGACACAAGGCTGGTTCAACACCCGTAAAACAATCAATGTGATTCATCATATCAGCAAGAGAAAAAACAAGAACCATATGATCCTCTCATTAGATGCAGAGAAAGCATTTGACAAAATACAGCATCCATTCCTGATCAAAACTCTTCAGAGTGTAGGGATAGAGGGAACATTCCTCGACATCTTAAAAGCCATCTATGAAAAGCCCACAGCAAATATCATTCTCAATGGGGAAGCACTGGGAGCCTTTCCCCTAAGATCAGGAACAAGACAGTTGTGATGTCCACTCTCACCACTGCTGTTCAACATAGTACTGGAAGTCCTAGCCTCAGCAATCAAGCAACAAAAAGACATTAAAGGCATTCAAATTGGCAAAGAAGAAGCCAAACTCTCCCTCTTCGCCGATGACATGATACTACATAGAAAACCCAAAAGTCTCCACCCCAAGATTGCTAGAACTCATACAGCAATTCGGTAGCGTGGCAGGATACAAAATCAATGCCCAGAAATCAGTGGCATTTCTATACACTAACAATGAGCCTGAAGAAAGAGAAATTAAGGAGTCAATCCCATTTACAATTGCACCCAAAAGCATAAGATACCTAGGAATAAACCTAACCAAAGATGTAAAGGATCTATACCCTCAAAACTATAGAACACTTCTGAAAGAAATTGAGGAAGACACAAAGAGATGGAAAAATATTCCATGCTCATGGATTGGCAGAATTAATATTGTGAAAATGTCAATGTTACCCAGGGCAATTTACACGTTTAATGCAATCCCTATCAAATACTATGGACTTTCTTCAGAGAGTTAGAACAAATTATTTTAAGATTTGTGTGGAAGCAGAAAAGACCCCGAATAGCCAGGGGAATTTTAAAAAAGAAAACCGTATCTGGGGGTATCACAATGCCAGATTTCAGGTTGTACTACAAAGCTGTGGTCATCAAGACAGTGTGGTACTGGCACAAAAACAGACACATAGATCAATGGAACAGAATAGAGAACCCAGAATTGGACCCTGAACTTTATGGTCAACTAATATTCGATAAAGGAGAAAAGACTATCCATTGGAAGAAAGACAGTCTCTTCAATAAATGGTGCTGGGAAAATTGGACATCCACATGCAGAAGAATGAAACTAGACCACTCTCTTTCACCATACACAAAGATAAACTCAAAATGGATGAAAGATCTAAATGTGAGACAAGATTCCATCAAAATCCTAGAGAAGAACACCGGCAACACCCTTTTTGAACTCGGCCACAGTAACTTCTTGCAAGATACATCCACGAAGGCAAAAGAAACAAAAGCAAAAATGAACTATTGGGACTTCATCAAGATAAGAAGCTTTTGCACAGAAAAGGATGCAGTCAACAAAACTAAAAGACAACCTACAGAATGGGAGAAGATATTTGCAAATGACATATCAGATAAAGGGCTAGTTTCCAAGATCTATAAAGAACTCCTTAAACTCAACACCAAAGAAACAAACAATCCAATCATGAAATGAGCAAAAGACATGAACAGAAATCTCACAGAGGAAGACATAGACATGGCCAACATGCATATGAGAAAATGCTCTGCATCACTTGCCATCAGGGAAATACAAATCAAAACCACAATGAGATACCACCTCACACCAGTGAGAATGGGGAAAATTAACAAGGCAGGAAACAACAAATGTTGGAGAGGATGCGGAGAAAAGGGAACCCTCTTACACTGTTGGTGGGAATGTGAACTGGTGCAGCCACTCTGGAAAACTGTGTGGAGGTTCCTCAAAGAGTTAAAAATAGACCTGCCCTACGACCCAGCAATTGCACTGTTGGGGATTTACCCCAAAGATACAAATGCAATGAAACGCCGGGACACCTGCACCCCGATGTTTCTAGCAGCAATGGCCACGATAGCCAAACTGTGGAAGGAGCCTTGGTGTCCAACGAAAGATGAATGGATAAAGAAGATGTGGTTTATGTGTACAATGGAATATTACTCAGCTATTAGAAATGACAAATACCCACCGTTTACTTCAACGTGGATCGACCTGGAGGGTATTATGCTGAGTGAAGTAAGTCAGTCGGAGAAGGACAAACATTATATGTTCTCATTCATTTGGGGAATATAAATAATAGTGAAAGGGAATATAAGGGAAGGGAGAAGAAATGTGTGGGAAATATCAGAAAGGGAGACAGAACGTAAAGACTGCTAACTCTGGGAAACGAACTAGGGGTGGCGGGAGGGGAGGAGGGCGGGGGGTGGGAGTGAATGGGTGACGGGCACTGGGGGTTTATTCTGTATGTTAGTAAATTGAACACCAATAAAAAATAAATCTAAAAATAAAAAAGTACATGTTTGCTGTGATTATGCATAGATATGTGAGTTTTTGTATTATTTTACTTACATATTTTTGAAGATTTATTTATTTATTCTGAGAGAGTGAGAAAAAAAAAACACAGGCAGGAGGGGCAAAGGGAGAAGGAAAGAGACTCTTAGGCAGTCTCCATGCACTAAGCACAGAACTCCACACTGGGCTGGATCTCATGACCCTGAGATCTTGACCTGAGCCAAAACCAAGAGTTGTATGTTTAACAAACTGCACTACCCAAGGATCCTCTACTTACATATTTAATACTTTTTTTTTTGCCTTTGGATTTTTTTTGCTACTCAACAATACTTCATTTTTTTTAAATTTAGCTTTCTGACTCTGTGCTTGTGCCATCAACACTGTGACAATGATTTTCTGCTCCTCAGGAAAAAAAGCATGTTCAATCCTGTCATGAACACATTTAGCACACATGGAATCACCATAAGCCATGCTCACACATTTTGTTTGTTTGTTTGTTTGTTTGTTTGTTTTAGACAATCTTATAAGAACTGTAGGTCTCCTAGTATGAACTATGGTGTGGCATGGGCACACACCACATCCAGATATTGGTGCTTGCTCAACCTTCTTGGTATAAAAGTAAATGATTCTATTACCATGGGTTTGGGACAGATTAGTTTTGTTAGTGATATGTTGGACAGCCTACCATAGTATGTCAAACACTGAACCATTCTGAATGCCTATAGATGCCATCCCCTTTAATTCCTATTTTATATGGTTTTGAATAGAAAGAAATTTGCTTAAATTAGTATCATAAATTTGGCAGAAAATGCTTTCAATTGGCACTAACTACCAAAAAGAAGATGATGACAAAGAAAGAAAGAAAGAAAGAAAGAAAGAAAGAAAGAAAGAAAGAAAGAAAAGAAAGAAAAGAAAGAAAAGAAAGAAAAGAAAGAAAGAAAGAAAGAAAGAAAGAAGAAGAAGAAGAAGAAGAAGAAGAAGAAGAAGAAGAAGAAGAAGAAGAAGAAGAAGAAGAAGAAGAAGAAGAGGCATAGAAATGGGAGGTAGAAATTATATGGTAATGACTTATAATAGCCAGAAGCCAGGAGGTAGAGATAGAAGGGATACTTTTTGTCATAACACCAAATAAATCAATGTATTTGCTCTAAGAGGTTCTTTTTCTTTTCTAATTCTAGTGATTTCTCCTTTCCCTTGTTCCTTCAGACCTAGGAGCATTTTTTACTTTCAAATTTCTATTCTACCCATTATATTTCCCTTACATATCACCTATGCCTTAGTAATGCAGTCCTTTGTGAATTAAGTTACTGAAATTATGTTAAGAGTGATTCTCTTACCTTTTCGGTTTATTTTTACTATTATTTTTAAATTTTAATTCCAGTTCTTAAAAGAACTGTAGGTCTATATAGTGTTGTAATAGTTTCAAGTGTACAATATATCAGTTCAATAATTTCATATATTTCTCAGTACTCATCAAGGTAAGTGCACTATTAATCCTTTTCACCTATTTTACTCATCCCCTGACTCTCTCCCCCTCTGGTAACCTTCTGTTTGTTCTCTATAGTTAAAAATATGTTTCTTAGTTTGTCTCTCTCTTTTTTTCCCCCTTTGTTCATATGTTTTGTTTCTTAAATCCCACATATGATTGAACTATGATATTTGTCTTTCTCTGACCGGTTAATTCACTTAGCATTATACTCCCCAGACCCAACCATGTTGTTGCAAATGGCAAGATTTCACTCTTATGGCTAAACAATATTCCAGTATATATATATATATATATATATATATATATATATATATATGCACACACACACATATACCACATCTTCTTTATCCATTCATTTAATGGTGGGTGCTTCTGCCATAGTTTGGCTATTATAAATAATGCTGCTATAAACATACAGGTGCATATTTCCCTTTGAATTAGTGTTTTCATGTTTTTTGGATAAATATGCAGTAGTGTGATTGCTGGATCCTAGGGTAGTTCTATTTTTAATTAAATTATTATTATTATTACTATTATTATTTATTATGATTATTTTGGACAGAGAAAGAGTGCATACATGCATGCATGTGGGGAGCAAGGGGCAGAGGGAGAGGGAGAGAAAGAATCTTAAGTAGTCTCCATGCTCCACATGCAGCTCACTGCAGGCCTAGATATCATGACCCTGAGATCATGACCTGAGCCAAAACCAAGTGTTGGACACTTAACTGACTGAGTCATCCAAGCACACCCTATGTTTAATTGTTTGAAGAAACCATACTGTCTTCCACAGTGGCTGCACCAGTTGCATCCCCATCAACAGTACAAGAGGGTCCCCTTTCTCCATATCCTCACCAATACCTGTTGTTTTTTGACAGGTATGAGGTTGTATCTCATTGTAGTTTTGATTTGCATTTCCCTGATGATGAGTGATTTTGAGCAGGATCCCCAGTGAGTGTTTTTCTCCCTTCTCTGAGCTTGTGAGCCCATTTAGCCCCCCACCTTGTCCCCACCCTTCCTACCCTCTTTGATGTGAACTCTTCTCTACATTTAATTGTGGAGTTTGTTTTGCCAATCTTCAGGTTATTTTCTGTGTTACTTACATTAACATGAGTGTTATCTAGTTGTATCCAAGGGATGGTGTGAGTTTAGGGTCCTCCTACTCCATCATCTTCCTCAGAAGTTCTGTTGGGCTCTGATAAAAGAAAATGAGTCAGAGATTAACAGATAATAAATATTTCCAATAGGTTTGTTTATTTATACTAGAGTCTTAATTCTATTTCCAATCTTTTTAAATCTAATTTATCATTTTAAAAATCTTTATTTATAAGCTATAAATGATACGTATTTCAGAGTGGTTATCAAAATTTATTGTATATTACATTATATTTTTATAATACAAAATAATCGCAAAAATTATAATTAAGAAGTATACCTCAGGGGTGCCTGAATGGCTCAATCTGTTAAGTATCTTCCTTCTGGGCAGCCCGGGTGGCTCAGCAGTTTAGCACCTGCCTTCGGCCCAGGGAGTGATCCTAGAGACCTGGGATCAAGTCCCACATCAGGCTCCCTGCATGGAGCCTGCTTCTCCCTCTGCCTGTGTCTCTGCCTCTCTCTCTCTCTCTCTCAGTGGGGAACCTGCTTCTCCCTCTCCTTCCACCTGCTGCTCCCCCTGCTTGTGCTCTCCATCAAATAAATAAATAAAGTCTTTTTAAAAAAGTATTATGTCTAGTTTGTGAAAAAAAGATTCCTCTCCCCAACTTATCAGTATTCTACCTTTAATGAAATCATGTTTTAAAAACAATTCATTGTCTCATCAATAATATCTTTGAGATTTCTGATAAACCCACAATTTACATTATATTGAAGTTATTAAAATAACATATCAAAATATTAGTTTCAATTAAAAGAATAATTCTTGCTCTGCTTTGTGTTTTATGTATCTCATCAATTTATTGTCTACTATTATTATGTAGGTTAACTAATTAGCTAAACCTGTAGTTAATTGTCAGGAAAAGTGATGTTTTAATATACTGTGGTCTTTGGAAGGGGATTAAATTATTGAATTTAGTAAGATATCATATCTAGGAATTCAGTCAGCAGGAATTAAGCATCTTCATTTTTTTCAAGCAGGCATTTGTTTACTAAATCTTGCAAGTATACCTAAGCCTTAGGTTAAAAGCAAGCTAAAACTAAATCAGCTTCCCCCAGATCAATAAGAGGACAATCTCCTTCTTGAAATAACTTCCTGAAGCCAGGCTTCATGTGGATTTTCATGCTGCATTAACAGCATTCCTCTTGTTAAAAAGATCACTAGGCAAAGATTTTGTTTAGTGTTTTTATTTATTTTGTTTTTCCAGTTTATGAGATATAATTTGTGTATAATACCATAAGTTCAAGATGTATAAAATAATGATTTGATGTATGTATACACTGTGAAATGATTACTGTAGTAAGTTTAGTCAACATTGATCACTTCACATAATTACCCATTTTTTTCTTAAAATGAGAACTTTTAAGATCTATTCTTGGCAACTTTCAAATATACAGTATTGTTAACTATAATTATTATATTGTACATTACATTCTCAAAATTTATCTTAAAACTAAAAGTTTGGACCTTTTGACCACTTTTACCCATTATCTCACCCATTGCACCCCATATCTGGTAATTGCAAATTTGATCTCCATTTCTATGAGTCTGTTTTTTTTTTTCTTGTTTTGGTTTTTTAGATTTCACATACAAGTCAGAGTATATGGATTTGTCTTACACAACTAACGTATTTCACTTAGTGGAACACCTTCAGAGTCATTCACGTTATCTCAACTGGCAGGATTTTCTTCTTTTTAGCAGCTAAACAGTATTTCATGGTAGATACATACCACATTTTATTTATCCACTTATCCATCAATGTAGACATAGGTTGATTTATATCTTAGTTATTGTAAATAATGCTGCAATATACATTAGGCTGCAGTTATCTCTTCAGGATAGTGATTACATTCCCTATATATATATACCCAGAAATAGAATTGCTGGATGATATGGTAGTTCTATTTAATTTTTTGAAGAACTTCATACTGTCTTCCATAATGGCTCTACTAATTTATATTACATTACATTAATTTACAACAATGCACAAGGGTTCCTTTTTCTCCATATTCTCATCAGCTTTTGCTATCTCTCATCTTTTTTATTACAACAGTGGTAGTGATTTGCATTTGTCTAATAATTAGTAATGTTGAGCATTTTTTCATTTGCCTCTGGGCCATTTGAGTATTTTGAAGGGAAACTGTTTATTCAAGTCCTTTGTCCATTATTTCATTGGATTATTTGGGGTTTTTTGCCATTGAGTTCTATGAGTTCCTTATATATTTTGGATATTAACCCCTTATGAGATGTGGTTTGTAAATATTTTCTTCCATTCAGCAGGTTGCTTTTTCATTTTATTGATCATTTCTTTTGCTATGGAGAAGCTTTTTTCGATTTGATGTAATCTCAGTTGTGTATTTTCGCTTTTGTTGCATCTGCTTTGTTGCCATGTCCAAATAATCCTTGCCATGACCCATGTAAAGATGTTTTACTATGTTTACTTCTAAGAGTTTTATAATTTCAAATCTTACATTTAATTCTTTAATTCCTTTCAAGTTAATTTTTGTAAGTAGAGAGGTCTAATTTCTTTCGTTTGCATGTGAATATCCAATTTTCCAAATACTATTTATTGAAGAGACTGGCATTTTTCCCATTGAGTATTCTTGGCTTTCTTGTCAAATTTGGTTGGCCATATTGCAAGGGTGTATTTCTGGGTCCTCAGTTCTGTTCCATTGGTCTAAGTGCCTGTATTTATGCCGGTACCATATTATTTCAATTCAGTTTTCTAATATACTTTCAAATCAAGAATAATGGGGGCACTTGTGTGGCTCAGTCAGCTAAGCATCTGTCTTTGGCTCAGGTCATGATTCCTGAGTCCTTGGGGTTGAGTCCCACATAGGGCTCCCTGCTCAGAGGGGAGCTGGCTCTTCCCTCTGCCTCTCTCCCCACCTTGTGTTCTCTCTGTATCTCAAATAAATAAATAAAATCTTTAATTAAAAAAAAACACAAATCAGGAACTATGGCTTTATGTAGTATCAACATTTTAGGAATATTAATCTTTCCATCCACGAACATGAGATATCCTTCTATTTACTTGTATCTTTTTCAATTTCTCTTATTAATGTTTTATGGTTTTCAGAGTAGAGAGCTTTCACCTCCTTGGGTAAATTTATTCCTAAGTATTTTATTGTTTTTGATGCTACTTTAAATGGAATTTTTTATTTCCTTTTCAGATTATTTGTTGTTAGTGTATAGAAATGCTGTAATTTTTAGGTGTCACATTTGTATGATGCAAATTTACTGAATTTATTGATTAAATCTAGACTCCTAATTCTGGGAAATGAACTAGGGGTGGCAGAAAGGGAGGTGGGCAGGGGGTGGGGGTGAATGGGTGACGGGCACTGAGGGGGGCACTTGATGGGATGAGCACTGGGTGTTATTCTATATGTTGGCAAATTGAACACCAATAAAAATAAATTTATTAAAAAAATAAAATCTAACAGATTTTTGGTGGAGTTTTTAGGATTTTTTTATATATAAAATCCTGTCATCTGCAAATAGACATAATTTTACTTCTTCCTTTCCAATTCTAGTATCTTTTATATCTTTTCCTTAACTGCTCTGATGAGAACTTTCAGTACTCTATTGAATGAAAGTGGTGACAGCAGGCACCTTGTCTTATTTCTGATCTTAAAGGAAAAGCTTTAAACCTTCCACCATTAAGTACAATGTTAACTGTGAGCTTATAATATATAGCCTTATTATGTTGGGGTACATTCCTTCATTACCTAATTTTTAAAAAGATTTTTATCATGAATGTATGTTTATTTCACCAAATGTTTTTTCTGCATCTATTGATATGATCATATGATTTTTTCTTTCATTTTATTAATGTGATGTGTCACATTGTAGTCATAGTGTAACAATTACTCTTATCTTTTAATGTAAGCCTTCTTGGTCTTCATAGTCCAAAAGAGAACTTTACTCTCATTATTGTGTTTTAGGATTTTTCCTACTATGCCTTGTCCATGAATAGTTGTAGTTGGTTGAAGGGTATAGAAATTAGGAATGGCTTTTGTTGTCATCTTGAAGACATCATCCCCTCAATAATTTAAAAATATCCAAAATTAATAATGTTTCTTTGTTACCTATCAGAATAAAATGTAAATATTCTCTAGAACAACTCATTCCATCCCAGGTTTATTAAGTTTCCATAAATAAATTACTGAAGCACATAAGAAGCAAACACCAGAACACTGAAAAATTAAGCACACAAGTAAACAAGTCACTGGAAAAGAGCATGAACAAAATGACAATAGAAGATTCTAAATCATTACTGAAATTATCAAACACATATAAATTTATATATATATAATTTTCCCATTTTTTGAAATTTAAATTAAATTTGCAAAACATATAGTGTAATACCCAATGCCCATCACATCACCTACCCTCCTTAATAACCAGTTACCCCATCCCCCTGCCCACCTGCCCTTCTACAATCCTTTCTTCATTTCCCAGTTAGGAGTCTCTCATGGTTTGTCTTCCTCTCTAATTTTTACCCACTCAGTTTCCCTTCCTTCCCTTATGGTCCCTTTCATTATTTCTTATATTCCACACGAATGACACCATATAATTTTTCTTCTCTGATTTATTTTACTCAGCACAATACCCTGCAGTTCCATCCATGTTAATGTGAAAAGTAGGTATTCATCCTTTTGATGGCTGAGTAATATTCCAGTGTGTGTGTGTGTGTGTGTGTGTGTGTGTGTGTGTTTATGCCACTTCTTTATCCACTCATCTGCCAAAGGACATTGTAGCTCCTTCCAAAGTTTGGCTACTGTGGGCATTGCTGCTATGAACATTGGGGTACTGGTGTCCCATTGTTTCACTACATCCTTTTTAAGGAACCTCCACACTGTTTTCCAGAGTGGCTGCACCAGCTTGCATTACCACCAATAGTGCAAGAGGGTTCTCCTTTCTTCACATCCTTGCCAACATTTGTTGTTTCCTGTCTTGTTAATTTTAGCCATTCTCCCTGGTGTAAAGTGGTATCTCATTGTGGTTTTTATTTCTATTTCCCTGATGACAAACGATGTGGAGCATTTTTTTCATGTGCTTGTTGGCTGTGTGTAGGTCTTTGAAGAGATGTCTGTTCATGTCTTCTGCCCATTTCTTGACTGGATTGTTTGTGTTTTGGGTGTTGAGATTGATAATTTCTTTATAGGCTTTGGATACTAGCCCTTTATCTGATATGTCATTTGCAATTATCTTCTCCCATTATGTAGTTGTCCTTTAGTTTTATTGAATGTTTCCTTTACCATGGAGAAGTTTTTCATCTTGACAAAGGCTCAATAGTTCATTATTGCTTTTGTTTCCCTTGCCTTTATCGACATGCTTGCAAGAAGTTGTGGCTGAGGACAAAAAGGTTACTGCCTATATTCTCTTCTAGGATTTTGATGGATTCCTATCTCAAATTTAGATCTTTCATCCATTTTGAGTTTATCTTTTTGTATGTGTGTAAGAGAATGGTCCAGTGTCATTCTTCTGCATGTGGCTGTTCATTTTTCACACCACCATTTATTGAAAAGACTGTATTTTCTCCAGTGGATATTCCTTCCTGCCTTCTCGAAGATGAGTTAATCATAGAGTTGAGGGTCCATTTCTGGGTTCTCTATTCTGTTCCATTGATCTATGTCTCTGTTTTTGTGCCAGTACCACACTGTCTTGATCATCAAAGCTTTGTAGTACAACTTGAAGTCAGGCATTGTGATGCTCCCAGCTTTGGTTTTCTTTTTCAACATTCTTCTGTCTGTTTGGGGTCTTTTCTGGTTCCGTACAAATCTTAAGATTATTTATTCCAACTCTGTGAAGAAAATCCATGGTATTTTGATAGGGATTGCAATTGAATGTGTAAATTGATCTGTGTAGCATAGACATCTTCACAATATTTATTCTTCCCATCCATGAGCATGGAATGCTTTTTTTTTCCATCTCTTTATGTCCTCCTTGATTTCTTTCATAAGTGTTCTGTAGTTTTTAGAGTATAGATCCTTTATGTCTTTCGCTAGGTTTATTTCTAGGCATCTTATGGTTTTGGGTGCAATTGAAAATTGAATCAATTCCTTAATTTCTCTTTTGTCAGTCTCATTGTTAGTGAATAGAAATGGCACTGATTTCTGTGTATTGATTTTGTATCCTGCCACATTGTTGAATTTCTGTATGAGTTCTAGCAATTTTGGGGTGGAGTCGTTTGGGTTGCCAATTTGAATGCCTTTTATTTCTTCTTATTGTCTGATTGCAAAGGGTAGGAATTCTAATACTAGGTTGAACAACAGCGGTGAGAGTTGGCATCTCTGTTGTGTTCCTTATGTTAGGGGGAAGGCTCTGTTTTCCCCCATTGAGAATGATATTCACTGTGGGCTTTTCATAGATGGCTTTTATGATATTGAGATATGTTCCTTCTATCCCTACATTTTGAAGAATTTTAATTAGGAATGGATGCTGTATTTTGTCAAATTCTTTCTGCATCTACTAAGAGGATCATATGGTTCTTGTCTTTTATTAATGTGATCTATCATGTTGATTGCTTTATGAATGTTAAACAACTCTTGCATACTAGGGATAAATTGCACTTGGTCATGGTGAATGTTCCTTTTAAAATATCATTGGATCCTATTGGCTAGTACCTTGGTGAGTATTTTGAAATCCATGTTCATCAGAAATATGGGTCTGTAATTCTCCTTTCTGATGAGGTCTTTGTCTGGTTTTGGGATCAAGGTAATGCTGGCCTCATATAATGAGTTTGGAAGGTTTATTTCCATTTCTATCTTTTGAAACAGTTTCCATAGAAAAGGTATTATTTCTTCTTTAAATGTTTGGTAGAATTCCCCTGGGAAGCCATCTGGTCCTGGACTTTTTTTTCTTGGGAATTTTTTGATGACTGCTCCAATTTCCTTGCTGGTTATTGGTCTGTTTAGGTTTTCTATTTCTTCCTGTTTCAGTTTTGGTAATTTATAGGTAATTTATAGGAAGAATGCATCCATTTCTTCTGGATTGCCTGATTTGTTGGCATAAAGTTGCTCATAATGCATTCCTAAAATCATTTGTATTTCCTTGGTTTTGGTTGTGATCTCTCCTCTTTCATTCATGATTTTATTATTTTTTAAAAGATTTATTTATTTATTTATTTATTTAATCATGAGAGTCACAGAGAGATTAGGGCAGAGACATACACAGAGGGAGAAGCAGGCTCCATGCAGGGAGCCCAAAGCAGGATTTCAGGATCATGCCCTGAGTCAAAGGCAGACACAACCACTGAGCCACCCAGGTGTTCCTCTGTTTTTATTCATTTGAGTTTTCTCTTTTCTTTTTCATAAGCCTGGTTAGAGGTTTTCTATTTTATTAATTCCTTCAGAGAACTAGTTCTTAGTTTGATTGATCTGTGCTACTGTTCTTCTAGTCTCTATTTCATTGAGTTCTCCTTTAATCTTTATTATTTCTTTCCTTCTGCTTGGTTTAGGTTTCATTTGCTGTTATTTTCTCTGTGCCACCCAGGGATCCCTATTTTCTCAGTTCTTTTAAATGTAAATTTAGAGGTATTTGATACAAATACAGAGGTATTTGATATTTTTCTAGTTTTTTGAGAAAGGCTTATATTGAAATGTACTTCCCTCTTAGGACTATCTTTGCTGCATCCCAAAGATTTTGAACAGTTGTGTTTTCATTTTCATTAGTTCCCATGAATCTTTTTAATTCTTCTCTAATATTTTCCTAGTTGACCCATTGATTCTTTAGTAGGATGCTCTTTAACCTCCAAGTGTTTGATAGGGATTGTATTGAATGTGTAAATTGCTGTGTAGCATAGACATCTTCACAATATTTATTCTTCCCATCCATGAGCATGGAATTTTTTTTTCCAATCTCTTTATGTCTTCCTCGATTTCTTTCATAAGTGTTCTGTAGTTTTTAGAGTATAGATCCTTTACCTCTTTGGCTAGGTTTATTTCTCCTGGTGATTGAGTTCTAGTTTCAAAGCACTGTGGTCTGAAAATGTGCAGGGGATAATTCCAATATTTTGGTATGAGTTGAGACCTGATTTGTGGCCCAGTATGTGGTCTATTCTGGAGAAAGTTCCATGTGTACTTGAGAAGAATGTGTATTCCGTTGCATTAGGAAGAAATGTTCTATATATATCTTTGAAGTCCATTAGGTCCAATGTGTTATTCAAAGCCCTTATTTCTTTGTTGATCTGCTTAGAAGATCTGTCCTTTGCTCAGAATGGAGAATTGAAATCTCCTACAATCTATGTGTTTCTTTACTTTAGTTATTAATTGGTTGATATAACTGGCTGCTCCCACATGGTCATAAATATTCATAATTGTTATACCTTCTTGCATATTTTCAGTAAATGAGGGCTGCATCTCAGCGTATTTTTAATTTCTGTCTGATTAGGTCTCATTTCTGCACTAAGAGATCTCTAGAGTCTTTTATGCTATTTTGAAGTCCAACTAGTAACTTTATCATTGTAATCCTGAATTCTATCTCTGATATTTTACTTAAATCCATATCCATTAGATATGTGGCAGATAGTATTAACTCTGGTTCTTTTGTGCTGAATTCCTCCTTCTAGTCATTTTGTCCAGTGCAGAATGGGTGTATGAGTGAGCAATCAAAAATACAAACCATGACCCAAGCAAAATACACACCAGACAATTCCAAAAAGATGAGGGACCAGAAAATAAAAGGAAAAAAAAAAGAAAGAAAAGAAAAAGAACTTAAAAAGAGGGACTGGAAATGGTGGTGGAGAGAGGATGTAGTCTCTCAGAGTGGACCAAAATGATAATTCACTTGATTCTGAGTGTATTTTGGTCTGTATATGAAAAGATTCTAAAATCCAAAATTAGGGGAAAAAAAGAAAAAAGTAATAAAAATAAAATTGAATACAGTGAAAGGAAGCCAAAAGTGAAGAATATATCTATAACATGTAATTGTAAAATATGAAAGTTAAAAAAGAAAAAACTTAAAAATGAAGCATTTATAAAATATTATAGTTAAGACTGGAAAAAAACAAAGAATATTGGAAAATTTTAACCTGAAAGATAAGCAGATTATAATAGAGAAACCTGGAGTCTATATACTATTTTCCCCCAGTCCTGGAGCTTTTCCAGTGCTGCTTGGTCACTAAACTTGCTGTTCCCCTGTTCTTCCAGTTGATCTTCCTCAGGAAGGGGGTGGGGGCTGCTGCATTGATTCTTGGGTGTCTGTGTTTGGGTGGAGTTGCATTGGCCCTTGCCAGGGGGCCAGGCTCAATGTAAATTTTGTTGTGTGAGGTCTTTGTTCCCTGGAGCCCTTCAGCACCTCTCCTGAGGATACAAGGGAGAAAAAGAAGATGGCCCCGCCCAGATCTCCAGCCCTAGAGCAGAGAGATCCTAGAGTGTTCCAAACTGTAGATTCTTATTGTGCCCACTCACTAAGAATCCCCTGGGGCACGTAGGGGACACTGATCTGTGCAATTTGCAGGGTGCTAGCAAGGAGGACTTACACCCACATGTGTATCCAGTGTCTCCCAGGTTCTGTCTGTGGCAGGATCCTGGCACAGAGGGTGTTCATCTGGTCGAATGCACATCCGCTCTGCCTCTCCCAGATGAAAGCAGAGGATCGCTGCATTCCAATCCTTTGTAGAGACCCAGCATGGAGAGCAGTCATGTGATCTGACTTCAGTTTGCAGTTTATGGCACAAGAAGTTGAACATCCTCTGGGCCTCCTTGACCTAAACTCATTTCCCCACTGCAATGCTTGGGAACTCTGCTGACTCAGGAACCCCTGTTCTTTCTGTGCCTCTAGGAATATTGAGACCTCACTGTTCCTTCTGCATTTCTGCCCCCTTTACCATTGAATGCCTTTCAGGCAGGGAAGTCCCTCACAGGAGCAGGTTTCTACAGGGTTTGAGCCCCAGGGTTTTGTCACTTTCCTGCAGCTGACAAAGGTTCCCTCCTTCCCGTCATTTATCATCTAATATATTCCCTTCATTTCCTTCTCCACACTCCTACCTTACAAGAAATGGTCACTTTTCCATTCGTAGAGTTCTAGCCTTCTTTCCTTACATCTCGGGTTGAATTGATAGGTGTTCAGGATGGTCTGATAATCATCTAGTTAAATTTGAGGGACCAGATGAAATGACAACCCCTATTCTTCTGCCATCTTGCCTCCCTCTCCTATAATAAATATAATTTATGTTTTTTTTATCTTAACTGTATTTACTATGTTTAAGAAATATAGGGCAAATTTAAAAATGTGTTTAGCGAACAAGGAACTTTAAAAATGATCAAATAGGTTTGAAAAGGTACTAAGTAGTATTTCCAAAAAAAGAAAAAAAAACAGCAAAATAAGATATTTGATAGGCTTACCATCTACTTTGGCACAGATGAAGAGAAAATTAATGAATTGGAAGACATTTCTGAAGCTACTGTTCAGAGTATAGCATATAGAGACAAAAAGAAAATAATAAATATGAAGCAACGTTGATAGGTGCCTAAAGGTAGCATTTCAGACTGAAAAGCAAAAGAAGATCTGTTCTCTGTGAAATTAATAGCAAAGACTTTTTCAATAGACATAATGAGATACCAACCCACAGATTTATGAAGTCTAATTAACAGTTAATCAGGATAAAAGAAGAAAATAATTTCACAAAAAAAGATATATTATAGTAGAAACTGAAGAACACCATGGACAGATAAATTCCCAAAAGCAGCACTAAGAAAAGGCAATTATTGCAAATAAACAACATGTATCCTACCTGCTGAATTTTCAATAGCAAAAATGGAAATAAAAAGAAAGTGAATGTTGCATGTGCTTTGTGAACAGAAAATGAATCAAGATAGAACTCAATACCCAGGTAGGTTTCCCAACCATGAGGGGGGGAAATGTATTTTTCAAACAAAACCTGAAGTTGGCATCTTCATTCAATAAAGGAAATCCTATTGTTTGAACCTTCTTTAGATTGTCCAAATCTGATTTTTTAAATCTGCTTGAAGTAAAATAAAAATTTCCTCAGATAATTGCATGATGTTTATTGTTCCTTCTGCATATACATGTCATTTATCTTTGCTGTATTTTGAAATTATATTAAAAGATTATATTAGGGGCACCTGGGTTGCTCAGTTGGTTGAGTGTCCAATTCTTGGTCTCAGCTCAGGTCGTGATCTCAGGGTCATGAGATTCAGCACTGTCTGACTACTATGCTCAGTGGGGTGTCTGCTTGAAATTCTCTCTCTCTCTTTCTTTCTCTGTCCCTTTCCTCTCCCTGTTTGTGTGCTCCCTCTAAAATAAATAATATATCTTTAAAAAAAAGATTATATTAAAATTGTGATATATCACTATCAAATTAAAATTTTCATTACAAAGAAACCTACCTTAAATACTACAGTTTGTACAATTTATTTTGTCAGATATTAGAGGCTATGATATCTTTAATTTGTGTGCATCATACATATTTTCATCTCTTATTTCCAAACATTTCATACTTATCTATGAAATGTGTCTTTTGAAAATAGCATATCACATTTTTTTAAAAGCAATGATAATTTTTTTACTGGAGCATTTACAGGGTCCACATTTATTGATTATTTGTTTAAAGATTTTTATTTATTTGAGAGAGACAGTTAGTGAGAGAGAAAGCACACAAGCTGGGGCAGAGGGAGAAGCAGACTCCCCTGCTGAGCAGGCAGCCAAATGCAGGGCTTGAAACCAGGACCCTGGGATCATGACTTAAGCCAAAGGGAGATGCTTAATCCCTAGGCATCTCCCTTTTTAACAATATTATAATCTTGTACTTTCTTTTTGACCTACTTATTTTTGGGCTTTTCCCCCTCCTTCCTAGCTTCTTCTATATTTATTTATTTTTCTCAATCTTTGTTTTCTTCCCTAATTTTTGAAGTTGTATTTTCCATCTGTCAGCATTTACTCTAGAATTTAATGCATGTGTACTCAAATTATGAATATCTGAAATTGATTATTATCTTTACACTCTTCCAAAACAATATAAGACCCAAGAACAGTCTATGGTCTCCCAAATTATATACTTTTGCTATGAAGTTTAAATCTACTGATGAAAGATGAGGACAGGGGCCCCTGTGGTCACTGTGGTGTGAATATATCAGAGCATACATTAGATAAAAATAAAACACTTTATTCTTTCCAAAAATGAAAAACCACACATGTAAACTAAAAATCTACACAGTTAGTCACTTAAATATTGTTAAATTACAATCTTAAATTATCAAGTTAGACACATAGTATTGTATTAGGAACACATGCTTAACAACATTTATTTTTCTACAAAATATAAGATAAAGTTATGTTAGGAAATACTTTGTGGCTTTTTACCATTTAATATATTATGGAATACTATCCATATCAATATTTAAATAATTCTCTAATTTATATTTAATGACTGGATAAGCTTTTCTGTAGGAATATGTTATAATTTATTTAATTATTTAATATATTTGTAGTTAAATTATTCCATTTAATTTTTTTAAATAAAACATTCATTGGTCACTTGAAAAATTAGAAAGTTATGAATAATCATGTTAATAGTGATTACATTGAGGAAACAGGTTGTATATCATTTTCATTTTCTATAAGATATATTCTAATATTGTTTTAATTATTTATAATAAGCATTGATACTTATAATTATAAAAAAGGTATTTCCAAAACTTAATATCTGCTATAATCTTACTCAAATACAACATATCACTTATTTACACTTATATTAATAAATGTTTTATTCTTTATTGTTTATTCATTCTTTTTGAAAAATATGGCAGAGAAGAAATTATTATGGGTAAATATAACAAACATCTTTGAGAATAAAAATGTGCTTCATTATGCATAGAAGAATAACAAATTTAACTTATAGGGACTAGATTACATTGCCTTTTATTTTCTTAAGTGGAAAAAGTAGTTTGTGTATTAAAGCTAGAGCATACAT
The DNA here is from genome assembly GCF_011100685.1 of Canis lupus familiaris. Lineage (NCBI taxonomy): Eukaryota > Metazoa > Chordata > Mammalia > Carnivora > Canidae > Canis > Canis lupus. The sequence continues at coordinate 10,396,537 of NC_049248.1, read as the reverse complement.
CCTGCCTGATGATGCAATATTGAGATCTGTTTTCTGGATTCTGTCTCATTCTAACCCTCTGCTCATCTGACCCATGCAATCTGATCTAAACTATGGAACCAGACACATCGGCAATGTCCAGTCCCTGTCTTGATCTTCATCCTTCGCCAGTGGAAGTTAATGAAATAAATACAGGTAAAATCAGATATTGCCATTATTACTAATCCCTTTACTTAATGAGAAAATAATATTATAAACAACAAAGTTCATAGCCAGATACTTTCAGAGGAGTTGAAAATCTTTTCTCTGTATGAATCAATTTAAAATTTTCCCACTGAAGATGATCTAAATTCAGATGATCATCATTTGATAAGTAAATATTTATAATAGGGTGAGAGTTAATATCATTCAGAAAAATGTTACTGACTTGGTGGCTGAGTTCTACTTCACTTGTACTGAAGGAATACATGTCATATATTACTAAGAGAATTTATCTACTAATGAGAATTAGATGATTTTTTTCATGCTCTTTTCATTAAGATTAAGTTCAACCACAAGAAAGGGCAAGATAGGCATTTAAATTAAGTTTTATATTTCTAGTCTTGTTTCTGCAACCAGTGTTCCTCTTGATGCTACTGCCCAGGATATTCTTACAATCACTGTTACTACTTCTACAATAATAAGACCTATTATATGATTGTTTCTAACACCATGCTATTGACTTTATATACATTTAATCTCCACAATATATCTATGAATGAATACTATTGTTATCTTTATTTTATAAAGAAACTAAGCCCCCAGTTTGTGCTCTCTTTCTCTCTCTGACAATAAATGAATAAAATCTTAAAAAAAAAGAAAGAAACTAAGAATTAAAAAGAAAAAGAAATTGTCATATTTCACAAAGCCACTACATGATTGAGCCAACTTTAAAACTTTCTCATAAGCACAAATGGGACAATTTTTTTATAATGTTTAGCAGGCTTTTCAATTGTATGTTTATGTATCATATATGTATATATACATACATATGTTAATTATATATATAGTTGTTATGCATTTTCTTATATATTTTCTAGAGTTTTGTGATGAAAATATAACTTATTCAGAAGTCAAATTTCATAGCTCTTCAAATATCAAGAAGAGGAAAACAACTAGGATTTTGAAGACAAATGGTAAAAAAAAGACTTTAAAATTCTAGATACCTCTTGTTTGCTTGAGTGTTTTAATGAATTAATCATAAAAACAAATATTCCTAGACAAATCTCTGAATTGGAGTCCACTTCTCATATTGACACCTTTTAAGTCGTCATGGTGGCCTGAAGTGCCACATTAAGAGCCAACAACAACGAACCACTTACAGCCACATGGCTTAGAATGATGTACCACAGCCATAGAATAAATAACTTTTTAAAAATATTTCACATATACCTTCTTGGTTTGATATTTTACTCTTGCAAAATATTCCTTTTATAGTATTTCTATAAACAAAATGTAGCTTCTGCGGTATCTCATGATAAATAGACTTTAATCAAAACTGTCACAGAATATCAGTTTGGGCCAACAGCTAGTACACAAGTTTTATCCTTAACCTAGCTCTACCTCAAAGAAAAAATAAGTAATTTTTTTTTAAATTGGACTGGGTGATGAATAAAATCCTTAGTAAGATTTCTGAAGCACTCATTTGTAGTTTTCAAAATATTTCTTTAATAGGGCAACTTGCTAGTCCATAACCTGTTCCTATATAAAAATATTCATATATTCTCTGGCTCTATCTAAATCTGCAAAATAAGTTTGGGAGTTCCCCTCTCAGGCTGGGGCATATTTTTCCAAAATTAGGTGCTCTCATAAGCTTAGATTTCAGCCCAATTCAAGTGAGTTGAATATTCTTGTCCAAAATTATTTCTAATCCCAAATACAGAATCTTGTTTCCATCGATCATCATAGTAGCTCACTTCTCTCTCTTTGCACAGAGTCTCCATGGTGCCCTGTGGCAGTGATATTTGCCTTCTTTTATTTTATTTTTCTGGTAATAGCTGCAATTATGACAGCTAAGGGTAAGTATTTTTTAGAGCTATTTCATTAATTTGTTTTACATTACTAGATTGTAATTTTTAAAGTTCTTTAAATTTGTTGCAAGAATTTCCTGAAGGTATTTTCTTATATTATATATTTCAATTATATGAGTACTTTATCAATTCAGTGATGTGTAGAATTATCAATAGCAAAGGCCCAAATGATCTTATCAAAGATGTCAGTGAATAGTTGGGTATTTTAATAAATATGGAAAATAATAGTAGCATTCTATATTTCCTCATATTGTAATGACATTAGATTCACCAATTACGAAATGTAATAAAAAGTGAAAAGAGTTATATAATTTATTTGTCATGGCAGTTAAAAATGAACTATAAGGGCATCAAGTCAAGTAATTTGAAAAAGAGAATTTTGGGCAGCCCGGGTGGCTCAGCAGTTTAGCGCTGCCTTTGGCCCAAGGTGTGATCCTGGAGACCCAGGATTTAGTCCCGCATTGGGCTCCCTGAATACAGCATGCTTCTCCCTCTGCCTGTGTCTTAGCCTCTCTCTTTCTGTGTGTCTGTCTCTCATAAATAAATAAAATATTTTTTAAAAAAGAGAATTTCACAGAGGAAAGAAAAGATGATGGGTAGGTATTCATCAAAAAATAAAGCAAAATGATCAGGATAGTGGACTGAGCCTACAAATTGCTCAAACTCAGTGTGTCATTACATTAAAAAATATATAGCTTTGAAAGGAATAAATCTATGTCACCATACTATTAGCAGACCAGAAATGTGAAACATTTCATCAAATATAGAAAGTAAGATAATTAGACTTATAAATCAGAGAAAAACAACTCAAAACACATAGCAAAGAAATTTATTTAAAAAGCATAATTACATCTAAAGCAATTATAATCTCTACCCCAGCTAGTAACACATACTTTCTCACTCTCTAGGCTCTAGCTACAGTTACTGTCTTTTAGTTCATTAAATGACTTATGATTAAAGTTACCATCATAATGATAGAATAATTTAAAAACAAAAGACAACAATTATTTTAAGAATGGGGTTAATAATTACTCTAGGACAACAAACATGAATCAGGACTTCTCTGGGCAGATTTGTATGAGTTGTAACTTTATCCATGATCCCTCTGGCTAGAGTATACACATAAACTATTCCTTTTACCCTATGCATCTTTACTTAAACTGTTTTGTTTTGTTTTGTTTTTTGAGGGGGGGATAACTAAAACCAAGAATAATCAATTTTCCCAGAATAATAAATTTTCTTTTATAATTTTATAATTAAGCCAGCTTTCTCTATTATAGTATCTATGTACCACCATTTACAGTAGCTTTCATAGTCTTACCTGTATATCTGCCTGGTTATTTATTCAATGTCTGTCTTTCCCACTAGATTGTTAGCTGCATTAGAACATAGCTCATGTCTATTTTTGGTCTACATTTTATCCCTTGCTTTTGAATACTATGTTAACACCTTATAGGTACTTAATGAATATTTTTGATGAAGTAAATTCATATACCTAATAATGTATATGGCTTATATGAAAAAGATTATAATATTTCATTAAAAAGCATAAAGAAGGACATTAATGAATTGAGTATATATTAAATGTACCTTGGTAGTAAGATTAATATACTGTGATGATGATTACAGTCTTCTAAATTCATCTAATATTTGTGTGATTCCAATGCAAGCATATTTTCATCATAAATAAGCTAATAAAAATTACACATAGAAGTAAAAATATATAAGATTAACACATTGCAGATTAAAATATATTGACAAGAGAGATAGGGATCTAGCCTTGTCAGGTATCAAAAGAGTCTATAAAGCTATTAAACTATAAGTAACATTATAGTACTAGTATAAAATAAATATATCAATGTAAGAAAAAACAACCTAATAATAAAAGCATATGCATGTTTGTACCTATGGTATATATATATATACATATTCAATATATATACAGTAGGCTTTTCAAAATGACAGATATTTACAATGGGTTTGGGTTAATACATAGTGAACACTCTCAGACACATTTGATGTATGAAATTATCAAGCTTATTTAAAAAAATAAAGATGGAGTATATATGCATACATATAAACACATACACATATATAAATTCACACAAAGAAATCAGAAAGACATGCAGTAATCTGCAAGTATGTAAACAATTATTGATATGAAAGCAAGCAATAGCCTGTTAATATGGAAAATGGAAATATTAAAGAGTATGTAGACACATAAACAATTTGAAAACAACCATCCAAACTAAAGTAAATTTGCACTAGGAACATTCCATTCACCTTTATTTTCATTATTATTTTTCTAATTCAAGTCGTGCCATCTGGAGTGCCAGAACCTTCAAAATAAAACAAAGTACATCAATGTGATGATGTGGGTCAAAGGTTTCATACTTGAAGATAATTTGAAATGCTTCTGTGAAGAAAATTATTCATTTTGTAGATTTTTTCATTTGAATGAGTTTGAATTTTAGCATATAAACAATTGATAGTCTCTCCAGATGGTTGAAAAGGTGGCATAACTCAAATTGAGCACTAGCAGTGTTAACTCCAGAGGCATTTTGAAGAAAATAGTGACAAGTAAGAACCAGAGGTAGAGACAGAGACAGTGTAGAATAGCTCAATACAAAATAATGAAAATTTCAATAGGAAAAGATTCTGGTACTGTGAAGAAGGGAACAGATATATGAAGCAGTGTAGTGATAGAATAAATAGTACTTTGTGACTGACTGGATGTGTGCTATGTCAAAGGTGTTTGCTTCAAATACAGCTTAGGTTATTATGACCTGTCAGGTTTACTAACTGCTTAGAATGCATCAATCAGATGTAGAAACTTACAATTATCAAAGCAAAAGTCATTCACTCATAAATATGTGCCACAAGTAAAAGTTCATACTTTAATATCAGTTACTTGCCAGCAACAATTTACAATTCATTCCTTAGTTAATAATAAAAAATGAATGGATAAGTTGTATTGAAGAAATGTTAGATTTCTATTTTATTTGCAACACTGTTTGAAAATGATAATAATCTTAAAATATATTTTCCTTTGCAAATTTTATGAATTTCAGTTCGTTGTCTAGAAGGGGTTCTGATGACAAAGGAAACCATTAAGCTTAATGGCACTACATATTGCAAAGTGATCTAGCAAAGCAGAGGTATGTATTGGATTGCAATGGGAATCTGGGCATCACATATAAACTCTTTAAATCTAGATGTGTATATGCAATGAATAAATATAAGATCAAAGTTAGATTTGATCAAAGATCAAAGCATACTTATTAGAAGAAAGTCTCATGTAACTCTTGAAATTAGGGAGCATAATTGAAAATAATGCAAAAATTATAAAATAGTGAGCAAACATGGTGATGAAGCTATCTTCATGCATGTACTTTTTGTTTCTCAAGGTAACTGGTCTTTCTCTGAAGAAAACTGATTTTTTATTTCTGCTGAAAATTAAAACCTTAGCAGCAAGGAAATTGTTCTGAAGCACTGAGCTCCAGTCTTATCAAGACAAATGGCAAGGAAGAATGGAAAGTGTATAGCATGATATTCATTACCATATTTTCCTATAGTGAAGATAATTACAAATAGATTTTTTAATATCTTGTGTACTTTCAAGCATTCTCAATATAAGTAGAGATTTCAATCAAACTGAAAATATTAAAAAATGGACTTGAAATGTTTATGATTTTTTTAATTTAAATATACTTACATATAGAAATGTGCACTAATATATAACATTTTCAGACCTTAGCAAATATATGGGGGGAGGGGCAGAAATCATATAAGACACATAAACTAAAAGGAGTCTGGTCATTATCGACATCTAAAAAATACTTATTGTTTATTGGTTGCTTCTAATGTTCCTAGTAATATTTGAGTGATCACATATATTAAAGCATGTACTGCCCCCAATAAATCTATGAGATAGTACTATCATTGCTGTTGTCTTATTAATAAAGAAACTAAGGCCCATGGACAGCCCCGGTGGCTCAGCGGTTTAGCGCTGCCTTCAGCCGGCGTGATACTGGAGACCCGGGATGGAGTCCCACGTCAGGCTCCCTGTGTGGCGCCTGCTTCTCCCTCTGCCTGTGTCTCTGCCTTTCTCTCTCTCTCTCTCTCTCTCTCTCTGTGTGTGTCTCTCATGATCAAATAAATAAAAAATCTTAAAAAAAAAGAAACTGAGGCCCAGATAGAATGAGAAGTCTTTCCAAGATTATGTAACTAGTAAGAATTAGAAACAAGATTTAAGCCTTAATAGTCTTAGTCTAGAGATTATTAGCATAATCATTGTGCTATACTAACCCAGAACAATAAATCAGATTAAACCAAGTTGTAAGAATACTGCTTTTGTTGGAAATAGAGCTGCTTATACATGCAGATTTACATTTTTCTCCCCTTGTTGTATCTTTCAGAAAGCAACATATAAGAAAAAAGAACTTTCAAGAATCAAATATCATAATAGCTGTTCATGAGAAGTGATATTTTTATACTAATTATTCTTTGGAATGTGAAAAAAAAAGATTAATAGAAGGGATTTTTCCTCTAGTAGATTCTAGCAATCCTAAAGAATATTGGTCTCCTTTATTTTTAGTTTCCTCCAATATGTGGCTATTGCCTTTATATTGTTGCTCCTTTTGCACTGTATTCAAGTGATGTCACTGTCTTTAGTAAAAACTTCAATCTACATCCATGATGGTAAATTTGTGGCATATATGCTGATGATTTCTACATGGTGCTCTTGGGAAGGCACTTTCAAAATTACAACACTTTTCCCTACAGAGGCTGAACTCCACTTTGAGTAATTTTTAACAAAGCACACCCTGGTGGCTCACTGGTTAAGCATCTGGCTTTGGCGGAAGTTGTGATCTGGGGGTCCTAGGATTGAGTCCCACAGCAGGCTTCCCACAGGGAGCCTGCTTGTTCCTCTGCCTGTGTCTCTGCCTCTCTCTTTGTATCTCTCATGAATAAATAAATAAAATATTTTTTTAAAAAGGCACACCTAAAAGGTTTCTGTAGTTGCATTGCTCTCATCTCATTCACACACACTATGCTTTAAACTAAACTTGTATATACAAACCATCAGTGAACTCTTTCAGGAAAAGCATGTAAAAAAAATGTGTATAGAGAGTAATGAATTTGCTAAGGTAATGTCTCTTAGTAGTCGATGACTTCAAAATTTGCTTTTTAAAATCAGTTTACCTATAATTTAGAGTGAAAGAGATAAGGTCTATAAATGTTCCAGAGCTGAAAGAAGACATCAAATTACACATCGACAAAACCTTATGAACCCCAGGAAGGTGGGCAAAGTGAAAACACAGTTATGTGTATCATGTAAATTGCTGAAAACCAAAGACAGGTAAAAAGTTGAAAGGCAGAGAAAAATAGAATTTGCATTCAAATGAGCAATTGGCAGCTAACTATAAAAAGACAAAGAAGACATGAAAGCCATATACTTACTGAAAGACAACTGCCATGCTAAAATCCTATTCCCAGAGGAGACATCCTAAATATATAAAAATCATATAGGTATATAAATCATATTTCATAGATGAAATAAAGGTAATTAAAGATTGAGAAAAAAGAATTTATTACCTTAGGTGTGCACTAAGGATATAAACTATACTGTGTTCTTTAGGTATAAGAAAATTATTCCAAATGGATTCTTGAATATTCAGGATAAAGGTCAATGAAATAGGTAAAAGTGGGTATAAGTAGAAACAGTGATTATACAAAACCATAATATTAATGTCTATGGCTTAACACTATAAGTGGGGGCACTTGGGTGTCTCGGTTGGTTGAGCATCCAACTCATAATTTTAGTTCAGGTCATGATCTCAGGGTCATGAGTTTGAGCCCCAAGTTGGATTCTGTGCTGAGCAGAGCATGGAGCTTGTTTGAAATTCTGTCTCTCTCTCTCCCTCTGTCCCTCCCCCTACTCACTCTCTCTCTAAAATAAATAAATAAAAGCTTAAAAAAAGAACACTGTAAGTGTAGCAATTAAACCAAAAAGGGGATAAATGGAGTTGGGAAGCCCTACGTTTATCACAATGTCTAGGAAGAGGTAAAGCAACTATTTATATTGGACATTATTAATAAGTAAAGGATGCATGCTGGAATTTTCAGGATAACAAAATAAAATAAAATTTTATGTAACTATGAATGTAGTGAAAAATAGATCTCAATTAATGGAACAATAATTTATAGAATAACTCTTAATTAGTAGAATTATATTCAATGAAGTCAATGAAGGAAAAGATTTCATATCAGAATCATTTTTAGACAAAGATGCAGGTGTTCAAACAAGAACTTCAGCCTTATCTTTTCAGTCCTTTTAGGATGTTCAGTGGCCCATAAAATACTGAGGGTGGATATTGGAGAATGAGAATGAGTAATTCTAAATGCAAAAGTGAAAGCATCTCCAAGTACCTCTGAGTCACAGTTTTCCATAATTCTTACAGAATCATTTATCTCAGGGCTTTATATAGATGATATAGATAGATATAGATAGATATATAGATATAGATATAGATATAGATATAGATATAGATGATATAGATATAGATAGATATAGTTTGGTAGCCCACAATATATTTTTCTCAACCTCTTTTTCCAGAAAAAGAGCCATTTATAACTGAGGCAGCCGCATCAGAAGAAGCCTCATCTTCACATTATTCTTGCTCCCCATTTTTTTTTTCATTCTCAAGTGAGGGCTTAAAATAAATTTCAAAGGTCGCTTTTGCCGTATTTCCTCCCCTTGAGACATAATTGTTTCTGTAAAGACTGATTTGTCTCTATGTGGAACTGGTAGTAATTTGATTCTTCCAACTGCCTCAAGAGCTTAGATTTTGAAGCATACTTATTATCTTAATTTCTATTTTCAATAGATCTTCTGCACCAGGATTTTGTAGCCCTCAGACATAATTCCCATTATCATTTTATCACTGACTATCCTATTTAGGCTGAATGTGCCATCATTGTTCCCTCAAAAGAAGATGCCTCTCACCCCAAAGTTGCTGGACAGAATTTGCTTCACTTCCAAAAGGCCATCAATTGGGAAAGATTAGTTTATGTCCCATAATGGGAAAAAATTGGCTAGTAATTCAATAAGACAAACACCACAAATGACTCATGAAACAAGGCAAAAGAAAACTAAGGATAACACATGGTGCCACAGACTGGTCAAAACAAAGAAAGATGAGATTGGGCTAAGCATAACTGAACAACTATAGATTGCACAACAGGAAAGGACTCTTGATTTCCTTGAGATTAATATGTTTATAGAGAGAATAGGAATGGCTGGGATCATTTGACCTGAGCTAGATTGCCAAGTCATCTAGCAAGTTAACAAGGTTGTCCTTCTACAACCATAAAAATACTTATAACATAAGGTAGAGGAAACGAAGATTTAAAAAGTATTTTGGTCACAGATAAAAATATATATATATACATCACAAAAAATTGGAGAGAGTTGGAGTGATGTCAACAAAATGGCAGACTAGGAAGTTCCAGGCCCTTGTTTCCCTCATAAAAATATTGAAAACGATGATTAACGACTAGCTAAAATTACTTTATTTTTTTAATAATAAATTTATTTTTTATTGGTGTTCAATTTACCAACACACAGAATAACACCCAGTGCTCATCCTGTCAAGTGCCCCCCTCAGTGCCTGTAACCCATTCACCCCACCCCCCACCCTCCTCACCTTCCACCATCCCTAGTTCATTTCCCAGAGTTAGGAGTCTTCATGTTCTGTCTCCCTTTCTGAGCCCGGGTGGCTCAGTGGTTTAGCACCACCTTCAGCCCAGGGCATGATCCTGGAGACCCTGGATCAAGTCCCACGTCAGGCTCCCTGCATGGAGCCTGCTTCTCCCTCTGCCTGTGTCTCTGCCTCTCTCTCTCTCTCTCTCTGTCTCTCATGAATAAATAAAAACAAAATTTAAAAAAATAAAATAAAATAAAATTACTTTATAAGTGCTCTGAGAAACACTCAAAGACCTACAGAATGTCCAATCAAGAAAAAAACACGTTCAAAACAATAGGATACTTTGTAGCATTTTTGCTTGCCATTGTCCCATAGTCTTCCTGATAGGGCATAGCCTTGGTCTGGTGGAGTGGCAACCCAGATCTTGAGCTCAAAATTTGAACCCCCTGAGCTTATCTTTTTCTTTTATCACTTTATCCAGTGACACTAGGAGCGACTGGTCAACATGATTATAATCATTAGTTTCCCAAAATATACAGAGTTACTCAGCTCCTTGATTCTTCTAAGTGGTTGCTTAGAAGTATCCAATGCAGGTATTTTACATATCTTTATCACCTGATTATGCCATGGACTATCACTGCTCTCCTTATTACTAAAAATAGAGTCTAGGCATCTTTAAACCTAATCAGGTTGCAGAAGTAATTCCACTAACCCCAAAACCAATTCAGAAAACTCATCCTTAAAATCCTGTTCCTCTAGAACCACTCTTGGTACCAAAATTTGTATTAGTCAGGGTTCTCCAGAAAAACATAACCAATAGGATAGAACTACTAGGATGGGAATTGGCTCATGCAATTATAGAACCTGAGACCTGCAAGCTGGAGAAGTGGGATCCATTTAAGATCTTGTCATGATCTGCTATCTGCAAGCTGGAAACCCAGGAAAGCCAGTGGATGTGGTTCAAGTCCAAAAATGAAAATATACAGACCAGGGGAGCCAGTAATGTAAATCTCACACTGAGGGCAAAAGAAGACTGATGTTCCACCTCAAACAGGCAGGCAAGAGAGGAATGAATCCTTCCTCCACTTTTTGTTCTGATTAGACCCTCAAGAGACTGGATGATAATGACCCACACTGTGGAGGGAAATCTACTTTATAGAGCTCACAGATTTAATTCTAAACTCATCCAGAAATTCACCTTCCCAGACATACCCAGAAATAATATTTAATCTGGGCATACCATGGCCTAATCGAGTTGGCACATAAAATTAAACATCACAAATCCTCATTAAAATACTAGCAAACCAAATTCAGCAGTATATTAAAAAGATTATAGACCATTGTCCAAGTAAGATTTATTCGTGGAAACCAAGAATGGTTCAACATATGAAAATCAATTAATATATACATCAAATTAACAGACTGAAGGGGCAAAAAAAATCACATGATCATCTCATTTAATGCAAAACAAAGAATCATCTGACAAAATTCTATACCCCTACATGATGAAGAGGTTGACAAACTAGAAATAGAAGGAGATACTTGAAAATTCATATATGAAAAGCTAATATATTCAATGAGGAAAGACTCAAAGTTTTTCCTTTAAGACTAAAAACAAGAGAAAGATACCCACGTCTGCCATTTTTATTTACCATAGTATGGGGAAGTTCTAGCCCAAGCAATTTTATATATATATATATATATCCATATATATCCACATATCTATATCTATCTATCTATCTCTCTCTATATATATATTGAGAGAGAGAGAGAGAGAAGAGAGAAAGAGAGAGAAAAAAGAAAAGGCATCCAAACAAGGCATTGGAAAAAAAGATGCAACAGATAACAGGATCTTATATATAAAAAAACAAATATCTTCCACCTTCCCTACACAACACATGCACAAGCTGTAAGAACTAATAAAGAAACTTAGTAAATTGCATGATACAAACTCGACACAAAATTGAGATGTGTTTCTATATACTAACAATGAATAATCTGAACAGAAATTAAGAAAAAATCATATTTACAAATAGAATAAAAAAGAATAAGTTACTTAGGAATAAACATAGGAAGGCGGTGAAAGATATATACATGGAGAATAATAAAACATTGCTGAAACAAGGACATAATTGGAAAGGCATTCCGTGTTATGGATGAGAAAACACTGAAAAAATATCAATACTATCCAGAATGAGCTACAGATTCAGTGCAATCCCTATAAATTCTGAGTGAGTTGTTCTTGGGGTTTTTTTGTTTTGTTTTGTTTTTTAAATAGAAAAAGTTATCCTAAAACTCATATGAAATCTCAAGATCCTTTGCCTATTTTTAATTTGTAATATTTTTCTGCTACTGAGTTGCAGGTGTTTCTTTATTTATTTTGGATATTAGCCAGATATGTGGTTTGCAAATTTTTTTTTCCATTACATAAAGCAAAAGTCCAAATAATTGTATTAAAGAATGGGCAAAGGACTTAAATAGACATTTTTCCAAAGAAGATATTCATATGAACAACAAATATATTAAAAGATACTCAGCCCTATCACTACTCATCAGAGAAATGCAAATCAAAAGTACAACAATGTATCACCTCACATCTGTTAGAATGACTATTATCGAAAAGACAAGTGATATCAAGCACTGGCAAGGATACAGAGACAAAGGAACCCTGTGCTTATGGTGAGAATGTAAATTGGTGCAGAGCCACTGTGGAAAACAGTATGGAGTCTATTAAAAAATTCAAAAATAAAATTATCATGTGATCCATCAATTCCACTTCTGAGTATATATCCGAAGGAAATGAAATCACTATCTCAGAGAGATATCTGTGGTGTGTTCATACATTGAAATATTGTTCAGCCTTCTAAAAGGAGGAAATTCTGCCTTGGAAATTGTTGTATGCAACAATATGGATGACCTCGGATGACACTGTGCTAAGTGAAACAAGCCAGACACAGAAGGACAAATACTGCATGATTCCACTTACACAAAGTACATAAAAGAGCAAATTCATAAGAATGATAGTTACTAGGGACTTCACGGAAGGAAACTGGGAGTTACCACTCACCAAGCAGAAAGCTTTAGTTATGCAATATGGGTAAGTTCTAGAGAGCTGCTCTACAACATTGTGCCTGTAGTTTAAACTGTTAAGAAGATGGGCAGCCCAAGTGGCTCAGTGGTTTAGCGCTGCCTTCGGCCCAGGGTGTGATCCTGGAGACCCAGGATAGAGTCTCATGTGGGGCTTCCCTTTATGGAGCCTGCTTCTCCCTCTGCCTATATGTCTGCCCCCCCTCCTCTCTCTCTATGTCTCTCATGAATAAATAAAATTTTTTACAAAATACATAAATAAACTGTTAAGAAGATAGATATCATGTTATATGTTCTTACCATAATAAAAAATATAAAGTAAAATAAAATTTTCCAGAGCAGTTCAAAAAAAGAGAAGTTACTACATCCTATATTGTGATGAACTGAATTTCTGTTCCTATAGTTGTATTGCAGAGAATGCATAGAGAAGAGAGGAAAATTCACAGGCATAGTATTAGAGTTCTGACTCTAAAATACTGTCCACTTTGTCATTATTTCTGTCAACTCTTTAGAAAAAGTAACATCAGAGCACATATTTTAACTTTTTTGACTTTTGCTATCTGAAGCTCCTAGAACTACATCTAAACTATTACAAACTTTAAAAAATAATAAGAATTCTATGTTCAATAAATGAATGCATGTGAAATATATAGATGGAACCATGGGAGGGGTAGTATTATGAATTTGAATGACATTTAAAAATCAGCTAAGGTCAGTTCAAGACCAATGTCTCAGTATTACATGGGAAAGGAAAACTGAATTAAGTGGCTTTGTTCAATGATGTTCCTAATCATTCCAGATGATCGATTGAGTAGGGTAATCTAATGAGAACAATGCACATTAGTCTCTAGAAAACTGGCAGCACAAAAGTAAGTAGAATGACAATACAAAGGCAGACTATTTAGCAATCAAATATAATTTTTTAAAGATTTTATTTATTTATTCATGAGAAACAAGAGAGAGAGGCAGAGACACAGGCAGAAGGAGCAGCAGGCTCCCTGCAAGGAGCCTGATGTGGGACTCGATCCAGGATCCCAAGATCACTCCCAGAACCAAAGGCAGACGCTCAACTGCTGAGCCACTCAGGTGTCCCACAAATCTAATTTTTTAAAAGATTTTATTTGTTTGACACAGAAAGAGCACAAGCAGGGGGCGCTGGAGAAGCAGGTTCCTACTGAGCAAAAAGCTCAATCTAGGACTCCATCCAAGGACCCTGGGATCATGACCTGAGCTAAGGGCAAATGCTTAACCAACTGAGCCACCCAGGCACCCCTCAATCTAATTTGTCATTGTCCTAATTGAGTGGATAATTCTTTTCCCTTCCTTTTTCAACCTGCTGAATGTGATGTATCAAAAGTCAATTGTTTCAAATGCCTGATTCTGTTATTCATTAGACCTATAAACCTGAATGGAATATTTAATCTCAAGATTCATTTCCATCATCTGGGAAACATAAAATTAAACTGAATAAGTTATTATAAATATGTCATAAGGATGATTCAATTTATTAACATAAAAAGTATTAATATAGTACCTAGCAACTAATAAATGATAAAAAATATCATATACAAATATATATATGTTATATATAACATATCATATATATTAGATATTAGATATATATGTTGGGGGTCATAGACAGGGGTGGAGATTAGTTATAATTAGTTTAGATTAAACTTTAACTGAATTGTCTGGGTTATGATATAAAACATTGCTGAAATTTTTAGAAATGCTACTAAATGGTCATTTGGGATCAATCAACTTGTCATTCTTCAGGCATTATGCATTAGTTCGTTATACTCAGTTCAATATGGTGTGTCCAACAAGTGTGGCTGACAAATCACACTGTACAGTAGAGAATACTTCCAACTACAGAGTCATTGCTGCTTGAAACATTTAACATATACATTGGTCTTATGAGGATGAGGTGAAGGGAACAACATTTCTGTTTCAAAGAACAAGAAGCAACTGAAAAATATACTAGAAGTCAAAGTAGTGCACCTGGCCAAGGAACAGAAGATAAAACTTGAAGAGACCACAAGCTGAGGTGTACAAACCTGGATGTGAGTGATCATGATCACTTTAATGTCATTGTTTGTATTATCACTCTGGTTAAGAGTGACCACAAGAAACAACACTAAATTCAGAATGGCAGCTAAGAGAGGATGGAAGAATAAAGAGCCAAACACAGAAAACACCAGCTGGTGTCTGAAAATTGTTTGGTTGTGTGGGAAGAAAAAAACCCCACACACATTGGAATTGTTAGGTGCAGAATCATTAACGTGTTATTAAATGCCTAAGACTTTCTTCAGGTGTGGATCTTGTCTACCTTTACAGACCCCAGGTACCTTACATTATTACCCTTAAAACACTACTCATTCTCAGGGTATTATCTGATTTCGAAGCCACTTCATACTGTTTCAACATATAAGGGAAGAATAATCAGGGGTTGTTGCAAATGGGAACTAAAGGTGCCGTTTTAAAAGTTAACTGATAAATTAATAGCCAAGTTTTATCTAGGTTCAGTAGGAAGGTTTGGGACAATGCAAAATGGGAGCAAATGCCTCTGATTTTCTTTTCATTTATGAACAGAACTCACACTGAGGATAGGATCTTCAATAGGAAACATAGATTACTACAAGGGCTTTGGATGATTTTTAATATGTTAAAGTGTTGTGGCCAAAACAAACCAGCAGTGCTTTTGCCTTTTCTCACCCTTTCTTAGCTTCCAGTACCATTCAGAGGGACCAGAATAAGACCATCTAAAAAAGAAAGCAGAAGGTTTTCACAACCTTAGGATTTGACACAGACTGGAGACAGCTTGAAGAGATGGACTTGTTTCCTTCTAGGTTGGCCTAATTCACCATCACAGAAATAGACTGAAACTCAGGATAGAAGTTTAAGCCCTGGGGAATCTGAGTGAAATGGACAAGGTCTATACAACAAGAAATCCCAAGAGTTGGCTTGTACAAAACTTAAAAACTGACGCTCTCTTCATGTCCAAAGAGATGAGAGCCACGAAACCAGGGTAGTGACAGCTCCTCTGAGCTTAGATGAAACCACAAAGAAAGTCATTGAATCAAGGAACTTATTATAGTCACCATGACATAGCCTCACCCCTCCGCCCAGTACAGTTCAGAGTGAATGGTCTTTCCTGGGTCAGAGGCACCGCCACAGCCCTCAAGACATCTTCCACCTCATAAGTGTGATACATGTGGGAGCAGACTCACTGTTTATTCTCCATGGAAAATCAAGTGTGAAACTATTTCATACATTTTCTTCTCAAGTTTTTTCAAGGCTGTTTCTCAATAAATGAAAGAAATTTAATTTTTCTGAGATTTTCTACACTGGTTCCAAGCTCTCTCTTTCACTTTCTTGGTAGTGTCTTGATATTGTGATTAAGAGCACAGCTTTGGTATCAGATAAGGCAAAATATTAATTCCATTTGTGCATTTGATACCTGTATAATCTTGGTCCAGTTGACCTCACTAATTCAATATTTCCATATTTGTAAAAAGAGGAGAAAAAGAGTATCTTTATCAAAGGGTTCTTCTAAACATTAAATGAGAAAGCATGAACTATTGTTATTGTCCTTTGTACAATTTAATGCCTTTTTCTCTCATAGTTTAACTCCCCCTTTTTTTTTTCTTTCTGGAAATATTTTATATTGTAAAGACCTCAGGATTTGACAGCATCAAGAACTGCCTCAAGGGGCACGTGGGTGTCTCAGTGGTTGAGCATCTGCCTTTGGCTCAGGTCATGATCCCAGGATCCTGGGATGGGGTCTTGCATCAGGCTTCCTGGAAGGAGCCTGCTTCTCCCTCTTCCTATGTCTCTGCCTCTCTCTGTGTGTCTCTCGTGAATAAATAAATAAAGTCTTTAAAAAAGAAAAAGAACTGCCTCGATTGTCCAATGTCAGAGATGTTAGCAACTCCCATTTCTCTTCCTTTAAGCCCTATTTAGAACTTTCCCCACTGGTTTGCTGATGCTGATGGCCCCAAACTTGAAGATATGCTTTATGGCTAGGATAATACAGTATACATTTTTAGTCACATATGCCTTACTATTTATGAATTTATACCTGAAAATTAGTATGCAAATGGATCTCAGAATTAGTATTTTCAAGTATGAAAGTGTTAAAAAGTCTCCTGTTGTAATAGAAAAATAATGATGTTCTATTAAATCTTATGTTTCAAATAAAAGAAATGTATGTCTCTAATAAGAAAATATATTTAAATATCATAATTTGTTTCATACTATAAAACATATGTAAAATAAAATCTTAAAATAGTTGATTTGAGTCAGTAAAGTAAGTGAAATGTATTTATTGTCATCAGAATTGTTCTCAACACAATATCGTCCTCTGCACTACTAAGAGCAAGAGTCTTGCAGTACTTCTTAAAAGAATGCCCTCTACTGTCTAAAAGTGTCTAAAAGTTTTTCTTCCTGACTTCTGATGCTCACTATTCAGGCTTTATGTTAATAATTACTTGATATGTGAATATTTTGTCAAAGCTATCTGTAAACATTTTATAGAAAAAATAAAGAGGTCATATATTCCATTCTTAAGTGGTTCTTAAGCAGTCTGTTGACCAAAATATGTAGGACAAACAAGGCACATAACTTATTTGAAGTAGGGACATTATCACCAGCAATGATGAAGGTCAGGTATATGCACACAATTACAAAGACAGAGTGTATATGTCTTCTGACCCACAGTGATTATAAGACTCCATATATTTTAAGAGTTATCCTGATTTTGGAGGTGATAAAATGTGAAAAATCTATGAATGATTTGATAAATGAAATGTTCTTTCTGCATTCTATTTATAATATACAATAGCAGAATAAAAGGAAATATAAATTTTTAATTTGTCTACTGAATGTATGGCATGCCAATACACATTTCTAGATCAGTTGATAAGTATTTTAATAGGACTCCTTCCATACTTGCAGGAAGAGTACACAAGGAAGGCCCAATGAATTCTCAAAATACAGAGAGAACTTAGTATTGTGAACACTGAATGAAATCTGAACATTAAAGAAATAATAGCAGGGGTAACTGATCTAGTAATCAACCTGGATGACTGTTTACATAATACCCAAAGTTTGCTTCAGTGAGTGAATTAACTATATTTAAAGGGCCAAGGATAGAGTATACAGATTATAGATCATTTCTAATTTTTCTTTTCTGTTTTTCTGTACTTTTACTTGTACTATAATGAGAATATATTCATTTTAAACTCACAAACTGTAATCTTTATTAAACACCACCAAATATACTTTTTGGACATCCAAAGCCTATAGGACAAATTCAACTTCAGAGATAGTATGAAAGGTTTTTCTCACCAGGCCACAGATTGCTTCCTACACTATTTTTGAAGCAGTCAAGGAAGAGCTTAAGATGGTGGCATAGGCAACAAGCACATGAGAAAATGCTCCACAACACTTGCCATCAGGGAAATACAAATCAAAACCACAATGAGATACCACCTCACACCAGTGAGAATGGGGAAAATTAACAAAGCAGGAAACCAGAAATGTTGGAGAGGATGCGGAGAAAGGGGAACCCTCTTGCACTGTTGGTGGGAATGTGAACTGGTACAGCCACTCTGGAAAACTGTGTGGAGGTTCCTCAGAGAGTTAAAAATAGATCTGCCCTACGACCCAGCAATTGCCCTGCTGGGGATTTACCCAAAGATACAGATGCAATGAAATGCCGGGACACCTGCACCCTGATGTTTCTAGCAGCAATGTCCACAATAGCCAAGCTGTGGAAGGAGCCTCGGTGTCCATCGAAAGATGAATGGATAGAGAAGATGTGGATTATGTATATAATGGAATATTCCTCAGCCATTAGAAACGACAAATACCCACCATTTGCTTCAAAGTGGATGGAACTGGAGGGTATTATGCTGAGCGAAGTAAGTCAATCGGAGGAGGACAAACATTATATGGTCTCATTCATTTGGGGAATATAAATAATAGTGAAAGGGAATAAAGGGGAAAGGAGAAAAAATGAGTGGGAAATATCAGAAAGGGAGACAGAACATGAGAGATTCCTAACTCTGGGAAACGAACTAGGGGTGGTGGAAGGGGAGGTGGGCAGAGGGTGGGGGTGACTGGGTGACAGGCACTGAGGGGGGCACTTGACAGGATGAGCACTGGGTGTTATTCTATATGTTGGCAAATTGAACACCAATAAAAAATAAATTTATGAATAAAAAAAAAAGATGGTGGCATAGGAAGATCCCGAACTCACCTCCTCCCATGGACATACCAAATCTACAGGTACATAAGGAATAATTTTTTCTGAAAAAGAACTGAAAATTAGGTAATGGTCTGTCTTCCAATCTACCTGAAATTAGGTGCTAAATAAGATCCCTCCCCTTGGAACACTGACAGCTCTTGGCACATCCTCAACACCAGGGACCCATCAAGAATAAATCAAGTTGCTTAGACAATCACAAGGTTTGAGAGACAATCAAGAGCTAGGGCAGGGTTGAACAATAAGATTCATCTCCTACACAAGACTACTCTTTCAAGACTGGGAGAGGTAGTTGTTTCACCTAATATTTGGGAACAAACACAGAATCACACCAAATGAGGAAATAGGAATATGTCCCAACTAAAAGAATGAGAGCAAACTTCAGAAACTACCTTCATGGAACAGAGATAAGTAATCAAAGTGATATAGACTTCAAGGTTATGGTCATAAAGATGCTCAACAAACTTGGAAAAGAATGGATGAACACAGGAGAACTTCTACAAAGAGATATAAATATAAGAAAGTACCAAACAGGGATCCCTGGGTGGCGCAGCGGTTTAGCCCCTGCCTTTGGCCCAGGGCGCGATCCTGGAGACCCAGGATCGAATCCCACATCGGGCTCCTGGTGCATGGAGCCTGCTTCTCCCTCTGCCTATGTCTCTGCCTCTCTCTCTCTCTCTGTGTGACTATCATAAATAAATAATTTAAAAAAAAAAGTACCAAACAGAAGTCACCAAGCTAAAGAATACAATAACTGAACTGCAAAACTACACTAAAGAATTTTAATACAGGCTGGATGAATCAGGCAAGGGGAGGCAAGAGGGATGATTTGAACACTCTAATGACTCTTATATCGTGCATACCTCATCTACATCATTTTACTACAATGCATTATGATGTGTGTTTATTGGTTTTACCACCAGATTGCACTCCAAAAAAACGGATACCATATGTTTCCATAACTTTACCTTCTTGGTAATTTTTATGTTTACTGGAACATCATAAATATAAAGCACCTATCTATTGAATGGAAAATCCCTTACCATTTCTTCATTCAGACTATAGTGACAAGTTTGCACTTGCATCTTTCCAGTCAGAGTTTCTTCCTCACATGCTCATACACACACACACACACACACACACACACACACACACGCAGAGAGAGAGAGAGAGAGCTGAAAAAGAAAGCAACATACAATTCAGGAAAAAAAAAGTTCAAGGAACTTCTAGGGAATTCGAAGGAAAAATAAGGAATTCACATCTGGCCCACTCGATGGCAATATAATAATAAGGTGAAAGGTATTATGTAAAAAAGTATCACAAAAGTCTAATATAGAGAAAGGGAGAGTTGATTATTTTTAAAGTAAGTATACACTCCTTAAAGGACAGAACACATGGGAAGAAACTAGGAACTAAGGCACATAATGAAAGCATGTCAACACTCCTAAAACTACTTCGGTTATAGCCAAATTTCATTATATGCCAAAATTTGTATTCTGGCTCATTAAGAACAGGTAGATAGTATATAGACAAGTATACATACAGCAACTAATGATTAAATAATCACTATACATGTAATATGCACATGCTTGTTTATATAGCTAAATTCAACCAGAGAGCTACAAAATTTCAGGGATAACTGAGGTGAAAAGAAATTGGATTTTAATATAATGATGCATAGGGCCTTTTTGTATGCTACTCAACTTGGAGTGCAGCAAACCTTTGTTAGACAATGAACTTTTGCAATTTACTAGCTTCTGAGCCTGAGCATGCTAATTTTTGAGGATAACTTCATATGTAAAATGTAGAGAACAATGTGATCTACCTCACTGCATCATAACAAAGATTATAGGAACTAATGCTTGTAAATGCTTAGTACAAAGCCAGGCATACAGTGAACATAAATCAATATTAACTATCACTAGAGGTTATATTTCAATTAAATCGATGAGATTAAAACTTCATTGAAAGAGCATGGGTTCCTTCAATTGAGTTTCTTGGTAATCAGTCCTTTTGCATCATCTTTATTTCTGGCTTTGTCTCTGGTTTCTGGGGCTCGAAACTTCATAAACTCAGTGATAGTACATGGGTGGATTTGTTACAAATGCTGATTTCTTAGTTCTTGAGCCTGATGGGTAATTACTAATTGAATAATTAATTTCTAGTTTTCAGTCCTGAAGTTGTTCCCTGATCTTTTTTTCAGGCATTTGCATGTCTTTTTTTTTTCTTTTATGCTCAAGTTTTAACAGCAAAATCATAGACTACAAAATTTTATGACTCAGAAATTTTCCCTTATCAGAACCATTTCCCTGATCCTTAGTAAACTGCCTGAGCTTTTGGCCACCAAGAAGTGACTTATTTGCCACTATTCTTTGGCTCTTTCAGTGTGAGAAAACTGAAGCCCACCAACATCTCACCCAGAGCAGTGGTTTTCTACTGCATGCTGCAGGGAGCCACAGCAGTAGGAGAGCTCTTTGAAGCTCTTGCATGAGGTATTAACAACTTATTTTAGCCCCACATGCTTACAGACATTTATTAGTGACTCAAATGTTTATCAAAATAAACACAGAAACATTGTATTTTGAAATCATGTTCTCAAGTCTGGTTTATAAAATCTCTTCCAATGGGAATTCCTAATCAGACCAGTGTTCCACATCATAGCATCTATATGGGCACATCTCTTCTCCTAGGGAGATGTCTCATTCCCTAACATTGTTACTAGATAGTGTCAAGCACTGATAAAGAAGATAATAGCACCCAGATCTCACACAATGTTCCATATCCTTCATGTGATTGTGAGTAAATGATTCATTATCCACTAGATAGTGGAGTGGATAGTTATGGTTGGTTTGTGAGAGGAGAGATTGAAAGTATTTTCTTCTTTATGTCCATTTTCACTTGGGGGTAGTGAAAATGACTTTGTGTCATGTGTTTTAATTAATATTTATGGATAATTTTGTTAACATCACCATAAAACATAAAATTATAAACTTATTCTACACTAGTAGAATAAGAAGATCGCACAGCATTGACACTTCAAATGCAACTGCAAATATGATCATCAATACTTTAGAGGACATATCAAAATGGAGAGTTGAACAAGGAATTAAAATCATCACTTTTCTTCCATTTTCTCATTGCTTCCATTTGACTAAAGGTTGCAAGATGGTCACCCTTTCAGACTATAGGCCTCTGCCTCTCCCCACTCCTTAGAGCGCCCCCATGCTCTCTCTCTAAAAAAAAAAAAATATATATATATATGTTTTTTCCACAAGAGAAAGTTAAAGAAACAAAAATACAATTTTCTCCATTGGTCACTGGGTACAGAGAACACATTTGAAAGACTGCTTTACTAAGCAAGTCATAGTACACAACAGGATTATGACATGAATCTGAGAAATAATCATAAGGAGAAAAAGACACTCAGAAAGTAGAAATGAGCATCCCAGAATACCTTGAAGCTTCATCCTTGGTAATTTGCTTCCAAAGCAAATTACAATGTTGAAGCAAAGCAAAAAATTCAGCAGCAGGCAGAATGTTTTAAGAAAGAGAAGATACAGCAAAAAGACTCAGTTAAAAGTGGAATATATAAAAAGTGATATTTACTGTGGCTTTTTTCCAAGTGACAAACACTTTTCATTTAGTAAAATATTTAACCTGCATAATCACTCTATGAAGTAGAAGCTCTAATTATCCTCATTGGTCAGTTGGAACACCTAAATTCAAAGATCGTGTATATTTTCCCCAAAGTTTTACAAGTAGTAATTGGAGGAGCTGGGATTTGAACACAAGCTGTCTGGCTTTGGAACTTGTGTAAGTAAAGCTCAAGTATACCAGTCGTGGTCACCGCAGAAGAGGCTGGGCTCAGCTGGCAGACCCCTCAGCACCTAAATACTTCTCTCTGATTGTATAATTACTACTCTAGAGCCTTGGATCAGGGTGTCTAATTGCACGCCCATACTTGATGTTAACTCACAGAGCCTCCATGGTCACTTTCCAAGATGGATAAATGATGAACAAGAACACCCACAGTATATTGCTTACCTGACTATGTGATCTCACAATTTTAGTGGAAGCAAATTAATTCACTTAGAATTGACAAAATTAAAATAAAATCTTTATTACACATATTGTATTACAGTAAAATACTAGAAGGATAGAGAGTATCAACAACAGAACCCATGATCCACTACCAAATAGACAAGAAGTGGTGGAGCTGAACTGTTATCACCCCCAGAGAGCAGGTCATACTTTTAGACTCTTTTGCCTAGACAGAGAAAACTATTCTGCAGTTATCTTCATAGTATCTGGGGTTCTTGAATTCATATGCCTAGAGATCAGTTACATAGGTGCCTCTTTTTAGTACCAAGCTTGCCTGCTATATAAGAGACATTCTTTGATATTTTAGCTGTTCTGTATTCCTTGGCCATTGGCCCACAAGCAGCTGACTTTAAGTGCATGCTAATAAATACATACTTTTGGATTTTGCTAAATTATGCTAAACATGACAAACTACAGCAAAAACAACAGGAATACGATAAAAGGAAAAACTCTGGCAAAGGCTAGTCTGTCTACTCAGGCATTCTGAAATTCTTGGGCTTCTTGAACAACTTAGCAATATTTGAGTGCCCGAGACTCACTTTCAAAGTTTCGAAGGCCTGAGCAGGTGGATGAACTGGAAAGATCTCAGGCCTGGAGACCACAAATGTGATTTTCAAACCACTAATTGTTATCCTTTGTCAGATGAGATTCTTACAACTGTAATGAAAGGACAGATCACTATAATCATACATCAAGTTTGGAAAATCACCCTGATTTTGATCCCAAATGGACTGACTCTGTCTCTTTTCACCAAATTTCAACTCATCATTATATTGGTTAAACTAGTGTTGTATGCTAGATTATTTTGGTTTTAGGTTGAGATGTATCTGGCTCTGTGGTATGTGTTTCACATAAATAAGTCATTAGGTCAATTAATTGTTCCCTTTTTTTATATATGCATTTTATTTAAGAGACATATCTATCAAATTTCTCATTGAGATTCAAGTGA
Organism: Canis lupus familiaris; assembly: GCF_011100685.1. Lineage (NCBI taxonomy): Eukaryota > Metazoa > Chordata > Mammalia > Carnivora > Canidae > Canis > Canis lupus. The sequence continues at coordinate 10,372,375 of NC_049248.1, read as the reverse complement.
AATTATCTGCTTAGGTTAAATTCAAGAGTGTAAACTCTTACTATTTGCTTCTCCATCCCAATACAGAAAATTTTAAAAGGGGGCATTCCTTCTAAAGAGACAGTTACTTATTTAATATTTACTGCTTGTTTAATGGCAAAGTACCTGACACATAGTAAGCACAAATGAAATATTCAAGTGACAAAATGTAAAAATGAAAAACAGACATGGTCTCTGTCTTCAGTAAGATTATATTATTCCTTATGAAAGAAATTACAGGAGTGCCTGGGTGGTTCAATCAGTTAAGCATCCAATTCTTCAGCTCAGGTCATGATCTCAGGGTCCTGGGATCAAGCCCTGAGTCGGACTCCCTGCTCAGACAGGAGACTGCTTGTGTCCCCCCACACACACCGATCCTCCCCCTCCTCACTCTCTTTTTCTAAAGTAATTACAAAATCTAAGCAAAAGACAAAGAAAAAAATACAAGTTCCAATAAATGTTATAAATTAACAAAAAGGGGTTTGAGATTCAGAGCAATAGTGGAGGGAAGAATCATTAATTGGGTGATCAGAGACTATAATATTTAAGTTAAGACAAAGTGTAAGGTGAGTGGCCTTACAGAGAGCTAAGGGAGAAGCAACTTAGCAAAACATACTTAGCATATGCAGAGCCCTGAGTCAGGAAATTGCTTAGTATAGTTCCAGAAACAGGTGTGAGACCAGTGTGGTTTAAGATTAACTAGTGAGGGCAATTGACATATGACGCATGCTGTTGCTGTTGGACAGATAAGCAGAGGGCTGTATACTTGCAATCTCTTTAGATTTATAAACAACATTACTTAGATTTATATTTTGTAGCTACAGAAGTCTTTTTGCTTTTTAATTTTTATGTCATTCACCTTTTTTTCTATTTTAAAGCAATACCGAAATGTGGCTCTGGTCTTTTTATCCTTATATGAAAGCTTAATCTCCAAACAAACGAGTAGAGCACATTCGGAAAAAAGAGACTAATGGTGTTTTATTTCTTTTTCCTTTTCCTACTTATCCTTCTTCACCCTCTACTAGCCACCTTAGCATGAGGAAGTTCCTCATTAACTTCTAAGCCTCTATAAGTGGAGGAAATGAGAGCAAAATCAATTTGAGACATTTAAAAGAACTTATCATTAGCACTTGCTTTTTGAATTACCACAATAGTCTACAAATAAAACTTCATGTTTTACAGAGGCAAATACTTTCAGAGGTGTAAAAATCAGAGAAGTAGCAAAGCACTATATTGCTTTTTCCTGCTTATAAGTATTTGATCTTCCCCTTATTTCTGCCCCTTATGTAGCTCAAATAAATGAGAGAATAGATTTATGTTACATAATTTCCTTTTAACTAGGCCTCTAGTTCCTTCAGCAATTGAGTTCTTAGATATATACTACTGTTAATTTTTTCAGCAAAAACATTTCTATGTGTTTGATAAGGTGTTAGTATCTATCTAGATTCTGAAAAAGACACCAAAGTTAGAATAACAAAAAATGTGTAAAGCAACTCCTTCCTCTGGGACAAGATTAAGAAAAAAAAAACTGAAAATAAATGAACAATATGATTTCTCATATTTTCATCTAGTCCTAAGATTATGTGGCTTTTTACTATTTTTATTAGTGACAAATGGGAAAATGATAGTCTCAATCTTTGGCAATTGAGTTACTAAGTGGGTCTGGCCTGCCACCTTGTGGCCATAAGTGTGATGAACATGATTGTTTCAGAAACGAGACTGCCTAGCTGTGGTAAGAATTGGGGGATCAGGATACCTTGCAAGTTAGTTCCTCAAAATCTTTCAGTCAGATCAAAATAGCATCAAAACAACTGCTGACTGAAGACAGGTGGCTTATTTTCTTAAAGATGTGCATGAATCCTCATGTTATCTCAATTCGTCTGTAGCATAAAACAAATTCAATAACTAAAATTGTCTTAGGGTTTGCAGCACTGCGAGAGTTAAAAAAGGAAAAATGGATCTGACAAAAATTATTCTATCTGTTGCATAGAAGAAAAACTAAGCAAATTCAGGAGAGAAGTTCCTAGTTCCAGAACTGATACTGATGTGTTGTTCAACAAGAGCAGCCAAATGAATTCACAACCCTAGGGGTCTGTAAAAAGATGCTTTGACCCTCACCCTGTCCTTCCCAGCAGTGATGCTGAAGTGGGGCCCTGTTATCAGTGGTTTTTAAAAGCTTGCCACTTATGCTAATTTGTAGCCAGAAATGGAAACACCACCGTGTCTCTTAACCCCATTCAGTAGGATGGATGGTGATTTCAATTCAACGTGGTTATAAAGCCCCAGGTAATTTTGTTCAACCATATACAAACAAAACCTCCTACATTCCTGCAGATTGTAACACATAATATCACCTAAGTTTTTAAAAATTATTGAAAGATGAAAAGGAACCCAAAATATAATTTTTTAAAACTCCCTTGGATAGACTCCAATAAATCTGTTCTATAAATAAAGTATCCCAAATGAGTCTCTTGGTCTTCATTTCTTTTGGGGCCTAGATACATTGTATTTGGACATTACTACACTAATTGTGAATTTCTCTTTCTCTGGCAAGTGTGACACTTTACCTAATGGTTCCTGAGATTCCATCTGTATACATAAAACATTGTTTAAAATGCAGTTTTCTGGGATGCCTGGGTGGCTCAGCAGTTTGGTGCCTGCCTTCAGCCCAAGGTGTGATCCTGGAGACCCAGGATCCAGTCCCACGTCAGGTTTCCTGCATGGAGACTGCTTCTCTCTCTCTGCCTCTCTCTGCCTGTGTTTCTGCCTCTCTCTCTCTCTGTATCTCTCATTAATAAATAAATAAGATCTTTTTTAAAAAAATGCAGTTTTCTGTATTTACTCCTCAGAAATTGGAGTAATGAGTAGAAATCTTCCGTATTTAACAAGCAATCCAGACAAATCCAATGCAGGTAGTTTTATGCATCTCAGAGAAGCATTGCTTAGCCATATTGCAATTTGCTAATTCACCGAGGGCTTGGGGAAGTGTGCTTTAGGTAAGGGACGTTTTTATATTTGATTTCTACTACAATGGTTTCCAAAGTGTGGTCCTTGGACCAGTAGCATCAGCATCACCTGAAAGTTCTTATAGAAATGCAAATTCTAGCCCCACTCTAGATTTATGTAATCAGAAACTCATGGTGAGGCCCCAAAAAGGGATTTTAACCAGCCTTCTATGTGATTATGATATACTCTTAAAATCTAGAAATACTAGTCAAAACAACCCACTGTCCTTGATGGCTTTTTGGTGTATCTTCTTCTTGTTCTTAGAATTTTTCTCTCATCCTAACACATCTGTAGGAAGGAAGTATGCCCCATCCCTGTATATCAATATGTGGGAAAATGCATGGTATTTGAAATTACAAGACCTGGATGGGAATTCCAACTCTAGTCAATTACTAGGAATAAAACCATGCATAAACATTTTACTCTCTGAACAATTTCCTCATTAAACATTAGAAAGGAAGAGAATATCTATCCAGTAGAGTCAAGAACTTTGAAGTTTTACCTCTCTTGATCACCACCCACAGCTGCAAGTGGCATTACTTGTAATTAATAGATGAGTAAACAGAGACATAGAAGACTCAGGAAGGTGAACATGCTTTCCTAACCCAGACTCATTGGTCATAAATCCTTTGACAGTGTTCCTTTATCTGTAAAATGTGGATGATGACTCCATGAGTTTGTCTTAAGGATTAATAAGGAATTGGAATTTTAAAAGATTTGTAAAAGGTAAAGATTATGTTTGTATTTATTATCTTAGTGGTGTAGTGGGTTGGGTGGACTCAGCATGCTCAAATCTTCAGCTGAGAAAAATCAACAGCCAATAAGAGAAAAGGTGAAGCCAAAGGCTCCATCCAGGTGATTTGCTAATTTGATTACCCATTATTCTCCTGTGATGCAGGCATCCCAGGCAACCTGGAGTGGAACAGGTGCAGCTCTGCTGGTCAAAAGGTGAGGGCAGAGGCCCTGCCCAGAGGCCTGGGCACCATTTCTGTCTTTTGCCGCTAAGGGCCTAGATGAGCCTTGCTGACGAGAATCTTGCAGCTATTTTCAGGAGCTTAAAAAAAAGAAAAAGAAAAAAAAGAAAATCTCTTCCTGCTGCTCTCTCTGCTGAATGTCATGCTGTGGTCCAAAGCAGATTAGTGTTAGGTCAGCACTGCCTGCAGGACACACAAGTGTCCTTCAGGGCTGTAGTTGAGGGGATTGGATCCCTGGGAAAAATGCTTGTAGATGCGTCTCACCAGAAAAAGCCAAGCACCTTCTCCAGAGTTCTTAGAGGAAATGCAGATCAAGACAAACTTCTGTCTGTACTATTGCAAATGCTACTCTCCCCCCCCCGCCTCATATTGGGTTTTCCCAATATATTTCTCTTGCCAAATAAGTGAATTTCTAATTTTATGCTTCAAATAGAAGTAAAACCAGATGCTAAAACCATGGCTAATATTTTGACCATTCATGTTTGTTTGAGGGATGAATTATGAAGACAAGTAGGATCAAGTACTTAAAGATCTTATAAAGAAATAATTATATTTCTCTATATAGTCCTATTCTGTTTCTCCAGAGAAATCTAATATAAAGAGATAAATATTCCAGATAAATCCTTAGAAGGTCTTGAGGTTATGAGGATGATGGTGATTTTGAGGAACTAAGTGAGCCACTGAAGAAGCTACAGCATAGATCAGAAGGGGCAGAGTAACTCTAGCTGAGGCTGGAGAGAGAAGCCAGTAGGAAACGAACTTACCAAGTTATACTTTGTTCTATTTGGCTTTGAAGGTTTAATTTTCTTCCAAGGATGCCTCACCTGCTAGCTAGAGAATTCTAAGGTTTGTATTTAATATTTAAGACATGAAAAATGGGACCCCTGGATGGCTCACTGGTTGAATATCTGCCTTCAGCTCAGGGCCTGATCCTGGAGTCCCACATCGGGCTCCCTGCATGGAGCCTGCTTCTCCCTCTGCCTGTGTCTCTGCCCCTCTGTGTCTCTCAGTTTCTCATGAATACATAAAATATTTTAAAAATATATGAAAAATGCCCAATCTGCTTTAGTCTTTATAGCTGTCTTATACTGCAGTTATTCCAAATTCAACAAAAATGTTAGAGCCAAACACTGAGATAACAAAGACGTACTAAACATAACCCAGGTCTTCAGGAGAGAAACAACTAAAGGTAAGAGAGACAGCACTTTAGGAACAGTATAGAGCCATGTACAAAACTCATTCTGAGAGGCAGGCATCATAATTTTTAATTTGCTGATAAGGAAATTGAAATTCAGAGACGTTAAAAGTCACTGGCATATTCATGCAGAATTGCAAGTAGGGCTGGAAAAGCTAGTCTTTATTTTGGGTGGCCACGTTTGATCTTCCCCTCCTTCTGACCTTTAACGCTCCTTCTTGCCCACTCATTTTAAGAAGTGTGGGTTCTAGAGGGATTTGCCATTTGGGGATTCCAAAGACTAAAGAGACAAAAGAAGACAAAGAGAAAAGACATCTAACTTGCCATCCTGGAACTGTGTTTTAGAGCTTCGGGCTGCACTCGGGAAGGAGGAAGCGCTTCTGGTGCCCGACACAGCACTTCCAGCTGCAGAACACCAGTGCCAGGGGCATCCTCCTTGGAAGGCCGCGTTTTACGGTCCACGTTGGGTGGCAGGAAAACTGATGAATGGGAGTTAGTGTTAATTCGTGTATGCCATCTTGAATGTTTGTCTGGATAGTTCATGATTATTTTGCAAAAAAAAAATAATAATAGTAGTAATAATAATAATAATAATAATTTTTAAAAAGCGTAAAGATTCATGGTATAGATTCCAAGCTTGAAAAATTGATCTAGCTACTCTATCTGCGTTTTACCAACGGTTCTGAGGATAAATGGAGGAGAAAGTCAGACCTCCGGGAGGCTTTAACGGAAGCAGGCAGAAAACCCTCTCTGCTGCATTTCCCAGGTCTCAGAGCTGTCTTTTCAGCAGGCATCCAGCCGGATACAGGCCGCTTCATTTTTCCCTGACTCATGCCACATCCTGCAATTGTCAGTGAATGCCAATAAAACAATGACAACCTAGATTGTTCCGCAGCTAGCCTGTCGTCGTTGTAAATAAAATGTACTCTGAATAGGCAACGCTACTATTTAGTGGTTTGCAAAGGATCTATTTAATATTCACAACCTAAGATGTAATTATGACGGTATCTGAGAGAAATCAGAATTTCATTTTCAGAGAAGACAAACTGGCCTGTCACAGAGCTAGTGGAGTGGCAGCACTGAGATTCGAGCCCTACTTCCTGCCTCTGGTAAACTCCAAGGGCCCCTTGAGTGGCCTTTTTCTAAGTTGTGCTTTTATGGATAATTAGGTGGTTTGTTTGTTTTTTTTTTATAATTTGATTCTTAACAAAATTACCTAGTCCTGGAACCAAAACCTCCTGTCCTATCAGAAGCTATTATTCTTTATTTTTGATCATGAACTATATAGGTCAGGCACAGTTTGGACCACTTTATGTAAATCAGCAAACAAAATTTCTGCCTCTGTGGAAGTTACTACCCAGTGAGATTTAAAAAAAAAAAAAAAAAAAAGCATGGTTAGAAGGTCATCTGTGCTGGGGCACCTGGGTGGTTCAGTCAGTTAAGCCTCAGCCTCCTGGTCTGGGCTCAAATCACGAACTCAGGATCGTGAGATCAAGCTCTACATGGGTTCCACGGTGAGTGCAGAGTCTGCTTGGAGTTTCTCCCTCACCCTCTGCCCCTTCACTCGCTCTCTCTCAAATAAATAAATCCTAAGAGAAACAAAAAAGGTGATCTGTGCTAAGTGAAGAAGACAAGCATGGTAGGAATGAGTGGGAGAGCAGGGAGTGGATACAGGTTATTGAAATACTTAAGAGGGTGCTTACAGTGGTCCTGAGATGACAGCAAAGACGGGGAGGTACTTAGCTAACGCCAACCCCTAAAATACAGCTGTTACTTTTAGCCTCTGAACACCAAGCAAGAGGTAATCAGCATGCTTTCACTGAATGACTTTTTATCCAACATAGGGCTCAATCCCAGGATTCCAGGATCATGACCTGAGCCAAAGCCAAATACTTGAACTGAGTCCCCCAAGCACCTCTCACTGAATAATCAGTGGTAACTTCAAACCTACATAGAAGTGCAAAGATAGAAAATGCACTTCAACCCTGTACCCATCTCAAGGTCACTTTATTAAAGTTTTAGGTGCTTAAGTATCTCTCAACTAAAGTCATAAAGATCTTAGAGAAACATCTTGCCAGGTTGAGAACAAAACTGTCAAAATAAATGGCTTCAACATGCTGTTGGACACATGCCAGAATAACTTAGGTCTTTTGTTAGTCAGTGTTGAAACAATGGCACATTGAATAGTCATCTGATGACTTCTCCGGGTGATCACTTCCTGCTACTTTAAATATGTATTTAGAAAGTACCGAAGTGCCCATAACTATAATAATGGAAAGTGGGACAAAATGCCGTGTCAAAACAGGGCAATCAGGCTGGCATCATGACAGCCGCTCAGTCTTTGAGAAAGTACTAGTGCTATGTTTGTGTTTCTAGGTTTCTGTTGTTCTTGTTTTTTTTTAAGCATGTACCAAAGTAGCTGAGAAAAAGCTACTCCACAGCCCCGAGTCATCCACAGGACAGTGTGCCAAAGGCTAAAGCTGATGAAACCTAACACGTTAACACAGTAATACCCAGGTAAACAGAGGGGCGGGTGCAGAGGTGCGTGGCAGGCAAGGAATAGGAAAGAAATACTTGGTTACTCAGGGTTGTACTGAATAGAGCCACCCCAGGCCAAAATGGGCCAGTTTCTGTAAATAATTGGTGGTTTCATGCAGGAGGGAAAAAAAAAACAATGATGAATGTTTGGAGCTTGTTCAAATCTGAGTAAAAAAGATTCAAAAGAAAACACAGCAATGAATAGTTGATTAAGTTCTGTAAATACTGGATGGAATCAATTTATCAACCTGTTTATTTTCCACAAGTGACTGAATTTGTTCTTTCCAACTGACTTGGCACTGTATCCATGGGCAAGTGTACATGTATGCCCCAGGCCCAGATGTAAAACGACAAAATCATACCATACCTCCATTTGCTTAATGATAAAACCACAATGTAAAACTGCTTAATGAATGTAACATTTCCATAGCAACTAGCAATCCTTAATACTGTGTTCGAAGGTCACTGAAACGACCAGAGAGCTGTGCCACCCTCTTTGGGGAGCACTGTTCACACTGAGCCATAGCAGCACACCCTGGAGTGGCGCCAGGCAGCGCACCTGCTTGCCTAGTTACCACTGTGCTTTTAAGTGCACAGTGCTTTAAAGGAAGAAAACAATTCTGCACTGAGGAAGGAAACAAAAGAAAAACAAAATAAGGCAGTACAATCTGCCATTCCGAAGTGGCATTTTTTTTTCTAGTCATCACCCGCACAGAGTAAGAAGAGCTGTACTGGGGCGTGATGTGTCTGGATGGCACAGGCGTTCTTTTTCTTGATAGAGTGGAAAGAGACTTTTTTTCTTTCTTTTTTTCTTTCTTTCTTTCTTTTTCTTTCTTTCTTTTTTTTTTTTTCTTTTTTTTTTACTTAGTATAAGGAGTAGCACCATATGTTTTGTCCACTGGGAAACTTGTGACAGTGAAATAAGAAACCATTAATGTATCAATCAGGACAATAGGAATGATTCAAGGCTATCCTAGGGAAACAGATCTAGGCTCATATGACATGCTAGTATTTGAGATCTTTCTACCAAAATATAGCAAAGGACTCACTCATCTCTGCTACTGAGGCATACTGGACTCCAAGGGAATGGGCTTTTTGACACATCATTCAACCTTGGTCTCCAGAAGAAAGTATCAGGTAAGTCGATCTTACCTGGGACATGAGGCCAAGGTTAATGAAAAGGCGTTTCCAAAAGTGTTTATAGAGTTCAAGACTGACACAACTGCCTGATGACACAGAGCAGCTTTAAAGCTTCCCTAGCAGGAAACCAGAAGACACACTTGAGAGATATGGTTCACAAAAGAGCATCAGACACAGCACTCAAGTATCTGGTCTGGCTCTGCACTTAGCTGTTATTCAGCTTTATGGACCTATAAAATTAGAAGAGGGCTGGTCTAAAATGGCATGAAATGTCCCACGCAAGGAGCAATTTTTCCTACCAGGAATATCCAGAGATAAGGAGGACTGGCATAAAAGGCTGCCTCAGGGAGAACCTCCAAACTAACTACTACTTTGATTTAGCAATGGCCCGGGTCTCCTGCACTCACTACAGGGACGGTTTCCAATTTGTATAGAGATCTGGGATCTGCCATGTATTTGTTTGCTTTTAAACATTCACTGAATCTCATTCCTCGCTAGTGGGTTAAGTCTTTTAGTTTCATAATATAGTTTGTATCTTAATTCAAATATTAGCTTCCATTTGATTTTGGCAGAGACAATGCCCCAATGTTTTTCTGTCAGTAGTGACAGGTGTCCATTTTTAAGTCTTTTTTGTCAAAATCCAAATTCCTTAGAGTCTCCCATAATTCTCTGCATGTTGTGTTTGCCGGGCTTGGACTTCTTCCTTTCCTCTGAATCCTGACTTAACTTTCTCAACCAGTACACACTGGACATGGTTTGGTGGTGGGTGAAATCTTGCCATCTTTTGTAACTACCTGTTTCTGTCTGTCTGGTGACTGTCATATAGTCCATAAAAGTCTACAAAGGTAGATTCCACTTGGACACACAGCTGCAAGAGATTAAAGAGAATTAGACATGACTTTTAAGGTCAAAAAAGGAGTTTCCACTACTTTGGTTTTTTATCATCTTATAACCTGTACCCCCACTGCCCATCCACATTTTGCTTCCAAATGAATGAATGAAAAACTCTCATATGGTCAGAAGACACCAAGCTTGTTCTGACCTCAGGAGCCTTACGTATGTGCCAGTTGCTGCTCTGGGAGATGGTGGCCTCACACCAACCACAATGTGGCAGACAGAATAGGTTTGGTTGGCACTCAAAACAAAACCAGGTATTGAGAGCAATGCCTCTCCACCTTCGGCATGCAGCAGAATCAGGAGGAGCTGGTTAACACCACAGACACCTACGCTGAGAATGACTCAGCTAAATGTAGGATGAAACCCAGACATCTGCATTTTTAATAACTACACCCCCGCCTTACCCCTTATAGTCTCACCCAGGCAGTGTTCCATCTTCAGCTTTGAGAAACACACAAACCAATGACAAAGCATTTATCTGTGGAGCAGAAAATCACACACGTATCACCAACACACCAGGCATGCTACCCCACCACGCTCACCTTTGAATAACAACTCGTGGTAAGTAAAGAGGTTTACTTAAACCTCTATACATCTGACATACGTGAGCATCCATTTCTAACAGCCACCCTCACTCAGTTTTCTGCTCAGAGTCCACACACCACCTATTCTACAGTACAGTCAATAAAAGCAACATTTCTGAACTCATGGTTGGTTTTCAAGGTATGCAATTATTTTATTTCCTTGGCCTGACAGCATAAACTTCATTACACAAGAATCTGCAGCTGACAAAACGGACACAGATTTCTCCCACAGGAAGGACCCTTTTCATTAGCAGAGATGAACTGAAATGTCACGTCTGAGTGCGATTCCTGCTCCCCGCCCCCACCCACATAACCCCAAAAGTGAAAATAATCAGAATCCATAGAATCCCCATTTAGTATTAAGTCATTCCCTCACACTTGTCTAACTAGCAGCTGCACTACATGGAAACCTAAGTCAGGAGGCAGCTGGCCATCACTTAGCAGATCTGTGTGCCTGGGACTGAAGAGGCGGGAACAAGGGAACAAGAATCCTGGCTGAGGCAGAGGCATAGACAAGCTGTCTTACCTCATACCTGCCCCCCTTCCATACATAGGACATCTCTGTCCCTACACATGGAGCAAAGTTTGGGAAATGCTGAAGGAGGTTTTAGCCCATAATGGGAAATGGTTGTCCTCACTGAGGTGTGGGATAAGGGGCACCAGAGAGAGAGCAGGTTAGACAGAGATGCTCAACATAGTCAATTCCAGTTTAATGCTACCAAAACGATCTTAATAGCCAAACTATCCTTCATGCCTGGCCCCTGTATTCCAGTGGTGAGAACGCTCCATCTAAATATCTGCCTAATGGCTATCCGGACCACTAGGTGGTGCTGTGGTGTCTGTAAGTGGAATTATGACAGGGATGGGGAGGTGTGGAGCTAGGTCAAGGTCACAACGCTTTAATTACAATGGGTCTCTTTTGGTCCCTAGGAATGATCTACTACTCGTGGTCCTAAGACATCCTCATCCCTTTCCCTACCTGTCTTCTGCAAATGTCAAAAATAGAATCTCTGCCCGAAGAGGAAGGAGAGCAGGAAGTTACTGGTGGTCTGCAATCATCTCTGGCCCCATCTTGCCCACCTCCTGCCTCTTCTGTGAAGTCACACAGAAATTAATTCACAGAAATGCTGTGACATTAAATCATCTTCATTCCTCTATCAAAGCCAATCCAACACCTCTGTCCTGACATGCTTTCTCCCTGGGCCGAGGAAGCAGCAAAAATTATCAATTGAGCATGTGAAAATATGATGACGGTGTGTGCGGTGTAGTGTTTCCAGATGTCTTCCCCTTCTGTCTCCTCCACGGTGGGAGCCCTCCCTCTCTTTCCCCAAGTCCCACACACACCCCTCCCCCTACCCCCGAGTCCAGGTGCTCCCATCTGCTGGGCTTCCACCACTCACTTCCCATAGACACTCTCGTCACTGTAGGCCACATACAGAAAATAGTCTTCCTCATGGTTGTCCTGAGGGAGGAAACAAGAGGAAACATCATACTCATTACCTTCAGGATTCTGAGCCTCACACAAGGTAAGCAGGTTTTGCAAGGCATCATTAGCCTCCACTGACCAAAAAATAAGAATACACAGAAGTGACTGGAATTCAACTTCTGAGTTCACAAAAAATCTTCAAGAAGAGTATCGATACGTACAAACATCAGGGATAACAACATGACCCTTTAAAAAGCTCATTCTAGCAAAAGGGAACACAGATACTATATATATACTATATATATATATATCAGAATATACACTAACAGGAAATATATGCTATGGAATAAAAATAAGATTGAGAGATTGTTAGAAAGTTTACACAATTCACTAACTCACAGGGCACAATAAGAAGGCAGTACAATGTAAAATCCTTTAAGGAAGAATATAGCCACAAAACTGGGTGACAGAGCATGACCGAGTCCTTTCCAATAGTCTTCTCATTAGATTCTGACAGCTTACCAATTAAACCAAATGAAATCAGCAAATTATTCTCTCCAACTGAGTTTATCTGTTAAGACAAATGAATCAATTTAAAGGCTTTGCCTTATAATTTTAAATTTCATTTTATTTGGAATTTGCAATCAGAAACAATTTCTTACTGTTTCAATAAAGATGATCCAAGATTAGAACCCTAGAATAAGGCAAAACTGAAAGCTCAAAGAGAATGAATCTAGTAGTCAGCTCAATCCCTAAAGGACAAGTGACATTTAATCTCTCAGAGCCTTACACTGCTGTGTGTAAGTGGATACAGGGAAGTAACACCTCCTGCCCCACTTCCCAGGTGTGTTATCAACAGACTCCAGAACAAAGGCTAGAGAACACGAGACTACACAGTATTGTCGTGACCAGAACACTTACCTCATACAGCTGGCCCATGGTAGCACTAGTGGGAGGGATGGTGTTGTTGACAAAGAAGAATAAGGCATCCTCAGGCCTCAGGTGGATCCTCTTCCGGATTAAGAAGTAGAACTGGCCAACTGGATAAAGGAAGAAGGTTTTAGAAAAGGAAGGCAATTAGGGAAGACAAGGGATTATGAGAAGGGGAAGGCCCAGAAAAGAAAAAAAAATCTGCTGCACCTGCTCCACCGCTTAAAGTGCCAGCTTTAGAGAAAATCTCAGCAGAACCAAATACAGTCCTATAGCTGTAGAAATAGAAAATGCAACTCTAATAAGCCTCCATATTCCCAGACAGGCCACTAAGAAGCTTATTCTCCAATCCTTTCCCTCTTTACTCAGTTTTAAACTTAATGTTAGCTTATCCACTCAAAATCTGATGACTTTGAGGGAATCCTATGTACATCGAGACCAAAATACTCTTCTTATCATTCTCCCAAGGGGATCTGAAATGCACTTCCATCCTCATTCCCACCTTATGACAAACCAGTGATGTGGAGAGGTCTACTGGACTCCAGTAATCTCAGCATGGTCGCCCATCCCAAAGTCCAGGCAATGAGTGGGGTTCAATGCTGTACCTTCTACCAAGCATACTGAGAAGTTCTAGAAGGCTGACATTCAAATCTAACAACTCTAAGGCAAACACATCTACAAAACCTTTCCAGTGATTTGTATAACCACTGGTTATTCCATTAAAGATCACTAAGGTGAAGAATTAATATATTATCTGTAATCGCAAACAGTATCTACAAGACATATTATCAAAAACCATAGCTTGAGAGGACAAAGTATTCAGCTGAAAATCTAAAATGTGATCCTCCCTCTGACTTTCCTTTTGGAATAAACTGGTATCACAATAACAAAGCAGATTCTAAGTGGTTTAAAAATGTGGGCATCTGGTCATTGCTTTGCAACGATGTGGATTCTACCGTGTCTAAACCACACAAGATATTGTGATGGAAAATGTGTAAGGGAACTGGCAATTGGGAAGATCATCTGGCTATGTTTGAGTCCCCCAAGTCTCTGAAGAATCCTACCCACATCAACTCTACTTCGTCTCAATCCCCCAAGCTCATGCACACAGGAGGGACCAACGAGGCTCTGCCATAGAGGGAGGATTTAGAGAGGGAAAGAGCATTACCAGTGAGGTCAGAGGGCACCAAGTACTTCCTCTTGTCCAGATCGGGCACCCTGGCTTTAGGAGCCTTCTCCACAATCACCTGGGCGGGAGGAGAATGAGAATGAAAAATACAGAATCTAATCTAGTATTTTTCCTTCCACATCCTACAACTGCCATATTTGAAGTATGTTTGTCTAGACCCAATAAAATGTTCCCATTTCTCATTTCCTTTTATCTTACAAAACCAAAGGGTACATGATCTTCATCAGTAAGGCTGTAGTTCTATTACTGCAATAAGAAGAAAATGGAGGGCATGAGATGAAAAGTAAAGAGAACCTTGATTTAAATAATTACAAGTTACCTCCCAGGTATAGGATCTATACTTCCTGGTATTTACTGAGAGCATCAAAAGGACTGTGCATTTCTTCAGATGCTCCTACGTACCTACTGGTTTTATTCTTTCTAATGAATGGCATTAATTAAAGTTATGGATAAAATGGGATTTACATTTTGTACTTTGTCGAACTTCTCTAGAGTGACTGCAAAAAAATGTTCAAGGCACTGTCTTATTAAGTCAAAGAAAGTACTGAATAGTACTTAGAGTATGAGATCCTGTAACGTGAAGTCACTTATGATAACCTATTTATCAATATTGGTTGGTGTTATAAGGATTTTCAATGTCTACATTAAATATGTCTATGATCAAATTTTTTTTTAAAGATTTTTATTTATTTATTCATGGAAGACACAGAGAGAGAATGAGAGACAGAGGCAGAGACACAGGCAGAGGGGGAAGCAGGCTCCATGCACCGGGAGCCCGACGTGGGATTCGATCCCGGGTCTCCAGGATCGCGCCCTGGGCCAAAGGCAGGCGCCAAACCGCTGCGCCACCCAGGGATCCCCTCTATGATCAAATTTTATAAGGATCATATATTTCTCTAATGAAAAGAAAAAAGAAAAAAAGAAGATATATAAAAATTAAAGACTTTATGCATAAAGTTTCAAATATTAATTTAAACAACATATCTTTAAGAAATAATTATAAAAATATACTTAGTATTTATAATTTATGTAACTTAACTGAAATTATAAATATTTAAAATCTTTTGTAGGGCACCAGGGTGACCCAGTGGTTGAGCATCTACCTTTGGTTCATGATCCCAGGGTCCTGGGATCAAGGCCTGCATCAGGCTCCCTGTGGGAAGCCTGTTTCTCCCTCTGCCTATGTCTCTGCCCCTCTCAGGAATAAATAAAATCTTAAAAAAAAAAAAAAATACAATCATTCTTGATCAAACACACAGAAAATCTAGAAGAGTTACAGAAGTAGAAGTAACACTAGACAAGTATCCCAGGGAACTTTGTGATCTTCAACAGGTCATTTAACTTCTTTGAACTACAGCATTCCGGTGAGTAATAGGAAGATGAAACTTTCCAATATATCTTCTACAGTCATGGTACTCCTACAGTAACTTTGAGTAATCCATAAAATTTTATGTGAAAATGTTTTGTAAATTATGAAGAATTATCTTAATAAAAGGAACGATTTAAGAGGAGAGACTTGGAGGCTTGAAGCTTTTAAATGAAAGGGAACACATAAAAGGAGTAAAAAACATTATTTTGTGTTTCTGGAGAAAAAGAATCCTGAACCAGGAAGACTGAAGGGACATGATCCCTCTAAAAATTTAGAAGTGAAAACCAGAAAAAAAAATACGTGAATCAGAAATTTAAAAGAAAAAGTAGGAAGAAGTTCAGGGATAGACCAGTGAAGGCCCAACAATGAGGATGGACAGGAGGCATCAGGTTAATAAAAAAGCAAAGGGAAAGAGAGGGAGCCTAACACTGTTTCCCAAAGGAACCCTGAGACCTCCCGCTCCCATCAGTAAGAAGTGACAGAAACCACAAAAAGAGAGCAGAAAAAGAGGCAATAAAATATACTGCAAATAAGATATCCAGACAGGAGGTTGGGATTTGGAGATGAACAGGAGGGGGATGGGTAATCATTAAGGCCTTGGCTTACCAGAAAATATCTTAGGTTTCCAACAACCCCAACTCTACTCATAGGCCCTGGACTAGATGCTTTTCCTCTTTGGTTCTCGACGTGTTTTTTTCTTCTGTGCAATACGGCCAATATTCCACAAGGGCTTTTACAAATTTTAAAGAATAGACAATATGTCCCTAACAGTTTCCTGCAGTGTTGAAGGTTTTCAATACACTGTAGCTATGCAGATACTTTAAGATCCAAAGAAAACCTTTCCTCTCAAGGCAGGAGCACATCCATTCTTTTGGATGGTAGCTAAGAGATAAGGAGGGGCCTAACTAAAACTGAGTTATGTGAGCAGTCAGGGAACCTGATTGCTTTGGTAAATACCAATGGCCCAGCTGGAAGGGGTTTTAGAAATCACTTACACTAACCCTCTTTTCTGTACACTTTAGTACAGCAAGATTAAGGATCTGGCCCAAAACTAAATCTCACAACTCAGAGAGCAGAGCTCTTCTTCCTGCATCACGACCACAAAGAAGGTCACAGGCTGAGCACCTAAGGAGCAGCTGGAACGCTTATAAACTGGTTAAAACCCAACTGAAGGAACCATGAGACCTGAGTGATGATTCTAAGAGCTGACAAGTAATCACACAGGCCAAACATTTTTAACACCAAACAATGAGCAGGAAAAGAATAGGGAAGATTAGCTGAAATACTCTGGGTGAATGCATGTAAGAGACTGAAATGGCAAGGGCTCGGTTTTGAAGAAATACATGGGAATTTTAACTAGATTTAGGAACAGGTACCTTTCAGAGTTTGTGGCTTAGGCAGAGCTACTGGAACAGAGCCTCATACTGTTCTGAATAAATGGTAGTCATTTTGCTCAGTGGGTTACCTTTCTGGCATCATACTTCTCTGACCTTTCTAGGGCTGCAATGTTTTTTCTTAATTTCCAATACCTAACAGTGTGAGTCACACAGTGCCTCCTTAATTAATTCTGAGATTAATTTTCCTTAATTCTTAATTAAGAGAATTGTATTAGAAATTGAGAAACGATATGGCATGGAAGGTCCAACAACCAGAGTTGGAATCTCAGGCTCTGCCACACACCAGCCACAGGAAACCTTTAGGAATCCGTCATTTCTCTGTGCTTCAGATCCTTCATCTGTAGAATGGGATTATAACGGTGTGAAGATTGAGTAAGGTCAGAGGACATGCAATACTGTCAGTATAGAGCAAACAATCAACCAATGAAAGTTAGTTGTCATTTTTAACTATTAGACGAAAGGAGGCTTGCTACCACCACAATTGGGGCAAACTTTTGAAGCTGTCACCCAAAGTCCAGATACCAAACAAGTAATTTGTGAAGGATCATTTACTGGGTGGGTAATAGAGCTAGATCTCCTTTTTAGCTGAAAACCCTTGTGTACAATTCGTGGGGAATGGAACAGACCTAAAGTCTCGCTTCCTTATAAAGGACTGCAGGGGAGTTTTACTGCAGGCATTAAGGCCCAAGTTGCTTCCAGTAGCTGTAACACGATGAAAATTAGGTAAGGATTGGAGAAGAGTCCCAAAGAGTACCTGCAGGTCAAGAACTGACAACACATAATCACAATTACTTTGCCTGTACATAATACGTCATCTTTATCCCAATGTCCCTGCCTGAAGATAGTACAATCTGACAGCCTCTGCTCCTCCATCTCCAAAACCCAACGGTGGTTGTTCCCTCTACCACCACACTCAAAAGTCTTCTGCCTTCCAATCTGGCTGCGCAGCCTACATTACAAAAAAAAAAAAAAAAAAAAAAACAGGCAAGCGGCGGGGGATGGGGCGACGAAAAAAGCGCCCGGATGCAGAAAGCTACCTTAATGTTTCTCTGTTCTCCCCACTGCCGGCACTAATTTTAACCACAGAAACCAGCTTCCAAGACGGAAGCAAAAGGCCCCAGTCCTTCATGGTTGTGTCCAGGTACAATCTGATAGAATAAGTACAGGAGGGAGGCTGGCTGCACCCTCACAAGCCCCTGGAGCCAAGAATGATGAGGCAATCGGGCTGTGGCGCAGAGAACGTGACCTTGTTTTCTGGGCCAGGCCTGTCTCGTGCCCTCCCCTCCCCCCCCCCCCAACAAAGACACTTTTCTCATTCTTATGGAATAAAAGAAAGGATCCACTGATTTCTGAATCTATCCCTCCCAAACCCAATGTTCTGAGAGCCAAAGTCAACTTCAGGGAGACGCATCGAAGGCAGAAATCCATGGCCGCAAACCTCACTGCACCAAGTTATTTCCAGAACAATTTCCCTGGGATTCTGAAGGACGCGAATGTATGGTCCCATCTCGATCCTGCTCTCACTAAAGGGCCACGTTCTGGTCACTTCTCACCCTGCACATCCTCTGAATACTGCTGAGTCACTCAAACGGAGGCTCCGCTCTAAAGATGACGGGGAGAGCGGCCCCGGGGAGACGGGCCGTGCAGGGTCCGCAATCAGGACGTGCGCTCCACGGCTCTCCAGGGGCTCAGCAACCCTAGAGACCACCCCTCTTCTGTGCCTCAGGGCAGCCACCACGACTCCCGGGTTCCCCCAAGCGCGCTCAGCCCCTTCCCCCCTCCTCTTCCCTGCCCCCCATTACACTCACAGGGACCCTGTCCGGATATTTCTTCCGGATTTTTTCTCCTTCCTTTTTCCGATATTCAAAGGGATGGTCCTCCTTGTACTGGAACTTCATGATGGACCGCAGGGTTTCTAAGATTCCCCGGCCGGGGCCTGCCTTCCTCGCGGGTGGCTGCGTCTCTCCCGCCTCGCCTCCCCCTGCCGAATTTCGATGTAGGTGTCAGAACCGCCTGAGAAACGTCAGCTCCCGTCGCCACGCGCCTTGGCAGAGCTTGCAGAAGGGACGTCGGGTCCCCTCGGACGCAAGACGGAGTCGCTCAGGTGGAGAAATCCCGGCGGATTTTCCCCGGAGCCTCGAGCACAAAAACAACACGGCGGCGCGTTGGTATTATGACGTCATGACGTCCCGCCTCCCCGCCCCGCCCCCAGCCTTCGGACGGCAGCGGGGGGCGGGGGGGGAGGGCGAAAGTCGGTCCGGTTCGGCGCGCTCCCCTCTCCCTCTGTCCGAACTCTCCTGCGTCGGGAGTATTGCGAACATATAACTTTTTTACTTCGAATTTCGTTGTGTGGCTGTGACATTAAAAGTGGTTTGGATGCAAAAAAAAAAAAAAAAAATACGTTCTAAAGATATCTTATTCCCTCTTGCTCGCTGTTTCTTGGTTGGATCCAAAAACAAACACAGGGGGCGAAAATCGAGCTCTTTCCAGCTTATTGGGATCTGGAATCTAGGAGAAGAAAGAATGGGGGTCGTCGGGTGCCTTTGGCCCGGTACGGAAGTGCCCGGTGCCTGCACTGTGCCCTTTGCTCCTCGTCTGCACCCCCGCTCCTGGGCGCTGGGCTGGCGCGCTCCGACCGTGACCCTCCTTCACCACGCGCGCGCACGTCATTTTGTTTGGGTCCTTGCCGCAATTCGCTCCTAGAGCGGCAGCAACAACAGAGCATGACTCAGGAATTTGAGATGTAGAAGCTGAAGGGCAAGCTTGTCGTCAAGGTCCTGAGAAGTGATGTCAGTCATCGCTGCCGAGGGCGTCGCTCACGCTCCGATATAGAAATGATTCACTTTCTCCTACGAACTCAGAGGGTGGGCCTGTCTTCTGGAAAAGAAAATAACCAAGCAATTCAGGTGGTTCACAAAGTACCTCTTAAACATTTCTGTTGTTTTTTTTTTTAATTTTTATTTATTTATGATAGTCACAGAGAGAGAGAGAGAGAGAGAGGCAGAGACACAGGCAGAGGGAGAAGCAGGCTCCATGCACCGGGAGCCCGACGTGGGATTCGATCCCGGGGCTCCAGGATCGCGCCCTGGGCCAAAGGCAGGCGCCAAACCGCTGCGCCACCCAGGGATCCCCCATTTCTGTTTTTATTCTGCAAAAATTCACCAGAGGATAGTACTACTTGTTAAGTGTCCCTAAGGTGAAATAAAGTGCCACCCGAAGGGCTGGTGGAAGACTGGTGGGCCACCTGCCGTTGTCGCTTGCCTCTGGCCGTCCCCTGGCCCCACTAAGAATGGAAGAATTAAGGCCTTTCCAACCACTGCCAATGGCAGTGATTCCAGGGATTGTAGATCAGCAGGAGGAAGGCAGAGAAAATTGTAAAAGGTATAGAAGAGAGAGGAAGGACCGCTTTGCTTTGATCAAGTCCAGGGAGCTCTGAAATAAATATACAACAGCAGTCCCCATGTCTCTGGTTTAAAAAACAAACCCACAAAATAAAAGAAACTAAGTTTCATTATTGAAAAAAGGAAAATGAAGATCAATAGCCTTACCTCTTGACGTTAATTATTTCTCCTCCATGATGTCTTTCAGTCCTCTTTAGTATAAAAACCCAGGAACGAGTCTATCACATTATATGTTTATAATTTTTAATCCTTATTTTCAACCAAATGTTAGCTCATTTTAGTTTTGACCCACTATAGCTAAAATCTCTGAAAGGAAGTACTTTACAACCAGCTGAGAAAGATAATTGTGATGGAGATGAATATTTTAAGGGTGTGGTTCTTGGGACACCTGGGTGACTCCTTGGTTGAGCATCTGCCTTTGGCTCAGGTTGGGATCCTGGGGTCCTGAGATGGAGTCCCACATCAGCTCCTCACAGGGAGCCTGCTTCTCCCTCTGCCTATGTCTCTGCCTCTCTGTGTCTCTCATGAATAAATAAATAAAATCTTAAAAAAAAAAAAAAAGGTTTGTTTCTCTGATCAAATCATAGCTAGTTAAAATGCTTATTTTAACTTTTATTTTAAGAATACCTAAGCACAATGGCAATTTATATGTGAAAAATAATTTGAAGATAAAATTTCATTAATATTTCTACCTCAAACCTTTTGTAAATGCTAATACTTCATCTTGGAATACACAATCTGTCATCTTCCAAAGTTTGCTCTCTATATTATCAGCATGATGTTTAAAACATGCAAAAGGTGATTTTATACATTAACACATTTAAGCAGATAAAATATCCAACATTCATTTTTTAACCAGAGACAAAATACTATATTAAAAAGCTCACATTTCAGGAATTCTCATTCATTACTCAGAGGAATGGGAAATGGCATAGCCACTTTGGAAGACAATTTGGTGGTTTCTTAGAAAACTAAACATTCTCTTACAATATGATCTAGCAATCAATCATTCCCCTTGGTATTTACCCCCCAAAACTTAAAACTCTGTCCACATAAAACCTGTACACAGCTGTTTATAGCAGCTTTATTCAAAATTGTCAAAACTTGGAAGCAATCAAGATATTTTTCGGTGGGTGAATGGATAAACTATGGTTGATCAGAACAATGGAATATTATCAATGCCAAAAGGAAATGATCTATCAAGCCATGATAAGCCAAAACCTTAAATGCATATTATTGAGTTAAAGAAGCCAATCTAAAAGCCAAAATACTGTATCATTCCAACTGTATATACATTCTGAAAAAGGCAAAACTATGGAGATAGTAAAAAGTTCAGTGGTTGCCAGGGGTTGGTGGTCGGTGAGATGATTATATAGAGGACAGTGAAAATTCTCTGTATGATAATGATGGATACATGTCATTAAACATTTGTCCAAACCAATGTATGATACCACAACTGAACTCTAATGAAAACTATGAATTTTGGATGATTATGATGTGTTGATGTAAGTTCCTCAGTTGTAACAACTATATCACTCTAATGGGGAATATTAATAATGGGGGAGGCAATGCATGTGTGGAGGGCGGTAGGTATATGGGATATCTTTCTACCTTACTCCTAATTTTGCTGTGAACCTAAAACTGCTCCAAAAATAGTAAAGTCTTAAAAAACAACTCACATTTTCTCAAAAATAAATTCGAATTTTTTCTTGTAATCTTCTAGTTTTTTATGTTCTCAAGGGTTAATTTTTTTTATCTTTTATGAACAGTTTCAAATAGGTAAAAAAAAAATTCAAAAAAATAGTTTGATGAACACCTACACACCACCACCCTGATTTTTTTCATTTGAAAGTAAATACAAACTTCATGACACTTCACCCTAAATACTCAATATAGTCCTGACAAGAGTAAGAAGTACTGGGATCCCTGGGTGGCACAGCGGTTTGGCGCCTGCCTTTGGCCCAGGGTGGCCCAAAGGCGCCTGCCTTTGGCCCGGGTCCTGGAGACCCGGGATCGAATCCCACGTCAGGCTCCCGGCGCATGGAGCCTCTGTGTGACTATCATAAAATAAATAAAAATTAAAAAAAAAAAAAGAATAAGAAATGTTCCTACATAATCATGATATTATGACACTTTTAAAAATGTCAATATTTTCCAACATTATTAAAGAGTTTATATTCATATTTTCACAATTGTTCTTAAAACACTTTTTATATTTTTCCCTCAATCATTAGATTATGAAAATAGCTGGAATTGATCATAAAGATAGGTCTGATTTCTTTTTTATTCTGATATTTTTATATTATCACATTTAAACTAATATGTACCAATAAACACATGAAAAGATGCTCAATATCATTAATCATCAGGGAAATGCAAATCCAAATCCCAGCGAGATGCCACCTTACACATGTCAGAAGAGGTAGTATCAAAGAGATGAGAAATAACAAGTGTTGGTGAGAATGTGGAGAAAAGAAACTGTCATGCATCATTGGTGGGAATGTCAATTGGTGCAGCCACTGTAGAAAAAATATTGAGTTTTCTCAAAAAATTAAAAATAAAATACCATATGATCCAATATTTTCACTAGGCTATTTATCCCAAGAAAATGAAAACACTAATTTGAAAAGATATATGATATGCACCCCTATATTTATTCCAGAATTATTTTCAATAGCCAAGTTAAACAAAAGCAACTTGTATCTATGGATAGATAAATGGATAAAGAAGAGGGGGTATATATACATACAATGAAATATTACTCAGCTATAAAAAATCATGAGATCTTGCCATTTGTGACAACATGGATAGACCATGCTAAAAGCATTATGTATTATGCTAAAAAGAGTAAGTCAGACAGAAAGACAAATATTTTTTTAAGATTTATTTATTTATTTATTTATTTATTTATTTATTTATTCATGATAGACAAAGAGAGAGAGAAGCAGAGACACAGGAGGAGGGAGAAGCAAGCAGGCTCCCTGCCAGGAGCCCGACTTGGGACTCGATCCTGGGACTCCAGGACCGCGCCCTGGGCCAAAGGCAGGCGCCAAACCACTGAGCCACCCAGGGATCCCCAGAAAGACAAATATTATATGATTTCGCTTATATATGGGATCTAGAAAACAAACAAACATGCAAGCAAACGAGAACAGAAACAGAATTATACAGAGAACAAACTAGTGGTTGCCAGAGGGGATGGAGGAAATAGGTAAAAGGGATTAAGAGATACAAACTTCCAGTTATAAAATAAATAAGCCACAAAGATGAGAAGTACAACATAGGGAATATAGTCAATAATATTATAATAATGATTATTGTGGGTTGCCTGGATGGCTCATTCTGTTAAGCATCTGACTCCTGATTTCTACTCAGGTCATGATCCCAGGGTTGTGAGATCAAGCCCTGTGACAGGCTCCATGCTTGGTGTGGAACCTGCTTAAGATTTTCTCTCTCCTTCTCTCTCTGGTTCCCCCACTAAATAATAATAATAATAATAATAATAGTAATAGTAATAATAATAATATTGCAATAATGTATTGTGACAAGTGGTAACTATACTTATTTTGATGAGCATAGTGTAATGCATAGAATTGTCAAATCACTATGTTGTACACCTGAAACTAATATACTGTTGTATGTCAACAATACTTAAATTAAAAATTGTAAACTAATAAAAATAAACTAATGTGTAAAACCAGAATTTCAATGTATTGATCCCCGGTGAGAAATACAATAATGAGGTTCAGCAACTCATAACCATTTGCCAAATTTAATTGATAAGCTTGGAATTTAAACAAAGAAGTTAATCAATTTGAATTTTTAGATAAGCTGCCATCTGCAAAGCAGTGCCAACTACCATCAGGATGAGACTGCTTGACCCCAAGACCAGGAATCTTTCTTGCTTCAGGACTGTGCACATGTGGATCTTCCTTCTTAATAATTTGAATGTGCCCACTTTGCTCTGTCACTATTTTAGTTTAGTTTTATTAAAAAACAAAACTCGAGCAGCCTGGGTGGCTCAGCGGTTTAGCGCCGCCTTCAGCCCAGAGCATGATCCTGGAGACCCAGAATCGAGTCCCGCAGCAGGTTCCCTGCATGGAGCCTGCTTCTCCCTCTGCCTGTGTCTCTGCCTCTCCCTATCTCTCTCTGTGTGTATCTCATGAATAAATAAAATCTTAAAAAAAAAAAAAAAACCTCAACTGAATACATCTTAAATATCTTATTGGCTATATTAAATGATCCATGAATTGGTCAGCATCCCATCTAACAGATAGGAGCTCTGAAGAGCTGTACAAAATGAAAGACTAAAAAAAAAAAAAAAAAATTTACTTTTTTATTTTAGAGAGAGGTAGCAGAAGTTAGAAGGGCAGAAGAAGAGTGAAAATCTGACGCCGGCTCTGTAATGACCTGGGAGCCTGACAAGAGACTGGATCTCAGAACCCTGATCATGACCTGGGTCGAAACCAAGATTCACCCAAGCACCACCCAAGCACCCTCAAAACAAAAGACTTTTATAGGCAGAAGAGAATGGGACAAAAAAAGTTACTAGCCAAAGTGGATTGTTTGTGGCAGGATCACTTTCCTTTAGGATATGTGTATGAACCAGACTAAATCTATCTTGGACCAATCTGCCATGAAGATGCTCTGTGACTCAAAGCCTTCTTGAGCCCGCCCCCTTTTTTCTCTTTTTGTTTACCCACACTCTAAAGTACACCCTTGGGGCATAACATCCTTGATCTGCTTTGGAGATGCATTATTCTCAAGCCTTTTCTGACACGATGGCTTCCCAGCACGTACTCCCTAGCCCTTAGGGCTATAGAAACAGGTTTTAGGGAGGTGGGATTGCGGAGATATTCTCATCACCTGGTTGCCCAAGAACTTTTTTCTTCCTGGAGATTCACCACAGATCTTTCATTTAGTGGCTGCTAGTTAGGCACACTTCTTTCATGGCAGGCTTTCTGAGCAAATTTCCCAAAAGAAATCAGCAGAAAGAACATGGCCTTTGTAACCTCATCTTTTAAACTCTGAAGTGCTATCTGGCTCATTCTATTCCTCAAGGCAGTCACAATTTCCTGCCCAGGGTCAGAGGAAGAGGACCATAGTACCCTCCTTAGATGGAAGTGTTAACAAATTTATGGACGTGTTTTTGAGCACCAATGTTACTTAAACCCATTCTTAATTAGTCTTTAATAATGTCCTTGAGAAAGGGAGAGAGAGACAGAGAAACCGAGAGATCTTACTGATGCCAGAATAAATATAATAAAGCCATATTTCATTATGTCAGTTCTCTCTTATTATCATTCAGTGGTCCATAGTTATCATTCAGATTCTCCACAGTCTTTGGAAAAAGCTGAAATTCCTTAGAAAAATCAAGCATTTATGATCTGGCTGCTGTTTATCTTTCTGGCCTCACATTTGCCTATTTCCTATTTTGCACTCTATGTTCCAGGCATATGAAGTTACTTAATTATTTCTTTCCTATACTGCCCTTGTTTCCAGACATTGGATATTCTCAAAGTTTCTTCCTATTTTGGGATCCCTGGGTTGCGCAGCGGTTTAGTGCCTGCCTTTGGCCCAGGGCGCGGTCCTGGGGACCCAGGATCGAATCCCACCTCGGGCTCCCGGTGCATGGAGCCTGCTTCTCCCTCTGCCTGTGTCTCTGCCTCTCTCTCTCTCTCTCTCTCTCTGTGTGTGTGACTATCATAAATAAAAAAAAAATAAATAAAAATTCAAAAAAAAGTTTCTTCCTATTTTTTTTTCTGTTTAATTCCTATAAATTATTCAAGGTTTAGCTCAGGCATCATCTTCTCCAGGAAATATTTTTCATCTTACTTGCCTGGATTCTGTACCTCTTCAATGCACTTCCAAAGGACTGTGCTCTTATTTATGTCTTAGTACTTACAATGATGTATATTACCTAATACAATGTCCATTACTTTTCATTGCTTTTGGGGGGCATATGCAGTATTTCGGGGAACTCCTCCTCCCACCTTGATATCACATGATTCCTCTAGAGGGGCCTACTAACCTATGCAGCCTTGACTATTTAAAAGTCCTGTGACTGACACAAAACCAATCAGCATCTTTTCTTAAAATTTCTCACATATGAACTAAGGGAGGTGTTGAAAAAAACAAAATTCAAGTGAGTAAATTTGAACATCTAATTGGCTCTATTTGATGATTTATCAATCAGGCAGTATCCCATCCCATTTTAGCAGATAGAAAGGAGCTCCAAGGAGCTGTACCAGATAGAAGGTTTTTCTAGGCAGAAGGAGACAGAAAAAGAAAGTTTCTTGCAAAGAGGGGATGTTTAGGCAAGGTCACCTTTCTTTGGGAGAAGTGGTGGGTCTATCTGGCAGATTACCCCACTGGTGTTGACCAGCTAGTTCTAGACTAACTGGTTAAAGATCATATTTCTGCAAGAGGCTGAAACTGCAGTTAGGTTAGGATATTAAGACTCTGGTAATGTGAGCTTAGTACAAGTGACTCCATTTGGAACTTCTCTCTCTCTCTCTTCTTAAGATTTATTTATTTATTCATTAGAGACATACAGGAAGAGGCAGAGACATAAGCAGAAGGAGAAGCAGGCTCCTTGCAGGGAGCCCGATGTGGAACTTGATCCCGGGACTCTGGGACCACACCATGAGCCAAAGGTAGATGCTCAACCACTGAGCCACCCAGGTGACCCTGAACTTGTCTCTCTCTCTCTCTCTCTCTCTCTTTTTAACAAAGTATGCTTCATCTTTGGTGATGAAGTTGGATAATATAAGATCAGAGGTTTACAGTAGCCATCATTTTAGTTTCATGTAGTCCAAATGCACCAGTCAGTGATAAGACAAAGAAAGTGGCATTCAGAGAAACAAGATATATAAGTAGGAATATAGAGAGATAGAAACACAGAAGAAATCCTAATGTTGTTTAATCCTTAGCTTCAGGAGTCTTTCCCAGTAGACTCTGTGCTATTTGATGCATTATTACTGTTGCCAGGTGAACTAGGGAGATCCCAGGCCCTGGAGCCATGACCCCATCCAGCCCAAGATGTTACAGAAGGTTCTTGGTCATGTCACAAGAAAGAATTCAAGGACAGACACAGCACTGTGAACACACTGTGAACACACAGTAATAAAATTTATTAGAGTAAAAGTACACTCTTGAGACATGAGAATAGGTAAGTTCAAGAGAGAGAGAGAGAAAACTGTGCATCCCAGTGTTTGGGATTTCTATCTTTTATCGGCAGTTGTTAATAATGGAGTGGAATACTCATTACCTGGGGCAAGGATTTCTTAGAAGAAGGGTTTTGTACCTTTTCTTTCCTATTTGGTTGAGGGTTTCCTGTCACCTGCTGTCTTGGACCGGTCTAGTTTGATCTGGCTTCTTGTGGAGTGCTTCCAGGATAGGCTTCTGAGTTTCCCCAATTGCTGGCCATGGTTTTCACTATGCTGGCTTCCAGATGTCCTGTTAGAACTGAACCAACAGGTTCGGTGCCTCCTCTAACATTACTACTGTTTATATCCTAAGTGCTAAGGACAAAAAATGTAGAGTATGTCATAGTCAAAAGAACAAAGGGTAGATTTTTAAATTTAAGATGGTGAATTAAAAATGATACATTTGCTTTTGCTGTCTTTTGAAACTCTTCTAAAATGACAGTGTCAGGGATTGAATTGTATCCCCCACAAAGATGTTAAATTTCTAACCCCCAGGGTCCATGAATGCAACTTTGGGAATAGGATCTTTGTAGATGATGACCAAATTAAGATGAGGTCATTAGGGAAGGCCTTAATTCAATATGACTGGTGTCCTTCTTAAAGAAAAAAAATTGAATATACGGACAGACATGCATAAAGGAAAAAGTATATGAAATCACAGGAATAATGCCATCTGCAAGCAAAAATGCAGGAGGCTACCAGAAGGTAGGAGAGAGGCATGAAATAGTTTTTCTCACAGCCTTCTAAAGGAATCAACTGTACTGATACCCTAATTCTAGATGTCTGGCCTCCAGAACTGAGAGACAACACATTTCTGTTGTTTAAACCATCCAGTTTGTGGTTTTTAGTAATGGAAGTCTGTGATTTTGTGATTTATAATAATAAATAATATATTGTCTTTTAATTAGTTCCCATCAGAGCTCTTAAAAACCCTTGGAATTTATTAAATGATCAAAGCAATAAAGGTGTATTCTGTTGTGTTAGTTAGTGACTTATGGAATGCATCCAGGCCACCTAAGAATAGGGACTGGTCACAAGAGGCACCAACCAATGGATTAAAAAATTGAAATGTTCAGTCCCCTCCTACCCACTACTTCCAAGGAGAGGAAAGGGGCTGGCTGGAAACTGAGTTCAGTCACCAATGACCAATGACTTAACCAGCCATGTTTATGTAATGAAAACTCCATAAAAACCCCAAAGCATGAGGTGCTCAGAGCCTCTGCTTTGCTGGAGTTCATGGAGATGCTGGATGAGTGGCATGCTTGGAAAGGGCATGGAAGCTCTGCACCTCTTCCCACACACCTTGACCTATGCATCAGCCCCAGAAGTAAAATGTTTCTCTGGGTTGTAGGACCCACAGGAGTGAATTAATCACCCAAGGAAGAGGTCTTCAGAACCTGTGAACTCTAGAAGCTCAGGTGACAATTTGGATTTGCAAGTGACATCTGAAGTGAGAGGTGAAGGGAACAGTCTTGTAGGACTGAGCCCTTAACGTGTGGAATCTGACACCATCTCCAAGTAGAATAAAACTGCTGCTTGAAACTTGGGAACATCTTTAGAGACTCCATTTTGAGAAAAGTTCCATTCTTCTTTCTAAAACAAATGGCTGATGAACTACTGAATTAGGCAAAAAGACTCTTGAACTGGGCCAGAAACAATTCTTTTGCAAGCTATTGTTCTTAAAAGTCAACAGGACAAGAGGTGTCTTGATCCTAAGACTTTATTGCAGACTTTCTGAAGAGAAGATAGCTAGCTAATGCATACCAGGAATAGTTTCATTTAATGCCAAGAAAATAGTCGGTCAATGTGTAACCAAAAGCAGCTCAGCCTGTTAGTACCAATTGATATTTTCTTTTTCTTCTTTTTATCCAGATCATATAATTGCCCCCTTTCCTCTTTCTCTTAAAAACCCCTTGCTTTTATAACTGGACCAACGTAAGTTTGCTCTTTGGTGAGTGGGATACACCAGGTAGAGTTGTCCCATAAAGTAAACTGTATTTGCAGCAAATAAGATCACAAGGAATAATTTCCAAAGACTGTGACTCTCTCACAAGGGTGAAGGGATCCCTATTATTTAAGGTTCAAATGAATATTTAGATAGAGAAGCCTTTTACCATCTGTAGAGGCAGGCATTAGGTCATGCATGCGCCTTAAGAAAACATGCCTATACATATGTTGTATGTTATATAAATGAGGCTGAGGCTTCTCCTTGTGTGGAGATGTTATTTTTTTTTTCATTTTTTATTTTATTATTTTTTTTAGTATCACAATGAGGTAAAGGTAATTGTCGGTCATTCCAGGGGTTACTTCACCCTCCATCTGTGCACAAGTCAGGGGTTTAGCTCAAAAGGTCTGAGAGATCTGGACTGTGGGAGGTCTTGTCAGGGCAGGAAACATCACCTGAGGGATGGTTTCAGGTTTCACTTGCCTGAGTTAAGAAATAAACTGGAAAGAGCTTAAGGAAAAATATAAGACAAAGGTGAGTGAGTACAAGCAGGTGGGTAGTGAAAGCATGGTCTTGGGATCTAGCTGGTAACAATTTCACCCCGTAGGTGGGACACTATTTGGGTTTCTACCTTAGTCTGTGCTCCTCAAATTGCAATCCCGAGGCTCCAGTTTTGGCCTATCTTTTTTTTTTTTTTCCTATCTTCTCAGATGACTATAGTGTCAGAATTGAGTTGAATTTCAGGACACCGAGTTGGTGTCAAAGAAATATTTGGTATGGGTTAAAAACCCACACGTGGGGAATTGGATTCAGAATCCTACAGCCTGTAGGATTTTACAGACTGTAAAAAAGGAAATCAAAAACTCACAAAGTCCAAAAAAAGAAGAGATGATAGAAAACTGTTTTAGAGTCTAAAAAGAGTGACAAATGACAAATTGCTGACAGAACAGACTTGAAAAAGGAAATCCTAAACTGAGAGTAGGGAATATTCATTAAAATAGCCCATTATTGGGATCCCTGGGTGGTGCAGCGGTTTGGCTCCTGCCTTGGCCCAGGGCGCAATCCTGGAGACCTGGGATCAAATCCCACGTCGGGCTCTCGATGCATGGAGCCTGCTTCTCCCTCTGCCTATGTCTCTGCCTCTCTCTCTCTCTGTATGACTATCATAAATAAATAAAAATTTTTAAAAATAGCCCATTATTCATTAAAGAACAGAGAGAGAAAGTCTCAGGTATTCCCCCCCCCCCACCTCTCTTGCCCCATACAACCATGTGATTGTCTCTCTTCATTGCCTGATTTACACCTTGTACAGGATAAACAAAGTCTATGAACTGTGGCAGATGGGAAAAGCAGACTTAATCCAAGATGGCACACTGAAGAGGAGGAGACTGAGAATATACACACATGAATCCCCCACCTTCTTCCTAGTCTGTGCCCAGAATTTCGTCAGCCTAGCTGGGTTTGCATACATACAGAATTTCAAATGAGCTTTGTAGTGCCCTGTTCTTAAATATGAGCAGACCGTAAGGAGTCAGGATTTGAAGGAATGATCTGGTATGAAGCAAACAGTGAACAACAGTCTCAAGAGAATAAAAAAAGACTACGTAGCGAGAATACAGCCTCAAAAATATTATCATTAATATCCTCGAAGAAACAAGAGAAAATATTGCATTCTTGAAACAAAAACAGCTAAAGAATATTCAGATTATATATGGGGCGGGGTGGAGAATGAGGAAGGCAAAATTTAATAAAAGTATTAGAAGACAGTTGAAAATTTTTGAAAAGTAAAATAACACAAAAAGGTGATGAAGGAGCCCAGGGTATGTAAATTAGAGGTCGAACTTTCAAATACTAGGAGTCTCATAGAACACAGCAAATGTGGGAAGGGGGTCAGATTTTATTTAAATCTAGTTATGCCCTTAAAATCCTAAGGACAGAGTGCCTGGGTGGCTCAATCAATTAAACTTTTGCCTTTGGCTCAGGTCATAATTCCAGGATGCTGAGATCCAGTCCCACGTCTCTCCCCTGGCCCAGCTCCCTACTCAGCCTGAAGCCTGCTTCTTCCTCTCCCTCTGCCTCTCCCCCTGCTTATGCTCTTCCTCTCTCTCATTCTTTAAAAAAAAAAAAAAAAAGAAATCTTTAAAATTCTAAGGGAAATTGTTTTCTTCCTAGAATTTTATGCCAAACTATTATTTAATTATGAGGGTAGCACAAGACAAAACTTAGATGTGGAAGCTCTCCAAAAACGTGTGTCTTATGTATCTGTTTTCAGAAAGCATTCCCAAAATGAGAAACTAAACCAAGAAAGGAAAGACATGGGATGTAGAAAACTGAATTTGCCATGAGAGATAATCTACAAGATAGTAAAAGTTAATATGTATTAATGTATAACATGTTTTATATATAGTATGTACATGTGTATTAAGTCCCATAACTCTCATAATATAATATGATGTATATATATGCAGTCATTTTTCATCCTTTTATAAGTGAAGAAATTGAAGCATAGAATGATTAAGCAATTATAAGCAGAGCCAGAATTCTAACCCATAGAGTCTGATTTCAGGCTCTTAACCATTAATAGTCTTTTCCCTGCTTGCCAATATACTCATTTAAGCAAAATTATGATAGAACTAAATTTAAAAGATGGGGGAGGGCACAAGAAATGTTCTAATGTGTCCTGATAGCCAAGGTAGAGATGATGGTGATAAAAAAGAGCTCAACTTTCATTTTCCTTAATGGCAAGTCAATGCATGATACTCCAACCTGAAAATAAAAATCAAGAACAGCAACATATGCATAGTATTTGGAGAAATGCAGATTTTAAAAAATCAACTACAAAGTAGAGAGTTGAGAATATGTACGTGGTGAGGAGGTTCCATTTTTCTTCCTAAGCTTTGAAGAGCTATTTGACTTTTTAATCTGTATGAAAGTCTACATTTGATTAAAAGAAATAAAGATTAAATTTAAGAAATAAGAGCAGCAGATTTTTCAGTTTGGAGTTTGAGGTCTTAGAAACTTGAGTAAAAACCAGCTCAGTCAACTCAACTCTCTGTAGGTTATACCTCTTTGCCATCCAGCCTCCAAAGCTGACAATTAATGAATTAAATGCTGCACTAGAGGCATTCAAATAGTTATGATTACTTACCAACTGTTTGACTCCTGATGGACTTTTGTCCCTTTGGACTGAATTTCCATTATCTACTTTGTTATATATTGAGTTGGATTTATGACCCTTTAGGAGGAGCTGGCAATTCTCAACTTTACTACCTATAGTAATTAGGATTAGCACCATGGGGGAAATGAGGTTCTAAGTTTAATATAAGAAGGGAGTATAGGAGGGTGCCTGGGTGGCTCAGTGGTTGAGCATCTGCCTTTGGCTTAGGTCATGATCCCAGGGTCCTGGGATTGAGTCCCCCATCGGGTTCCCCTGCAGGGATCTTGTTTCTCCCTCTGTCTGTGTCTCTGCCTCTCTCTGTGTGTCTCTCGTGAATAAATAAATAAAATATTAAAAGAAAAAAGGGAGTACAGGAGATGACCCATACAGGCAAGTTTGACAGACAAACGGGGACTCAAGAGAGGAACACTGATACCTTTTGTCAAACAAGGCCAGCAATAACCAAAGGGCAACAGAAACAAATAATAAGTACTGGGGCCAAAAAATAGTACTGAGAAGCAGAAATGTAGAGAAGAGACATTATATTTAGTTGGTCTTATTTCATAATTTTGCTTATAACTAGACTTTTATGAAACACAAGGAAGAAATATTGTCTTTGGGGTAGTTCAGGACCATAATTGTTTCCTTGTCTTCCAGATCTCACCTCTTACTCATCCTCTAGTGACAGCCAAAGCATCTTACAAGTTACATGATCTCTTCTCTTTCTTCAGACTTTACAATGGCTTTCATAGAATGCATGATAAAAATCAAAGTGCTTGAGCTCCCATGGAATGCCTTCCATGCAAAGATGCTAACCTGTCTTTCCAGATTCATTTCCATTATATTATCACTCTTGGAATTTTTAACATTCTCTATGATTCACATTCTCATTTTCCCTCTTTACTCACAGACAAAAACAAAAACAAAAAAACACATGCTCTTATGCTGTATATATAACGTTTAAAATTTTATCACCCTGTAGGGTTCAACTCCAGTATTACCATGTTCACGATACACTTTCCAAACTCTTATTGTTGTGAGGAATTCTAGGTGGGAAATAGTGCAATTATGGGTTAACTAAGGTGAAAGTGCCAGGAGAGACACTGGCCAACATTATTCAGAGGCAGCATGTAAAATATTTCCCACAATTGAACTCTCAGTGTATCTTGGACAAACCATAAATCACTGTAATTGTTTTCTCAGTCAGTCTGCCAGCTCAAGGGCAAACTTCCCATGCTAGTCTCTTTATTGCCTTCCAGACAATCTGCTTACCCAAGGAAAAGAAAACAAAACTTGCTGTTTTCAGACTTTGCAATTTTTCTCCTCAGCCTCTTAAATTTGTTACATAAATCCCATCTTTGCTTTATTTCCATATAAGTAAACTCTTAATATATAAACTAACAGACCTGCTAATAATGGTCTTATAGACTACCCTTATAAGGCTAATTCAATAAGATTCAATACTATAGTTCCTGACCAAGACCTGGGCCAGAAACAGACAAAGGGTAGCAGAATTGCCATCTCAAGATATGTCTCTTTGACATAAGGATTATCTTAACCTGGTTATTTTTTTAATTAATTTTTTTTTAAATTGGGAGTTCAATTTCCCAACATATAG
Source organism: Canis lupus familiaris (assembly GCF_011100685.1). Lineage (NCBI taxonomy): Eukaryota > Metazoa > Chordata > Mammalia > Carnivora > Canidae > Canis > Canis lupus. The sequence goes on along the minus strand of NC_049248.1, from coordinate 10,338,383 downwards.
CATATCACTCAGTGCTCATCCCATCAAGTGCCCTCCTCAGTGCCCATCACCCAGTCACCCCAACCCCACACCCACCTCCCCTTCCACTACCCCTTGTTCGTTTCCCAGAGTTAGGAATCTCTCAAGTTCTGTCTCCCTCTCTGATATTTTCACTCATTTTCTTTCCTTTCCCCTATTATCCCTTTCACTATTTTTTATATTCCCCAAATGAATGAGACCATATAATGTTTGTACTTCTCCGATTGACTTATTTCACTCAGCATAATACCCTCCAGTTCCATCCAGGTCGAAGCAAATGGTGGGTATTTGTCGTTTCTAGTGGCTGAGTAATATTCCATTGTATACATAGACCACAGCTTCTTTATCCATTCATCTTTTTTTTTTTAAATATTTATTTATTTATGATAGACGTAGAGAGAGAGAGAGAGGCAGAGACACAGGAGGAGGGAGAAGCAGGCTTCATGCCGGGAGCCCAACGTGGGACTCGATCCCGGGACTCCAGGATCGTGCCCTGGGCCAAAGGCAGGCGTTAAACCGCTGAGCCACTCAGGGATCCCCTTTATCCATTCATCTTTCATTGGACACCGAGGCTTCTTCCACAGTTTGGCTCTTGTGGACATTGCTGCTATAAACATTGGGGTGCTGGTGTCCCAGCATTTCACTGCATCTGTATCTTTGGGGGTAAATCCTCAGTAGTGCAATTGCTGGGTGGTAGGGCAGATCTATTTTTAACTCTCTGAGGAACCTCCACACAGTTTTCCAGAGTGGCTGCACCAGTTCACATTCCCACCAACAGTGCAAGAGGGTTCCCCTCTCTCCACATCCTCTCCAACATTTGTGGTTTCCTGTCCTTGTTAATTTTCCCCATTCTCACTGGTGTGAGGTGGTATCTCATTGTGGTTTTGATTTGTATTTCCCTGATGGGAAGGGATGCGGAGCATTTTCTCATGTGCATGTTGGCCATGTCTATGTCTTCCTCTGTGAGATTTCTGTTCATATCTTTTGCCCATTTCATGATTGGATTGTTTGTTTCTTTGCTGTTGAGTTTAATAAGTTCTTTATAGATCTTGGATACTAGCCCTTTATCTGATACGTCATTTACAAATATCTTCTCCCATTCTGTAGGTTGTCTTTTAGTTTTGTTGACTCTTTCTTTTGCTGTGCAGAAGCTTTTTATCTCGATTAAGTTCCAATAATTCATTTGCTTTTGTTTCCCTTGGCTTCATAGATGTATCTTGCAAGAAATTGCTGTGGCCAAGTTATTTTTAAGAAACAGCAGACAGGGGGCAGCCCTGCTGGCTCAGCGGTTTAGTGCCGCCTTTGGCCCAGGGTGTGATCCTGGAGACCCAGGATTGAGTCCCACGTGGGGCATGGAGCCTGCTTCTCCCTCTGCCTCTGTTTCTGCCTCTCTCTCTCTCTCTCTCTCATCTCTATCTCTCAAGAATAAATGAATAAAATCTTAAAAAAAAATGAAAAAGAAACAGCAGACAGGAGAAGCTCTGAAAACTGAGTAAAAGTTTATGTTTATTATTTTTTTTAAAGTTTATGTTTATAAGGGAAATCTCCATTTGTTAGGGTGTCTCCTCTTTACCAAGAAGAGGATGACTATATCTCTAGAAACTCTCAACAATGGAGAAGAAGACAGTGACTTAAGTCTGCAAAAAAACCATACTTTTGTTTACTGTGCTTTTTCTGGTAACCTCTCATACCACCCCTACCCGACCCAATCCTCTTTTGTTTTTAGCTGGAGATGATATTCATGGTAGTGGCTTGGGTCCATTTCAGGGAGTTCCTCATCAATTTTCTTGGGTCTCTCTCACATATACAGGAACTATGCAGGTTATTAAATTTCTGTTTTTCTCTTGTTAATTTTTTTTTCTGGGGTGTCTCAGCTAAGAACTTAGAAAGGTAGAGGGAAAATAATTTGTCCTCCTCTACATAAGCCACTGTAAGGGACCCTGTAGTATTCTATTTGCCTCCAAACCTCAGATAAAACTAGTCATCATAACCCAATCAATCATTTCTCAGACCCCCTCCCTCCCCAGGAAAGAGACCCTGTATTGTTCTTGTGTAAATCAATATATGTCCATCTTTCAGTTCTTCCTTTTAGATTAGAAGTTTTGTGCTATCAGAGTCAACTCCCCCCACTATGTAGGTACAGACACCTCCTTCCAGATAGTGATATCTTACCAGACACTACTCCTTATAAGAGTTTTAGTTTGGGCAAATAAAAAGTTATGGGAAGTGTGGGGGGTTTTGTCCCATGTAAACACCCCAAGAAATCCCAAGTAAGATGTAGAGGGTGGATAGTGCAGCTTCAACCACCAGGCTGAAGAAGGTTTAATACATATTTGTGTCATAAGAAGAAGTAGAAGAGAAGCTCTACTGCTTAAGATCAGAGGAGAAGGAGCCTGGGTGTCTCCGTTAGCTAAGCATCTGACTCTTGATCTTGGATCAGGTCATGATCTCAAGTTGTGAGATTAAGCCCTGTGTTGGGCTCTGTGCTCAGTGCAGGGTCTACTTGTCCCTCTCTCTCTTCTCCTTCCCCTGTGCTCATGCTCCTCTCTCAAATAAATAAAAGAATAAAATATTTTAAAAAATAAAATCAGAGGGAAGACCTAAAGACTCAAAGAACCTAGAATTCTGCTGACAAGAAAAAATAACTGTAGTCCCTTTCATCACCACCCCCATGTTCCTTTTCAGACTCTCACTACCTTTAACTAGGATTTGTACAATATGTTCTTAGCTGAAATGAAGACCTGACTTTCTTACACTTCATCTAAGACCTCAAACTATCACTGGAGTATCCTTCTAAATATTGATCACATTATAAAACTCTTCTGTTAATAAAACATTAAGTAGTCTTCACTCTTCAAGTTCAGTATCTGAATTACTTAAATTAAGCTGAAACAATGTGACTTTTTTCTTTAACTCCTCCCTCCCATTTTACAATATGTAATTCATACTAAACTACTATATAATGAAGGAAGGAAGCCAGTAGAAAGTGAACAGTTAAAGAATAAGAAAGAGGAAGACGAAGGGGATGGTAAGGATGGGGAGATAATTATCTCATTTATACCCATATACATTGACCCTTGAACAACGACGGGGGAGGGATTAGGGGTGCTGACCTCCATGCATCAAAATGTGATATAATTTTTGAGTCCCCCAAAACTTAATTACTAATAGCCTACCATTGACTGGAAGCCTTATCAATAACATAAACAGTCGATTAACATATATTTCCTAATATATATGTATATATATACATTATATATGTGTATATATTATATATTATATATATTATATATATATTATATGGTATATTCTTATAATAAAGTAAGCTAGAGAAAAAAATGTTATTAAGAAAATCAGAAGGAAGAATGCCTAGGTGGCTCAGTGGTTGAGTGCCTGCCTTTGGCTCAGGTCATCATCCTGGGGTCCTGGGATCAAATCCCTTTTCAGGGTCCTCACAGGAAGCCTGCCACTCCCTCTGCCTGTGTCTCTGCCTCTCTGTGTGTCTCTCATGAATAAATAAATAAAATCTTCAAAAAAAGAAAAGAAAATCAGAAGGAAATGAAAATATATGTATAGTATTATACTGTATAAAAAAATCATGTATAAGTGGATCCACACAATTCCAACTGGTGTTGAAAAGTCTACTGTATATTGCTAAGTTTAAACACAGCAAACAGAATTTTAAGTTAAAAAAAAAAAGTTTATTTGGGAACAGAAGAGAAATTACAATTAAGGACAGGAATCTATGGTGAACCATAGGTAAGTCCAAAGAGACAAAGGGAAGGTCAGTTTTTATTAGGTTTTAGGAAGAAACTGGAATGGTGGTTTGAATAAAAGTTTATAGAAAGCATAAGCATTTGAGGTTGTAGTGGTTTCTCATTGTCTACAAGCAATGGTTAGTGTGTTGTTGCTGGGGCGGGAGGGATCTTCCTCCTTTTTCTAAAAATCAGGAGATATAATGTCCACCCTTGTTAAAATAATTCTTATCTTCCTTCTTCCTGCTGGTTATGTAGACTATATTGAGGAGTACATGCTTGAGAGCTCCTCTTTCAGGACTTTCCAATTCCACTTGGAATTATTTCTGCAATATAAATAGAATTTTTTATTTGATGGCTTCTAAACTTCCATCTTCCTATCCAGACCCTACCATCCCAGATAGACATATCCAGTAATCTCCGCCATTTCCAGTGGGATTATTTTATAAATATTATAAATTATGAAGCCTGCTATGGAATTTCTTTTCCTTTTATTTTTTACAAATTGAGATTTTCCTCATTCAATCTCAAGAAAAACTTTGATTTTTTCCCTTTGGCACATCTGAACTTTTTTTGCTGCTTCAGTTCAGCAGGCATTACCTTAAAATTACTTGGTATATATACTGCCATGAAATGCCTCTTCTCCATTATAGAAGTCACTATCTTGAATTTTTCCCTAAATCTGTTTTTGCCCAATCTTCCCCACTCTAATCAACAGCTGCACCTTCCATGTGTTGGCTCAGGTCAATGATCAAGGAGTCATTTTTCACTCTTTTCCCTTACCACATTTTCCTACTCAATCCATCAGCAAATGGGGATAATCCTATCCACAACATATCTCTCAAATCCCTATATTTATCTCTCTTCCCACTTCTAACATCACCATGTTAGTCCACAGTCATGGACTATCCACAATCACAATTCCTAGCCACAATCACCTCTTGTCGACTCTTCCTCAACACTTTCCATCTAGTCTTTGTTCCTTCAAACTTGTCCTACTCCAGTCCATTTTTCTGTAGCATCAAGAGTCATTGTCATAAAATTCAAATTGTATCAAGTGACTTATTGTCAATTTTCTGATGGCTTCTCAATACAGTGCAGACTCCTTTCCTCTCTAGCTCCATTTGTTGCAGTTCTCTCTTGAGCTTACTAGAATCAGCTACTCTTTGTTCAGTCCTCAAACTTATCAAGTCTTCCCTTATCTTTGAAAAGGTTCTTCCATCACTCTGCCTTTTCCAAGGATTCTCTGCACTATTCATGATTGCTGTCATTTTAATTTTGACTTTTTCTTAAGCTCTATGAGGACCAGGAGTCAGAGTCCTTGACTGTCTTGCCCACTCTCTTATCCCCAGCTGCCTCTGCACTATTCCTAGGAGATAATTTCTTTTTTGTTATTGTTGGGTCATTTTTTTTTCTAATTTAAATTCAATTAGCCAGTGTAAAGTACATACTTAGTTTCAGATGGAGTGTGCAAGGATTTTTCAGTTGCATATAACACCCAGTGCTTCCTGGCAGATAATTTCTTAAATAATACCCTTTGAGCACAGAAACAGTTGAATCAATGTAAAACAAAACCCAATTAGAAGTATTATACTGGGGAAGGACATCTATTTCAATGCTACTGGAAAGAAAGAGGAAAGAGCTGGTCTGCAGAGGTGTATAGCTTTGGGCTATGAAGTTTCTTGAAGGCGTGATTTCCTCTCTGAATGAGGATAGGTCGCCTGCCTGGAATTAATATGTGGATTGAGGGGGTGTAGGATTAGAAGGGAACTACTGAAAAAAATTTTTAAGATTCTATTTACCTATTTATTTGAGAGAGAGAGAGAGAGAGAATGTAAGAGGGAGTGAGAGGGATAAGAAGACTCTGCATGGAGCCCAGAGCCCAAAGCCCAAGGCAGGGCTGGATCTCACCACCCTGAGATCATAATCTGAGCCAAAATCAAGAGTTGATCACTTAATGGACTGAGCCACCCTGTGCCTCAGGAGCCAGTGAAATTTGAATAACTACTAAAAGGAGTGGGAGACTTATGAAAGAAACTCTAGAAAAAATGGCAAATGGTTCAGATGGTGTTGGAGACCATGAGCTAGTCATGATCCCTCTTACTAGAATTGAGAGTTTTCTGTAACACCACTCAGCAGTGTAGGCTTTGGGGAGAAATCAATTAGCTTCACTGAACCAATGTTTAAAGTTTTAAGGACAGGTATGAGGAAAGTAAAAAGGCATTTTAAAAAAATCAAGAACAGTTGTGAAAGTGATTGCACTGATTAACAGACATCTTAGATTGAGTAGAGAAAGAGATGAAGCCAAACGAGTGCTAATATTCTGACAAAATGGGGAGGGGGTGGGTACAGGAATGCAAGATTCCCTGTATCTGAAGAGAGCAGGGAGGCAGAAGGGAGAAGTGGGGTTGAAAGATCTCTTTAGAATAAGATACTTATAGGAGGATTTTTTTTTTTTTTTGCAAGCTCTTTTTTCTACAGGGTGATGTTTTAACTTCCTCAAGACTGTGGTACCTTGAAGGATGAATGAGCCTAGAATATTTTATGGAATGTGTGATAATGAAGTGATTCATTTGGCAGTTGCAAAACAAGGCCACCACAGGGTCTATTAACGATTCATACATTTTAACAATTTCCAGAGGCAATTTGATAAATGACACAGGATAAATTCAGATTACCAGCAGGTTATACTCGATTAGAACATTTTCCGCCTTGGGCTGAGTGAGCATTCCAAGAATGTATTTAACGAGATGCTATACTAATCAGCCATTACCTGGGTATATGTTTCTATAAGTGCTGAAGCTAACTGCTGAATAAACGAGTTTTCTAAAATATTCCTTACCTCTACATAGACCATTTTATTTATTTTTAATTTTATTTATTTTTTCATGAGAGACACACAGAGAAAGACAGAGACACAGGCAGAGGGAGAAGCAGGTTCCCTGTAGGAAGCCTGATGCGGGACTCCATCCCAGGACCCCGGGATCATGACCTGAGCCAAAGGCAGATGCTCAACCCCTGAGCCACCCAGGCGCCCCAAACACAGATCATTTTAAAAAGAATCACATATTTTCAGTTGTTAACTTCAATCAACAAATATTTATTGATGAAATGAAGTGACTGGGTGATTGGCAAAAGGACAAGTGAGAACACAATTCTCAGTAGAATCTTGACAGGTGAAAATTAGATATCAATAGTAAGAGTATCAAATACGTGTGCAAAATACTTTATAAATCTTGTCATGTATATTTACTTTATTTGATCCTCACAACAATCCTTGGAGGTGTTGTTACACCCTATTTTACAAGTGGGAAAATTGCTTTAAAGATTTTCAATGATTTATCTAAGGACATTGGCAAGTCATTTTTTCCCCGACACACTTCACTTCCTAATTGTCCAGCGGTATGTCAGGTGGACAGCTTAGCACTACAGGGCAGGATGGTGTGACTGGAAGGATCGCTCAAGAACTGAGTTCAGTTACTTGCTCCAGGAACAGAAGAGGGGTGCAGATAGGTTCAAACAGAATACATTTTCTACCATCGCTCCACTAGGTGGCAGTGAAGGCCGCCCCACTAGTGTGTGTCACTATAGAACCTGGCTTTAAGTGGCCAAAGCTAGAAAGACAAAAGCAGCAAAACAGTGCTATTCTTTTAGACTTAGAAAATACTGCATATGTATGTGTATGCGTGCACGCGTGCATGTGTGTGTGCCGTGCACGTGTGTTTGGAAGGCAGAACAACTGAAAAATCAATAGAAACTGTTACTGGACTCTATGCATGGATAGGGCCAGGGTGAAGGAAAGACCTTGGTATTTGACACCTCAGTACTATACCGTGTTCTCTTAGCCCATAACTACAATCTTACTCTTGCATCCTGGATGCTCACTAAGGTATTACATGGTGTCCAAGAGTATCATTGTCATTCAGTATAAAAGTGAACATTCTCTCAAGAAGAAGAATTCATGATTTTGGTGCATTAATGTCTGTGGCTGTGCCTATACTCTTTGTTTTTCTCCACAAGTGTATTACTATTTATTCTTGTATTATAGCTGGCAGAAAGAAAAACCACTTGCAGTATTCTATGGGTAAAGAAACTCAATAGCTAGAGGAGTTCAAGATACTTTTGATGCTTTCTGGGTTTAGTAGTAATAAGCATTGCTAAGAATAACTGCAAATTTTGGTCACTGGATAAAGAATTAGAGATCCCAATTAGAGCAATTCCATCTTAGAAAATACATATGGCTGGAAAGGAAGAATTGGAACTCATCCTTTCCACTGACTACTGTTTGTCATCCTAAACCTTCCAAAAATTAGAAAAAAAAAAAAAATTTTGTTTGTCTACCTGTAGCAACTCTGGGGAAACCCCCACCTCATTTATAAAACCAGAGTTCCCATCAGTTCGAAGAGCCTCCTGCTCTAGGAGACTCATCCACTGGCGGTGGCTGCTTCTCTTCTGGCACTGGGGGTAGATCAGGAGCTTTCTGTCCACACCTTGCAACAGTGAAGCGACTCATGTGAAGAGCTTCTTCATACCCTGGGAGGGTGTCCAAAGAGGAGGGCAACTGGGCCAGGGGGCTGTGAGAGTGAGCCACAGCCAGGATTCTTCGAGCTGCAGGGCCAAAGATTGACTGCAGGGCTGGTGGGGAAAGAAAGAAAAGAGCCAAAGTAAACGTGACATCCTCAGAAATGAGGGGCTTACAACACATTTCCCTTCCCTTCATTTTTAGCAAGTGTCTCGATCATTGTCATTCTTGGCCACAAATGTTATGAAAATCCTGTGAAGATTGTTTAGAAACCAACTTCACTCTGCTGGAAGATCCTGTATTCTCTGGGGTCCTCAGCTAATCTAATTGTGTCCCCATGTCTCACAACCCTGTCCTTCCCTTTTATGGACTTAGGGCCCTTTATGCCAACCTGCTGATAATGCAGACTCCTTAGAAATATTTATTGCTGTCTTATTTATCTTCCCTCAAAGGACAGTAAGTGAAGCACGAAAAGTGAACAGCAATGTCTTCTCTCTCTTTTTTAAATATTTTATTTATTTACTCATGAGAGATACAAAGGGAGAGGCAGAGACAAAAGCAGAGTGAGAAGCAGAGAGGCAGCCTGATGCGGGACTTGATCCCAGGACCGCAGGATCACAATCTGAGGCAAAGGCAGACGCTCAACCATTGAGCCATGTAGGCACCCCAATGTCTTCTCTTTTCAAAAGAAACATCACAATATGGTGCCACCTACTGTTTCAAAATAGTTTTTCTCCTCTCATTTCAGGAAAGAATATAATATAAAGAAGAGAAGAGAACACATAAAAGAAAGTGTTTTCTAATCATCGAAGGGGTGTTAGGCTAACATTTAACTGTATCAATAGGTACAAATAGAACAAAGAATTGAAAGTACACATGACTAATTTTTCCAAAGATATAAAATAATGTATAGGTAATAAAAAATAGAGGTTCTTACAAAATCCAAGACATGTTTCAAAAGAGATATATTCAGAGCTTAAAATAGTTTTATCAAAATAACTTCATAAAATTCTTCCTATAAAATATTTCCAATATTTTCTCCAATAGGTCTACTTCCTTCTTCACCCTATCATTAGTCAAGTCAATCTTTGAGAATACAGTAACGTGAGAGCCCAGGTCACGACACCATCAGGCTTCTGGAAATTAAAACCCTGAGTTCTAGAATCTTTGATACTTTTCAATCCATGTTTCTACATTATTTCATCATCCTAATGATTCTTTTGTCTTATTTTTTGAAAAGATTTTATTTTAAAGAAAAGATTTTATTTACTTATTCATGAGAGATGCAAAGAGAGAGGCAGAGACACAGGCAGAAGGAGAAGTAGGCTGCCTGCTGAGAGCCTGATGTGGGACTGGATACCAGGACCCTGGGATCACCCTTGAGCCAAAGGCAGATGCTCAACCTCTGAGCCACCCAGGTGCCCCCTGATCATCTTTAACCCTGTCTCAGGTTATAATGTCAGAGTACTCACAACTGATAGTGCTCTGGAGAGTGCTGTCATGATCGAAAGCAATGACAGTCACTTCATAGGGAGGCCGGCCTTGATCTTCCCCATTTTGCTGGCGACTCAGACAGCAGCGGAAGCACACAGAAGTCAGGCCACACAGGAGCAGCAGTGCACCAATTACCACCAGCAACCTGCAAGACCACCCACCAGTAAGAGCTCTGTGCTTTGGTTTTTTTCTCAACCCTGGCAATAAGTGGTCTTCAGTGTCTGCGTTTTGACTTTGTGTGAATATTTTATAGAATGTTCATAAGATTTTAATTTAAACATTTTCACTTCACATTTTTTAAAAGATTTATTTATTTGTTCATGAGAGACACAGATTGAGAGAGCGGCAGAGACATAGGCAGAGGGAGAAGCAGGCTCCTCGCAGGGAGCCTGATGTGGGACTTGATCCTCGGGACTCTGGGATCACCACCTGAGACGAAGGTAGGCGCTCAACGACTGAGCCACCCAAGCGTCCCTCACTTAACATTTATACTTATTTTGTCAGCAAGACTAAATCAGTTCATCAATTCAGTTCATCAGAGTTAACGTGGTTTGGAGAGTGTGCTTTCTACTTTATATTCTCCTCTCTGTACAAAGTTCTCGAACTGACCCTGAAAAAATACAAAATAATTGAGGAGATGGTATGGAAGTAGGAAACCCTTGCATATTGTCACATAGTTATTGATGATGAGGTAAATAAACTTTATGCCAGGAGATGCTGAGGTAAGTAGGATGGCGGTCTCATACATTTTTTTTTCCTGCTGTCAAAATAGTTAAAAACTAAAATAATATAAATAAATGCCCCTGAAAAATATAAATTTCCTTTAAAATATCTTTCTGGGTATGATAGCTGGAACTTACCATATATACCAGAGATGTACCCAATCTGTGGTCAGGCAACTATGGAGAAAGAATAAAGGTTTTTTGCAATGAAAATACAGTCAGTGCCTGTTGTAGTTGCAGAATCAGGAATATGAGTTACAATATAATTTGCTACCTTGTTATAATAAAAGCATCACAACTTATATATTTTTTATGTTTGCATTTTGATTCCAGTTCATTAGCATACTACAAGTTATACTGACTTCAATATAACCAGCGGAATCTATTGTGAAATGAGATGCCTTAACGTGTTTTATACTACAGGTGGCGCTGTGTAAATAATTTGTGAATCACACGACAGACCACAGTAGTGTTTATGAAAAGAGTGTTAATAGTGAAGGCGAATGGAAGAGAAGGGAGAAGAAATGTGTGGGAAATATCAGAAAGGGAGACAGAATATGAAGACTCCTAACTCTGGGAAACGAACTAGGGGTGGTGGAAGGGGAGGAGGGCGGGGGTGGGGGTGAATGGGTGATGGGCACTGAGGGGGGCACTTGACGGGATGAGCACTGGGTGTTTATTCTGTATGTTGGCAAATTGAACACCAATAAAAAATAAATTTATTATGAAAAAGAAGAGTGTTAATAGAAAATGTAACCACGACCACTGTAAACAGTTATGATAACAATTACCAAGAAAGAATGTAAATAAATGTATGAAATTTTGAAAACATATAAAAATTAAGGTTTGTATACATATTTGAGGTCAATAAATTTAAGCATAAAGAAAATTTCAGCTATAAGCATGAAAGTAATACAATGAAGTCTGTAATTTATGTTTTGCAACTTTTTTTTTTAATTTTTTTATTTATTCATGATAGTCACACACATAGAGAGAGGCAGAGACACAGGCAGAGGGAGAAGCAGGCTCCATGCACCGGAAGCCCGACATGGGATTCGATTCTGGGTCTCCAGGATCGCGCCCTGGGCCAAAGGCAGGCGCCAAACCGCTGCGCCACCCAGGTATCCCTATATTTTGCAACTTGTTGCAAAAAGGGCCACCATTAAGCCATAAAAATTCTCACCATAAAAAAATACCCTAAACTTTCACTTCCAAAATCAAAACTGATATGCAACTGAAGCCAAACAAGGAGGAAAAATGTAGAAATCAACTTCACCATGTTGAAAGTTAATTAAATTAACTGGATTAACTATAGCAATTATAAATTTTCAAAAATATAGGTTGCATGGAAGAAGGAGTGTGGTGTAAGCTCAGAAGCTGGGAGGGGAGAGGAGGAAAATATTTATTTTTGAAGATGAGCAAATTTAATCGTACTTTCTGATATATCGAGCTATTGAAACCCATTGAAATTCACTTCTACATTCTCTTTGGTTGCATAGTTGTAGAACATACTGTTTGCTTTTTCAATAGACCAGTGTCTCCTGTAGGTTTTCTCACATTCCCCACTTATTTAAAATCTCTTTAAGTTCTACAATGTTATGATTTGGATTCTGTTAAAAGAGACTCTTCCCTGAGTGGTGGGTGTCTAAAACCTCAAACACTGTGACAAGCAACAGAGGCCACCACCATTTCCCGTGGGTTTAACAGACTTGGCTATTGAGAAACCCTTCCCCATGGCTAAATATGTGTTTTCCTTCAGGCTGAGCAAGTGTTTTGTTCCAATTGGCCCTGTGTTTCAATAATTTACCTCCAAGTGGAATGAATCTCTTCTCCTTTTATGTCTTTGGTGTCTGTGTAAGACCTAATTGTGATAGGTTTAAATTAAGTGGTAACGACCTCAAAGTGATAGCTGAATGAAGTCTGCAATAAATATTGCCATGCCCTAAAATATGGGATATTCTTGTCATATTTCAGGTGGTGATGCTACTTTGGAATTATCCAAATATATCTGCTCCCGATGAGATTTTTAAATCCAGTCTGTCTGATGAGTCACTGAGAAGCATGGGAAAGAAAGCCTTTTGCAGATCTCTGTGACTATACAAATTGAGATCAATCCCACTGTTTTAATAAGAAGACTCACTTTGGAAAAAATGCTGTCAGTGATGTTATTTTAAGTACTTAGGATGACATGAGGGCATGTCTTTATTTTTGCATAACTCATCTGTGAAATTAGTAGGTTGATGCCCACTTAAGTAAAAATAAAGGGAAGTCACAGATATCTAATCACCTCTTGACCCTGTGCACTAATTTTTTTGTGTGTTTTTCCTTCCTCCTAGTTTGGTCTCAGATACTTACTGTTCAGGATTCATGCAGTTCTCCTCACATCTTGCCTGAGGAAGCTGTAGGAAGGGAAATAGTCTCAGACAGGGAAATATCTCATCTGCTCTGCTCAGTAGTCTCAACCGCTCCTCATGACTCTGCTGTTAGATTACTTGGTGAGATCCGGGAAAATATGAGGACAAGGTCATAAGGTCAGCCATGTTTAGGACTGTTTGTTTTCATTGTTCCCATGCCTGTTGATTATTATATTTAAAGTAGGAGAAACTAAGAGAGCAAATATCTAATCTGTGGGAAGGATTTTGTTTGTTTTTTTTAATTTGTTTTGTTTTTTGTGTGTGTGTGAATGAGAGGCAGAGGTGGCATTTAAATCAATTTGTCCTAGAAATTTCCTGATCTGTCCCTCAGGATATTGTTATTGCCTTCTTGATTCTTTCCCAGTTACAAACTGGATTCTACTCCGCTCCCCTTTTTTATTCTCTGAGCATATCCAATAATACACCCTATAAAAAAGATGGAGGAAAAGGAGGGGAAAATTTTATTTATTGAATAGCTACTATATGCTAGTCAGGCTGCTAAGAATTTTCAATATGTCATAACATTTCATCACACTAATTATGTAGGCAGGTATATTTAACCTTATTTTGAAAGGTTAAGTGACAGAGGCAAAGGGGTTTAGGTTAACATGATTAACTGTATGTTCCTATCCATTTAGCCAGAATTCAGATCAAACTTTAACAAATATATGTTCAATGAAATAATAGAAAAAGGGCTAAATCTGCCTGAACAACTCCTTGATATTGCTATCAAATCTCTTCTGCTACTAATATTAAAAACCTTTACTCCTTCTTTTCTTTTTATTTCAGTTGATGTTCTCCCTCAAATGGAGAAACTTCTGTTTAGAAACTGCATCTCTCTTTCAGTAACTTGAATGACTTAATATTCTCTGGAAATCAACAACATCCACAAAGGTCTCCCACCTGGGACAGGGATTTATACTCATTGAGAGTTTATGGGAAGAAGAGAGAACACACAAACTCATGACACATCAGGTGAAAAGAATTTGTAAAAGCACTAGAGCTGTCCTCTGTAGACAACATTTGAGAAACTTTTTTTTTTTTTTTTAATTTAAAATGGTAGGTCACTAAAGATGACAAAATGTGTTATTTCCTCAATCCAGCCCTGGTTCTTTGTTTCTCTTTTCTGACTGAAAGATAAGAAAAGCTTAAAGTGCTAAATAGATAATAGATAAAATACTTCTTTTGGGGACTATTGCCAAAAAGAAAAGCAAAGTAAGGAAAAAGAAGGAAAGGGAAAGGCAAGGAAAAGAAGAGGAAGCAAAAGGAAAATACAAGAAGAAGAAATGAATTTACAGACATTAATTTAATGGGATATAGAATGGGATATAGAATGCAAAACAGGCAGTCCATTTGCTGCTGGGAGATGTACAGGAGTCTGATACTAGCCAGTTGAGTCATTTGCTTTCTTTCTCTCTCTCTTTTTTTCTTTTAAAGTATGCTCCACACCCATTGTGGAGCCCAGTGTGGGGCTTGTACTCACAACCCTGAGATCAAGACCTAAGCTGAAATAAAGAGTTGGACTCTTAACCAACAGAGCCACCCAGACACCATTGCTTTTTCTCTCTACTAGAGTTCATAACTATATAAACTTCTGCTTGACAGTTGTCCAGAATCATCAGTCTAACGACCCTTTTTTCAGCTCGTTAGCTGAGTTACTCAGGGGCTTCTGATTTTTGGTGGAAAGAAACAAGAGTTGTGAGGTATTTTTAGAGTTTTCCCTCTTTTAGTTTATTTCTGATCTGGAGGGCACCTAAAATACTAGAATTGTATTGGGGCTGATCTGGAAACTCCATTTAGGGGAATTATGTAATTTGTTTTGATTATTTATTTGGGATTTTGAGGGATGGGTGATAAGATACTAAAAGAGAAATACAGATAAGCGGCACTTCTAAATTAACATAGCTATTCTGCATTTATCTATGATTACCCCAATTTCTGTCTCCCCCATTTCACTGATGCCACCAGCCACACATGGATTGTATAACCCCATAACATTAAGGAAACATTCTTGTTATTCTTTTCCCCACTACCTCTTTGATTCAATATATGTCTTTCTCCTCATTCATTCCCCCCATGGTTCTTCTGAGAGTTCATTTATCTGTGAAATGAACAAACAAAAGTTTTGTTTCTGAATTTTCCCAACTCACCTGAATATAATACACCAGAGCAGAGGCTGTCACGGCCTGGCCTCGCATCCCCATGGGGCTGAACTGCTTCTCCAGGATCAGGTACACAGTGTTGGTTGCCTCCTTTCCATGCTCTGTGCTAGGTCTGGCTCCTTGACCTGGAGGGACTTAAGGAGACAAACTTTTCTCAGCAATAAATCTTTTGCTCTCCCTCTCCCCCTCCTCTTACTCCTTTGGGCATTTATTTTCTGTAGTTTTTCTCTCCCTTTTCATCCTGGCTTCTTTCTCTATTTCTATTCTGTTTTTATGGTCTCCACATTTGCTTCCTCTGCCTTCTTTCCTTCCTTTCTCCTAGCAATCCTTTCTATAAGTCTTTAACTTTCTCCCACTGCCCCCAAACATTCAGGGAGGACACATCAGTCCTCAGAATTAGCTATTTTTCTAGGCAGTGGCGAGAAACTTGATTTGAGGAGATTCAAAGGCATATTGTGAGTGATGGAACAACTTCTCTTGTCTCCATCAAAAAGGAATAATACTCATGGTCCTTCACTGCAGCACTTCAGGGGGACCGTTGAATAACTACCAATCTCCATTCACTTCCCTCTCCATGTGATTAGCCCTCCTCTCTTGCTTTTTGAAACCCTCCCTTTCACTGTGTTGATAATCAACTCTCCTGGTTCTGGGTCATTTACTCATAACCATTGCTGTAGGACTAAAAGGTTGATAAATGGACTGGAAAGTGCTCTCATCTTTGAGGAAAGTAGGTCCCCTCCACCCTGACTTCAGTTCTCATTGAAACAGATAAGTCAGACACACATATTTTTTTTAACTGGGCTCCAAAAAATAAAAAATAAACTGGGTTCCAAGATCTATAGGTCTCTAGGTTTCTCTCTCTCTTTTTCTCTTTTTTTTTTAAAGGTTTTATTTATTTATTCATGAGAGACAGAGAGAGACAGAGACATTGGCAGAGGGAGAAGCAAGCTCCCTGCTGGGAGCCCAACACAGGACTCAATCCCAGGACCCCAGGATCACAACCTGGTTGAGATGCTCAACCACTGAGCCACCCAGATACCCCCTGCCCCCCGTAAGTAAAATCTAAGGTCAGAGTAAAAATAAGCACACATGGAAAGAGAATGTTTGTAAAGGAATGTCTCTACAGGAACAAATGAATGCTATATAAATGATTTATACTTAAGTCAGTAAGTTTTTACTTAATACAAAGTATTTCCCAAAAAATTTAAAATACAAAGTATGTCATAAGAAAATTAGACATCAGTTTATGCAGCAATATATATCTCATAAGAATTGAATGAAACCACTTTTCAGATCATATCTAATCCTAAAAGTCTAATTTTACTGAGTGATTGTTGAGGGCAACTGTTGGGTGGGATTGATTCAGAGTCCTCACACAACATTAAAATGTGATATCAGCATGGAGAATATAACTTTTTTCTTTTCTCTTGGCTAAGGAAATCAAATAGTGATAGAAAAGCCTGCTATGATACTGGCGATTGGGCATCTTTATGTTCCAAAACTAAGTGAGCACTACATTATTTTTTAATATGAAAAAGATATAGGCAGGATGAAGAGTATTTCACAAATTTCAGCAGAAAACTGGTGGAAGGTATTTCATAGGACAAGGAAATTTGACTAGGATCATGTTGATCATTTTGATTTCCATTCAGTTTTGCCAATGACCTTCACCTTCAATATGCTGAATAACCAATGTCTTCTCAGTTATCAGAATAACTGATGGTGTACTATTACCATGACCATGTTTTAGCTTTCCTGGTATTCCAATTCTTGAGTATTTCCCCTTGCTATTCTGGCCATCTCTTCTCACGATCATACCAGCCAAACCTGCATGAACAGGTTTGCCAGTTAACATGATTTTTACCCCATTGCCCTTTCCTGCATGTGATTGCCATCATTGTTTTGCCCTCCAGCTTCCCAACAGGTTTGAACAAAATGAGATTCTGTTAATGACCTCCTTGCTACTTTTCTTACTTAAAATTACTATGGCCATTTTTTTTCCCTCACTGGATTATTCCTTGAAGAAGTAGAACTTCTTGTTTATCCTAATGGAAATAATTATGCATTGTGGCAATTTTAATGCTGAGTTCAGCCCCTATCGAAGCCTTTATGTCAGGAATGATGACAGAGGAAAGAAGATCCATGTGGGATGACTGAAGAGGGTAACTACTGGAAGGGCAGGTAGCTGAGGTAGAGGGGAATGACCTCATTGCAATCCTACACAATCTTGTTGTACTTCCATTAAGTTTGTGAATTATTAGCTTATACCCAGGTTGTTAAGGATTTGGAGTGGAACCAATGGAGTGTACATGTACATAGGCCTTTCACCTATGCCTCACGAAATTGTTATACAAAAGCTGTAACAAGTGAAGCTAAAAAATTACCTATTTCTGGCCCCTTTGATTATTCTCCTTTTGACCTTGCCTACATCAGGTGGCCAAGCATGAATTCCTTTCCTTTTTCTGCCTCAGTGAAATAGAGGTCAGGACTACCCTTACTGTGATTCATCAAGCATGAGTTATAAAGTTGAGCAATGAGTTGGGCCATACTCATGGCTTCACAAATAGATAATAAAGCAGAAGAGATCAGTTCCATCTTGCAACTACTCTACTCCACTAGAAAGTGCCTCTATCTTATGAATCAAGATTGCAGTAGGTATTGGATGACAACCTCAGAGGTATTGACAGTCAGGATTAGATTTGAGGAAATTTAACAAAACATAAGGATTAAGTTTATCATGGAATTATTAGTTTTATATGACAGCTGACACATTACTACAAATTATATGAGTGACAATGTAAAACAACACATATATATATTTTTTCTATCTCATGGGGATTGGGAGTGTGAACACAGTTGAATTGGGTCCGTTGTTTATCATCTCATGGGCTGCAGTCAAGATGTCTACTGGATTTTGTTCTCATCAGAAGGCTCAACTGGAGAAGGATGTACTTCCAAGCTGTCTCAGACAAGAATTAATTTCTCTGTGGCTATAGGATTCATGTAAGCTTGCTTCTTTAAATCTGACCAGAGAGGGGGAAAGGAGGGAAAGAAACTTCAGCAAGATAGGCAGTAAACCTTATGTAATCACATATACATGGTCATATACATTCCATTACCTTTGCCACATTCCAAACCACAGATAAAACCTAAACTCAAGTGAAGAAGATTATACAAGGGCATGAACATCAGGAGGCAGGGATAATGAGAACCACTTAGTCTGTGAAGTTTGCCCAGCCATCTGCTACATCAGGATTGTAGAAATTATCCTATGGATCTTTCAACACAGAAGAAACACAAATATCCATCGATGGATGAATAGATAAACAAAATGTGGTATATACATACAATGGAATATTTTTTTAGCCTTAAAAATAAAGATAATGTTACAGCATGGATAAACCTTGAAGACAGTATGCTAAGTGAAATTATCCAGACATAAAAGGACAAGTATTGTATGTTTCACTTATATGAGGTACCTAGAGTAGAAATTCATAGAATTCATAGAAATAGAAATAGAAAATAGAATGATAGTTTCCAGTAAATGGGAGAAGGAAAGAATGGAGAGCTGTATTAGTCATGGTTGCCGAAAAAAATAGAACCAATAGGATGTGCATATTTATAGAGAAAGATTTATTATAAGGAACTAACTTATGCAATTATAGAGACTGGCAAGTCCAAATCTGTAATGTGTACCAGTAAACTTGAGACCCAAGAGAAACAATGATGAAGTTCCGGCCCACAGACTCTCTGCTGGAGAATATTTTCTTATTTGGAGGAAGATTACTGTTTGGTTTCTTTTCAGGCCTTCAACTGATTAAATGAGACCCACTTTCATTATGGAGGGAGATCATCACTTCACTGATTCAAATGTTAATCTCATCCAAAAACATACTCAGAGACTCAGAAAAATATTTGATCAAATATCTGGGCACCTCATGACCCAGACAAGTTGACACATAAAACTAACCATCTTAGGAGTTATTGTTTAATGAGTACGAAGTTTTAGTTGGAGAAGAAGAATAGTGAGCTGAGTTCTTTATCTGGCATCAGATAGAGAAGAGATGTTTAGTAAATCATTTATATTTTTTGAGCTTTAGCTTCACCCTCTCAAAATTAAAAAAAAAAAAAAACTAAATTTCTTTGTATCTTTAAAACACAGCTTATTCTGATGATGTCTTTTTTGTTGTTGTTTATTTATTCATGAGACAGAGAGAGAGAGGGCGGCAGAGACAGAAGCAGGCTCCATGCAGGGAGCCCAATATGGGACTCGATCCCGGGACTCCAGGATCATACCCCGGGCTGGAAGCGGTGCTAAACCACTGAGCCACCCAGGGCTGCCCTGATGATGTCTTAATAGTTAAGAATCTCAAGTGTTAACTGCTTACTGTTTACAGAATATTGCAATGTATATGGTAAGCCAGGGTGATAGGAAAGAATTAGTCTATCCATACTTTTAAAGAGCTTGTGGGGATCCCTGGGTGGCTTAGCAGTTTGGCACCTTGCCTTTGGCCTGGGACACGATCCTGGAGTCCCGGGATCGAGTCCTGCATCGGGCTCCCTATGGGGAGCCTGCTTATCCCTCTGCCTGTGTCTCTGCCTCTCTCTCTCTTTCTCTCTCTCTCTCTCTGTGTCTATCATAAAAAAAATCCCAAGAGCTTGTAATTTGTTTGGAGAGATGAAATAACTTTAATGGAATTTAAAATCAAAAGAGTGTACTATTTGAATATATAAAATGGGGGGGGGGGTACTGATAATGGCAGTCCTACCTGTAGAAGTTAAGTACAGAGGATAATAATAATTGAGTCACTATGGGGAATGATAAAGTGTCCTCTTCATTGTGACATAATTTCAGTATTTATTAATTCATTATTAAAACCCATTTCCTGAGATTCTATTTATGTGGAACTCAACATGCTGAATGCAGGAAGCAATCTTGCTTCCTGGCACTCACAGTCAAGGGAGATGGGGTGGGGCTTGAGTGATAAAGGTAAGTAGCAATATTACAAGTTGATTTGACTAGGAAGATATATATATATATATATATATATATAATGAGTATTATATATATATAAGATATATATATCTTAAAGATTTTATTTATTTATTTATTTATGAGAGACACAGAGAGAGGCAGAACCAGAGGCAGAGGGAGGAGAAGCAGGCTCCATGCAAGGAGCCCAATGCAGGACTCGACCCTGGGACTCCAGGATCATGCCCTGACCCAAAGACAGATGCTCAACCACTGAGCCACACAGGTGTCCCTGGCTAGGATATATTTGCTACAGACTTAGCTTTTTTGTGTGAACTGTGTCATGCAGTAAAACTTTATTTTATTTTTAAAATTTATTTATTTATTTATTTACTTACTTATTTATTGAGAGAGAGTGAGTGAGCGGGGAAGGGCAGGGGGAGAAGAAAAGAGAAAATCTTTAAGCAGGTTCCACACACTCCGTGCAGAGCCCAACAGAGTGCTGCATCTCACGACCCTGAGATTATGACCCTAAGATCATAACCTGAACCAAAATCAAGAGTCCCACACTTAACCAGCTGAGCTACCCAGGTGCCCCATAGAGTAAAATTTTAAATGACAGATGAACGATTTTCAATTTGGTCTCAGACACTCTGCAAAGAAAAAGGTAATACAAATAATCCAGGAAGAAGGAGGGAAATGAAATTAGGTTTCCAATATCAGTGTTCTTCTTTAATAGTTTCCTAGAAATTTTATTTATATATTTTTCTTCAATGTTCTTTTATGTATCCCCTCTTTTATTTATTTATTTTTCCTGGTGTATTTGAAGGCAAATTTCAGATATATCATTTCCCCATAAATACTTCAGAAAATATCTCTAATAGATAAGAATTTTTTAAAAGAGCATATATAACTGCAATGAGATATTTCTTCTCTGGTTAGGAGGCTGTGTGTGTGTGTGGGGGGGGTGGGAATAGGTGAGAAGTCTATCAATGAATTCATATAGGCATCCTTATGAGGAGCTCCCCAAAGACTCTTTGAGACTCCAGTCAATTATGTGTAAAATGTATCCTTTGATGGGTAATACAATTGTGCTGAATATTACTACTACTAATATTAATAACCATCATTTATTTAGTTCTTATGTTTGAAGTAGAACACTGAGCATTTTCACTCAATATTTCAAATGAATCCCTATAGCAATGTTATCAACAGTATCCAGTGGACATTCCAATGTCCCAATTTATAGACAAAGAAGTAGGTGCAGCATATTAAGTATTCCCCAAGATTATAGACTAAGTGTACTAGCAAAGGAAAGATTTGAAACTAGCTCCACCTGGCTCCAAATTTCTCTTTCCTGCTATGTTATACTGACACTGTGTGAAAAAGTACTAATTAAGTTCTAAAATTACCCATGTCACAATGGCTGGAGATGAGTCATATAAGACTAACTCCAAAATTTCTAATCTATTGTCAATTTAAACAGTCAAAATTAAAAGGAAAATATGAGATTTATGAAAGCCACAGTATAGAGACAGTCTGCTACAGCGAATGAAATAAAGAAATATGGACACTGGAATTAAGTAATATGGTTTAAAAATGCATAGTCTTGTATAAATTTAGTGTGACTTATTCTTTTGAGTTTGTTTCCTTATCTGAAGAGAGGCTACAAAGCCTCTCCTCTAATGCTCATAGAAAATAGTTTTCCCTTTCATAAAGTATCTAGTGAAACATTCTGAAATACTAGCAGAATCACCACTTTCCCCACCTACAATAGACATAACCCAAGAATTTGCGTCAGACAACTTTCCAGTATGAAGCAAAGCCTCTTCTTCCTCCTACTGATTGAGTCATTCTTCTATTAGATAAGTGTAGCTATTTAAACACTCCAGTAGGAGCTCACAAAATTTTACTTTGGAGAAGTGCTTGACTGCTTCACTTTCTCATTCTTGGAATGAATTTGGAAATGACTTTTGATGACTTCAAGAGCAAGACTATGAAGGATAAACCTGATCAGAAGCCAAATGGAAAGAAAGCTAAAGGTACTAGGAGGGGGTGAACGTGCACAGGGACAGATTTCTAGGATTAGCTAAAAAATGTAAATTAACTGAATATAGGATTAGAAAGCTGAAACACCAGGGGATGGAAAAATATTGTAGAATTAATAACATTTACTTTAAAAAAAAAAACAATTCAGATATAATGGTGATGTGATGATGATGATGCCCTGATTGAACTAACTTGGTATGAATGATGACATAGTAGATTCGGATAACTTTTATTGAGCATTTATCATAGGCTACATTCTATGCTATTCACTTTATATGCATTATTTCTCTGAATCTTTACACCTTGAGATTAGGACTATTATAATCTCCCTTTTATAGAGACTAAGTGGGGGATCAGGAGAATTAACAAAACCATTAATTTCTATGCAGCTAGTGAGTAGGAGAGCTAGAATTGTATCACAACCTCCCATTTATTAAAAATCCAATCCATCAGAAGGTTAAAGAAATGTTGAATTCACCCAGTATATACGATGCTAATTTTTATAATAGTGTTCTTAGGCATCGCAAAAACTGGATATATTTTGTGAATTATCCCAAGCAGACTAAATGTTGTTCATTTAATAGCATTTTAAAATCTATTATGTTTGTTTGATATATGCAGTAAGTTAAACTAATTAAATATAAATTAATTCATAATCCCAATTCTGCAGACAGTCTAAATAAATTGTCCTTTATCTTATATTCATTCTGAGAGAAAGGAACAAAATATAAATAGCGAAAGTCAAACAAGTATTCTCAGGAATGTGAATAAAGAAATTACAGGTCAGGGGTGCTCGACCTGCTCAGTCAGAGGAGCATGTGACTCTTGCATTTCAGGATCATGAGTTCAAGCCCAACGTGGGGTGTAGAGATTACTTAACTAAATAAGACTTAAAAGAAAAAAATCCCAGGTCATATTTCCATAAACAAGATAGAATTTCTCTTGGTAGGGAAAATAAGTGTGAACATGGAATAATTTAACATTTGAGCTGTTAAACTGAACTTGGTATGAAACAGTACTGCCATCTATAGATAGACATCCAAATTCATAGTAGTTTTTGTTCATTCATTCATTCAATTCATTCATGCCTTATTCATGTTGTAAATATTGAGTGCCTGAATTTTACTGCAATTATGAAGCTAAATCTCTCAGAATCTGATTAGATCAGTCTACTACTGCAAAGAATCCAACTGCTGTTTTAAAAATAATTATATATATGTATTTTTAAATTTCTTATTTATTTGAGAGAGAGAGAGAGAGAGACCAAGACAGTGACAAAGATCAGTAGAGAGCAGGAATGGGAAAGAGAGGGAGAAGCAAGCTCCCCATTGAGTAGGGAGCCTGACAAAGGGCTTGATTCTGATATCCTGACCTGAGCCAAAAGCAGACACTCAACCAACTGAGCCACCCAGCCAATCCAATTCAATTGCTTACTGATCAGAAAATCACTAATGGGAGCAGAGGTTGGATTAATGGTCTCTACCTACCAAAGAAATGGGACCAAAGGTGTCCTATAGAAAATGGGAGCATATGCCTTTCTTTCATAAGTGCAGATACTGTGTTTTTTCTTCTAAAAAATCAGGAATTTCTTCACTCAAGAGCGGCAGATATACATTCATGGTATAGAATGGAAGAAAATACTTGTTGACAGACTTACACAGGTATCTACCCCCGAGCTAGGATTAGGCAATTATTTGCAAGAGACACAACTATCTTCTACTTCTCTGTCAACTTGCCACATACACTCTAGGAGCTTAATAACTTTTGAATTTGTGAATGAGCTGTATTTCTTCCTGTTAAAATTTCTATTCTGTCGATCTTTAGAGACTAACAGAAGTTCTTTTGACATAATGAGAACTCTGTGAATATATTTGACTGTTGATTGATTTGGATCATTACACATTTTCACTGGAAATTTTGTGATATAATGCTCCAAGCCATGCAGGTTACTGACAGTTGGGTTAAAGACCTATGTTTGGATCTTAACATCTATGTGATCTTATACTATTCACTGAGACTTTGGGTTTCTTTATCTGCATATGGAGGATAATACTACCAGTGCCTTATTTGTTTATTGTACAGGGTGAGGAGTCCACATAGATTATAGAGATATTTTCCTATTGAACCAAAATATCTGTGCTTTTGTAGTGGGAAAGCTGTGAGCTACATGACTTATTTGTTTCTATAATAATGGTGAATTTTACTCCTGTAACAACAATGGCCACAGCTGGTATGAGTATAGGACATGAACATTAATATGAGACCAATGAATATTGAAGTTTCATCCCTATTTTTCTTTGGTAATAATTTCAGTTCCAAGATATATAATTTTAGCGGAATTAAAATTAAAAGCACAAAATTATAATTCTTTGAGGCAATCTGTTAATTAACTGATTAAAGCTTATTTGCTTGGTGGCCAACATTCTTTTATGGTATGATACTTATAAAACACACTGTGTGAGACTGTGTGTGTGTGTGTGTGTGTGTGTGTATATATATATACATGCATACACATAGGCTATATTAAAAGTATCAGGCTCTGTCCTCTGTGGATGAAGTTGGTCCAACCAAGCTGGACTGAGAGTTTCTTGGAGAGTCATTATGGGGAGAGTAGATAAAGTATAAGCTTTAAAATCAGAAACTTAACATCACATATCTGGGAGTGAATCCTGGCTCTTAAATCATGTCAGTCGTATGGCCATGGGTAAATTATTTAACTTCTTTGTATTTTTCATCTATAAATACGGACAATGAATTATTTACAGAGCCCTTAGCAGGACTAGAGGTAAGAAATGCAAAGTACAAGTTTCTAAAGAATTGTTTGATGACCTGCTTACATCTTTTATGTCTTTCTGATTCCATTCTCTGTCACTCTAGGTCTTCATTTTCTTTCTTCTCGGTGGTGGTGCCCTGCTGCTGTGACACTAGGGATCCTTTGCTTGGGATTACTGGTGACTCTTATATTACTGGCAATGCAATGTAAGTACTGGAACAGGGACATGATGAAGGAAAAAGTGAGAACTTACAAACATGGCTTATTAATTGGTTTAATAACAACTACCAACAACCTTGATTTAGATGCATTTTAGGCAAACTTTTTGGAATGAGTGAGAAGATGAATAAGTATATTGTGTTTGTCCCTCAAGTTGACTGGGACATGGAATTAAATTTAGTAATGATGAGTTTTTGTTTTGTTTTGTTGTTATAACTTCATGGAAAAGTCTGTTGAAATCCTAGAATGATGAGAAAGAAAATAATTTGAAGCTACTAAGCCACAAGGTCCCCTGAGAAACCCAAAAGGAAAAGAAACGTTATATAGTTCACATCGAGTTTTAATAGAGATGATTAAATACCAATTTAGAGTTGAGAATCAAAAACAGCATCTTAATAAATAGAACATTTAAAGTAACTGTAATTCAAATTTATAATATAGCCATTTAGAAAAGAATGTTAAGAGAAAAAGAAGTGATAAGAAGGATGTAAGTGGCCAAGAAAGAATGAAAATAGTATTGATCATCCATCTAATCTGCCCATGTATTTAGGTTGTAGATTTGAGTTATGTTGTCTATCTAGAATCTAGATGGTTAAGGCCTTTGAAGTGCTATTGGTTTCTCAGTTATTGGTTAAGATCAACAACCACTTATTTTCTCAATCTGTCAACACTTAGGGTCTTCCCTAATGACTAGGAGAAGTACCCTTGACTCAATGACTGGATGAGTCTTCCTGTGAGAAGAATCACTTTACAACTGGCTCAGATCTGGCCTTCAAGCCGAGGGGACTGTTTTGTACTGAATCATCAAGCTTCTAGAACTGAGACATTTGACCTTTAACTTTAGTTGCCTGTTGGATTTCACAAACTTTATTTCATCTCCACCCTTCCTAAAATGTGCTGTGGGGAAAAACAAAACAAAACAAAACCAAACCAAAAAAAAAAAAAAAAAAAAAAACAACCACCTAAGAAAAAAATGCTTGAAATTGTTGTGACATAGCAACTTAAAATAATTCTGTGGGAGGTGTCTCACAAAAGGGGTGTCACAGTTTTTAAATAAAAATAGGAAGTCTGGAAGGATAGAGAGCAGAGGAATAAAGAGAGAAATAGAGTAAATCATTAAAGACAACTCCTATTAATAGTCACTGAGTCTGGCTGACATCAGTGATGCCATTGATATACTACTTATCTTATGATTGCTCTTAAACTTGTCTGTAATTATCAATAACAAGTAAAATCCTGTTTTGTTTTATTTTTAATCAAAAGTGTGACAGTTTCTGACATTTAAAAAAATACTGCAGGAATATCAAATAACTTTTAAATGCATAATTTCTGAGTAAATGTGGGTCATGTTCCAGTAGTTTATCTGTTGTCAAAAGAGCTTACTTGATTTAATTCTTCAATTTCCTCAAAATCCAGTGGAGGGATTTTTGTTCGGGATTGGTAATGGAGTTCTTATTTCAGCTATGATTTAGTATCACAGGTGTCTAATCTCCTAAAGCAACAACAAGCAAACCTTACTCACCAGGAAATTATACTGGAGGGACAAATCTTAGCACAGCAGCAGGCAGAAAAAACTTCCCAGGAGTCAGAAAGGGAACTCAAAAAAACAATAGAAACCCTTACCCAGAAGCTTGATGAAAAATCAAAAAAACAGATGGAACTTCATCACCAGAACCTGAATCTCCAAGAAGCTCTGAGGAAAGCAGCAAACTTTTCAGGTATGGGGGATGGAAAGTGAAAAGAAGTAGTGGAAACTTCTCTGTTAATCTTACTTCTATTTTGAAAATGACTCTAGGCATGAAATTGGCATATTGACATATATTCATAATGTTCCACACCAGAATTTTTCTATTTTTGTCACCCTCACCTTTATTTCTGCTAAATTCTTGAGATGCCTGATTTAATTAAGCACACTTTTTGGCAGGATTTAAATTTTCTTTGCTTAAAAGAACTTAAAACTTATTTTTGAAATTCTAGCTTTGAGATTTTTCTGCAAGAGTTTTTCTACCCTTGCCCTTTGCCATGGATTCTTTCTTCTTTCCATTCCAATGTATCTTAATCATTGGTTTCTTTTCCTACGGGGTCTCCTTTGTCCCTGGGAAGCTCTATATTAACATTATTTAATAACACTATTTCTTAGTGTTCAACATGGATTTTAAATTGAATCAATAGAGGTAGGCTGACTTGGAAGTGTTGGGTAGATACTTGAGATAAGAAAGGAATATGAAGGGCCCAGGAATTCAGTTTATATAAGAAGAATTCAGTTGATCTCAGAATCTAGGAGGCAGGTAGAAATAGTAGCATCTATAAGAAGGGGATGGTTGATGTGCACTCTCATGTTATTACATAGTTATCTGTGTCATTTAGTCTTTGTACAACATGTAATCAAATTAAGCATATGCTTTTTATCATGGGATTTAAGGGATGTGAAATGGAATTATTCTCAGAGATGCATTGCTTTGTTGGAGGTGTATGCATGAGTACCCTATTCTCAGCATTAGTAACTAACTGCCACTAATAAACAGAGATTTCTCCGGTTTATTGCTTGAACATCTCATTTAATCTCAACCATGTAATTTATTTGAATAAGGGTTATATAATAACAGTTCACAAATACCCACAGTTCTTTATTTTATAGATGAAAAAAGTTAATAGCCAGAGTGGTTAAATGATGATAATAATGATAGGTAGTTTTTTTATAAAGTTTTGGGAGTTAACAAATTCCTTCAATACTTACAAGGTTATTTAAATTTCCAAAAGAAGCAGAGATTTTTAGATAAACTGATTTTTAGCAAGGGTGGAAACCTGTATTTAATGTCTTTATTAAAGATGGAGCAATAGAGGAGATAAAGGAATACACCATCTCCAAAAAAATGTTAAGGAAGGAATCTATCTATTAAGGAGAGGCATGTTTACATAAGCAGACATAGCTACATACCAACCAATGATTTATTCCCCAGATGGGGTGGTAAAACAGGGTTTTTTTTATTCAGCTGTATGAGATTAAATCTATGTCAGGACCATCTCCCACAGATTCCAGGCATGGGCAACCAATCAAAAATATTAAGTAATATGTTTTTCACTGGCAATTATCCCAGGTAACATATTCCATTTCTTGACAATGTCAGATAAAGACCAATTAGTAGAGATAGCAAGTAAAGTACTGCTTTTCATCAAGCAGCTTTGAGAAGATTCTCAAAAACATTAATAATAAAATACCACATGGAATAAAATAAACCAGTTTTCTCAAGTTTGAGGCAAGTTTTATCTTTCTTACTAACAAGTCTGTGGTCCATAGTGTATATATGAAGAGAGAGAGAGACTCTGAGAAGTTACAGAACATAGTTTGTAGGAGATAGTCAAGCTAGAAAGGTGCAGAGTCTTCACACTCATGAACTTTACATTTAGCACTGAAATTCATGCTGGTTGTCAACCTTTGGAGTACAACATTATCATTCAAGTAGCTTTTTTAAAAAAGTGGCAGCATCCAGGTTTACCAGGAGATTCTGTATCAAAATGTCTTGAAGGCCACCAAAAAAATATTTCCCCAGTTGATTCAAACTCGGAAGTTTGAGAGTTAATGCCATGTTGTGATTAAACGCATGGATGCAAGAGCAAGGCTGCCAAGGTTCTCATTCCCATTTCCTCTATCTACCAAATGAAGAAAATGAATGAAACTTATTTCATTGTCTTGTTATGAAGATTAAATGAGTTCATGTGTGTAAAGTATTGCCAACAGTTTTTGGCACATAGTAATGTTATATTCATTAAAAAAAAAAAATTAAAAAGGGCCCCAGCCTGGTTCAGTCAGTGGAGCATGAGATTCTTGATCTTGAGGTCGTAAGTTCAAGCTCCACCTTTGGGACTTGGGAGTAAGGTTGACTGAAAAATACTTTTTTTAATTAAAAAAAAAAACCACAGGTAATTTGAGTACCACATATGGTTATCTATTGGACAGCACATGTCTAGAAACAGGAAAGCACGATATTTGAGCCAAAATTCATTATTTGAAAACCTAAAGTTTTAAAATAACAAAAACTTCTTTTTTAAAGATTTTATTTCTCCATTTAAAAGATTTATTTATTATTTTAGAGAAAGTGTGCAGTAATGAGAGAAGGCAGTGGGGGGTAAGGCAGAGGGAGAGAGAATCCTGAAGCAAACTCCCCACTGAGCAAGGAGCCCAAGGGGCTCCATCCCAGGACCCTGAGATCATGACCTGAGCCAAAATGTGATTTTAAAATTTAGATCAGATTCTGAAGTTACGGGGATCCCTGGGTGGCGCAGTGGTTTGGCGCCTGCCTTTGGCCCAGGGCGCGATCCTGGAGATCCGGGATCGAATCCCACGTCGGGCTCCTGGTGCATGGAGCCTGCTTCTCCCTCTGCCTGTGTCTCTGCCTCTCTCTCTCTCTCTCTCTCTCTCTCTGTGACTATCATAAATAAATAAATAAATAAACAAATAAATAAATAAATATTAAAAAAAAAGATTCTGAAGTTACATCTCAGCTCAAGTTTTGTTTTTAACTTAGTTTACTAAAATAAGAATACCTTAAGAGAAATAAAGACTATAGGTCTATGGACATCTTTGAAGAGTCTGGATATAATTCTAATTAAGAAGAGATGATATGCATGTCACAGTCCTGAGCGGAGAATTGTCTTAAGAATTGTAGAAATATTTTTATGCAAGCCTCAATCACTGATTAAATATGCTTATACTTTCTAGGTCATTGTCCCCAGGACTGGCTCTGGCATGAAGAAAACTGTTACCTATTTTCCTCTGGCCCATTTAATTGGGAAAAAAGCCAGGAGAACTGCTTGTCTTTGGATGCCCAGATGCTGATAATTAATAGCACAGAGGATCTGGTGAGTTTTTATGGTTGTATTTAAGGCTGGAGTAGTGCCTTATAGGGAAATTAATCAGGTTTGCATCCTTGGTAGAGGAGTACATGTTTGAGAGTCAGAATACTTATTTTCTAGCCTCATCTGGTTGCCAGTTATGTGCATGACCTTGGGTAGAGAGGTTACATAGTATCTCTAGGCTTCAGTAAACATTTTTGTAAAACCATGGAAAACAAGAGATTTTCTCTTTCAGTTCTTTAGTTTTCTGAATCTAGTCTAAAACAATCACCTGGACTTTATCATCACTTTAGATAAACATTCCTCCCCACAGGAATTCATCCAGCAAGCAAGTGCCCATTCCAATTTCCCATTCTGGATGGGGTTGTCTCTGAGGAAACCCAGCAGCTCATGGCTCTGGGAGGACGGCTCTCCTTTGATGCCTCACTTGTAAGTTTCTATGCTCGTGAAGTTGCCTCCACATTTTATTTTATTTTTTAAAGATTTTATTTATTTATTCATGAGAGACACAGAGAGAAAGGCAGAGACACAGGCGGAGGGAGAAGCAGGCTCCATGCAGGGAGGTTGATGTGGGACTCGATCCCAGGTCTCCAGGATCACACCCTGGGCTGAAGGCGGCGCTAAACCGCTGAGCCACCTGGGCTGCCCCGCCTTCACATTTTAGTACAAAGTCCTCTTGTTGCCAGGGAGAAGCTTGGGGAACTTCTGAACATCTCCTTCTCCACCTCTGTCACACAGAGACTTGCCCATGTAGCCATTCAGACCTTCTCTGGAATTTTCCTTCCACTTTTATCACTGGTTTGAAACTTTAAGACAATGTTAAATTTCTGACACAAGGTGGCAGTAAATCAGTAAATACTTCCCCCTTCCCCCCCTCCTTTTTCCCCTTCCCCACTTGCAGGTTTAGACTCCAGGGTCCTGTTTCCCACGTCTATCCTTCAGGCAGCTGTGCGTATTTACAAAGAGGAGCTGTTTTTGCTGACAACTGCATTTTAAGTGCGTTCACTATATGTCAGAAGAAAGCGAATCTATTGAGAGCACCATGAAGCCAAAGACTGTGGAAGAAGAGAAGAGGGAGAGTTCTCTTCTGGAATTTAAGTTGTTTTTCGTCACTAGGTGCAAACCATGAGAGCCCTGAAAACTGCGTGTTGTTAGTTGACTGCAGAACTTCTTAGCAGAGAGCCTGGGCTTCCAGCTGCCTGGCACCTTGATAGCAGAAATTTGGATTCTGTCTCTCTGTTTTTCACCTAGGCTGTCCCAAGTTTCCCTGCCAGCCCTTCAATCCCTGTTGCCTTTTTTAGTTTAAAACCTTACTCTTCTGTAAGTCTTAGGAGCCCTTTGTACTCAATCCTCTACCTCAGTACCACCTTCCCCTCACCCTCCTAAACCACATAGGAGATGGAAGGAACTTGGAGAACTGGCCCAACCGCAGGCAGAGGGAGGAAAAGGGGAAATATGCATGCCAACAGAGCCCATGAAGGAACAGAAAAGGGGAAAGGCCATACTGGGATCCAGAAACTTGTGTTCTCAATGTTAAAAGCTACCCTTTGTTGGTCTTTTAAATTGTGATCTTTCTCCAGATTACACATGTGCACACACAACACACCCACCCATGCCACATCATCACATTTTGGGGCAACAGGGATGTCCCAGGAGGTAGTTACAAACTGAATGATCTTGCCAGTCAATTAATCACAATTCATTATTAGTTTCAGAATCTGTATTTCTTCACCCTTTCTCTATCAAAGGACAGCTTCAATGCCTTAGCCCTTCAGAATAGTATTTGTTAGAATCACGGGCCTGAGGCAAAAATAGTTTTTTGTTTGTTTGTTTAACTGAAATACACACCATTTGTAGATTTCTTCTCAACTCTGTTGTGCTGTGCTAATGTGGAAACATACAGGGACAAAATATGAAAGCATTCAGTTAAAGAACAAACTGAGCCAGGTATGGAAATAAAGATGAATAGAAACAGATGGAATTAGAAGCATTCCCTTATTTCCAGTATTTCTACTCCCTACTTCCCTTCACAGGTTATTCTACTTTAAAGGAAGCCTTTTTATTTTGTTGCACATAATCTAGCACAGACTTTTTTTGTTTTAAAGAGAAACCTGTTTTGTTCCTAGGAAGACAAAGAGATTTTCTCTTTTATTAACATGTTCATTGAGGTTTAATCAGCATATAACAAACTGAACCTATTTAAAATACACAATAGTTAAGTTTTCATATATATGAACATGTCCTCTTGAAATCACTACCACAATTAGGATAGTGAACATTTCCATCATCTCTCTGACTTTCATCTTGCCCCCCCCCCCCCCCCCCCCCCCCGCCCCATCATGCTTTCTCCTTGGACAACCACCAATCTGCTTTCGGTTTGCGTTTTGTAGCATTTTACCTGAATGAAGTCAAACAGTATGCCTTTTTGTTTATTTTTGGTCTTAGCATAATCATTTTGAGATTCATCCATCTTCTTGCTTGCATCAATTGTTTCATTCCTTTTAAATGTTGAGTATTATTCCATTGTATGAATATACCCAATTTTGTTGATAAATTACCTGTTGATAACCATTTGGTTGTTTTCAGTATTTGTCTATCACAAATAAAGGTGCTAGAAACATTTGAGCGCAAGTCTTTGTATATACATGGCATTTCTGTTGGGTAAATGCTTAGGAGTTTAATGTCAGGATCACTCAATAGGTGTATGTTCAGCTATTTGAGAAATTGTCAAACTATTTTCCAAAGTTTTTCCATTTGATATTTCTACCAGCAGAGTATGAATGTTCCAATCCCACCTATCCTTTCTAACACTTGGTATGGTCAGTCTTGTAATTATAACCATTATCATAGGTGTATGGTGGTATATTGCTGTGGTTTAACTTGCATTTCGTAAGTGAAAAAATAATCTTGAGGTCTTTTTACCTACTTCTATTGCTTATATACTATCTACATATTTTCCTTGATAACGTAATGTACAACTCTTCTGAGAAGTTTTGAGTTGTATGTTTTTTATTGTTACATTTTGAGAGCCCTTTGTATATGTCGGGTAAAAGTCCTTTATCAGATGTCCTTTGATCTTTTTTGTTTTTGTTTTTCAGTTTATGGTTTGACTTTTCATTCTCTGGAAAAGCAGTTTTAAATTTTGATAAAAGCCATTTTCGTGTTTTTAACTGGTGTTCCTAAGAACTTGTTGCCAAACTCAAAGTCACAAAATTTTCTCCTGTATTTTCTTACAGATATTTTATATTTCCAGGTTTTACATGGCATGGAAATCTAGAACTTATTTTGGGTTATGTATTTGTTTTTCAGTCATGTATTAGTCTAAGTCATGTATTAAAGTTCTCTCTCTCTTTATTGTTGTACTTATTTTGCATATGGATATTCAATTGATTTAGCAACATTTGTTGAAAAGACTATCCTTTCTTCACTACATTACTTTTGCACTTTTGTCAACAATCAGTTACCCAAACATGCATGGGCCTATTTCTGTCTCTATATTCTGTTCCATTGATCTCCTTATATATTTTTACAATACGACTATGAATGTTGCAGTTTCTCAAAATCATGCAGTGATAATTCTTCAACGTTGTTCTTTTCCAAGTTTGGTTAATCTATGTCTTTGTATTTCCATGTTAACTTTTGAATCAGCTTATTAACTTCTAAAAACAAACGAGCGAACTGTTGAAATTTTAAATGTGATTATATTGAAACTTTTAGAAAAAATTGGGCAAAATTGTAATTTAAAAAATACTGATTTGTTCAACTAATAAACAAGATATATCTCTCCATTTACTGAAGTGTTCTTTCATTTCTCTAAACAATATTTTATCATTTTCTTTATATAGATGTTTCAAATAATTTTTTTAGATTATCACAATATATTTCATATGTTTTATTCTATTGGAGATGGTATTGTTATCATTTGTAATTTTAATCTCCAAATGTCTCTTGATGGTATATAGAATTATAATAATTTTTTATAATAACCTTAAATCCTGAAACACTTACTTTTTCTAGTACTTTGTTTATGTGTGTGTGTGTGTATTCCATTGGATTTTTTACACAGATAATCATGTCATCTGCAAATAAAAACACTTTTATTTTTTCCTTTCTGGATAATTTTTATTTCTTTTCCTTGCTAGATTTCATAGACTAGATAGACCCTCTAGTAAACAATAAAAGAAAGTGGCAAGAGTGAAAGTCCTTATTTTTTCTTGATCTTGGAAGAAATATTTTGTTATTATCATTTTAATATCTCAAGGATTTGTATCAATGCAATTTCTCTCATTCTTGACATTGTTAATTTTTGTCTTCTTTTCCTAATTAGTTTGGTTTAGAAGAAAAAGTTCATTTTTCTTCTTGTGAAACTTTTTTCATTGAATTTACTTTTTTTTATAAAAAATAATCTATCGCCTGTTTTCTATTATTAATTTCTGCTTCAATTGATATATCTTTTTCTTTCTTCTCCTTAATTATATTTTAATGTCTTCTTCTTTTTCTAGTTTCTTAAGATGAAAGCTCAGTTCAGGGGCACCTGGGTGGCTCAGTTTGTTAAGCATTTGCCTTTGGCTCAGGTCATGATCTCAGAGTCTTGGGATCAAGCCCCACAATGGGCTTCCTGCTCAGAAGCCTGCTTCTCCTCCCTCTGCCTGCTTCTCTCCTTGCCTGTGCTTTCCATCTCTCTGTCAAATGAATAAATAAAAGTCTTTTAAAAAAAGATGAAAACTCAGTTCATTGATTTCAGATTTTTTTTTTAAATGCACTCATATTGTGTTATACATTTCCCTTTAAGCGCTAACTGTAATGGTATACAACAAATTCTGATTTTTTTTCCATATTCATTCAGTGCAAAATATTTCCTAATTTCCCTTTAATTTCTGCTATTTCATAACCCCCTCGGGAGCTTCTTATTCCTGTGTGAAATCTGAAACTGCTCCCTCTTTCTTACTCAAAGAGCAAGAAAGCCATTTCTTGCAAAGAGAGACAGGCTACTCCAGATTGGGAGGTGGCAGGTTTAATAAGCAAAGGGAATTTAGAGACAAGGCTTGTCTCAGGTATCAACAAGACTAGTTAATCCCCTACACACCTTCCAAATGTTAAAAAATTTCTACAGAAGCCTTAACTGGGCTCAATCATGAACACCAGGCAGATATTCTCATTACCACAGCACTATGTCAAGACTATGTCCTTGGAGCAGCTCCTGGTAGTAGGAAAGGCTGACAGAACCCATATTTGGAAGACAGGGGAGGGAACAAGGAACCTCTGACTCCTGGTCCAGCTCATAGGTCAATTGAAGGTCATGTCTTTTTTGATGACCTTCCCCAAAACTCTACCCATCATAACTGGTTCTTAAAATCTCATGTACCCCTTCTTCTGCAATGTGCCATGAGTGGTCAGTATGGAGGTGACTCTTTGGGTAGGTATCTGGCTGCACTGGAGGCAGATACCACAGCAGTAATATAGGTATATGTAAGAGAAAACATAGATTCAAACAATGATTCAAAAAAAAAAAATCAGTGACACATTTTTTTTTCTACCAAGAGACCCATGATCCCAACCACTGATTAACTCATTTTGTTAAAAAATTACCTGTTGATAACCATTTGGTTGTTTTCAGTATTTGTCTATCACAAATAAAGGTGCTAGAAACATTTGAGCGCAAGTCTTTGTATATACATGGCATTTCTGTTGGGTAGAAAAGCCTTAACTGGGCTCAACCATGCACACCAGGCAGATATTCTCATTACCACAGCACTATGTCAAGACTATGTCCTTGGAGCAGCTCCTGGTAGTAGGAAAGGCAGACAGAACCCATATTTGAAAGACAGGGGAGGGAACAAGGAACCTCTGACTCCTGGTCCAGCTCATAGGTCAATTGAAGGTCCCTTAGGGCATTTATTTGTGTTATTCTATCATTTAATAAAGATGATACATTCTCAGATTTATTAAGTATGAACACATAACTTTCTGGGTGGATAACACCACAGGTGCCTCCTTGAGAGACAGTAATAATGTCTAAGGCCATTCTATTTCTGAAGACTCTCATTAGAGTTATTTCAGCATTCAGTAAGGACAGGTTGTGTTGACTATCATTTAAGGCTTGATGGGTGAATTTAGTAAGAGCTTCTTTTTGTGCTGTAACATCCTCTAAACCAATGGGAAGCAAAGATAGTAGCCAAATAATGAATCAGTAGAAGACAGAATGTATCAAAAAAAAAAAAAAAAAAAAAAAAAAAAAAGAAGACAGAATGTGCTCACCTGGCCTTGAGGAGAAGAAAGTTGGCAGTTTTAGGAGCTGACATGTTTGTACATACCTCTGGGTGAAGCAGCGTTGTCAGGCATAAGGAGATGGACTAGAGACAGGATATGCCAGACTAGTACCCTATCTTCTCTCTTTCAATGATGCATGTTCCATTCCATGTATATATTTCAATAGGTCCATCTTGTATCGGGACAACAGAATTTCAGCAGAGATTGAATAGTTTCCCCTCACCCAGAAGGTGCAAAGTAATTCATCCATCTTGGGAGGATGTCTCATTGCAAATTCCAGTAGATATCTTTTTGGACTTTTTGCCCTTAGCAGCATGGAACATTAATCTTTAGTAAGAATCAGGTCAATGACTGTTTCCCAAGACTTCCATACTTTTCTGGGATTTGTGCCTCAGCCAGGGCCCCTAGTCTGGCATATGGAGTGACAGACCCTAGTCGTTGATCATTCAAATGTATTAAAGTCTAGGGTGGTACATTAGCCCACCCAGTCAAGGTGATTTTATCTGGTAATAATTTAATTTGCTGTTTTGATATTTCATTTTTCCTTTCTACCAACCCTGCTGCTTGCCATTTACAGAGGAGATGGAACATCCAATATAAATTCTTTTTGCCCAGTGTTATACATCATGAACTTTGGAATGTGACTCCTCACTACTGTCTATTCATGGTACTCAGCTTCTCTCATCCCCTAATTGTTGCAGCCTGGTTTGCCCAGTGGCAGGGGAAAGCTTGGGTTAGGTCAGACTCAGTGTCCACACAAACCACGGCATATTTAGAACCCTCACTTAGAGAAAGGGAGACAATGTAATCAATTTTTCAATCCCTATTGACTGAGAACTTTAGTGGATGGTCCCAGATTCTTTTGGCAGTTGTCCTGGGCAGTAACAGGATATGCTGTTACTTGATTAACCAAGTCACTACACTTCAAGGGCAATCCAGCATCCTTGACAATATGCTCTCCCACCCAGGCACTGTGGTGGTCACTCTTTCTATGCTCTATCTGCTCCAGCTATTGAAGGGTAAGTAGATAGGGTTGGTAACTGAGCTAGAGTATCAGCTTTCTGACTTCCATGGGTGTCAGTGATTTGTGAGCTGGGGCAGAGAAGACAGTGAAGAGTACCTCAGGCTCTTGCAGATGGACCCAAATGTCTTTTACATATCCTGCCTCCACAAGGGCTTATTTATGATCATTCATCCCCTAGCTTCCCATTGTCCAAGCCATAGGATTATTCCCTCTGGAACAGCCCAACTGTCAGTGCACAGGGATAATGACCAGGACTCATGAGTGATTATCAGACAGACTGCTTTGAGCTCAACCCACTGGTTACTGCACTGGTGGCTGCATGAGAGTCTACCTGGAGGAACACTGTGTGCATCATTAGGAGCTGTTGCTCTAGGAGTATATTGGGTTTCTACCCCCTTCCAGAGCTGGAACCAAAATCCTGGGAATACTCTCCCTATTTTGGGTCTCTGCCATAGTGCTCAACCCATCCCTTCTGGAGTTATACACACATGTAACTCAAATGGTAGCCCTGCTTGAGAGACACCCAGAACTTTAATCTACTTAACTAGAACTTTGGCTTTTTGCTCTGATCCTTAGTCCCATATACACCCTTTCTTTATGAGGCAGCATAAGGAATGGAGGCACTGAGCCAGGTAGAGAATAAAAGTCTTCCAAAACCCCATAATCCCTAGAGAGGGTTGAACCTTATTAATGACAGCTTTTGGGGCAACATGGGTTTTATCTGACCAAACAACATCTAAAACCTGACAGCAGTGCCTGGGCCTTGAATTTTCTATAAGTCCATTACCCATCTTCTCCTTTACAGATACTCCAGGAAAATCTGCAGAGTGTCCTGCAGCAGAGGCAGGTCTTCCCATGTTAACATTGTATCATCAATGTAAGGGGCTCATCTTACTGATATGGGGAAGGAGAACAGGGACAGGCTCCAGCTACTATCCCATGACACAGTGGGGATGTGCAAGCAGCTTCGGGGGAACACTTGAAAGGTTCATCACTGTCCCTCACACATGAAGGCAAATTGATCTTAGTTATCAGAAACGTGTGCTTGTCAAAGTCTTTTTAATGAATCACCCTGAATACAAAATGCTTTCCCAGGATTTTTTAAAAATTTATTTTATTTTTTTGCCAAAGCATCAGAGTAAAACAGTAACTGTTTGAAAATGACAAAAGACTTAAAGATGGCTATGGCTAAAGATTTGATGAAAGTTCATCATAATGAAATTGACAAGGAATTTGGTTATTTCTATGACATACATTTAAAAATTGTGGTTGGTAACATTATACCAGGAGATATCAGATATTAGGAATTTTTTACAAATGTACCCTCAAGAAAGTTTAGCATCACTTTTCAATGCTTCTCATGAAATTTAACATAGACAAAAAGTTACATAGTTGTTAAAAAAAACTTAGCTCTTTTAATAGAGAAGAAAAAAAGAAAAAAGAAGACTCAGTTTCTTAAGTAATAAAAAACCTGATAAAGACAAAACATGGAATCTTTATTTTCAAGGCAGATCATATTAAACGTAAAGGAAAATCTTCATTTATAATTTCATATTCAGAGAAGACCGATAATAAATGAAAACTTTGTCCTCCTACCAGAAAGAAAACCAAATTTTCATTTTCCTATGGTTACTTTTGATATCAAAACTCTTTTTTAAAACAAGCCTTACATAAATCAACTCCAATCTTAACTTGATTATTATTTTCTCAATATTCCTTTTCCAGAAACCTTCCACAACTTTCTAAACCCATTTAGTTGTCATTCCAAAATTCCAGCCATGTGTCGGGTGCCCAGCTTTTCACTGATATTTGTGATCTTTTGGAGGCTATGGACTGGATTTGGGCTAGGGAACTTCTACAGCATTGCATATTTTTAAAAGCCTTTCTCCCTCTTTTTTTTCCCTTCAGTCTCTTTGGGCAATAGTTATCTCCTGGGTGTTTACATTTCAAAGACACGGTAAGATTTACAACTCAAAAGGACACTGAAAGAATGTAAGCTTTCTCTTGGAAGTTTTGGGGTAATTGCCATTTAAAATTTTCTTTGTATAAAGAATCCCAAGTCATGGGGTATCTTATCCTTTCCTTCATCAATCACCATAATAGCCTCCTCTTCATTTTTATCACTTTCCCAGAAATTCACCTCTTAATCAGGCTTTGTCACCAATGCCCGGATCTCAATCAGTAGCAGCCTGCACCCTCCTAGTTTTGCAAAACAGTGGGCTAAGCACTCCAATTGATTATCCTGCTCCCCCACCTTGGCTGCTGGCCCTCAAGCCAGCGGACTAGTGGACACCCACACATCCTCTTTAATGTCAGCTCTAATTTCTAACTCAAGTTGCAGCCTCTAGTTGGGCATTTGAGGCCAGCTGAGCTGCTCACAGTCAAGGCCAGCCCACTGCGGCAACCATAGGTTCCTCCTTCCCTTCTTTGCCAGAGCGTGATATCCACAGTTTCTCCAATAAGCACATTACAGCAGCCAGAGCTTACGGGGTGTCTCTGTAGTCAGGCGGTGGTCCACAACATCTGACATGTGGATAGAAGACCCCACATAGAAGTCAATGGATTCCCTGAGGGTCCCTCTTGCCTGTGGTTTGTTTCTTCAGTCTCCTGGCTAGCTCTACAGTTGTTGGTTTGAAATCTTCTTGGGAGTTTCCTCCACGTAGTCTGAAACCAGTTTAATAATGCTTATTAATCCTCACGCCTACCAATTTAAAAGTTTATGTAGAGACCTTAACTAGGTTCAATCACATATGCTATACAGCCATTCTCAACACCACCTCATCATCTCAAGCCTATGTCCTTGGAGCAGCCTCTGGGAGTGGGAAAAGCAAGAGGAATCCACATCCAAAAACAGAGAAGGGGGTAAGGAGCTTCCCAGAGGTTAGTTCACAGGCAACCTGGCAATTACTTTTTTGTTTTTTTCAAAGACCTTCCCCAACAACCTCTTTGATTAATTGCTTATTCAGGAAAGTGTTATTCAGTTTCCAAATATTTGGGGATTTCCAGAGATCATTGTGCTATAAATTTTCAATTTAATTCTATTCTGGACAGAGAACAAACTTTCTATGACTTGATCATTTAAATTTATTGAGACCTGTCATTAAATTTGTCATGTGTACCTAAGGAGAATGTGCATCCTTCAGTTAAACGGAGTGTTCTAAAAATGTACATCAGATATAAGTGGTTGATGACTTAGTTCAAATCTACTATATCTTGATGATTTGGAAGCCAATTGTTTCATTAATTGAAAAAGAAATATCTAAACCTCTGACCATAATTACAGTTTTGTCTGTTCCTCTTGTAGTTCTATCAGTTTTTGCTTCATATATTTTAAAGCTCTGATAATAGATACATAAATATTGTGGATTGTTATTCCCTCTTGGTGAATTAACCTCTATATCATTATGAGATGAACTTCTTTTTTTAAAAAAAGATTTTATTTATTTATTCATGAGAGACACAGAGAAAGAGAGGCAGACATAGGCAGAAGGAGAAGCAGGCTCCCCAGGGGGAGCCCAATGTGGGACTCGATCCCAAGACCCCAGGATCACAACCTGAGCCAAAGGCAGATGTTCAACCACTGAACCACCCATGTGCCTCGAGATGAACTTATTTATCTCTGTTAACAATGTTTGCTATGTATCTATCTGTCTGAAATTAATATAACCATATAGCTACTCCTGGTTTTCTCTAAGTAATGTGAACATGATATATCCTTTTCAGTCCTTTTACTTTTAACATATTTTTTCTATATATACTTAGAATATGTTTCTTTTACGTAAAATATAATTGAGTCTTGCTATTTTATATAATTTGACAATTTCTGTCCTTTGGGTGTTTATTTATATTTATTTATTTATTTATTTATTTATTTATTTATTTATTTATTATTGGTGTTCAATTCACCAACATACAGAATAACCCCCAGTGCCCGTCACCCATTCACCCCCACCCCCTGCCCTCCTCCCCTCCCACCACCCCTAGTTCGTTTCCCAGAGTTAGGAGTCTTTATGTTCTGTCTCCCTTTCTGATATTTCCCACACATTTCTTCTCCCTTCCCTTATATTCCCTTTCACTATTATTTATATTCCCCAAATGAATGAGAACATATAATGTTTGTCCTTCTCCAACTGACTTACTTCACTCAGCCCTTTGGGTGTTTAAACCATTTACATTTAATGTGATTTTGATATGATTAGATTTAAATCTTTCTAATATTTGTTTTCCATCTGTCTCAACTTACCTTTGTTCCCTTTTCCTTTTCCTGTCCTCCTTTTTTGTTTTTTAAGATTTTATTCATTTAGTTGAAAGAGAGAGAGAGAGAGAGCACGTATGCACACAGGTGGGGGAAAGGGCAGAAGGAGAGGGAGAGGGCAAGACGCAGACTCCCTGCTGAACTCAGAATGAGGAGAACAAAGCCTGATGCGAAGCTCAATCCAAAGATCCTGAGATCATGACGTGAGTTGAAATTAAATGCCTAGCAGATGAGCCACCCAGCCATCCTTCCCTACCCCCTTTTGTATTAACTACACCATTTTTATCTCCCTATTCTCTTATCAGATTTTTCTCTTCATTTTGTAACTTCTATAGTTGTTTCAGTATTTATTATACACATGATAACTTATTATAGTTTACCTCGAAGTGATATTATATAATTTGATGTTTAGGAATAGAACCTTACAGCAGTATACTTCCATTTCTCTTCTCCTATCTGTCATGCTGATGTTATCATACATTTTGTTTTTGTATTTGTTATAAACCAAAATACATAGTTATTGTTTTTGCTTAAGGAGTAAACCATATTTTTTTTAAAAAATATTTTATTTCTTTATGAGAGAGAGTTTGTATGTTCAGGGGAAGGTTGGGGAGAGGGAGAGAGAATCTCCAGCAGGCACAGGGCTTAATCCCACAACTCTGGGATCATGACCTAAGCCAAAACCAAGAGTTGGCTGCTCAAGGGACTGAGCTACCCAGGCACCCCAAGAGTAAATCAGCTTTTAGAGACATTTAAATAATAATAAAAAAAAACTATGCACTTACCCATGTAATTACTATTTCTGATGCTCTTCATTTTTTTTTCTAGATCGACATTATCATCATGTGATATTTTCATTTGTCTTGAAAGATTTCCTTTGTCATTTTCTGTTTCAAAGATCTGCTTGTGACGAATTCTTTTTTGCTTTTTGCTCAATATTGGCAAAATTTAAGCTATTAAGTTATTAACTATTCAAATATGTATTCTGCTTCACCCTGGACCCCTCTCTCACCCTGGACCCCCCACACACTGTTCAGGGACTCCAATGACATGTATATTAGGTGACCAGAAGTTATCCCACAGTACCCTAATGCTTCTTTCTTTCCTTTTTTCCTTCCCTCCTTCCCCCTTTCCTTTCCTTCTTTCTTTCCTTGCCTTTTAAAGTTCTTTTCTCCCATGTTTCACATTTGATAGTTTCTATTGTTATATCTTCAAGTCCATTTATCTTTTCTGCTATCAGTCATTAATATCTTCCAGTGTGGTTTTCATCTTACACTTAATAGTTTTCATTTCCAGAAGGGTGCTTTGTTGTTGTTGTTTTTAAAGATTTTATTTTTACATAATCTCTATACACAAGGTGGTGCTCAAACTCACAACTCAGAGATCAAGAGTCATATGCTCTATCGACTGAACCAGCCAGATGCCCTTATTGCTTTTAAAAATATTTTCCATGTCTTTATGCAGCTTTTTAAATATATGAATGTATTAAGAACATATTAGCTATTTTCATTTGTGCACCTTTTAATTCTAACTATTTTAAGTCTGTACCTTTTAGTTCTAACCTCTGGATTGGTTTTGGTTATTTTTTTCCTCACAATCTCATCTCCCATGAGGGTCATGTTTTTCTTTTTTTTTTTTCATTTCATTTTTTTTTCTTAAAGATTTTATTTATTTATTCATGAGAGACCCAAAGAGAGAGGCAGAGACATCGACAGAGGGGGGCCCAATTTTGGACTTGATTCTGAGATCTCAGGATCATGCCCTGATCTGAAGGCAGATGCTCAACCATTGAGCCACCCAGGCATCCCTAGGGAGTCATGATTTTCTGACCCTTGGTATTACAGTTAATCTTCATCTGAAAGCCAGACATTGTTAATTTTACCCAAGTCAATGGTAGATATTTTTGTATGCTAGAAATATTCCTAAATTTTATTGTGAAATGCATTTAATTATATAGAAACAGTGTTATACTTCTGGTTATTCCTTTTATGACTGTTGGGCAGTGCCAAGGAAGTTTTCATCCTGGAGTTAACCGTTCTCCATAATCAAGGGGAGATTTTCTAAGGATTCTTCTTAGTGATCTATGAACTGTGCTCTTTCCCAGGGTGCTGTTGAGAAAGGGCACTATTGCTTAGCCTAGGTGAACACTGCGTATTACTTCCCCTGTTCTTTTTGGAGGATTCTTTTTCCCAGTTCTCCAGCAATTCCTTACATGCATGCTCTGATTTGTCCCCTGCTGATTGCTCATGGAGGACTCTCTGCAAATGTCTTGGGTTCTCTCTCTGTGCAGCTGATGGGGGAACACAGGGCTAGCTGAGGACAAAGCACAATCCTGGGGCAGCATATTGAGAAGTCCTTGAAATAAACAGAGGGACATTCCTCTACAGACTCAACTGCCTTGATGTTCATACTTTGCTAAGGGCAGAAGGCAATCTTAGCCCAACCCCAGGACCCTGTACGTCTACTTTAACATATAAAAATTAAAAAAAAAAACATATAAAAATTGCTTTAGAAGTTTCCTTTATCACTGAACCCCCCCCCCCCCAAGATACACGCTGGCAATCATCCCCCCATGCACATGGCCCACTGATATACATCTGAAGGCTCTCATGACTCAAGTTTTATTAGATGGTAATAAGTGACCTTTTCCCAATAATAGCTAGCCCCCTCAAGGTCTTGCAAACCTGGCTTCCAAAATTCCTTAGAGAGTACAGTATTCTCAAACCCCTCCCAACTCCCAGGTATATAATCAGCCACCCCTCACAGTCCTGGGTCAGCAGCTCTTCCTGTGCATGGGTCCTATCCCTATACTTTAAAGAAACCACCATTTACACCAAAGATGTCTCAAGAATTCTTTCTTGGTCATTGGCTCCGGACCTCAGCCCATCGGACCTCACCTATATTCCAAAACTGCATCACTGCTGTTTTCTTGTGCTCTTCCCTGAACTCCTGCTGCCTTTGTCTTTCTCAATTCAGGTTTTTTCTAGTGTTGTCCTCAGTTCCTCTTCCTTGTGTGTGGCCTGCAAACTGTAAACATGACAGGCTGGGGCAATCACAGAACTCACCTTGTTTGTTTTCCATCTCCCATGAATCATGGCCCCTTGTTGTCTGATAAGCGATGTTTTAAAAATTGCTGCTTTA
This sequence comes from Canis lupus familiaris, assembly GCF_011100685.1. Taxonomy (NCBI): domain Eukaryota; kingdom Metazoa; phylum Chordata; class Mammalia; order Carnivora; family Canidae; genus Canis; species Canis lupus. Next base: position 10,293,739 of record NC_049248.1, on the reverse strand, counting down.
TTATTTGCCTGCTTTGTTTGTTTCAGGCTTTCTTTCTTTTTTTTTTTTTTTTTTAAGATTTTATTTATTTGACAGAGAGAGAGAGAGCATAAGAAGGGGGAGTAGCAGAGGTAGAGGGAGAAGAGGGAAAAGCAGGCTCTCCATTGAGCTGGGAGCCAGACTCAGGGCTCCATCCCAGGACCCTGATATTATGACCTGAGCCAAAGTCAGACACTTAACCAACTAAGCCCCCTAGGTGCCTCTGTTTGTTTCAGGATAAAGGTGGGTTTCATAATTAAGTACTTATGTTTTTCCTTCTGTTGGAGCTACTGATATCTCTGAACAAACATAGGTTGAGCTGAATGGATCTCTGGAAAAAAAAATTCTAGTTCAAGACCAGAACATGAATTTCTTGCCTCTGTTTCTAGCAGTTTCCATTTCAAAGCTGATGACAGAGCTGTCCCTGTATGCCAAGCCGACAGTGCCTATGAGTCACCGTCCAGTCACACTTGCTATTTCTGTCTCTAGTTCTTACAGGCATCGGTGGTTTGTTTTCCTGAACCTTAGATTTAGAGGCAATTGACCTAATCTTATCAATTTTGGGGATCTCTCTCTTTTACTTAGTTTACATTACTGTTTCTTGATCCCAGTCATCAAAAACACATTCTTATCCTAGTTATTGTTTAAATCAATTTAAACAATAAAGTTATTGTTAAACCACTACAGCTTTTGGTCTGTAGCCTATTTATGTATAACCTGAAAGCAAAGGCTGGTTTTTACATTTTTAAAACTTTATTTAAAAAAATATGCAGCAGAGACCGTAAGTGATTTAAAGATTTATTTATTTATTTTTATCCATGATAGACAGAGAGAGAGAGAGAGAGGCAGAGACACAGAAGGGAGAAGCAGGCTCCATGCGGGAGCCCAACACGGGACTCGATCCTCGGACTCCAGGATCGCTCCCTGGCCCAAAGGCAGGCGCCAAACCGCTGAGCCACCCAGGGATCCCCCTGTAAGTGATTTAGAGTCTAATATTTACTCTCGTTCTTTGCAAAAAAGTTTGTTGAATCCTAATGTAAATAACTTATTATTTATGCCATGTTTATTTCTCATCAAAAAAGTGCACAAGGCCCCTGAAATTGGACTACCTAAGGTCAAATCCTAGTCTATTACTATCTCTGTTGTCAAAAGCAAGTTTTTAATATCTTATTATCTTGATTTCCTTAACTGAACTCTTTAATTGGATATCTTATTACCTTGATTTTCTTTATAGAAAGATATGAATCATGCTAGTAACTCATAGATCCTCATATCACATCTAGTAGCTCATAGATAGATAATTTAATGGGATAATGTTTATACAATTCTTCATATAGTGCCTAAGATTTGTTAAGAGATCAATAAATGTTAGCTATTTATAGTATTAGTTCATTTTCTTCCTGTCTTTATAAAGTCCTACAAGTGTTTCTGTTTTAAGAGTAGGTCTCAACCTATTACAACAAATTGGCCAAATAACAAGACTTTCTTAACCTACATTTAATGTGTTTGTAAGTATTATTTAGAACTTTTTGTTGTTGTTGAAATAGTTGCTGTGGAATGTACCCTGACTTGGCACTTGTTTTCTTATCCATAACAAAAATTACCGTTCAAAGTTTCTTCATTTCTACTTTGTAGAGATTCTTCTGAGAGAAGGGCTCTGCAAGGCATTTGGATCAGTATGAGAATAGATGGTATTTAAGTGAATATTATTTCAAATACTGGGTTACCTTAGAATATTTCAGTTAAGCTGTGCTGGTTTGGAAACATGAGCAGAGTCTGCATGCTTTCCTAAATGTATCATTTAAGTTTTTACATTTTCACAAGTAAAATGAGCAAATTTTAAATGTCCAATCTTCATATGTGCTTTCTTTGCACCTACATTTACTTCCAACCTCTGCCTCTCCATGACCATTTATTCTCATCCTCAAAGTATGCATGGTATTAACCTGTCAAGGATTCCATGGACCAGAAAATTGATGGACCACTAGTTTCCTGGGAGCAAATTTTTTAAATGAGAGAGAAATAAGTGGTTCTGAGCATTTGCACAGTTGGGAAACTCAGAATTCTAAGTAGAAGTATTAGCCATTTGGCTTGTACCTGGACCATAAGAAAATCTAAATTATTAAATTGGCTCTTGGTTAGAACATATTTAAACTTAATGGTCCATGTTATATGTCAGTGAATAGTTACATGCTTCAACTCTTCCCTGGTTCTTTTATTCCATTAAGAGCACAGCTGTCAGATAATATATAACTCTACCATTAGAGAGTAGACAATCCAATAGTAGTATAAATTATTTAAGTTCAGTAAAGCAGCCTTTAAGACTGATTGCAGAAATCTACCTGGATATTTTCATAAATGTCAAATGATCTGCCTTTGCTAAGCTCTTTTTTCTGAGATATATAGGACCAAGTCTTTTATTTCTTTATAACAAATCTTGAACTTTAACAAAAAAATTTAAATGAGTATTTTTAAAAAAATATGACCATAATATTAAGCATGTGTATTACATTTTGGAAATAATGTAGGATACCTACTTAATATATAATTTTAAAATAGCTAATTATATATTTCAGTAACTTAATTACCAAAATAACAGTATTGGGATATTTTGTTTGCTCCAAGTTATTCTAATTTACTTTCACAGAGAAATGTGGTTTAAATCTTCTTCTCATTACTTTTTTCTTTTTTTCTTTTTTTGGTTATTCATTCATTCAACATCTCTCTTGAGTGCCTTCTTTCCTTAATACTAACAGCATAAATACTAATGGATATACACAGAGCCTATTTTCATGATGCTTACAATCTAGTGTGGAGGAAGAAAGTCAACAATTAAATAAAAAATAACTACATGTATAAAATTTTATTCATTTATTTAACATGTGCGAGTACAACTTTGGACTTTAGGAATTAGTAGTGAGCAAGACAAGGTCCCTGCCCTCTGGAAACTTATGATGGCCAAAAATTAAAATTTAGTGGTGTCTGGGTGGCTCAGTTAGTTAAATGTCCCACTCTGTTTCAGCTCAGGTCATGATCTCATGGGTCATGAGAGCTGGGCTCCGTGCTCAGCTGGGAGTCCACTTGAATATTGTCTATCTCTGCCCTCCCCCTCAACTTGTGCTCTCTGCTTACTCTCTAAAAAATAAATAAATCTTTTTCAAAAATTAAATAAACATATATGGCAATAATATATATGCCTTTAAGCAGAATGAAAGTCGTATTTTTATTATGAATCAAGTAAAGCCTGCAGAAATTCTTCAGTTTTACTCATGAGTGAATAAAATAGATTAACTTTCTCTAACTTGTCTTGAAATTCCTATTGAAACCAGCAGATGGCACCATCACCTCGTTCATTCCGGCCTAATTTTGCTAAATGTTTTTAATTTACACTGACTACTCAGATCACACACCCCAGGGAATCTGCTTTTAATTTTTAGTTATCCTATACCGCTCTCATTCGCCATCCAAGGTTCCCAACAGAGATTTAAGACCCATCATCCCCATATTACTGGTGAGGAAATAAGCAGGAAAAAAAATTAAACGACATATCTAAAGTCAATCAGTGACAGAACAGGAGCAGCCAGGCACCATGCTGGGAAAAGGTCACTTATTACCGTCTAATAAAACCTGAGTCATGAGAGCCTTCAGATGTATATCAGTGGGCCATGTACATGGGGGGATGATTGCCAGCACGTATCTTGGGGGGGGGGGGCGGGTTCAGAGATAAAGGAAATTTCTAAAGGAATTTTTATGTTAAAAAGTAGACTTACAGGGTCCTGGGGTTGGGCTAAGATTGCCTTCTGCCCTTAGCAAAGTATGAACATTGAGACAGTTGAGTCCATAGAGGAATATCACTCTGCCTGTTTCAAGGACTTGTCAATATGCTTTGTCCTCAGCTAGTCCTCTGTTCCCCCATCAGTAACCTAATGCAAATAAACAAATAAACATACAAAAAATGTCTCCCACTTGAAAATGACACCAACTGTCCTTGTTTTCCTTTGTTCTCCACGGAAAATTTAAAGACAACTTGGTCGTGATTTGGGACTAGAAATTAGGATTGCCAATACTTGGGTTCTTTCAGAAGGTATATAATTGCTTGTTTTCTTTTTTCCCCTTAATTAGACATAACTCTGGAAACACCATACTAGACATTGGACAAAGAATGCCTATAAAGACAGAATTCTTGTATTTTTGGAATTTATAAACAAGCTGGACAATAGATTTGGATAATTTTAGGCTACATGTGAAGGTGCATATATACATTTTACACATATATTATTACTTTTAAAAGTTTTTAAGTAATTTATACATTGACCTAAATATATTTATTGGTAACATGCAATGAATCAGAACCTAGTGAAAGGAAAAAAAGAAGAAGCTAGTGTAAGTTTTTGAACTATTTCAATGAACAAGACAAACAAAATTCTGAACTCATGGAGCTTACAAACGTGAACAGGAGGAGTCTAATTATAAAGATGAGTGATATTCAAATAGTGTGAAGTGCTTTTGATGAGGGAACAGAGGACTAGCTGAGGACAAAGCATATTGACAAGTCATTGAAACAAGCAGAGGGACATTCTTCTACAGACTCAACTGCCTTGATGTTCATACTTTGCTAAGGGCAGAAGGCAATCTTAGCCTGACCCCTAGGCCCCTGTGAGTCTACTTTTTAACATATAAAAATTCCTTTAGAAATTTCCTTTATCTCTGAAACCCCCTCTTCCCCCTCCCCAAGATATGTGCTGGCAATCATCCCCCAAGCACAAGGCCCACTGATATACATCTGAAGGGTCTCATGACTCAAGTTTTATTAGACAGTAGTAAGTGCCCTTTTCCCATCAATAGCTAGCCCCCTCAAGGTCCTGCAAACCTGGCTTCCAAAATCCCTTAGAGAGTATGCTATCCTCAAACCCCTCCCAACTCCCAGGTATATAATGAGCCACCCCTCACAGGCCCGGGGCAGCAGCTCTTCCTGTCCATGGGTCCAATCCTTGTGCTTTAATAAAATCATCTTGCACCAAAGATGTCTCAAGAATTCTTCTTGGTCGTTGGCTCTGGACCTCACCTATATTCCAAAACTTTATCACTTTGAAGATAAAAACAAAAAATAAAAAAAACAAAAAAACAAAAAAACAAAAAAACCTATTATGATGTAATTCAGAATAATTTAAAGCACCCTAGTTGTATTCTACTGTGGAGGCCGAGAAAATTAAGGCCATTCCACCTTAAGTTCAGTGTTAGCACAAGTACAGCCATCCCAGGCCCCTGTGAATAGGAGCTGAACTTTACCTAACTTCAGTTAAGCCCCATATTAGAATGAGAACAGGGCTCAATGCCCTTGAAAGCCCCATATCAGCATGTAAACAGAACTTGAGAAATTCCTCCACCCCTTCTGGAGGTCCCCTAGACCAGCCCATAAAACTAAGCTGGAACCTATCTCGGGGTCCAAGTCCCTGCTCTGCTGTGTCGGGTATACTTGGACCCAAGCTCGAACTTGTAAATAAACCCTCGTGTGTTTGCATCGGTGTCGGTTCCTTGGTGGTTTTTCAGGTACGTAATCTTGGGCACAACACTACTTCTGCCTGGGTAGAAGTAGCTGGACTAGAATCAACCCGGAAAGACTGCCCAGAGAGAATGATGTTTGAACAGAGAACTGATTATCCAGAAAAGTCTCTCATTCAGAGTTCTGAAAGAAAAGCATGTAGTCAAAGTGTAGACAGAAGCAAATTGGTGTATTTGCGTGATAAAAGAGAAGGCCAGTGTTTAAGGACCTGAACAGAGACAGGGAGATGGTTAGGAAATAAAACTAGAAAGATAGTCTGGCATCTGATTATTTAGATCCTCACAGGGCCGGAAAATATAGCCAAGCAGGTGATGTGGGGAGTAGTGAACTATCTGCAGAAAATTAAAAATATAACAAAATTTATTAAGAGTCAGTCTACTTTTTATTATCACCCATAATCCTTAACAATGCCAATGATAAAATATTCCCGGAAAATATCTTTTGTGATTTTTTTTGTTTAGTTTTAAATTTTTATGGTTATTATTTAGTTTTAGAACTCTGTTTATCCATTTCTCTATACAATAAATTCTTGTTATTCATGGTAGTTACAGTCTGTGAAGTGTCAGAGAACACCAAATAATTATTGCTTCTGTGGGAACTACAGGGTTAGGTTTCTGTAATGTCTGATGACAACAATTTCTGTCAACAGATTATTACATAACCTTGTTTTATATACGTTTCTGTTTCAATGCCCATTAGCAAATATATGTTGATTCATTAACATTGATCTCAGCCAACAGCACTATAACTCATGCCTGAATAAAGCTTACCTAATACACATATTTTCTTTGTAAGGCACATCAGTCTTCTTGAGCTTAGGAACACCAGACTGTACTTCAGCACTATGTTTGAGGGCATTTTAGGCAGTGAAGTAACCAACAAAAAGTCAAAGCACACACACACACAAACAAAAAGCACTACAAAGACAGTGAAAAGGACATTTCTTCTTCAGTTAGGAGAGCTGGAACAAGAGGGCAGTGTCACTTTGTTCAAACTCCTCTGAAATCAGGCATGTTAGGTTGTAGGGGCCAGAGTAAGTTACTCTCGGATTGACCACTCTGGCATAGAGATTATTCCCAATTAAAAGTCATCAAAGCCCAGCAGACTCAGGAAAAACTCTGCCTCTCCCACAGCTGTTTAAATTTACATTGGAAAGGAGAGCCTGCCACAGGCAGGGGAGTATTAATAGAGACCAACGCTCCCTTTACTAAAGGAATTTATCTACTTAATAAGGCAACCTTGTTTTCCCAAACATCTCCTTTCCCCTTCCTGCTAAAGCCCTTCCTTCCCTTGGTGTCCTAGGACCTGTCTCCCTCACCATCCCACATCAGCTTCTTGTTGTCTCCTTTAGAATCTCCTGTCCCCTCTGTACACCTATTACATTTGATTTCCTCCTGTTAGTTCATCTCCTGTCAGTTTGATTCTAAGTCCAGCTAGAAGAACCTTAGGCAGGAAGAAGATCTTCCTTTCTGACAGTGGGTCTCCAACTTTTCACCGTTCTGCGCATGCCTGTGAATGATCATGAAAGAGCCCTGATTGATTTGGGATTATGATTAAATTTTAGCACTTAAGCAAATTTGCAATCCTGGAATCCATGAATAATGAGGATGGAGTTATCTCTGTGTATATCAATATATCTATATGTTCTTCAAATTATCAGGTTTATGTCTTTTTTCCTTTTGTAAGTACTGTATTCTACATGGAAGTTCATTCACAGAACTCCTAGTTGTTGTGGAACAATTTGGAATGGTTTGGAATTACTGAAATTCACTCAGTACCACTTGGTTTGCATTGCTTGCATTATAGAATGAGTAATTTCTGTGTTTAAAGTGTAGATTTGAAATCAATATCGATAGCATTGCACAGTGATTATCAAATCAAAAAGACAAAATTTGAGCTACTTTCTCTTCATTCTATGTGACAGTTTGCAATTTTTATTTGTCCTTATACAATATTTCAACTGCAGAGAAATCTGAAAATTACTAAAATTGATCCTGAGAAAATAAGGACATGGACAATATTGTAATTTCTGGAATCACTGTGAAATAGGATTTTTGTAAATCTTTGCCACATATATACTATGTATAAGTCTTTTTCTCTTTACATATCTGTGGCTTCGGTTAAAGAATTTTAAAAATTAAGTGAAGAAAAAATTATCTTAAATCAATTTTGAGCAAAGATGAATTGGTGTGTCTGGATACATAGTCAATACTTAACACAAACTTGTAAAAAAGATTAATTTTGACAATATCATTAACAAATTTGGAAAAGGTTAAGGAGCTCAAACAGAAATTGTAATATTATTTATTACTGTGACATACCTATATATAGGTATAAATTCCCCTCCCTTTCAAAAAAGGCATTAACATAATTGATAAGATTTTATCCATTGATTTAAGAGTGGTTTGTACAATATTTATTTTTACTTTACTATACATATTTATACACACATTTTAATTTCTTTTGACATTATTTTATATACAACTTTTTAAAAGAAGATTAGATTTAATTTAATTTATTTGAGAAAGAGAAAGAGCATGCACACAAACTGGAGGAGGGGTAGAGGCAGAGAATCCCAAGCAGACTCCATGCAAAGGTGGAGCCTCACACTGGGCTTTATTACATGACCATGAGATCATGATCTGAGTGGAAACTAAGTCATCTAACGACTGAGCCACTCAGGCACCTCTATTTTATATCCAACTATCAACAAAAAATATTCACTATGTACATTTGTTTTCTGACCTTTATTATCATTCATTCTATTTCTTTTTTTTTTTTCATTCATTCTATTTCATAATTATTGCTGAAAACTACTTTGTTGTGTAAAGGAGAGGAAAGTAAAAAACAAAAATAAAACAAAACAAAAATAACAGTCTGGGTCTTAAATATGTTAGGTACACTGCTGCTCAAGAACTCAAGAATTAGTGAGGAAAACACTTACAAGGATCTAACAATAAGAAAATGACACATAAATTCATCTCTTTCTTAGGGAAATTGGACATTTCAAATACATGTGTCATAAGAGAGTGATGTATATATACTGAAACCATGAAGCTACTGGAGCAGAAGGGTAGCGAGAGCATAGATTCAGAAAAGAGAAAGTGGATTGGGAAAAAGAGTTGAAGGCACATTTTAACCTGAAAGATTTACTGATTGTAAGGAGAGCTTTGTACCTCACTTATAATAAGCATTAAAACTGGAAAGAGTAGTGTGAATAAAGCAAAGGAATTTTTATGGTCCACCCAAGCCAGAGGTAATTAAACAATTTAAGTAATTTTTTGTCTCCTTGTTCTCCAAATATAATGTGAAATTGAGTAGAATGGGATTGGGTCTCATGCTTCTTTGTATCTAGGCTTCTGAGAATATGGTAAATGTTTAATAGATGTTTAATTGCTTAATGGATAGAAAGGGAGGGAGTGGCAGAAGGATAGAAAGAGGGAGGAAAAGAGGGTAGGAAGAAGGAGACCCAAGTTAGCATTCAAATTAGAGATGAAATTTGAGGAATTTTTTTTTTTTTTTTTACATTGTGAACATTATGGGGAAGGTACTTTGAGATACTGTTATTTCCTAAAGACAATATTTTTTTTCTACAACAGTTTTAAGTGAATGCTAATTTGTTTTTAATAATCTTGTTTTCTGTTTAATTCATTTATTCATCTATTTATGTCTATTTTTATTCACTTATTTATATAAATTTTCCAAAAAGTCACACTAAACATATGTCTCAGGCTCTCCTGTGTTTCATTTTGCTGGTTTAACAGTCATTCTAGTAAACCTAACAAAATAGATATTTGTTTAGGAAAGATATTGTTTTTGAGCTTTAATTCTGGGATCAAACACTACTTTTGACAACAGCTAAATATATGTAGAAATGAAAACATGACCAGGCTGATTCAGCTATTCTGAATGTGGTGCCTTATTGATGTAACATTTAATCTGACTCTTGATTCAACTAATTATAATTTTAGTTTATAAAATGTTTTTCATTTTTAAGAATTCTTTTCAGATTCTTCATTTTTCTTTTTTTCCTTTTTTTTTAAAAAGATTTTTTATTTATTCATAGAGACAGAGAGAGAGGGGGACAGAGACACAGGCAGAGGGAGGAGCAGACTCCATACAGGAAGCCGGACGTGGGACTCCATCCAGGGTCTCCAGGATTGCACCCCAGGCGGCAGGCGGCGCTAAACCGCCGCACCACCAGGGCTGCCCAGATTCTTCATTTTTCTTTCAAGAAAAACTTGCTGTATCAATGCAATTTTTCATCAAATTTAATTTCACTGACAATATGAATTAGATATTTGTTGTTTTTTGTTTTTGCTGTTATTTGTTTGTTTGGGTTAGATTGATTTGTTTTCCACCTTTTTCTTACATTAATATTTAACAACAGGTATTTTTCTGAATGTATAGATTGCTCTCCCCACTGCCTCCTGTCCCTTGAAATACTGATTTTTTTTTCTAGTTCATCAATGATTTGTGTAATTACTCTTCAATTGTTTTAATCCCAGAAAAAAAAGAGAAGACTAAGGTTTGTATTTATTGAACATCTCTTTGACAACATAGTGAGCCAATTCTTTTTGTACAATTGTGATTAAATAAAGGAAGAGGTGCATAGAAAATAAGACTTGTTACACATAATTCTCCCAGTGGGGGGCCTGGATTGACACTATAAAGCCAGCTTCTTCTTACTGCCTGGAAGGTGCTCACCTCATTACTGTTCTGTTAGTAGGCTGACCTTTCTTCCTTAAACCAGATATGTAATCTGTGAAAAATCCCTAGTTTTCCAAAAACTTCATTAGAGAACCAAGAGGCTGATGGACAATTGAGATTACAATCCACGTGACTACTTTGCAATATGTTTATAAAAAGTTAGCAAAACTTTCGTGACAGGCCCAAGTAAGGGGGAGAAACTCATTTACTCTCCATTGAACCTTTTTATTTTGGTATGTGTTAGTAAGAACTGCAGAGCTCTTGGTCTATAACATCTCCATCCAAACTTCTGCACAAAGAGATGACATCATCTACCATGGCTTCTAGCACTTTAGTGTCCCTAGAATGATATTGAACTCTGTGAAATGCCTGCCTGAGAAAGCTCAGTGCTGCCAGGAAAATTTACTGTTTATTCCAATCAAAACTTGGTGCTAGACAGGTCTCTAAATCCCCTCCAAGAGCAGTTACCTTAGAAAACTTGCAATTATAAGCCCTTTCTCTGACCTTTGAAAAGTAAATCTACCACCTGAAACTATTTCTTCAAGAACCTCAGAGCCATATCTCTGAAATGCAAACATTCAGGAAGTTGAGATAACTCTCACTATCCCAGTCCCTGTGAGGGGATGAGGCTCTAACTTCAGTGGGGCATCTCCTTGTTTCAATATACACCTCTGCCATGGTCATTGCCGCGGTCATAAAGATAGGAGAAATTTATTTCTCTCCTAGATAAGTACAAACTAACAAATCTTCACATGGATTAACACCCCTTAATACCACTCAGTGTCTTTCCCTTACCATACCTTTTAAAAGTTTTTAGTATTTTGTTTTGGGGAAGTGGTCTCTCTTTTCTATTATAATAGTATTTCATGATGGTACCTGTAACGCTATCATGAAATACTTTTCTATTGTAACATTATCACTGGTTGAAATCTGTCCTTGTTGCTTTAATAAGTGTCTGGCTTCATTTCAGATACCTCCTTCATTCTGCTTGCTTTATAGTCTTGTAAGTGGGTTGGGTACCTTTCTAGTTTCCAGTAATGATGTTTTCCCTATCAATTAATTTGGTTATTTTGCATAGTATTTCTGTCCCAGAATTCTTCATAAGCTGACACACTAGTTTCTTTTTGTCTTTGGGAGTTATCTTCCAAGATCCCAGTGGATGCCTGTCCACAGATAGTACTGAACCTTATATATACTGTTTTGTTTTCTTTTCTTTTTCTATACATACATACCTATGAAATAGGCCTTGTGACATAGGGTTAGGCTACTATTCGACTTTCTGACAATACATCAGGAGGATCATCAGCTTCCTGACAGCAGTTGCCTGGGGATAACTGAAATCATGGAAAGCAAAACCGCAGATAAAGGAGGGGGGGTATGTATTTGTTATATGAATGTATGAAAAGATCACGTATTTTGCAGCCAGAATATGCCTTGGTTTGATTCTTTGCTTCAATATTTTTATTAGTGTCTCAACACTGGGTAAGGGACTAAAATTTCTACATCTTATTTTCTTCATTTGAAAATAAAAATATATATATACCATTAGACTTGTTGGAAAATTGAGACTGAATGAAAAAAACATGTGCAATGTGTACTATCTGGCTCATAGTAATTGTTCAATAAGTAATTACTACTTTGAATTATCAATCCCTGGCAAATCCTAAAGAGATTTGTTTCTCCTCTCTGTTGTTACAATGTCTCCTTATAGCATCCTTCAATACCTATCTGTAGGTTTCCTCTCTTAGGCAATGAGATTCTTTATAGATATGTTATCCTTATATCACCGGCTCCTGCCAGTTGAAAGGATGGGCTTTTGATAAATGTTTGGTGAATGAATGAGTACATGAATAAATTAATGCATGTGTGAATTCATGCTTCATTTTTCTTATGTTTGGTCTGAAACAAAGATTTATGTGTTGTGCTGTCTTACAATTTTCTTAAGAATCATCCGTCTTAGAAACAGGATCTAAAGATACAAATGGGAACTTATAGCATAGTTTTCATTTCCTGCCTTTGGCTATATCTGATTGGACTGCTTACTTAAGCTCAACCTGTTAAAACTCAGTAAATGACTACTCCACATGATTTGACTCATACATCCTCTTTTGTCCACAGGCAGTTGTCTTAAAAAAAAGAGAGGGAAGAGTTCTCAAATGCTGTGTCAATTCAGGAACTCAGTAGAACAATGGAATACCATTCTGGGGTAGAAAATTTGGATGAAGATGGTTATACTCAATTAAACTTCCACTCTCAAGGCATCACTGGGCGACCTGTGGTCTTAGAAAAAGGTATCTTTTCTTTCTGCCTTCAACATTCTTGTTCTCATTAACTAAAATACTTATCTGGAGGAAATTTGAGACACTTATGACTTGTAGGCTGAAACCCTTTTAAAAGATTTTCAGAAGTCACTGAAGATATTTTGAAATATCTTTCCTCATGGCAAGCATTTGGTGACTAATTATTAGAATTTAAATTAATTATTAAGATGGCAGAAAATACAATTTCTCTGTCCCATAGGAATAGACACCTCAGCAGTAAGGAACTATAAATAAGTTTGATGAAATGCAAAGATGAAAGAATTTCAACAGGAATGACTTGTTACTTGTTTGTTAGAAAGGAGTAAATCATAGAATGGAAGTCATGGAAACTTAAAGAAATATATATGAACAACATCAGGATATGTGAGATAAGAAAGAGAAGAATGAAAAGAAAGAAGATAAGTGAGGGAAAAAAATGGTGATTTTGTAGTAAAGAGACTTCAGAAGTCATAGGGTTTGGAATCATGAATCTGATGTGTTCTTTGGCATAAGATGTTGATTTGGATTTTTTTTTTAATCAAATGGGAATCCTTTGTATACTAGTGAAGGAAAACATATGTGCTAAATGACAAGATTCATTTGTAGAACATGACTCTTAAACACAATAGAAAAGGAGTAAAATAGGGATGCCTGGGTAGCTCGGCGGTTGAGAGTCTGTCCGCCTTCAGCTCAGGGCGTGATTCTGGGTCCCACATCGGGCTCTTTGTGAGGAACCTACTTCTCCCCTGTCTGTGTCTCTGCCTCTCTGTGTGTCTCTCATGAATAAATAAATAAAATGTTTGAAAAAAAAAGAGTAAAGTATGGAGAAAGGCATTACAAGATGTCTCTCTTCATTGAATGAGTCATGTAGTTTCCTCTATGGTTCTCCTATTTGACAATTCTCTGATATACTTGTACTGCTTATTCTCAAAGACAGAACTGTATCCTTGATACCACGGAATTAACATAAAGTGAGTTTCTGGTTATCAAGAGAAAGATTATTCACAAGATTTGACATGAGAATTTGCTTTCTTCTGCTTTATGGTAACCTGCATTGCACAATTATTTGCCCTTTACCACTTATGCAATTCTTTTCTTGCTCAACCAGCTGAGGAGGACTAGAAAAACTGGGTGATGCAAGAGGTAGGGAGGCAGATGTATGTTTCTGCATATTTGTTGACCAACAATGAGTTAAGTATAATGTACTAGTAGTCTCCAGACTAGGTGCTTTATGTGTTAGCTCATTTAGTTCCTACAATGATCCTCTGAGGTATTATTACCTCAGTTTTTTTTACAAAAAGAAATAAACAGAGTAACTCACCCAAGGTTATACAACAAATAAGTGAAAAGAGAAGGTTGTCCTTAGTGTCCAGTGCTATTTCTCCTAAATAAAGCTGCCTTTTATAAAAATGAGTGGGATTTCAGAAACTCTGGTACTGTCAGGACCTCTAGACATCAATGTGAACCTGAAATTAGGAGTGTGCAGGTATCAGGGCACTGTGCTGAAATTATAGTTCCAGAATCTGAAGAGATATACTAAACATGAGGGAAAATTCAGATAATCCTAGATGACTAGATTATCTGTTTATCAGTGATTAGTATTTCACTTTAGAATTTTCTAGATTTTGATAAACTGGAGAACTGAAGTGCTTTGTGATTTATCATATTTCTTCATTTTAATTTCTGTTCCCTCTGGCTTCCTAGTAACTTGTGCTACCTCTTCTCGTTGGCGTCCCATTGCTGTGACTTTGGGAATTCTATGCTTGCTAATGCTAGTGATAGCTGTGATACTGGGTACCACAGGTGAGTATTGATACTCAACAACAACACCACTACCACCAACAGATATTTGTAAGTATTTATTATGTGCCAGGCACTCATTTAAGAGCTTGAACAGTCATAATCTGATTGAATCTATGTTAAGTTTGAATCAGTGTTATTAATTCTCATTTTATTTGTAAGAGAAGTAGAAGTGGGTATGGTGTATTTTACTTTTACTTTTCTAGGGTCATAAACTAGTTAATGGTAAGACCATAACTAGAAATTTAGGCAATATGACTAAAAAAATGCATGCTCCTTTTTTTTTTTTTTTTTTTAAAAGGAGAGAGAGAGAGAGAGCCAGCATGCAATGCGGGAGGGGTGAGAGAGAGAGAATCAAACCTGCTCCACCATCAGCACAGAGCCTGACAATCGGACTCAGTCTCAGGGCCCTGAGATTACGGTCTGAGCCAAAATCAAGACTTGGAGGCTTAACCAATTGAGCCACTCAGGAGCCCCTAAAAAAATGCACATTCTTAACTATATTTCTTTACTATCTTCCCTGAACAGTTGTTTCAAAGTTGTGAAATTCCTAAATATACTAATGGAAGGAAACCATTGGAGGTGAAGAAGGAAGTACACTATAGTGCTTATCTTCCTAATTAAATAAATTCTTTAAAGGGACTATGAATTATTTTTATAAATCTTATGATTTAGAGAGTTTTATACTTGATCTTTAATCTAAACTCCTCTAAATAATATCAGGAATTACCTGAGGTACTTACTAAATAGATATTTTTTGATGGGTGAATGAATTCCTTTAGATTTTTTTTTTCTTAGATTTTTATTTATTTATTCATGAAAGACACAGGGAGAGAGAGGCAGAGACATAGGCAGAGAGAGAAGCAGCCTCCATGAAGGGAGCCCGTTGTAGGACTCGATCCTGGGACTCCAGGATCACACCCTGGGCTGAAGGCAGGTGCTCAACTGCTGAGCCACCCAGGCGTCCCTCCTTTAGATTTTCTATATCACACATTCTATTGTCAATAAAGTATTATTGTGTCTTTGGAGTCTTCTCAAGGACCTCTCCCTCTCTCTCTCTCTTTCTTTTTGTTTTTTTTTTAGATTTATTTATTTATTTATTTATTTATTTATTTATTTATTTATTCATGAGAGAGAAAGAGAGAGAGAGAGAGGCAGAGACACAGGCAGAGGCAGAGGGAGAAGCAGACTCCATGAAGGGAGCCTGATGTGGGACTTGATCCCGGGTCTCTAGGATCACGCCCTGGGCTGAAAGCAGACGCTTAACCAGTAAGCCACCCAGGTTTCCCAAGGAGCTCTCATTTTTAAATAACAGAAGAAAGATAAATGATTTATTACTATTTCAAATCTATCTTGGCTCCAATTGATGCCTCTTACTTTCTCTTTCATACTCATTCTTCTCTATCTGCTTTATTTTTCTCTTTTTTACTCACCATCATGGAAGTAATTTTTTCTTTCCATCTATCTATTATTTATTCTATCATCCATCCATTTATCTATATATCATCTATTTTTACCTCTCAATCAGCACTGTTATCTATTTATCAATAATCAAAAGTATACCCCTGGGATCCCTGGGTGGCGCAGCGGTTTGGCGCCTGCCTTTGGCCCAGGGCGCGATCCTGGAGACCCGGGATCGAATCCCACATTGGGCTCCTGGTGCATGGAGCCTGCTTCTCCCTCTGCCTGTGTCTCCGCCTCTCTCTCTCTCTCTCTGTGTGACTATCATAAAAAAAAAAAAAAAAAAAAATTTGAAGATTAAAAAAAAAAAAAAGTATACCCCTCTGTATTCCAACAAAAATATGGATTTTGGAATTATCATTTCAAATATAGTAGAATGACTTTTTTTTTTGTCACTATAATTGTTGTTGATAAATGAAGCTTTTTGGAGATTCAATTCAGGCAGCAACCCATTGAAGAATGACAACTTTCCATCAAGAAATAAAGAGAACCACAGTCAACCCACACAGTCATCTTTAGAAGACCATGTGGCTCCTACCAAGGCTCTCACAACCACAGGCAAGGGCAGGATTAAAAGCTGAATGTAATCCTTGATCTAGGATGGTCAATTACTGGGGCGAAGGCCTGAGTTAGGGTGGGTACAGGTAGTGCTTTTACATGTAAGGATTGTGCATTCAAGGAAAGCACATATCAGTATTATGTGTATGCCCCTGTCATATATACAATAAAGTGATATAAATATCCCAGGCATTGGGCAGCCATTTCTAAATTGGATTTTTTTCTTCAAATCAGTAACTAATTTATCATTCTCCACCTTTTTAGATCTATAGGAAATTGTATAATTTGATGCAAAGGAAATGTACTCTCTCCTTTGAGAACTGATATTTTAAAGTAACACAGATAGGATAGGAAATTAGATGTCAAAAAGGAAGAAAGGGAGAGAAAAGGAAAGAAGGGAAATGTGCTAAGAATTAAGAATTGTATGTTAATTATACACATACAAAAGATATAGACCTAATAGACACATTCCTGAAAACTCTGGTTATATTTGTTTTTCTTTAATTATATAATTTCATTAATTGATTTCAATTTTATACACAGTTGACCTTTATTCCTAATTGCATCATAACTATGACAATATTTTAACTTCAGTTTTTCATCTCTGAACCCATACGTCCTCACTATTTGTATCAAGTAGCTAAAGATACAAAACAGAGATACTCTATCATGTGAATAACTGCTCTTATTTCTTTTTTGAAAAATTACATTCTTAAATGGATCTCGTACCTCTAAAATAACATGAAATTACTGTTTATCTTGAAGATTGATTTTGAATTGATTTATTTTAAGAATTATCATGAAGAAAGGGAATTCTGGACTGAATGTGAAAGAATGGAAGACAGGCCAAGAAGGAAAGAGGGTTGATGGTCTTAAACAGTGTTTATATACTCTATTTTCATATTTTAAATGAATGAGGGCATTTCAATGTGATCTCTTCTGTAAAAATCATATCCCTATAATTTGAACTGAAAATGGAAAGTATTACTGGCAATTCATTGATTACTAAGTATCCTCAGGATGAATGTGCTTGAACTGAAGGAGCAAATTGGTATGATATGAACCTCATTGTTTACTTTTGATTTCCAGGAGCTTTTTCCAGCTCTTGTCCTCCTAATTGGATCACACATAAGAACAACTGTTACCTATTTAGCACATCATTAGCTTCCTGGAATAGAAGTAAAAGACACTGCTCTCAACTGCACTCTAATCTCCTGAAGATAGACACTGCAGAAGAACTGGTAAGTGTATCCTTCAGTTATAATTACCTGTGATCTATGTTAAGCAGAAAAATAGAGGTAGAGGGAGAGATGGAATCTCAAGAAGACTCTGCACTGAGTGCAGAGCCTGATGCAAGGCTCGATCTCAAGACCCTGAGATCACAATCTGAGCCAAAATCAAGAGGCAGATACTTGAGCAATTGTGCCACCCAGGGGCCCCCATATGTTTCACTTTAAAACAAATCTATTCAAACACACTCCAAATTTTCAGGACTATAAC
The DNA here is from genome assembly GCF_011100685.1 of Canis lupus familiaris. NCBI lineage: Eukaryota > Metazoa > Chordata > Mammalia > Carnivora > Canidae > Canis > Canis lupus. The sequence goes on along the minus strand of NC_049248.1, from coordinate 10,275,829 downwards.
AATCAGGCCACTACTCATTTTTGTGGGTTTGAATTTCAATTCTTAAATTTGTGGAGGAAAATAGAAAATTCTCTTCCTTGTCATCATTATTATCAGGGAAAATAGCAACAACAATCATATACATTTATAAATCATTTACTCCTTCTAAGATACTGGGAAAGACAAAGAGGTTTAAAAAGGAACCTTGCTATTTCAATGCTTATATAGTTTGTAGGAAGAAACAACTCAACAGTTGCCTAAAGTTAACAACTGGTATTGGCAATAATGACAAGAATTCAGAGAAAGATCCGTGGGTATATAAAGTTTTACATAAAAAGTGGGACTTATCACGCATTGTAAATGAAGGGTATAACTCAGTTGGTCTATAAGAAGGGATTAATAGTCAGGAAACACTCTACACTATAAACCTAAACTCCTATATTTACTTTCGCTTCCTCTCAAATTTTGTATTTCTGTCATGTGTTACCCAACAGTTGTAGCTTGCAAGAAAATGAATGGAAGTAGATTATGACAAAGAAAGAGAATGACATCAGAAGTATGTCTGGCTTTTCAGTGTTCCTGTTATTTGTCAGCAATTTAAATGTCATCATTAAATCTCAGGCTACTTATTTATAAAACGTGCACTGGAACTAAGTTATTTTCATATTTTTATCTAACTGCAAAGCATTCCTTGACAAAAGTGTTATAAATTCATATATTCAATTTGAGAATATAGTGGCCTGTTGTCCATGAAAATTGCTTAGGGACTCTGTTACTCTTAGATCTTGTCAGGCAGGTTACATGGAGGCATTAAAATTTTGACATTATGGATCTATTCTTCATTGGAAATTTAAACAATAGTGATTCTGAAGAAATAAAATATACTCTGACACACTCAATGGATTCAATAATTGGCACTTCTCCCTAGGTTGATGCCAGGGTATGTATGCATTCTTCACCAGGGTAATTCAACCTGTTGTTTCTTTCTCAATGTCTGTAAGAATTCTTATCTCTATCTTTTTATCTCTATCATCTCTGTCTGTCTCATTGTCTCTGCCACTCTTTGACATGCATTTGTATTTATGCTTTCCTACAGGAATTTATAGTAAGACAAGTGTCTTCTCAACCTGATAATTCATTCTGGATAGGACTTTCTCGCCATCAGACCGAAGGACCATTGCTGTGGGAGGATGGCTCAGTGTTCTCATCGAACTTGTAAGTATCTGGGAAGACAAAGCTTCATCCCCTTTCTCAGAAAGCTAAGAGAATGCCAAGAAGTTAAGAATCTTATTTGTGGGCCATTTATGAGAAAGGAAGAAAGAAATGGTGACAGAGAAAAAGAGTGAATGGGGGGGGGGGCGAAGAAAAGAAGGTAGAGGAGAACTTTATAGTCAAAACGAGTTGAGTGATGATCTAGTGCTGTCATCACAAATGTTCTTCAGCTTTCTTACAAGGAGGGCATCTGGCACCTATTTGAAGTAGTCCAGTTGGGAGCCATCACTGTAAGTATAAAACTGTGATGAGGAGAATGACTTTGGAGTCAGTTCTCAGCTTGAGACAACGATTGGTCTACTCTGTGTGAAATTGGATAAGTTACACTGTTTATCTGAGCCCCTCTTCCTTCATTTGTAAGTGAGAATAAAAATAGTACTTATCTGTTTGGATTTTAAGATATAAAGGAGATAAAAGTCAAATCACTTAGCATAGTGTCCTTAGCATAAGTGATACATGCTATTATTAATTTTGGAAGCAACCACATTTCACATTTTATAAGGTTCTTTTAAACATATTTCTCATTTGCATAATTATAGATTCTCCCTTATTGTATGTGGATCAGTTAGGGTTAGAGAAGATATATATAGATCTCCTATTGGTTCTAAAGGACACTGACTGATCCATACACAATGAGGAATAATTGACACATGGAGATTTATTATGAGGAATTGGCTAGCATGATTATGGAGGCTAAGGGGTCCCACAATCTACCATCTGCAAACTGGTGACCCAAGGAAAGCCTTCAAATATGAAGGGCTGGGAATCAGGAGAGCTAATGATGTAAAACCCAGAGTTCAGGTAGAAGATGAACTACACTGAGATGTCTCAGTTCACAAAGTGAGGCAGGAAAAGGCAAATTCTTCCTTCTGAGACCTTTTTGTTCTATTTAAGCCTTCACCCACGTTGGGCTGAGCAATCTAGTTTCCTGTGTCCACTGACTCAAATGTTAGTTTCACCCAGAAACACCCTCCAGACGTAATTAGTAATAAAGTTTAATCTGGGTATGGCTAGTCAAGCTAACACATAAAATTAACCGTCACAAAGTATTGAGATTTTCCTCATTGTAGTTGTCATTTATTTTCTTCTTTATATCTGAAGAATATGAAATTAAATTCTTTTAAAAAATTTCTATTATGAATGTGTGTGTATCCGTGCAAGTGCCTCTTTTTTGTTGGATTGTTTTCCCATTATTCTCAGTAGGTGTGCTTTCCAATTCAATTTCTGGCTTTGTTGATTCTCTTTCCTCTGTGTCTTTTTTTTCTTTAAAAAACTCTTTTATTTATTCCAGTTCTCATCTTTATTACTTCTTTCCTTTCAATTTCTTTGTTTTGAATTTGCTATTCTCTCTCTAATTTCTTGTATGGATGCTTGACTCTTGAAATCTCCCTTTCTTTTTCTCAAGTATGTTCATTTAAGACTATAACTTTAATGTATTTTTATTGTCATTCTGTTCAAAATATTTTTAATTACCATTGGGAGCTGTTCTTTGACCTGAGTTATTTAGAAATGCATTTCTTAATTTATAAATATCTATATGTTTATCCCTTTGCTTTAGGTTTCAGCTTAATTCCATTGTGGTTGGAGAATATACTTCCATGTGATTGCAATTCTTTGACATTTATCTGCTTCTTCTTCCCCTACTGAAAGAAGTATATGATTCTAGTTACAATTCTGTAACTAGGGGATCCCTGGGTGGCTCAGCAGTTTAGCGCCTGCCTTCGGTCCAGGGCGTGATCCTGGAGTCCCGGGATCAAGTCCCACATCAGACTTCCTGCATGGAGCCTGCTTCTGCCTCTGCCTGTATCTCTGCCTCTCTCTCTTTCTCTCTCTCTCTTTCTCTCTTTGTCTCTCATGAATAAATAAATAAAATCTTTAAAAAAAAAACAATTCTAACTATTTTGATGTGCTGATGCCATATTAGGCACATATAGATTTAGAATTTATATGATCTACAGATGTATAGCCCATTCAAAGTACTTTTTCTTTTCTGTCTTTCTTCTTTTTGAACTGGTTAGTGATTTTATTACTCCATTTTTTCTTATATTTAAAATTTATTCTTTACTAATTTTTTTGTACTTGCTCTAAAGATTACAACACCTATTCTTCACTTATCAAAGTCCAATAGTAATTAATTTTTAATGTTCTTCCTGGGCAATATAAACACATTAGAATATTCCTTTAATCTGTGCTCTCCCTCCTCGATTTATATGCTATTATTTTTGTGTACTTTAAGGATCTCACATCTTTTCCCACATTTTATTTTATTTTATTTTTTTATAAATTAATGTTTTATTGGTGTTCAATTTACCAACATACAGAATAACACCCAGTGCTCATCCCGACAAGTGTCCCCCTCAGTGCCCGTCAGCCATTCACCCCCACCGCCCGCCCTCCTCCCCTCCCACCACCCCTAGTTCGTTTCCCAGAGTTAGGAGTCTTTATGTTCTGTCTCCCTTTCTGATATTTCCCACACATTTCTTCTCCCTTCCCTTATATTCCCTTTCACTATTATTTATATTCCCCAAATGAATGAGAACATACACTGTTTGTCCTTCTCCGATTGACTTACTTCACTCAGCATAATACCCTCCAGTTCCATCCGCGTTGAAGCAAATGGTGGGTGTTTGTCATTTCTAATGGCTGAGTAATATTCCATTGTATACATAAACCACATCTTCTTTATCCATGCATCTTTCGATGGACACCGAGGCTCCTTCCACAGTTTGGCTATTGTGGCAATTGCTGCTAGAAACATCGGGGTGCAGGTGTCCTGGCGTTTCATTGCATCTGTATCTTTGGGGTAAATCCCCAACAGTGCAATTGCTGGGTCATAGGGCAGGTCTATTTTTAACTCTTTGAGGAACCTCCACACAGTTTTCCAGAGTGGCTGCACGAGTTCACATTCCCACCAACAGTGTAAGAGGGTTCCCTTTTCTCCGCATCCTCTCCAAAATTGTTGTTTCCTGCCTTGTTAATTTTCCCCATTCTCACTGGTGTGAGGTGGTATCTCATTGTGGTTTTGATTTGTATTTCCCTGATGGCAAGTGATGCAGAGCGTTTTCTCATGTGCATGTTGGCCATGTCTATGTCTTCCTCTGTGAGATTTCTCTTCATGTCTTTTGCCCATTTCATGATTGGATTGTTGGTTTCTTTGGTGTTGAGTTTAAGAAGTTCTTTATAGATTTTGAAAACTAGCCCTTTAACTGATACGTCATTTGCAAATATCTCCTCCCATTCTGTAGGTTGTCTTTTAGTTTTGTTGACTGTATTCCTTGCTGTGCAAAAGCTTCTTATCTTGATGAAGTCCCAATAGTTCATTTTTGCTTTTGTTTCTTTTGCCTTCGTGGATGTATCTTGCAAGAAGTTACTGTGGCTGAGTTCAAAAAGGGTGTTGCCTGTGTTCTCCTCTAGGATTTTGATGGAATCTTGTCTCACATTTAGATCTTTCATCCATTTTGAGTTTATCTTTGTGTATGGTGCAAGAGAGTGGTCTAGTTTCATTCTTCTGCATGTGGATGTCCAATTTTCCCAGCACCATCTATTGAAGAGACTGTCTTTCTTCCAATGGATAGTCTTTCCTCCTTTATCGAATATTAGTTGACCATAAAGTTAAGGGTCCACTTCTGGGTTCTCTATTCTGTTCCATTGATCTATGTGTCTGTTTTTGTGCCAGTACCACACTGTCTTGATGACCACAGCTTTGTAGTACAACCTGAAATCTGGCATTGTGATGCTCCCAGCTATGGTTTTCTTTTTTAAAATTCCCCTGGCTATTCGGGGTCTTTTCTGCTTCCACACAAATCTTAAAATAATTTGCTCTAACTCTCTGAAGAAAGTCCATGGTATTTTGATAGCGATTGCATTAAACGTGTAAATTGCCCTGGGTAACATTGACATTTTCACAATATTAATTCTGCCAATCCATGAGCATAGAATATTTTTCCATCTCTTCGTGTCTTCTTCAATTTCTTTCAGAAGTGTTCTATAGTTTTTAGGGTATAGATCCTTTACCTCTTTAGTTAGGTTTATTCTTAGGTATCTTATGCTTTTGGGTGCAATTGTAAATGGGATTGATTCCTTAATTTCTCTTTCTTCAGTCTCATTGTTAGTGTATAGAAATGCCATTGATTTCTGGGCATTGATTTTGTATCCTGCCACGCTACCAAATTGCTGTATGAGTTCTAGCAATCTTGGGGTGGAAGCTTTTGGGTTTTCTATGTAGAGTATCATGTCATCGGTGAAGAGGGAGAATTTGACTTCTTCTTTGTCAATTTGAATGCCTTTAATGTCTTTTTGTTGTCTGATTGCTGAGGCTAGGACTTCCAATACTATGTTGAATAGCTGTGGTGAGAGTGGACATCCCTGTCTTGTTCCTGATCTTAGGGGAAAGGCTCCCAGTGCTTCCCCATTGAGAATGATATTTGCTGTGGGCTTTTCGTGGATGGCTTTTAAGATGTCGAGGAAAGTTCCCTCTATCCCTACACTCTGAAGAGTTTTGATCAGGAATGGATGCTGTATTTTGTCAAATGCTTTCTCTGCATCTAATGAGAGGATCATATGGTTCTTGTTTTTTCTCTTGCTGATATGATGAATCACACTGATTGTTTTACGAGTGTTGAACCAGCCTTGTGTCCCGGGGATAAATCCTACTTGGTCATGGTGAATAATTTTCTTAATGTACTGTTGGATCCTATTGGCCAGTATCTTGTTGAGAATTTTTGCATCCATGTTCATCAGGGATATTGGTCTGTAATTCTCCTTTTTGGTGGGGTCTTTGTCTGGTTTTGGAATTAAGGTGATGTTGACCTCATAGAACGAATTTGGAAGTACTCCATCTCTTTCTATCTTTCCAAACAGCTTTAGGAGAATAGGTATGGTTTATTCTTTAAACGTTTGATAGAATTCCCCTGGGAAGCCATCTGGCCTTGGACTCTTGTGTCTTGGGAGGTTTTTGATGACTGCTTCAATTTCCTCCCTGGTTATTGGCCTGTTCAGGTTTTCTATTTCTTCCTGTTCCAGTTTTGGTAGTTTGTGGCTTTCCAGGAATGCGTCCATTTCTTCTAGATTGCCTAATTTATTGGCGTATAGTTGTTCATAATATGTTTTTAAAATCGTTTGTATTTCCTTGGTGTTGGTAGTGATCTCTCCTTTCTCATTCATGATTTTATTAATTTGAGTCTTCTCTCTCTTCTTCTTAATAAGGCTGGCTAATGGTTTATCTATCTTATCAATTCTTTCAAAGAACCAACTCCTGGTTCTGTTGATCTGTTGCCACAGTTCTTCTGGTCTCGATTTCGTTGAGTTCTGCTTGAATCTTTATTAACTCTCGTCTTCTCCTGGGTGTAGGATCTATCTGCTGTTTTTTCTCTAGCTCCTTTATGTGTAAGGTTAGCTTTTGTATTTGAGTTCTTTCCAGTTTTTGAATGGATGCTTGTATTGCGATGTATTTCCCCCTTAGGACTGCTTTTGCTGCGTCCCAAAGATTTTGAATGGCTGTATCTTCATTCTCATTAGTTTCCATGAATGTTTTTAATTCTTCCTTAATTTCCTGGTTGACCCTTTCATCTTTTAGCAGGATGGTCCTTAACCTCCACGTGTTTGAGGTCCTTCCAAACTACTTGTTGTGATTTAGTTCTAATTTCAAGGTATTATGGTCTGAGAATATGCAGGGGACGATCCCAATCTTTTGGTATCGGTTCACACCCAATTTGTGACCCAGTATGTGGTCTATTCTGGAGAAAGTTCCATGTGCACTTTAGAAGTATGTGTATTCAGTAGTTTGGATGTAAAGTTCTGTAGATATTTGTGAAATCCATCTGGTCCAGTGTATCATTTAAAGCTCTCGTTTCCTTGGAGATGTTGTGCTTAGAAGACCTATCGAGGGTAGAAAGAGCTAGAGTAAAAAAAAAAAAAAAAAAAGCTAGAGTGAAGTCACCAAGTATAAGTGTATTATTATCTAACTATTTCTTCACTTTGGTTATTAATTGATTTATATATTTGGCAGCTCCCACATTCGGGGCATATATATTGAGGATTGTTAAGTCCTCTTGTTGGATAGATCCTTTAAGTATGATATAGTGTCCCTCTTCATCTCTCACTACAGTCTTCGGGGTAAATTTTAGTTTATCTGATATGAGGATGGCTACCCCTGCTTTCTTTTGAGGACCATTCGAATGGTAAATGGTTCTTCAACCTTTTATTTTCAGGCTGTAGGTGTCCTTCTGTCTAAAATGAGTCTTTTGTAGACAGCAAATAGATGGGTCCTGCTTTTTTATTCAGTCTGATACCCTGCGCCTTTTGATGGGGTCATTAAGCCCGTTCACGTTCAGAGTTACTATTGAGAGATTTGAGTTTAGTGTCATCATGATATCTATTCAGTCCTTGTTTTTGTGGATTGTTCCACTGAACTTCTTTTTAAAGGTGAATTTTAAGAGTCTCCCTTAAAATTTCTTGCAGAGCTGGTTTGGAGGTCACATATTCTTTCAGTTCCTGCCTGTTTTGGAAGCTCTTTATCTCTCCTTCCATTTTGAATGAGAGCCTTGTTGGATAAAGTATTCTTGGTTGCATGTTCTTCTCATTTAGGACCCTGAATATATCCTGCCAGCACTTTCTGGCCTGCCAGGTCTCTGGGGAGAGGTCTGCTGTTACCCTAATACTCCTCCCCATAAAAGTCAGGGATTTCTTGTCTCTTGCTGCTTTAAGGATCTTCTCTTTGTCTTTGGAATTTGCAAGCTTCACTATTAGATGTCGAGGTGTTGAACGGTTTTTATTGATTTTAGGGGGGGATCTTTCTATTTCCTGGATCTGAATGCCTGTTTCCCTTCCCAGATTAGGAAAGTTTTCAGCTATGATTTGTTCAAATACATATTGTGGCCCTCTGTCCCTTTCGGCACCCTTGGGAACACCACTTAAATGTAGGTTTTTCTTCCTCAGGCTGTCGTTTATTTCCCTTAATCTATCTTCATGGTCTTTTAATTGTCTCTTTTTTCCTCAGTTTTCCTCTTTGCCATCAACTTGTCTTCTATGTCACTCACTCGTTCTTCCACCTCGTTAACCCTCGTCGTTAGGACTTCTAGTTTGGATTGCATCTCATTCAATTGATTTTTAATTTCTGCCTGATTAGCTCTAAATTCTGCAGTCATGAAGTCTCTTGAGTCCTTTATACTTTTTTCTAGAGCCACCAGTAGCTGTATAATAGTGCTTCTGAATTGGCTTTTTGACATTGAATTGTAATCCAGATTTTGTAACTCTGTGGGAGAGAGGACTGTTTCTGATTCTCTGTTTTGAGGTGAGGTTTTCCTTCTAGTCATTTTGCTCAGTGCAGAGTGGCCAAAAGCAAGTTGTATTGGGAAAAAGAGAGGAGAGAAAGAAAGAGAAAAGGAAAAAAAAAGGAAGAGAAAAAGAAAAGAAAGAAAAAGAAAGGAAAATAAAGGGTGGGGGAAGGAAACAAATCAAAAAGCAAAACAAAACAAACAAAAAAACACGGGGGAGTATCTTCTGATTCTGTGTACTTAAAGTCTCTTGGCTTCCCCTGGAACTTGTCCGTCTAGCTGGTCTTCTGGGGGAGGGGCCTGTTGTGCTGATTTTCAGGTGTTAGCACTTGGGGGAGCTGCTGTGCTCCCTGCCTGGTGCAGGGCTCAGTGGGGGTTGTTTACCCCGTGAGGCCCCACGAGGAACAACCGCAGTGGCGAGGCCAGCTCTGGAGCCGTGGAGTCAGCTCCTGCAGTAGCTCCAGAGCTCTCCCTCTGCAGGGCCTGGAGGCTCCGGGCAGGGCCGCTGATCTGCTCAGCTCGGGGCAGGAGCGTCCTCGCTGTCCTGGGCCCTCCCGGCCTCTGCCTGTCCCGGGGGAGGCCAGATCCTGGCTGTGTCCCGGCGCCCTGCCGGGGCCTGCGCTATTGGATTCGCGCTCCCGGCCTGCAGCCCCCTCCGTGGAGTCGCCCCCGAGCCCCCCGAGCCCCTCCGAGCTGCTCCCGCCCCGCAGCCCCCTCCCCGGAGCCGCCCCCGAGCCCCTCGAGCTGCTCCCGCGCTGCAGCCCCCTCCGCGGAGCCGCCCCCGAGCCCCCCGAGCCCCCCGAGCCCCTCCGAGCTGCTCCCACCCCGCAGCCCCCTCCCCGGAGCCGCCCCCGAGCCCCCCCGAGCTGCTCCCGCCCCGCAGCCCCCTCCGCGGAGCCGCCCCCGAGCACCCTGAGCTGCTCCGGGCCCCGCCGTGCGCGCTGCAGCCCTTAGGGAGCTCGGCGCACTCTCCCGGGGCGCAGGTGCCTGTTAGTGTCCCCGGGAGCCCGAGCGCATCCCCGCCCTCCTGGGTCCTGCTCCACCTCCCTGCGAGCCCCTTTCCCCCGGGAAGGTCGGTGCAGCTCCTGCGTCTCCGGGACGGGGCTCTCCTGTCCTGGGGACACTCGCCCCGGCCTCAGCCCGGCTCCTCGCGGGGTCCCTCCCCCTTGGAGGCCTTTTGTGTCTTTATTTCTTTTTTCCGTCTTCCTACCTCGATAGAAGCACGAACTCTTCTCACTGTGGAGTTCCAGCTGGTCTCCCTTTAAATCTCAGGCCAAATTCGTAGATTTTCAGGATGATTTGAAGGTTGTCTAGGTAATTTGGTCAAGACAGGTGATTTGGGGTCCCTGCTCTTCCGCCATCCTGCCCCTTTTCTTTTCCGACATTTTAAATCTCTACAACTGGCACCTGTCTTACAACTACTGGCCTTTTATAATCACTGTAGGTCTGAACTGAAGTTGAGCTCTGTCAAGAAGGATGAATGTTCATTTCTGCTGGTCAAAGTGAGGCACCGTAAATCTGAGATTACTTAAACACTCTGCTTAGTCTTTTGTTTTGTTATTTTTATTTTTAAAAGATTTTATTCATTCATTTGAGATAGATAGCATACCATTGTGTGTGTGTGTGTGTGTGTGTGTGTGTGTGTGTGGTGGGGGAGAGGCAGAGGGAGAGGGAGAAGCAGACTCCCCACTGAGCAGGGAGCCCGATGCAGGTCATGATCCCAGGACCCTGCGATCACGACCTGAGCCCTGAAGGCAGCTGCTGAATCACCTGAGTTACCCACGTATCCCTGTTTTGTTTTTCTAAATACACTAGTATTATGGATTCAAATAGAAGAACTGTGTTAAGTACCACATTGTGGTTCAACTTCTCAGGGAATATAATTTTTTCCTACCATCTTCCACTTGGTGGCAAGATTGAGACATGCACTTCTCACTGTTACTCTTCTGGTTGTAGTTTTAGTTTTCATTTACTCCTACACCAGACTAGTCCTTTGTTCTCCAGCTTCTGCTGGGTTTTCTACTACATTCCCATCTTGCGTGAATTTATTTCACAGTATTAGTTAAATTAAATGGTCTCTCAACAATTGATGGCATCTCACATTTAGTAAAGAAAAAAAATACAGGGGGTCCCCGGGTGGCTCAGTGATTTAGTGCCTGCCTTCAGTCTAGGGCGTGATCCTGGAGACCCGAGATGGAGTCCCGCATCCGGCTCCCTGCATGGACCCTGCTTCTCCCTCTGCCTGTGTCTCTGCCTCTCTCTCTGTCTGTGTCTCTCATGAATAAATAAGTAAAATCTTTAAAACAGAAAAAGAAGAAAAATACAGCCCTAGAAAACATTAGGTGTATAGATTTATACACAGTTCATCTAGATTTTCCCACATATTTGTGGTTTGCATTGCTTGTTATTTATTTCTGCTTCTTCTACCTTCCGTTTCAACCATTTACTTAAAGCTGAAGAATACTCTCTACTATTCCCAGTAGGGTGGAAATTTTAGAGTTTAATTCTCTGTGTTTGTCTAAAACTGTTTTTATTCCAACTTTTCTAAAAAATATTTCCTTTGGGTATAAAACCAACTAGTATAAACCTAGAAATGTGTACTTTGTTTCCCTCAGCCATTCAAAGATATTGTTATAATGTTTTTCTATTTTTTTATTATTGTTTTTGAATGGTCAGCTCTTTGAAGGTAATATATGTTTTAAATCTAATATCTTTGTATATAGCTTTGGAAAATTCTCATCGAACTTGCTTCAAATGTTGCTTCCACTCTATCTTTCTTCCCTTCTTCTGGGATTTCAGTTATATGCATTATGGACCCAGTCAAAACATTCTGTATGTCTTGTTTGCTTTATCCTTCATCCTTTTTTCTTTATAAATTTACTTCTAATATATCTTCCACTTCACTATTTTTTTCTCATCTCTGGCTAATCTGGAGTTAAACGCCTCCATTAAGTTTTTAATTTTCTTTAGTGAATTTTTCAGTTCTTTGTCAAATCTACTCAGTCACCATAATTCCTAGCTTTCTTCCAACATTCTCAAATTTATCTTTCAACTCATAGTATACACTGAATATAGGTGTTTTAACATTTGTGCTTGATAATTCCAGTGTTTTATATTCATATATGTCTGTTTCTATTATGTTTTTCTCCTATTTTTCATTCATGTTTACTTTTCTTATTGGTCTGATTATTTTGTTATTCAGTTTTAAAATTTTAATTTCACTATAATGAACATATAGTATTATATCAGTTTCAGGTGTGATAATGTGATATTCATCAATTTAGTGCATTACTCAGTGGTCTTCATGATAAGTGTACTCTTTAATCCCCATCACCTATTTTACCCATTCCTCCACCCACGTCTTTTTGGTAAGCATTTGTTTGTTCTCTATAATTAAGAGTCTGTTTCTTGGTTTGTCTCTCTATTCCTTTGTTCATTTCTTACTCTTAAATTTCACATATGAGTGAAATCATATATTTGTCTTTCTCTGACTGGCTTATTTCTCTTAGCATTATACCCTCTAGATCCATTCATGTTTTTGCAAATGGCAAGATTTCATTTTTCTTTGTGGCTGAATAATATTCTATTGTAACATATACCCTCTCTTCTTTATCCATTCATTTGTCAGTTGCCATGTAGGCTGCTTCTGTAATATGGCTCCTATAAGTAAAACTGCAATAAATAGGAGTGCATGTGTCCCTTTGAATTAGTGCTTTCATATTCTTTGGGTAAATACCCAGTGTGCAATTACCGGATCCTAGGGAAGTTCTATTTTTAATTTTTTAAGGAACTTTTATATTATTTTCCACAGTGGCCACACCAGTTGCATTCCTAGTAACAGTGCAAGAAGGTATCTTTTTCTCCACATCTTTATCATTTTTTTAAGATTTTTTATTTATGATAGACACAGAGAGAGAGTGAGGCAGAGACACAGGCGGAGGGAGAAGCAGGCTCCATGACGGGAGCCCGACGTGGGACTCGATCCTGGGACTCCAGGATCGTGCCCTGGGCCAAAGGCAGGCGCCAAACCGCTGAGCCACCCAGGGATCCCCTCTCCACATCTTTAATTCTTGTTTCTTGAGTTTTTTTATTTTATCCATTCTGACACGTGTGAGAGGATGTCTCTTGTGGTTTTGATTTGCATTTCCATGATGATTAGTGTTACTGAGCATTTTTTCATGTATCTGTTGGCCATCTGAATGTTGTCTTTGGAGAAATGTCTGTTCATGTCTTCTGCCTAACTTTTAATTGGACTCTTTGTTTTTTTATGCTTGATTATTTTTGATAGTGTGCTTAGCATTACATCTTAAATGTTCGTAGAATTAATTTGAAATTTACAGAATGGCTTTTTATTTGCTTCTGGCAGACATTGTTGGGTATGAACAATACAAACTGCTGAGTATGATCACATTTTGATTTTAACATCACTTAACTATTTCACTTCACCAGCCCAAGCACAGTGAATTTGTTAACAATCTTGACAAAATATATGTCCTACTTTTTTATAGCACTTGTTTGTCTTGAGCTTTCTTTTTTATTTTTTTATTGAAGTTTGATTGGCCAACAAATAGTATAACACTATATATGTCATCCCATCAAGTGCCCTCCTCAGTGCCTGTCCCCCATTTACCCCATCCCTCTGCCCACCTCCCCTTTCACTACCCCTTGTTTATTTCCTAGAGTTAGGAGTCTCTCATGTTTTGTCACCCTCTCTAATTTTTCCCACTCATTTTCCCTCCTTTCCCTTATAATCCCTTTCCCTATTTCTTATATTCCCCATGTCTTGAGTTTTCTTTTGCTATTTAAACATATAACTCTTTCTAAAATCACAATGGTGGACCCAAATTGACATTTTGATATGTTACTATGCCTTGGTTTCCTGGGTGGCAGTAACTTAATGCAGGTCTGTCTATCCCCCACCCCCCCTCAAAAACAAAAACAAAAACAAAAACAAAAACAACCAAACTCTTGAACATCAAGGAAAATTTTTGGAGAACACCAGTCAGAATTCTCCCTGAGGCCTGAATCAAAGTTGTTTCATGCTTTTCACCTAGTCATTTCTACGAAACTATTCTCTCAATCATCCAGCCTCAGGGCCAAGAAGAGATAGATACACAAAATGAAGAGTATCAGTCCATAGCTTTTACAATGAGGCTCAGTGATGCCTTTTAAAGTTGACTAATTAATACTGCTCCTTCAGCAGACTAAAGAGCAAATAGAACAGACCCATACTCCCAACTTACCCATGATAGTGATCATAATTGTCTATCACTGTATTGTGATATAATTCTGCCTTTGGAATGCATTAAAATATATGATGTTGTTTTCCCTGCCTTTAAATGGTCTTGATATCCATGATTCTTATTTAGTTCTAATACTTCTCAGTAATAACTCTCTGCTTGACCTACTCACCAAAGGTAATTTCACTAGCCTGTTGTTTTATTTGATAACTATACTCCTAGGTTAGAGGTTGAAAGATAAGTAAAGAAAGGTCTATGGAACACTAAATGATTTTTTTAATTTTTCAAGAGTTTAGTTTTATGAGACCAGTAGTATTTTTCTTAAAAAAAAACTTTGAGTCATGTTTATGCCCTAATAATGGAGGCTATTCTGTTACCACCTGAGAACTAATGCAATCTAAATTCAAGGTTCCTTTTCCATAACATAACCACTTCAGAAACTCTTTTCACCAATGTTCTTGCCAGTTTATTTCAGCATTGTGTAGATGGTAGACAGTATTTCTTACATTTGTTCTAATTACCTCATTGTATTTTAACAGATTTCAAATCAGAAGCACAGACACCCAAGAAAACTCATCTCACAATTGTGTGTGGATCCACCTGTCAATAATTTATGACCAACTTTGTAGTGTGCCCTCATATAGTATTTGTGAGAAGAAAATGTCATGAAATGATGAAGTGTCGGTGTGAAAGAGCAGAAAGAAGTATGTAAAAACAGTAAGAAGGGCAGAAAACAAAACAGAAAAGAGAGATATTTAAGGTCAAGACAACTGCTGAAAATATCAAGAGACCTCATCCAATTTTAATCTTAAATGAGAAACGACAGTATGGAGAGGCTATGGTTCTGCACTTACCAACTGAATTAGCAGGCCAGTATTAGGTTCTGGTTAATAGAGCCCTAGGAATGGAGTCAGGTCAGCTGAACTTGAATCTTCATTCTACCACTAACTTAATATTAACGTGGAATTAGCCACAAATCCTTGGTGTTGCAAGAAGATCTTTATTTTTGGGTCTACTAGAGATTTTTTTTTTGTCCTTAAAAAGTGCCCCTGAAGTACACAAGATGTGTTTCCGTGATGTGTTCCTCCACTTCCAGCAGTGTATCAGACAAAAGTAGAAGGCAAAGTGTATTCCTAATAGCAAAATGAGGAAATGAAAAAATATCCTCACTACAGAGATATTTTATTATTTTGTTCATCAATGTGGTTATAATAGAAAACATCATGAAAAAGCAGCAACTCCATCTTTTTTATTCCCACCTAAGTGAAATAGCGCAGAAAATATGTCTACCACATCTCTAATAGGATCTTGTATAATGTGAAATTGTATGGTAGCTGCTCTTATAATAAAATGTTGTCCTTTTAAAATACTGTCAATCAAAAAAGATTTGCTAATTAATATAGAAAAAAAAAGTAATCTGGGGGGCCTGGATGGCTCAGTTGAGCATCCAACTTTTGATTTCAGCTGGAGTGGTGATCTCAGGGTCCTGAGATTGAGCCTCCATGCTCAGTGCAGAGTTTGCTTGGGATTCTTTCTCTCTCTCTTTCTCTCTCCCTCTGCCCCTCCCCCTGCTCACATCTGCTCTGTCTAAATGAATAAATAAAATCTTAAAAAACCCATTCTTATCACTGAGGTATTAACATTCTGGAAGGCAAACCATGACTTGCTATTTTTTATGATTAAGGTTTTGCAGTTTTTAGCAATTTTTCAATAATTATTGTTAAAAGGTTATTGGAACATTGTTTCCTCATATGATGATTTGTATCTTTCTCAGTTCCTCTTAAATTTCCCTCCCTTCTGCTATTTTTATTTCCAAACGGGACTTCCATATTACTGGAGAGGTAGTTACAGTCTTCTCATGGTTATTAACACGTGGACAGAAATTGTGTCAAGTTTACTGGATTTTTCACTTTAAAATAGTTAACTATATGTTATCTGAATTTTATTGTAATAATAATAAAAAAAACGCTGATCAAAGAAACTTTGGCTTCTAAATGCTGTGTGTTGTAAACGTTATCACAATATGCCCTCTCGGGATCCCTGGGTGACCCAGCGGTTTGGCGCCTGCCTTTGGCCCAGGGCGCGATCCTGGAGACCCGGGATCGAATCCCACGTCGGGCTCCCGGTGCATGGAGCCTGCTTCTCCCTCTGCCTGTGTCTCTGCCTCTCTCTCTCTCACTGTGTGCCTATCATAAATAAATAAAAATTAAAAAAATAATAATAATAATCAAAAGTAATTCTGGATGTGGAATGTCCATCTGTACTTAAAGCAGACAACAATATGTATTGTTTAAATATTTATGGTTTAAAGATAAATGTGTGACTATAACAAAATGATGGTATAAAGTAAGATGCTCTAGGTGGTCCAAGCATACTATGCCTAACTTGTTAATACATGTTTATACCACACTTTACATGGGCATGTGTGTGGGAATGAACAGGAAACATCCATTTTCCAAGAGACAGAAAAAGGAAAATAGCTACTACCTGCACTTCTGTCTAGTGGGTAAATTTGAGATGAGTAATGATCATGCTAGAGGAAACACTTACCTACTGGAGGACTACCATTTTCTCTGACCTGAGTCACTGTAGTAATTTTCAAGGTAATCTCTCAGTGTCCACATTTGTCCTTCTAAGCTCCTTTTTCAAACATAGCAGAGTGATTCTTTTAAATTTAAAACAAATCATGTCAACCCTCTACTAAAAAATCCCCTTGACTTCCTATGTATCTCAGAGTAAAAATAAATATAAATAAATCAAAATGAAAAAGAAAAGATCTTTTCAATTGTCTGTGGGCCACTTTACTTCTTTGACCTAATCTACTTTTCACCTCTTCACTATTTCCATTTAGGACACTGGTTTTTCTCTTGTTTCATAATAACTGTCATACTCCTACCTCAGGGCCTTTGAGCTTTCTGTTCTCTTTACCTGAATGATTCTTAGCCTAGATATTACAGGACCTACTATTGCACTTCCTTAAAGTCTTTACACAAACATCACTTTCTAAATGAGGCTAACTCTGATATTTAAAATTATCAACCCTCCTTTTTCTATACTCTTTTTTTTGTTTGTTTTGTTTTAAAGACTGATTGATTGATTTTTTTTTATTTTTATTTATTTATGATAGTCACAGAGAGAGAGAGAGAGAGAGAGAGGCAGAGACACAGGCAGAGGGAGAAGCAGGCTCCATGCACCGGGAGCCCGACGTGGGACTCCATCCCGGTCTCTGGGATCCCGCCCCGGGCCAAAGGCAGGCGCTAAACCGCTGCGTCACCCAGGGATCCCATGATTGATTGATTTTTAAGGAGTGACAGGGTGGGAGGAGGAAGGGGCAGAGGGAGAGAGAATCTCAAGCAAACGTCCCTTTGAATGTGTAGCCCCATGGGGGGCTTGATCTCACAACCCTGAGATCAGAACCCAAGCCTAAATCAAGAGTTGGTTGCCAAAATGACTGAGCCACCCAGTCTTCCTTTTTGTATATTCTTAAACTCCCTTACCTTTCACATAGTTTCATAAGCTTTGTCATAGTCTATATTTACTGTCTTTCTTTTGTATTATCTGCCTCCCTCTGTAGAACGTAGGCTCTAAAGGATAGAGTTTACACTGATGCATCCTAGAATCTGAGAATAACACCTGAAATACTGTGCTATTTGAATACCGGTATTCAAAAATATTTTTGTCATTTTTGAAAAAATAAGTATTTAAGGACAAGTAGGAAAAATGTTAACATAGGTTGTTTGGTGAAAAGCATCAAAGATCTATTTCAATCAGTGAAATTTGGAAAATTGTTTTAATTGCTATTTCATGAGAATCAAAATTATTAGTACCTTCTAAATGTATTTTTTTCAGGCCCCACTGTTGCAATTTCTAATATTTGATCTTCATACTCCTTTCTCCTATGTGTTTTACTTCTTTCTTCCTTCCAGTTTTTTTGCTGCCTTATCCCGTGTAACATTTTCTAATACATTAATCCAATGCAAATAACTAAGTACTTTTTGATTTACTACTTTTTACAAGGCATGATGCAAAAGAAAGGTCTCTTTAAGTTTGTTTTATGTAGAATAAGCTGATGAACAATACATAGTTTGAGACACTAATAAATCTACAATATGTGCTTCCTAATCCACCCCTCAGGAGGTAGGGCCTGCCTGCTCCCACCCAAGCATCTTCTCTATTCCTTTATATTTGGTATGCTTGATTTAGCTAAGCTGATAACTGAAACATAGAAAAATATTGGTAGAATAATACAATTGTATTGATTCAAGAAGAATTTTTGGACTTTAACTAAGTTAAACAGTCTTTCCATTTGCTTCTCAGCTTAGAAATTTAGGTAAAATTATTACCTGGCTTTCTGGAGTAGTGAGCAATAATTTCACACTCAGTTAGCAATAATTCTAGAAGTCCTGACTTCCAGTTAAATGTGTAATTGTTCATGATTATGGTCTACCAAATGTGCTATAAAATGTTAAATTGAGTTCATATACTGTAAGAAGAAAGATAATTGAATTGACAACAGGAGAACACTTTAATAAAATCAGTGTAGTTAACATACAGTATTACATTACTTTCAGGATTACAATACAGTGATTCTACACTTCCATATATTACTCAGGGCTTATCAAACCGCGTACTCTTTATCTCCTTCACCCATACCCCATCTTCCCTCCCACCCCCTCTGGTAATCATTTATCTGTTCTCTGTAGTTGAGAGTCTGTTTCTGGTTTGTCTCTTTTTTCCTCTGTTCATTTTTTCCCCATTAAATTCCAC
Organism: Canis lupus familiaris; assembly: GCF_011100685.1. Taxonomy (NCBI): domain Eukaryota; kingdom Metazoa; phylum Chordata; class Mammalia; order Carnivora; family Canidae; genus Canis; species Canis lupus. The sequence goes on along the minus strand of NC_049248.1, from coordinate 10,257,297 downwards.
ATATGAATGAAATCCTATTTGTATTTGTCTTTCTCTGACTGGCTTATTTCACTTAGCATTATACTCTCTAGCTCTATTCATGTCATTGTAAATGCAAGATTTCATTCTTTTTGAATTGCTGAATAATATTCTTATATCTATCTATATCTAATCACCTAACTTCTTTATTGATTCATCTTTTGGTGGGTACTTGGGTTGCTTTCATAATTTGCCTATTGTAAATAAAGCTACAATAAATATAAGGGTGCATGTATCCCCTTGAATTAGTTTTGTGTTCTTTTTTTTTTTTAAGATTTTATTTATTCATTCATGAGAAACACAGATAGAGAGGCAGAGACACAGGTAGAGGGAGAAGCAGGCCCCAAGCAGGGAGCCAGATGTGGGACTCGATCCTGGGTCTCCAGGATCAGGCCCTGGGCTGAAGGCGGCGCTAAACCGCTGAGCCACTTGGGCTGCCCATGTTTGTGTATTCTTTGGGTAAATACCTAGTAGTGTGATTACAGGATCCTAGGACATTTTCATTTAGTTTCATTTTTAATTTTTTGAAGAAGCTTCATATTGTCTTCCATAGTGGCTGCAACAGTTCCATTCCCACTAACAGTGCAAGAAGGTTCCTTTTTCTCCACATCTTTGCCAACACTTGTTTCTGGAGTTTTTGATTTTAGCTATTTTGATAGGTGTGAGGTGATATCTCATTGCTGTTTTGATTTGCATTTCCCTGACGATGATTGTTATTGAGCATTTTTTTCATGTATCTATTGGCCCTCTGAATGTTTTCTTTGGATAAATGACTGTTTATGTCTTCTGCCAAATTTTTAATTGGATTACTTATTTTTTTGTTGTTGTTTGTTGAGGTGTATCATTTCGATCTATATTTTGGATACAACTCTTTGTTGGATATGTCATTTGCAGATATATTTTCCCATGTAGTAGGTTGTCTTTTAGTTTTGTTGATTGTTTCTTTTCTTTTCTGTGCAGAAGCTTTTTATTTTGATGTAGTCTCAATAGTTTATTTTTACTTTTGTTTCTTTTCCCTAAAGAGAAGTATTTAGAAAGACATTGTTATGGCCAGTGTCAGAGAAATTACTGCCTATAATATTTTCTAGACTTTTTGTGGTTCCAGGTTTCACATTTAGGTCCTTCATCCATTTTGAGTTTATTTTTGCGTATGGTGTAAGAAAGTGGTCCAGTTTCATTCTTTTGCATGTAGCTGTCTAGTTTTCCCAGCACCATTTATTGAAGAGACTGTCATTTTCCCATTGTGTATACTTGCTTCCTTTGTCAAAGATTAATTGATCATATCATTGTGGGTTCATTGGGGTTTTCTATTCTAATCTATTGATCAATGTGTATTTTTGTGCCAGTATCATACTGTTTTGATCACAGCTTTATAATGCAACTTGAAGTCTGGGATTGTGATGCCTCTAGTTTTGTTGTTCTTTTTCAATATTACATTGACTATTCAGGGGCTTTTGTGGTTCCATACAAATTTTAAGATTGTTTTTTCTAGTTCTATGAAAAATGGTATTGGGATTTTGATAGGGATTGTATTAAAGCTATAGATTGCTTTGAATAGTATAGAGATTTTAACAATATTCGTTCTTCTAATCCATGAACATGGAATGTCTTTCCATTTGTTTTTGTTTATAGTTTTCAGAGTACATATCTTTCACCTCTTTGGTTAATTTTATTCCTAGGTATTTTATTATTTTTGGTGCAATTGTAAATGGAATTTCTTTTTAATTATCTTTCTGGGGGTGCCGAGGTGTCTTAGTTGGTTAAGCATCTGCCTTCAGCTCAGGTCATGATCCCAGGGTCCTGGGATTGAACCCACATTGGGCTCTCTGATCAGCAGGGAGCCTGCTTCTCCCTCTCCCTCTTCCTGCTGCTCCTCCTGCTTGTGTTCTCAGTCTCTCTCTGTCAAATAAATAAAATCTTTGAAAAAATATTTATCTTTCTACTTCTTCATTTATTATATAGAAATGCAAAAGATTTCTGTACATTTTGTATCTTGCACCTCTTGAATTCATTTATCAGTTCTAGTAGTATGTTGGTGGAGTCTTTAGAATTTTCTTTTTTTTAAGTTTTAAAAAACTTTAAGTTTAAGTTTTTTAAAGATTTTATTTATTTATTCATGAGAGAGGGAGAGAGAGAGAGAGAGAGAGAGAAGCAGAGACATAGGCAGAGGGAGAAGCAGGCTCCCTGTGGGCAGTCCAAGGTGGGACTCAATCCCAGGACCCGGGGATCACAACCTGAGCTGAAGGCAGTTGCTCAACCACTGAGCCACCCAGGCAACCCAGGGTTTTCTATATACAGTATCATGTCATGTATAAATAGTGAAAGTTTTATTTCTTCCTCACCTATTTTGATGCCTTTTATTTTTTTCTGTTGTTTGATTGCTGTGGCTAGGACTTCCAGTACTATGTTGAATAAAAGTAGAGAGAACGAACATCCTTGTCTTGTTCCTGACCTTAGGAGAAAAATTCTGTTTTTTACCACTGATTATGATGTTTGCTATGGGTTTTTCATATAAGACCTTTATAATGTTGATGTATGTTCCCTCTAAACTTTGTTGAGTATTTTGTTTGTTTGTTTTGTTTTTTAAGATTTATTTTGAAATAGAGAGAAACTATGAGAGAGAGAGAGAGAGAGAGAGAGAGAGAGAGTCAGAAGTTGGGCAGGGAAAGAATCTTTCAAGCTGACTCCCCACTGAGCATGGGGCCCGATGCAGAGCTCTATCCCATGACCCATGAGATCTGGACCGGAGATGAAACCAAGAGTTGGACACTTAGCCAACTGAGCCACTAAGGTGCCCTTGTTGAGGGTTTTTATCATGAATGGATTCTGTACTTTGTCAAATGCTTTTTCTACATCTATCAAAAAAAAAAAAATAGTATGCTTTTTATCCTTTCTCTTATTGGGGTGATGTATAATGCTGATTAATTTGCAAATATAGAGCCACCCTTGCATCCCAGGAATAAATCCACTTTATCATGGTGAATGATTTTTTAAATGTATTGTTGGATTTGGTTTGCTAATATTTTGTTGAAGATGTTTGTATTTATATTTATCAGAGAAAATGACCTGTAGTTCTCTTTTTTAGTGATGTCTTCATCTGATTTTGGTATCAGGGAATGCTGGCCTTGCAGAATGAATTTGGGAGTTTTCATTCCTCTTCTATTTTTAGGAAAAGTTTGAGAAGAATAGATATTAACTATTCTTTAAATATTTAGTAGAGGGATGCCCGGGGAGCTCAGTGGCTGAGTGTCTGCCTTCAGCTTAGGGCACGATCCTGGAGTCCTGGGTCCAGTCCCACATCAGGCTCCCCAGTGGCAGCCTGCTTCTCCCTCTGCCTATGTCTCTGCCTCTCTCTCTCTCTCTCTCTTTTTCTATGTCTCATGAATAAATAAATAAAATCTATAAAAAAAATGCTCAGTAGAATTCACCTGTGAAGATAGCTAGTCCTGGACTTTTGTTTGTTGGGTATTTTTTGATTACTGATTCAATTTTAATGATGGTAATTGGTCTGTTCAAATTCTGTATTTCTTCCTGCTTCAGTTTTGGAAGGTTATATGTTTCTAGGAATTTATCCACTTCTTCTAGGTTGTCAAATCTGTTGGCACACAATTTATCATAATGTTCTCTTATAATCTTTTGTATTTCTGTGGTGTCAGTTGTTATTTCTCTTCCTTCATTTCTGATTTTATTCAAGGCCTCTTTCTATCTCTCTATCCTTTCTTTTTTCTTTTTTCTTTTTTTTTTTGAGTCTGGCTAGAGGTTTATCAATTTTGTCTATCTTTTCAAAGAACCAGCACCTGGTTTCATTGATCCATTCTATTGTGGTTTTTTAGTTTCCATATCATTTATTTCTGGTCTAATCTTTATTATTTTCTTCTTTCCACTGGTTTGGGGGTTTTGTTTGTTCTTCCTTCTCTAGCTCCTTTAGGCATAAGTTTATCTTAGGTTGTTTGAAATTTTTATTGTTTCTTGTGGTAAGGCCTGTATTACTATAAACTTCCCTCTTCAAATCATGTTTGCTGCACCCCAAAGAGTTTGGATTGCTGTGTTTTCAGTTGTTTCTTTCCATGTAATTTTCTATTTCTTTTTTCCAAATTGACTTATTCATTTTTTAGTAGCATACTATTTAACCTCCATGTATTTGTAGGTTTTCCATATTTTTTCTGGTGATTGATCTCTAGCTTCATTGCCTTCTGATAAGAAAAGATGTATGGTATGACTTTGATCTTTTTGAATTTTCTGAGATTTGTTTTGTGGCCTAATATGTGATCTATTCTGAGAATATTCTATGTGCACTTGCAAAGAATGTGTATTCTCCTGTTTTATGATGGAATGCTTATGAATATATCAGTTAAATCCATCTGGTACAGTACGTTATTTAAATCCAAGGTTTCCTGTTGATTTTCTGTTAAAACATCTGTCCATTGATGTAAGTGGGGTCTTAAAGTCTCCTACTATTATTGTATTGTATTATTGTATTGCTTTATGTTTCTTATTACCTGTTTTATGTGTTTGGGTGCTCCCATGTTGGATGCATAAATATTTATAGTTGTTATCTCTTCTTTTTTTTTTTTATGATAGTCACACACAGAGAGAGAGAGGCAGAGACACAGGCAGAGGGAGAAGCAGGCAGAGGGAGAAGCAGACTCCATGCACCAGGAGCCCGACGTGGGATTCGATCCCGGGTCTCCAGGATCGTGCCCTGGGCCAAAGGCAGGCGCCAAACCGCTGCGCCACCCAGGGATCCCGTTGTTATCTCTTCTTGTTGGATTGCCGCCTCAATGATTATTTGGTGTTCTTCTTTATCTCTTGCTATAGTCTCTGTTTTATTTTTATTTTTAGATTTTATTTATTTATTCATGAGAGAGAGAGAGAGGCAGAGACGTAGGCAGAGGGAGAAGCAGGCTCCATGTAGGGAGCCTGACGTGGGACTTGATCCCGGGTCTGCAGGATCATGCCCTGGGCGGAAGGCTGGGCTAAACAGCTGAGCTACCAGGCTGCCCCAGTCTCTGTTTTAAAGTCTATTTTGTCTGATAAAAATATTGCTAGCTTTCTTTATACATCCATTTACATGATCAATGTTTCTCCATTCCCTCATTTTCAATCTGCATGTTGTCTTTACGTCTGAAATGAATCTCTTATAGGCAGCATATAGATAAGTCTTGTTTTTTATCCATTTCATCACTCTTTGTCTCTTGATTGGAGCACTTAGTCCATTTACATTCAAAGCAATTATTATAAGCAGGGATTTATTGCAATTTTGTTACTCATTTTGTGGTTATTTTTGTAGCTTTTTTCTAATTATTTTTCTACTCTTGCTCTCTTCTCACACAGTTTGCTCATTTACCTCAGTGATATACTTAGATTCCTTTCCCTTTATTTTTTGCTGATCTATTGCTGGTTTTTAAATTTGTGGTTGTCATTAGGCTTGTATAAAGCATCTTCCTGCTTTATGGCAGTCTATATAAAATTGATGATCAATTGACCTTGAACCCATGCTTTACTTCTCTCCTCCCTGCGTTTTAGGTATATATTGTCATATTTTATGTCCTTTTATTTTATGAGTCCCTTGACTGCGTTTTACAGATATACTTATTTTTACTACCTCTGTGCTTCCTACTTTTCTTGCTCTTACTTATGGTGTTTTTTCCACTCAGAGTCCTCATCAATATTCCCTATAGGGCTGATTTAGTGGTCATGGACTCCTTTAGCTTTTTGTTTGGGAAATTCTTTATCTCTCTTTCTGTTCTGAAATATAGCCTTGCTGGATAGAATATTCTTGGCTGCAGATTTTTTCTTTCCTTTCAGCACTTTGAATATATCTTGCCATTCTCTTCTGGCCTGCAAAGTTTCTGATGAAAATTTCACTTATAGCCTTATGGGGTTTCCCCTTTATGTAAGTGTCTTCTTTTCTCTTTCTGTTCTTAAAATTCTCTTTTCCACTACTTTTTGCCATTTTAATTACTATGCATCCTTGGGTTGATTTTGTTGTAGGTTCTCTCTGTATCCTGGATCTGAATATTTTTTCCTTCCCCGGGTTTAGAAAGTTTTCAGCTATTAAGTTTTCAACTGAATTTTCTCTTCTTTTCTTTCTTTTTCCCTATAATGTGAGTGTTATCACATTTGATGGAATTGCTGAGTTCCATAAGTCTGTTCTCATTTTGCATATTTTTTTCTCTCTCATCTGCTCAGCTTGATTACTTTCCATTGTTCAGTACTCTAGGTCTCTAATTCATCTTTCTGTTTCCTCTAGCCTGCTATTTATTCCATCTAGTGTATTCTTAATCTCATTTGTTGTGTTCTTCATCTCTGATTGGTTCTTTTTAAACTCATTATTAAGGGTCTTGCTGATGTTTTCCACTCTTTTCTCAAGTTCTGTGAGTAAAGTTATGATAAATACTTTAAATTCTCTATAAGATATATTATTTATATCTGTTTTGGCTAGGTTTCTTGTTATGGTTTTGTTCTGTTCTTTATTTTTGGGACATATTCCTCTGTCTCCTCATTTTTTCTAACTCTCCGTGTCTGTTTCTCAGTGTTAAGGAAGTCAGCTACATCTCTTGCTCTTAAAAGTATGGCCTAGTGCTTCAGAAGTCAGCTACATCTCTTGCTCTTAAAAGTATGGCCTAGTGCTCCTATGTGTGTTGTGTGGGCCTTGCTTCTTGCTTTGAGTTTTGACTGCTTTTCCTTCAGTCCAGTCATTTGGCTCTTTTTCTTTGTTGTGGACAGTGTTTGGCCTTTGAGGTGTTATTAGGGGTCCACCTTGGGTTTGACTTGAGTCAAACCAGGCATTTGCCAAGATTCAATAGCAGAAAATTGCAGGGTACTTTCTCTGTATTATCCCCTGAGAAGTTTTCATTCGTGAGAAGGGCCTACAATCAAACCCACAGTCTGCCCCCAGCCACTGCTGGGGCAGCTCTCTGACTGATATATGTGCTTGTCTCCTTTTATTCCAGGGCAGGTATCATTTTAGAGTGATATTGGCCTATATTTGGGGCTGTTTGCACACTGCCAGCCTTGTGGCTGCAGTTTGAATGGACTCTGCCCAAGAGTGTATTGGAGCAGACATGCCATTGGTTCTGGCACTGGCCAGAGTGGAGTCCAAAGTTTTAGCAATGTGCATACTGGCCTCCTTGCAAAATGATCTGTCTTAACTAAGGCATATCTGTAAAGCATATATGGGCAGGGCACAAAATTTTAACAAAGTGTGTGTTGGTCTTTATGGGACCCACTGCCACCACCAAAGCTGGCCCAGGGTCCTAAAAGTGTGTGGGAGCAAAAGACTGAATGTTGGCCAGGTTTGTGTTGGTCTTCTCAGAGATGCCACCTGTGGTGCTGAGACTGAGACAAGATTACCTGGAAAGGGCAAATCTTCTGAAGCAGTGTGGATGGGTGGATTGCTGTGGGTTAGGGGTATGTGTATTAGCAAATTAGGCACCACACTGGTTCCTGCTGGTGGTCATTCTTTATGCTGAGGGAAAATGGCACCTGCCAGCTACTCTGTTCCTGGGGAAGTCCAACAGGAGAACACTTTTAAAGCTAATACTGCCACTGACCAGCTATGTGACTTTAAAACAACCTCTTCATCTAACTGGATTTCAATCTCCTTTTTATGTAAAATGAGAAAAAGTACAATCAATAGATATTCCCAAAAAGACTGTGCTGACATTCCATGTATATGATGCTTTATACTATGCCTTTGGAGAAAGGAAGAGACTGGTTCTATGATCTCTTCTTTTTTTCATGAAGGCACAGAAGTTAAACCTCATCTACTTGACTGAAGGAATATCTGGTAGATAAGAGACTAGGTGATATATATATATTTTGTCTGATTATTGCTCTGCAGAGCCTCAAGGAATCTCTGTGTGATTATATGAGCTTGCCTTTTTTACACTGTACTTACACAGGAATTACAAATAAATGAACAAAGGAGATTTGAGAAGGGCAACCCTTCAATAATTGTTCAGACAGAGACCGCCCAAATAGAAAACACATGCTATTTCCCCTCTGCCTGACCAATTTGGCCTTCAGAGTACAAGTTCCCAGGAGAGGGGCTGGGCCTCTCCAGGCAGGAACTGGAATCAGAGGCTCCCCCTGCTACTCGCTGGGAGCGAAGAACATTAGGAATGACTTTCAACGCCATAGTTCCTGTACTGTCTCACAGTAGCCACGCAGCTTGGGGACAATCAAACTGCTGCTTAGCCTCACCTCAGCAGGAATCCAGATGCAGGCCAAGTACAGCAGCACGAGGGATATGCTGGATGCTGATGGGGACACCATCATGAGTGTGCAATCTCGAGCCTCTTCTACAACCCAGCAGCCAGAGCTCAGGCACACAGGTACTCTGTCTCTGGGAGTCCAAATTGGTCGGACTCTTGAGCAATCTGTGAGATAAACTATCTTTCTGAAGAATGTGCGAAGTGAGGGAAAGAGAAAGTGTTTTCATGACTTACATTTATGTGTAGCTGTGGACTTCGCACAACTCATGTGCCTGTGTATGAACATCTGAAAATTTAAACTCAGTATATACACAGATGTTTGTTTTTTCTAAGATTCAATTGCTGGCACAGTGGTTTTCTTTTCACTAGCTTTGAATTTATAGCTTTGGAGGAAGGTTTCTAAGCAGACACATCAGCTCTGGTATTTTGTTGTCAGAATTCTGCATCTTAAAGTTGCAAGGCCTTAGGAGAGTCATATTAGGCTTTATCATCTGTGAAATGAGGGAAGGATTAAAGTAAACACTTTTTAAGTGTCCCTTTAGCTCTAAAATTCTGTGATTTGATGATCTAAATAGTGGTCTCAGCTGCAATTATATCCCACCCCACTCCCTTTTATTATTTTTCAGTCCATAGAAGAGAGAATTCCCATATATAGAGAAAGATCTTATTTCCTGGGAAACTCAGCATATATATGTAAAACATAACTTATTAACCTTATACTCCAACCATTTATAAGAAAAGTGTTTGATATATATGTGCTTTAGAATAATTCCAGGTACATAATTCTCGGTATATACATGTTTACTATCAGTTATATTTTATAAGTAAAGAAACCGAGGCCCCAAAATACTTGAGTAACTAGTCCGATATCAGTTTGTAAGCGGCACACCTGGTATTAGAACCTAGTCCTGTCTGTGTTCCACTGTGAGGTTTTTCCATTAAAACTCAAGTGACAGGGGATCCCTGGGTGGCTCGGCTGCCTTTGGCCCAGGGCCCGATCCTGGAGTCCCGGGATCGAGTCCCGCGTCGGGCTCCCGGCATGGAGCCTGCTTTTCCCTCTGCCTGTGTCTCTGCCTCTCTCTCTCTCTCTCTCCCCCTATGTCTATCATAAATAAATAAATCTAAAAAAAATAATAATAACATTAAAACTCAAGTGACATTTCTGCCTTACATTGACTGAGTTGCCCAGGAAATAAGATCCTTCTCCATGTATATGAATTCTCTCGTCTAGGGACTGAAAAATATATTTTTAGTACTATGTCAGAGGTGAATTCCTAGAAATAAAAGTATAAGTTGCAAGCTAAGTAACAAATTGAATATATTTTTAAAATATTTTATTTACTTATCTATTTATTTATGAGAAAGAGAAAGAGAGCACAAGCTGGGGGAGAGGCAGAGGGAGAAGCAGACATCTCGCCAAGCAGAGAGTTCAACATGAGGCTCCATCCCACGACTCTGAGATCATGACCTGAGCCAAAAGCAGATGCTTAATCAACTGAGTCACTCAGGCCGTCCACAAATTAAATATTTTTATAATTCAATTCAAATATCTCTCTTATAAGGTGGTTAGAGTAAAAGGTTGATAAGTCCTTGGCATATTGCAGACACACCAGAAATGTGCATTACCTTTCAATATTTCATTCCTCGTGAATTCTTAAGTGTTCTGTGTCAGTTGGCATCATAGAGATGCCTGTTCAGTGACTGTATGTCCTTTCTCTTTTGACCACATTCAGGTGTTCTTCACCTGTATAAATCTGGGCACATATCTTTTCATTGTTCTCTTCCACTTCTTTATCACATAGCTTTTAGGTTTTCTTCATTTTCCCCTGTTAAACCTTTCCATTCCCATTCTATTCATTGAATGATCACCACCTGAGACTCACTGATATGATTTTATTTTATTTTTTGCTTTTTCCTAAACTATGTACTCAGTTGTAAGAAGATACTGGAGATTTCCAGCTTCCTTGATGTGAAGCAAAATGACAATTTTGGGATATCAGTTTCTGTAGGCACCAGATACGTGTAATAAGATATGTTTTCCTCCAGCAAATCCTGTGAAGAATCAGCTCTCAGGGCTGTGGTTTTAAGTGGCTTGTGTATAACTTCATATTTCACCTTTGACTAGAGCCAGGAACTCTCACAAGGATTGGTGATTAGCATAATAAGGAACAGGGTGTACAAATAAGTTCTACTGAGCTCAAGGGTGGAGAAGTAGGTGGGGCAGGATAAAACACTTGCTGAAAGATCTGGCAATCTTTCCATAAGAAGTCAAAACTGAAGAAACAGTAGGAGTAGAGGTTACAAAGAAGTGTCTTGAAGGCCAGCCTCTGAAAATAGTTATCTTCCCTTACACGTATGATACCTTGTTTTTATCTTGTAATAATGCAAATATGTAGAGGAATGCCACAGAAGTTTAATTATTTTTTAGGAAAATGATTTGATATAATTTTGCTGTTTAAAATAACTGAGCAAAAATCACTGCAGGAATATTTTGGCAATGCATAGGATTTAAATTCAACATAATATTGTTGAATAACTTATAATAACCTCATGAATGGAAATTTTTTTTTCTTTAGAATTAGTAAAAACAAATTATGTACACTCATTTGTCTTCTAGATTTTCATTTTTTAAATATAAAAGTTATGTTCATCTTTAAAAATGCTAAACAATTTAGAAGATAAAAGGAAAAGTGAATGACAATGTCCTCATACCTAATTCTGTATTTTTGGAGAACTATAAGCAATGTGTTTTGGTGGGGGTGTAGAATTGGAGAGAGAGGAAGCTGGCAAGAAGGAAGTATGGGAAGTTATGAAGGGCCTATTATGTTATACTCAGGTATTTTGATTCTAATTCAGTAAAATTAACTCATGTAGGGATTTAAGCAGGGAGTAACATAATGACTTTTGTGTTTTTAGAAGACCATCTAGGCTGTAATGAGGAGGATGAGTTGAAGGAGTAGGAAACTGGATGAGCTAATAGCTAGGTATTTTACATTAGTCTAAGCATGAGATTAGAGGAATCTGAACTGAAGTAGTATAGGAATGAAGAGGAGGAATCAGATGCCAAGGAGGTGGAGTTGATATTTTGGTAAGAATTACACTTTCTGAGAATGAGCAAGATCACTGAAGATGACAGTGTAAAACAAAAAGACAAAAAACCCCAAAGGAATAGAGTACCTAGGAGAGAATCTACCAAATGAAGGGAAGGATGAGTGAGAGATTCCAAGAAAAGCTACAAAGAATGATTGGTAGTGATAGAAGCCGACCAGGAGAGAGAGACATTAAGGAAGCCAAGAAATAATAACTTCATGAGAAACAGAAAAGTCAATGATAATAAATGGTGAATTTTAAAAATAATAAACAGTAAATACTGCAGAAATTTCAAGTAAAAGAAAGGCTAAAAACAATTTTTTGTTTTAGCAATAAGGAGAAAATGGATTATTGGTAATTCTTAATAGCAAGGGTTTGAAAGGAACATAGTCAAATAGGAAAATAAATAATTTGTCATTTTCTTTTTTAAAAAAATCTCTCTTTGAGGAACCAGCTATAAAAAGAAAATATAAAGTGTTAAATCTGAGGTAGAATGAGTTTTTGTGAGCGCATTTTAGATTATTTCTTTCTTTATTTGACACAGAGAGAGCTAGAGCATAAGAGAGGGAGAGGGAGAAGCAGGCTTCCTGCGGAGCAGAGAGCCTAATATGAGACTCAATCCTAGGACCTTGGGATCATGACCTGAGCCGAAGGCAGATGCTTAACCAACTGAGCCACCCAGGTGTACCTAAAATTATTATTATTATTATTTTTAAAGATTTTATTTATTTATTCATGAAAGTCACAGAGAGAGAGAGAGAGAGAGAGAGAGAGAGGCAGAGACACAGTCTCCATGCAGGGAGCCCAATGTGGGACTTGACCCCAGGTCTCCAGGATCACACCCTGGGCCGAAGGCAGCACTAAACTGCTGAGCCACCGGGGCTGCCCAAATTATTTTTTAAGATGTGAGATTCTAACTCAATTGAAAAGAAGTGCAGCAAGAGCATGTCACAGTAATAATGTACTAGGGAGACAGAGAATAAAATCACTGATAGGCTAAAATTTCTACTGAAGACTAAATATAGACCTATCAAAAGAATATGAAAATCTATTTGGGTTTACAAAAAAAATTAAAACCTTTTAATGATAAATTCAAGTTCTATTTTTCTCTACCTATATTAATTATAATATTCTCAAATTTTTCTAGCTTCATTTCCCCAACTAAAGCATTAACTCTTCTTTGAAGTGTCATGGCATAAATCACATCTAATTGATTCAACAAATCTTTAATGTATGCCTACTTAATATCAAGTGGTACTGCAGGCATAGGAGATCCTTCTCTTTTATTGAAGTATAGTTGACACGAGATGTTAAATTAGTTTCAGACGTGCAACATAGTGATTTGACACCACAGGTGTAGCTACCATCTATCACCATACAGCGCTATTACAATACCATCCATTATATTTCCTATGCTGTACCTTCTATCCCTGACTTATTCATTCCATGGCTTGAAACCTATACCTCCTACTACCCTTCATTCATTTTGTCCATCCTCCCACCTGCTCCCTCTCTTGCAATCATCCATTTGCCTTCTGTATTTATGGGAAGATCCTACTTTTAGGTGTTTGGAGAAATGGAAGGAATAATTTGAATTAGTTCTAAGAAAATGCATTTAATGTTATTGAATATATGTAGGAGACCAAGAAGCAAGTAGAGATGAATAAGTTACCGACTGTGTTTTACTCATGTGGGTATCTTTGAATGAAATGACATTCGCTCTTGTCGGTAAGCCTGAGTCCAAGTTTTTCAGGCAGAGCAAGATGGGCACTAGTTATCAGGCCTATATGTACAGAGATAAAGGTAGATAGGTAGGAGCTAGCTTGGTGCAATGTATTTATTGGTAAAATTAAGAAAGACAAGAGTTCAGAGGGAAAAAATGAGGTGCGAATTTAGAACAGGATAAGATCATTTGGTGAATCATTAGCAGATGATTCAAACACAATGGCAAGGTAGATTATTGGCGGAAAGAATGGTTAGCCATCAAAGGAAGGGGTATACGAGGGGGCATGTGGGCAGATGAGGCTAAAAAGTGGGACTTAATCCTACTATGCAGGCTCTTTTATAGCATGCTAAGAAACATTTTTTCCTTAAGGAAGAAATTAAATTTACACCCTAGAAAGTTCACCTTGGGGATAGAGTGGAGAATGTATAATTGTAGGTGGCTATTCCTGAGATATTTCACAATAAAGAAGTGAAAAGTAGTAAGCAGTTAAAACACCAGAGTCTTTCTACAATTTCATAAGGAACTGGCATGTAAGGGCAAATATTAATGTGGGATTTGTTGGGAGGATGGGAAAATTATTTAAAATATTCAGATCTGGAAGGACAGAATTAGTACTTCTGGCTCCATCATTTACCAGGTGTGCAAACCAAAGGAGACTAAGCAACTCCTAGGTACAGTAGTTTTCAAAAATCCAAACAAAAGTGAAAAATAGGGCTCTCTTAAATATTTTTTGGATGAACCCAATGAAATACTACAGCATCCATAACACTCAGGAGTTGTTATCAGGGTCTGTGTGTCCTTGGGTTAAGCTCAGCCCCCTAAGACTTGGTTAACTACCTGTAAAATGGTGATCATAGTAGTATCTATTCATGGGGTGTTGTAAGATATGAGATAATGCATATAAATCATTTATCTTAGTAACTCAAGGAGTGTTAGCAATTGTTATTAATAGTCATGTTATTTTTGAATATTTCATAAATGAAACTCCTTAATTGGAATATAAAATTGACTCACCTAAATTTTACTCTTTTTCTCTCTCTCTACATATATATTTGACTACATACCTATATTTTCACGAACACCAGAAAATACCCTCAACTCATGGAACCTTGAATATTCTCCCACGAGATTTATTATGTGCCATAAGTGAGGATCACGGAAATAAAGAGAAGTTGCTAAAAAGACAACATTTAAAAATTTAAAATATATCCCAAAGTCAGATATGCAATCTGCAATATCTCATGATTAAAAAATATTAAAAGTAATTTCCGAAATATTATGAACTTCATCACCAGTCTAGTCCTGATTTGTCTGTGAGTTCTGGTCAAGAGGAAAAATACAAAGTGTGGTGTTAAGCATGACAGTTTAATCCTGGTTCTGCCCCTAGTTTTTGATGTGGCTTTCTGCAAATTATTTAAATTTTCTTGCTTTTCCAGCTTTTATTATGCTTTCTATTTCAAAGTCATACTAACAGACCACGTCTGGTAATACATGCTTCATTTCTCATAGGCCCTGGGAATGGAAGTCTATAAAATTTCCTCTCTCTGATGCCTGATGAAGACTAACTGCTCGTGTATGACAACTCTTCATCTACAAAGTTTCTTATTCTTACAAAGGAATTTGAGTTCAAAACTTAACCTTAGCACTGTAGCCTTTTATAGAATAGTTATAGTAAAAGGATACAGGAATTTTTTTTCTATATATATCTTATTATTCCTAAGGATGTTTATATCATTCCTTGCCCTGTCCACACCTTTTTCTAAACATGCCTCAGGAGACAGCATAGGGGTTCTCTTCTAAACACTAAAACCACAATAAAGCCAAGCCAAACTGAAGCACCTCCCAGGCAGCTTATTTTTTCTTATTTTAGGGTGGGGATGGTCCCTAGAGAGAGACCTCATTATGATCAAGGCACTTGGAATAAAGCTTAGGGATATTAAATCTATAGTTAAAAAATAGTATCATCATCAAAAAAAAAAAAAAAGACGTGAAACATTTTTGGGGGGTTTTGTAGCTTCAGATATAGAATTTAGTGATTCATCACTGCCATACAACACCACACAATGCTCATTATTTCAAGTGCCCTCCTTAATCCCTAACACCTACTTAACCCATTCCCCCTCCTACCTCTCCTAGAGCAATCCTCAATTTGTTCTCTGTTTTTTTCTTTCTTCTTCTTTTTTTTTTTTTAAATGAAACTTTCAACTTCATAGTCTTTCCAACATAGAAGCTGGATTTCCTAGGAAATGACCATATCTGCTATAGAAATTCCTTAGGGTTGTGTTTTTCTGGGTTTTGAGATAGAAAGAGATTGTGAATATTGAGAGAGGGAGGCAGGGAGGGAAAAAAAGGAAGAAGGGAGGAAGGGAGAGAGAGAAGAGAGTCAAAATAGAAAAATTTCCAAATGACCAGGGAAAGATGATTCACTAGAATGGAATTTTTAAAACTTTGTTTCTTAGCAGAAGATATCGTATACTTTTTTCATCTCCTGTCCTAGAGATAACCTTAGGAAGGATAATGTATTTATTCTTTACATGGATAGAATTATTATTAAATAATATTCTAATTCCTTAAATCTGTACCCTCACTTCACAGTAAGGTTTTACGATTATTCTTTTTGATTCTCTGGGCAGAAGATCAGCACTTCTCTTGCCCCAGTATTACACAAGGAAAAGCAGGTTTCTTAAGGGATAATTTGGTTGATTTCTACAGCTGTTCTTTTTCTTTTTCCTCTTATTATTTATAACTTTGGGAAGGGAAATATCAATTATAAAAACGAACAATATTTTAAAAATAGTTTATGCCTGGGGCACCTGGGTGGCTCAGTTGGGTAAGTGCCCAACTCTTGGTTTCTGCTCAGGTCATGATCTCAGAGTCATGAAATCATGCCCTGTTTCCAGCTCTGCTCAGCACAGAGTCTGCTAGAGATTTTTCTCTCCCCTCTGCCCTAAAGAGAGGATTTGTTCTCTCTTTCAAATAAATAAATAAATAAATAAATAAATAAATAAATAAATAAAATCTTAAAAAATAGTTTATGCCTTTCAGATGTGTAATAATATAAATAGGTTTGCGCAGGAGTAGATAGGCATATAACAGATATTTATATATAGGCAACACATTCATTCAACATTAATTGAGTTTTTTTCATCTGATGTTCTAGGTGCTAGAATTGATATTCTTCTAGTGACTAAGCAGACTATAATAATTAAGACAGCTATAAACCAAAAGAAATGAATAAGATATATAATATATTTGATAGTAATAAGATATATGGAGAAAAATAAAGCCATCTTGGTGGTTGGTCCACATATGCACTTGTACTTCTGGAATCTAGAGCCATCCACCTACTTAAGTTTCTTGGGCTATACAGAACTCTCAGGAGACTGGGGATTTAGAAGGGATGTTCAGCTTAAGCTATATTCTTGTTCTTTTCTGTGCTTCTGATTTGAGATACTCTTAAGTATCCTTGAGAAACCAACAGTTTCCAGGAAAAATTTAGACCAAACCATATAGGTCAGCTAATTGAAGGGAGAAAGCAAATCTCTCCAATATCTGTTCATGGTTCAGAATCTTACACAAGTCAGTGAATAGAGACCAGTATGGTTAGAAGATGAATTTAGTTGAGTCCCCCTTCTGCTGTCGGAAATACTGCTGAAAGATCAAAAGATTTTTATAAAAATCAACAGTTTAGATAATCCTCTGTGCCTCTGTAAAAATTATATAATTTAAGTAATATTAACTTTTCACAATTTCATTCTTCATTCATATCTGCATTCAAATATGTATTTGGCCCTCATGTGCCAGGCACTACTTTCAGTACTGGAAATATACTGGTGAACAAGACAGACAAGATCACTGTTTTCATGGAATGTACCTTCAAGGAGGGGGAGGATAGAGATGAAAGAAACAAATGAAAGCCATGAAAATATTAATAATCTTATTTTTACAAAACATATGTAGTGGCTTATATATTAGAAATGAACTCATGGAGCACTCCCAAGGATGGACATTTAAATGGAAAACTGAGTAGCAGAGTGTAACCTACCAACAACTGCTCTGAGGATTAATTAATGCAGGGCAGAGGCAGAGCTAATGGAAAGGTACTAGGACTGGGACAAGCTTGTTTGTTTCAAGGATAAACAGAGGCCACTGTGTGTAGAGCATTTGAGTGAGGGGAGAATAGTTCAAAAAAAGGATGAAAGAACTAGGTAGGGTCCAGAAGAAAAAGACTCATAGAATTTTAAGTGCAAAAAAAGCTATTTGAAGTTTTTAAATTGAGAAATAATCAAATTTTAATTTTGTTAAAGAGAGAAATCTGAGTCTCCATGAAAAGTGGTTTGAATTTTATTCTATCTTTAATGCAATCCATTGAAAGTTTTTAACGGTGATGATTATTAAGAGAAATTAAGATTCAAATTTTAAAATTTATCAATCTCAATGTCTCCATGATTTTTCCTTATTTTCCTGCTGGATTGTAAATTCCAAAGGATAGTAATCACATTCTCCGTTTCCATACTACCTTTCCCACTTATCATTCCCCATTGGGAAATAATATGTAACACAAATCTCTATACCTAGAATACATTATGTAGAGGACTTTGCTAAAGAGGAGATGAATTTATATGTCTTTAATCTTTTTGTTTTAGAACATGACTTCAATTCCCAAGGAAGTAAAACGCAGGTCTTGGAGACATCAAAATTTTTTTTAGGGTGTTGCTCTCCTTTGTTTCATTTTAATCACAATGCTAGATGCAACAAGTACCTGAGAGGATGAGGGTGGAAGGTTCTCCCTTTCCTCATTGTCATTTAGATTGACAGCTAAACGCACTAGGTGATGGGTTCATTGTTGACTCAGTAGAGCCTCCGCAATTAGCACAAGGCAAACTCGTGGGGGTGTGGCATTTATTATTTAACTTCAAAATTGAGATAGCTTAATTCCACCCTTGAGAAATTGATGATCATGTCTCTCTATAATCCATTTTTGCTGAGATATAAATCAAATGAGTGAATAAAATCCTCACAAAAGAGGAACTTTCAACAAAGAAATCCCAAAAAAAGGAAACAGTAAAATGATCATTTCTCTTTACTGACATGCAATTTTCTTACTGACAGCACATACGGAACTCATTGGGGAGGTGTTTTGCAAAACTAACAACGAACTCATTTCATCTCTTTGATGATGTGAAAAATTGTTCCCCGTTCAGGGATTTCCACGTCTTTTATAACTTAAATTTTGACAAAAAGATGGTTATGCAAGCAACTTTATAAAGATAAGCGCAATGCATAACTTGATTCCATGTGAAGTAGAACTGAGGCTTGTGGGGCTCCGGCAATGGGCAGGGCTTGTGAGGGAATACGGCTGTGGAAGTGAGGATGGCCATTGGACCTTTTGATAGTGCTTCTGAGGCCAGAGGGAGTGTTATCTAGCCCCTGGTTGCTGTTGTTCTTTCCCAGAACCAGGTCTTCTGGCTTACTGGTGGCATAGATCCAAGAGAAAGAAAAAAAGTGAAATCTTGCCGTTTCCTTTGTTCCCTGCAGGGCACCGGTCTCCCTCTTCAGTGTGGCGTCCAGTGGCCCTGACCTTGCTGTCTTTGTGTTTGGTGCTGCTGATTGGCCTGTTAGCCCTGGGGCTTGTGTGTAAGTCTGCACTCTGACTTGGGGGAGAATTCTGGTTCTAAGTTGTATCTAGGATGAAGAATATTTGTTACGGATTTTTTAAACTTTAATTCTGGAGCCTGTGAATAATTCAATGTACCTTATTCTAAAGCACTCATTGAAATGAGTAGTGAAAGAAACATTAAAATACAGCAATCACTTGCCAGCTAGACTTTTACATTGTGTTTGAGATAAGGCAGGTTTTGTCTGTTTGTTTACATGTTGGTATTTAAAATCAGCAATTTTTTTGAGGAGGGCAGAGGGAAGGTCTATGGTGAGGGAGTGGCATGGGGTGTGGGAGAGAATCTTAAGCAAGTTCCATGTTAATCGCACTAGGTTGTCCATCTGAAAACTCTGAGATTCCTGACCTAAGCTGAAATCAAGAGTCAGATGCTCAAAGGACTGAGACCCTAAAATCAGCAATTTTTATGAATTTAGCCCTCTTTCATTCTACAAAAGAGTACAGGAAATGGTTTTTGCTCTTAGTATGCATGACCCAGCAGCTCATACAAAGGGAAGAGATTTCATTTATATCTACTCCCTCAATATAAGAACAGATTAGGTCCTTAATTTCTACAGTATTTTTCCAAAAAGTCCAGGAAATAATAGAATCATTTTGCAAAATCTTGTGAAAACCAAACAAGGAAAAATGCATGTGAAAAAGTCTTTAAATTTCACACCAGTAAAGACAAGTTCAAAAACTAAAAAAAGGAAGTGGGTGGATTTGCCTCATGGCATTGACACTACAGTAATATTGCCTGAGCAGGTGAAAAAGGTGGCTTAAGGTAAAAGGTTACATTGAAGAGCAGGTCAAACATTTGTTTTCTCTAGGAAATGTTAGAAATTTTCCTTTGTTATTATAATTTTTTAATTAAAAAATATATTTCTTAGTGTTTCTACCATGGCCCCCCAATTTTTACTTCATTTTGATATAAATTGTTTTATAACCACCATTTTTATGGTACATAAAGCAACTATAAAGCAACTTTCATAAAGGATTTCTCAACTTAGATTTAGAAATCTGGAATTTAAACCTAAATGTTGAAATTTTCCAGTCAAGTGATATTAAGGAAATTGCTTGTTCTCACTGAGCCAAATTGGAAGCTATAAAACCATGGAAATGATAATATGACTATTTTAATGAATGAATAACAATATATAGTACATTGTCAATAATATGTTAATAGATCAATGGATTTGTGGTTTTAGGTTAAGCAGCAGTTTAAGAGCGCACACAAAATATTTATTGAGCAGTAAATATGGTTAAGGAATTTAGTCCTGAAGTTAGAAAGCATTACTATGATTCTACATATTCCGATAAAAAGACAGATGTAAAACATTAATTTGCCTGAGACAATGCAATTTACTATGTGCTACAGTTGAAACTTGAACACAGACAATATGAAATCTCAGAGTATGAGATCTTAAACAATATGAGGTTTTGTCTTCTCTATATGTGAAAAGTAGAAAGACAAATGAAGAAATCAGCTGTCCAGTCTGACTTGGTAACCTGGGTTAGTTTTTCAGATCTACCAGCTTTCCAATACTCAGCAAGACAGCATTTCTCACAAGGAAGAAAGATTGGGGAATCTCTCCCGACAGCTGCAATCCCTCCAAACCAAGAACAGGAAGCTTGCAGAAATCCTGCAGCGTGTGGCTGAAAAACTGTGTCGTGAACTCTATAACAAAAGTGGAGGTGAGTCGTGTGTGATCACCTCTTTCTGCCCTCTGGCTAGCTGTCATTGTAGAGCTGACTTTCCCATCTGTGTGCCTGGGCATCACATGTCATTTAGTTAGTTGTCTGGCAAACTTCATGAAGAATTTGGACACTTAGGTCATCCCCAGTTATTGGAATTGTTTAGTTCGGATATGTCTGTGTTGTAATACATAAAAGGATTCTTCAAATTCAGACATTTTAAATAATAAAAACAACTAACTGCAAATAACCAAAATAACACCGCAAGTGAATAAAATACAGGGTTATTTCTCAATTTATCTTGGCACATAAAGACCTAACAGTAGTATACATTTCATAATGTGTTCATAAATCTTTTCCCCTTAAGAAGTTAATGAGCTCATAACTATAGTTCTCACATTTTAAGAATCATACAGGGATCAGGTTAAAAATGCTCCAGGGGGAGATGAACCATGCTTTGGTAACCACAGCTGGACAAGGCTGAAAACATCATCTCATTCCTGTGCCTTTTCCTCCCGTCGGTTTTGGGTTTCATAATGTCTAACTCTATTCAAGTTAGCCTTTCTCTTCTGTTCTGGTCATCTTGCATGGAGAGGAAGCAACATTCATTCTAAGTTGCCACTTTTTATTTTTCTTTCCAGGACTTTAAATTAGGATAAAGTCTTCCTCTTCCACTTCCCACACTAACCAGACAGCCAGATTGTGTGGTTACCCAGTAAAATAACACCCGCAGGCACACTTCCACTTCTCTAAGTGATTCTTTTCCACATGACTAGTGATCTCACTTGTTACAATTTTCTTTCTTTTCTTTTTTTTTAATTTATTGAGGAATAATTGACGCATGGAGTTGTATATATTTAAAGTGTACAACACGATGATTTGATATACCCATACATTATACAGTGATTATACACTGGATTGTTTTTAAAATATAGACATTTTTATGAAATGATTGAGTTCCCATCTGACCATAAGGGACTTGATAACAAGTCACAAATCTCAAAGGCCCAATGCTGTGTATCCTCATCAGTGTAAAGACCATGGCTCTCAGGGACTAGTTCCTATACTTACAGCCTCTATTCATGTAGTCTACCTCACCCTTCACCTGTGCACTTACTTCTCTGACTTTGGTGCCCATCTTAATTTCTGACACATGGAAATTTACCATTCTAAATCATACTTTACTTAGCATTTATGTCTTTTTTTCTCAAATTTTATTTACTTGTCTTTAGAATGAGAAAAGAGTCCATATCTTATTGGTATACATATACTGCATTTTAAAAATCCTTTGCAATTATATAAGAAGATTTTGATGAAGAAAATTGTGGAAGCTTCAATTGTTTTTTAAAGAAAAGACATAATGAGTTTTTGAACATATGAAAGTTCTTTATGAAATTGAATATGCTCTGTGTGCTGAATTATATAGGGCAAGAAACAAGGAAGTTCCAATCATTCATTGCTAGATTCCAAATTCCATGAAAGCTGTAGTGTCTGCTTTAACTTTCACCATATACTCAGTACCAATTAGTTTCTGGCATATAGAGTGTTTAGTAAACATTTGTAGTTATCATTTGTGGGCAATTAAATATCTAAGAGAAAGGAAATTGATTCTTTTTTGAGTCATCAAGTACCATATAATTTCAGGAGAGGAAAGATCGCACACCTGGATAAAAAATAACACTAAAATTGGTTTCTTTCCAAGAAAACAGATGCAGCCCTTGTCCAGAAGAATGGAAGTGGCATGGGGACAAATGCTACCGGTTCTATAGAGAAAGCAAGAGTTGGCAAGGCTGTGAATATTTCTGCATTGCTGAGAACGCGACCATGCTGAAGATAAACACACAAGAAGTGTTGGTAAGATGCTGATCAGTGTTTGAATTTTTCTCAAAAAGAGATTCTTAAAAGACCTGTACAAAAGAGTCAAAGGAGTCAATGTCCCTAGACTTTTGTACTTACTGCAATCAAGACCTAAGCCTTATTCTTATTGTTTTGAGTGATTCCCTGAGGTACGTACGTAAAAGGAGTTCTCCTCACTACAAAAGGCGTTCTCCTCTCCATACCTTAGAAACATGAGAGGAAACTCTCCAAAATCCCCATCAGTCAGAAATGAAAAAAAAAAAAAAAATTCCCTAATTTCTTACCTCTTTTAGTTTGGGAAAGAAGGGCCCAATACTGAGGTAATGTCAGAAAGATGAAAATAACATTTCCTATTCTTCCATTATAAAAGGACAAGTTTTTAATTGAAAAAAATTTAATTAAATCATTACTATAACCTGCAAATAAACATATTGTCCTTCAGAAGTTTAAACCTAACATAGACTAGTCGAGGCAAATGTGAAAGTAAAATTATAAATTGGCATGTATTAAGTATACGTAATTAAGATAAACTTCTAAAATCATGTCATTGTTCTCACCCTTTTAAAAAATATTTATTATTCCTTTGAATTTAATCTCTTAAGCAGTGTAACTGTTATTTATTTATCATTGTTTTAGCAGAAGTCTTGGCACAAAGTAGTTTATCAATAAGGGATTATTTAATCGAAGTAAGTGCCCAACTCACTATGTAAATTCTTAACATCCTTCTAGTTACTCTTAATTCCTACCCACTTTTCTGAAATCTGTGATGAATGCAACTCTGCAATATTTCTCATCTACTAAAATAACATTCTTTATACTTTCTTAATGGCTCAATTTAGGCAGAAAAGGAGGTAATTTATTTAAGACAATGTGTCCCTACCATAAGCCCACCTAGTTTTTCTTATTCTCTTTGTTTCCTCCACTTTTAGCGTAAAAGAGGACTCAGATATATAACTGAATTGTATTACATATAATGGTAGGAAATATTGTGAAAGTTATACAGTGGTTTTGTCTCATGCACTTCAAAGATTTGTATATATTTAAGTAATTTTCATATGATTTATTTTTAAAAACTTTTAATTTGAAGTGTCTACCATACAATTGGAAATATTTTCAACTATACTTTTTTTTGATATACCTACTAGATGACTGTTGCTAAGTGATAGTTTCATATCTATTTCCAATAATCTTTTATTGAACCATATGTCATATGTCATTAATTATCTAAAGGGTTGAGGATATAAAACAAAGTATGTATCCTTAAGGAACTCATAGTATAATGGAAAGGAAGGACATTAAAATTGATAATTATAATAAATTTAAATAATTTCTATGTTAAAGGGTAAGGCTGGATAGAAGGAAGAAGGTAACTTAAAAAATATTCAATATAGAGGGGTGCTTGGATGGCTCAGTCTGTTAAGCATTCGACTCTTGATTTCAGCTCAGGTCATGATCTCAGGGTCATGAGATCAAGACCCAAGTCAGGCACTCCCCTGAGCATGGAGTCTGCTTGTCCCTCTCCCTCTGTTGCTCCCCTCACATCGAATAAATAAATAAAATCTTTTAAAAAATTCAGGATAGATATATATGAGTATAAATGTATATATGAATACTATACAAAAATATAAATGCACACACACATATATATATATGAAAAATTTCCCTTTCTCCCTTTCCTTTTCTGAGACATAAATCATCTTTCCAAATTTTCTCTTACCTCTTTTTACATTAAAGTATAATTCATTATTCTTTCCCCCTTTCTGGCCAGTCCCTTTTGCATATGTTTATAAAGAATACTTTCCCCATTTTTACCCTCTTCTTTCCATATTCTTCCATTCACCCCATGAGTAAATCTGCCCCCATGTTTTTAATATAAATCTTAGTGTTTACTCTGTGACTTGAAAATAATGGGTTATTTATATATTTTGATTGATGTGATTTTGGTTTTAGAATATCAGTATATCTTCCATACTTACAAGATAAATTCTTTAACTTGGACAAACTGACCTCCGCACACACACTTTTTCTCTCAAGTGTACTATGACCTATATGGGGCAGGACTCATGTGTTGTTCTCAAAGTAAAAGTGCTGGCTGGCCCTACACATCTCTGTGTATATATAGTATAACATCTCTAAAGCTAAAGATCTTCTTGTGTGCCTTTCACAGGACTTTGCCATGCCTCAGAGCTACTCTGAGTTTTTCTACTCTTATTGGACAGGGCTATCCCGCAACGGCAGTGGCAAGGCCTGGCTGTGGATGGATGGAGCCCCTTACTCCTCTGAACTGTAAGCCTTCAGAACATTTGATGAGAAAGGCATTTAACAGAGAGCTTTCACTTGAGGGACTGAGTTCAGCAATTTGCTTCAATAAGCATTAATCAAACATCTGCTTTGTATTGGATACTGTGTTTATAAGAGGATGTACAAAGGTGTATAAAAATAAAACACAGTGCTTGCTTTTGAATGGCTTGTGAACCAGTGAAGGAGACATACAAAATGTTAGTAAAATAGTAGGGGCAGTTCTCTGTCTGGGTGCTTTCAGAGTTTTTATTTCAGGGTCTGAAGTCCTTTAGAGCATTAGTAATTAAGTGTCTGGGCTCTGCTGAGGGAGGATGACAGAGACAGAGATAAAGAGAGAGAGAGAAGAAGAAGGAAGAGGAAGAGGAGGAGGAGAAAGATGAGGGAAGAGATGTTTTATGGATGAATAAACTGAAACCTAGATCGGGATGGTAACTGACCTAAGACCACATAACTTCACAACTTATCAATACCCAGAGGTAATATAAGACCTCAGATTTCAAGACACCTGGGTGGCTCAGTGGTTGAGCATCTGCTTTTGGCTCAGGGAGTGATCCCGGGGTCCTGGGATTGAGTTTATATCAGGCTTCCCACAGGGAGCCGGATTCTCCCGCTGCCTATGTCTCTGCCTCTCTCTGTGTGTCTCCCATGAATCAATAGATAAAATCTAAAAACAAAAAACAAAAACAAACCTCAGATTTCTTGGCTTTCTGAGCAGTATGATAGGGCACACATTTTTCAGAATATAGTTTCTGAGGGACCCTGGGGTGGTGTAGGCAGTTAAGCATCCAACTTATGTGAGCGTTTACTTATCTGAGCACTAGATAAGATTGTGTGTGATATCTTTTCAAATAGCTAAATGTATACTTAAATATATTACAATTTGAAGCCATGTTTGGCCAGATACCTTTCTTCCCTATATATCATACGGGATTTATTATCCCAGCAGATGCGACATTCTTAATGTAATCCTTTTTATTTTATATTTAATTAAACTGAATCACAGAGAAAGTAGATGACCTTTCAAATGATGGCAAATCATATGATAAATTTATATTATAGCATGCATCTTAGTTTTATTTAGAAACAATTTTTGTTGTTTTAGATGAACTGATGCTTGCTTCTAGGGAAAAGTATGGACATTAAGGGGTTGAAAAGGAAGAGCGTGGTGACCCCATCTCTCCAGTAAATTCATTCTGCATATCTATTCTATAATTTTATCAATCTAGGAGTACTCCCAATGTACTTTCTGGATATTTAACATTTCATTTTAGAAGTTACCAGTGATCTGATTAAACTTTCTTTTTTTTTTTTTTCCTTAAGGTTTGAGATTATAATAGATTTTACCAGTCTGAGAAACAGGGACTGTGTGACCATCCTCAATGGAAAAGCTTTCTCAAAGGACTGCAAAGAGTTGAGGCGGTGTGCATGTGAAAGAAGGGCGGCCACAGTGAAGCCTGAGAGCCTCCATTAGTTTCCCTGCACCATTACATGGAAGTGATTGACTCTCCCATCATAATTACAATATCAAGCTCTCTTCAGGGAGATTGAAGATCAGAACAGAAGTTAGTCTATTTATGTGTACCTGTACTAGTTTGGTTTCAGTTCCTATCTTCTCTCATATGATCCATGTTTATACAAAAATTGAGCAAAAAGGTTGAGCCAAGCAAAGTCAATGCAAAGGATATTTAAGCCATTGGAAGATGGGAGAAAAATAGGAAAGGCAATTTTTCTGACTGGTGGAGGAAGGATTTTCATGTTTCTTGTTCAGGATCACCAGCATTTCTGAGCTTCATGCATATATTTACCAGTCACAGAGAAGTCCTATCTATGTACCAACCAGTCCCAGAATCTCATAAAGTTGTCATCCACCTTCTTGACTCAGAGATAACTTTCCAGTGTTTTTCCTTCTTAGCATCTAATATCATCTCCCTATTTCCATGTCTTCCTTCATATTGAAGGAAGTGAGAAACTTACTGAAATAGAGGAAATAAATGTGTGTGACATCCTTTGTGGCTCAGTCAGTTTAGCATCTGACTCTTGATTTCAGCTCAGGTCATGATCTTAGGGTCCTGGAATTGAGCCCTGCATTGAGCTTTCTGCTGAGTGGAGCCTGCTTAAGATTCTATCTATCCCCTCCTCTATCCACCTTCCTCCAACTCACAACCTCAATCTCTCTCTCTCTTTCTCTCAAAGAAACTCCAATGATTGTGTCCTCTCTCTAGGAATTTCTTCCAGGAAAGAAATATTCTCAGCTCAGTTCCATATCCAAATTACTGTCCTCGATGCTCCTTCAGAAAGACTGAAGACGAGAGCAAAAGTCAGTCTCTTCATGAAGGTCTATAATAAGTTTCAGCTCCTATTCCATCTGATTCATGTTTATGCCTTCCAGGTACTAAAGATTTAATAATAATAATAATAATAAATGTAAATAATGTGAAATGTGTGTGATTTGAGAATAGATTCTGGGAAAATTTCTGTGTAGAGATGTTCTTCAAAAGGCAAGTTTGTCATCAGCACATACCGAAAGATGAGTAAATAAAATTTTAATAGGATGAGTTATCCAATCAGGTCATGGAAAGTGGAAGAGAGACTGTGATACCTGCGCACATCACTGGCTCCTTTTTATAGGTACCTCCTTTCTCAGGATACCCATATGCACAGTCATCACAGGGGGCACTCACTGCAAATAACACCATCACAACCAGTGACTTTGTTGATTTATAGAGAAATCAATTTTAGAGGTTTAATGCTAGTGATGATAATCTACCATAAACCTTTATTTTTCAGCAATGAAAACTAGGGTGCTTCAGTTTTATTTCAGAAAACATCCATCACATGGTGAAATGACATTAAATTAGCAAACATGATAAAGAGAACATTTCTGTATTCATTTTCATAAGACTGCATTATGTAGCAATCACTGCTTGTGGATTTCTTCCTTATGAATTTTCCTTTCAATTTTCTGTTGATTAATTATGAAATTTCTTCAGTGTTGAACAAATTTTGTATTGATTTATTGTGTCATGCAAAAAAGAATTGTGGTCATAAAATGAGAGTTTTAGGTCCCATAATCTGATCTATTATTGGGCAAATCACTTTACTTCATGAAGCTTATTTCATTAAGTATAAAATAGTGGAAATGTTTATAATTTTCTCATGGTGCTATTGTTAGCTGAAATGAAGCAAATATGAAATTAGTTTTATAATCCAAATTGAAATATATAATGTAAAAATATTAAAAATACGTAAAATAAAGGATTTAGTAATTTTTTTTTATATAGAGGAGCACACACAAACATAAATAACCCTTTTTGGAGACCTGTATTCTTCAGTTAATTATAGAAAGTCACTTACATTGGGAAGCTGTGGATATTGTCAAATATTTTCTATGATGAGAGCAGATATTTAATGAATGCAGTTTATATAATAAGCATGTAACAAGAAAGGTGGATTAGGACTTCAGCTAAGAAATTAAGTGTAATTTAAGTCTTGTTACTACAGGAAGAAAATGTGGTTCACATAAGCAAAGTCAAATGACTTTGTGGACTAGGTTGTAAATAGGGACAAGGCACATTTGTTGACTCCTGGCAACCTACATAACTGCAGTCTAGTTCAGGTTTGGATGACAAGTTTCTCTTTAAATGCCATTGCTTTAAAGAGTCTAGGTGCCAGGAGAGTGGATGTTGTATAGTATTTAAAGTATTCCCACAAATCTGCCACCTGAGGAAGTGTCACTTTAGATAGTGAAGAGGAAAAAAATAGCATTTATTTGACATTTTTGCTATTCTTGACCTTATTTCTCTCCATCTTTACCCTCAATCCCATCATCTGTATAACAAAACTCACAACACTAATTACAATATGAGCAAATATCTCAAGGTGCAGAAGAATAGTATGGCACATTTTCTCCACAAACTTTTTTAAATTTAAGAATAGGAAATAATCATGACGTGATTTGCTGAGAATATTTTTCCATGGAGAATCAGAGAGTAGTGTCCCATGAATTAATTTTTGGCTTGAGAAGAATTTTTCTCTTCCAGGCTCTTGTGTGTTTAGGTAATTCTGAAGAAATTTCAGGAAAAGTCAAATGAGGCTTTCCTGGTAGATCGGAGTTCCCTACGGTACACAGTGAGCTATTTCTTTTCCTGAGGATACTGAACCAGCTCTTAAAACTTATCAACAGGAAACAGGTCATGAGTTCTTTAATAGCAGGAAGAGTGTGAAGAATAAGGGGAGCTTTTTCTTTGGGGACAGAAGCAATTATGAAATAAGTGGAAGAGTCTAGCAGATTGCCTCAGTTTTGGCCTTAATATTGAGGGGGTCAAATACTTTGCAAAGGAATTCTTGTCCTTTTTGAAGAATACAAAAAAATCATAATCTGATTTAAAGCATACATTTTTACAAGGTTCATTGGATGAATAAATTTTTAGGATCTAGTAATTTTATTATTCTATCAATAATACTATTCTAATTTGTTTTCTTTTTTACACACTTAATGCACTTTGGCCATAGCATATAACACAGCTTCTTTACATTTGTAGAATAGATTTTTCTGTTTCCTTCCCACCCCCTTTTTTAAAAGTTAACTTTGATCTCAATGAGATGGATCAAAGATATCCAATTAATTCTTAGTGAGACCAAGATCTAAAACATGTTAGCCCAGTGCCAAGGCCCAAACTCTTACCAGCGCCTGGAAAAAGAACCTGATAGTTTGGACCCAAGTAACTTGTAAGAAAAAAATCTTCCATCCATATTCGCTATATGAAAAGCAGCATTGCCACTGAGGAAATTTGTAGGAGTTTATGCCAGCTGCGCTGTTGATAAGATTCTGACTTGAGAATACTGCATCATATATTGCTGGGATGACATCAGCCAAAGGATGTTTGCCTTTTGCTTCATTGTACTTTTTCTTAAAAGAGTTATTAAATGCTTCCTATCCTTTCTCTAAACATACTCCCATGACAATGCTCTGAAGGATCTTGAAGACAAACAGTTTCTACTACTAAAAATTTTTATTGTTTCTCCTTCATTCCAAGTTATTATATTCAGCTGCCAGCTGTCAGCTGTGAAAGCCAAACACAAGACTCAACTTATACTGTGTTTTCTGTGCTATTTTCTTTTCCTAGGTTCAGCAGAAAATTAGAGAAGAATCCCTTTTACTGAAAGGTCCACCATTTCAACTCCAGGTCAAGGATGAATTAAAAAAGAAAAAAGAAAAGAAAAAAAGAATTTTTTTTTAAAATTTATGATAGTCACACACACACACACACAGAGAGAGAGAGAGAGAGAGAGGCAGAGACATAGGCAGAGAGAGAAGCAGGCTCCATACACCAGGAGCCTGACGTGGGATTCGATCCCAGGTCTCCAGGATCGCGCCCTGGGCCAAAGGCAGGCGCTAAACCACTGCGCCACCCAGGGATCCCGAAAAAAAAAAAAAGAATTTAAAAAGAAAAAGAAAAAAAATCATGCCTTTCCCTTCCATAAAGGACCTTAGCCTTTAGAGGTCACCCTTTACAATAGACTTCTAGGTTCATTTAAATGATTTCCACTGCCTCAGTGAATTAGGTTTTATTTTACTTTATTTTAACAGTATCCTTATTGTAAAGAAAGATGAGAATCTAATGTAGCTTAACTACTCCTTGTGAAAAATGAGATTACTTAAAATTATATTGAATTTAGCTGCTATTTGATGAGAATTTACTGTGTAGTAAGTTATTCTAAGGATGGTAAGTGGTAGAAAAGTAATACAGTAATAATTAGTGATTTTTTCCTTCCTATAAATTGCAAGACACTTTCGTATCTCCTATCTCTTGGGAGCAAGCTAATCTATGTCCAAGGAGCCTGCTGACCTAGGATATAGATCATCTATGGATTTGTCTGAGGAGATTCATTAACTTTAAAACAGATACTCTGTCCTGACAGCTGCTAACATTTCACATATAAACTTTATCTTCTCAATATTCCTATAATATGAGTAGGGAAAAGAGTCATTTTTATCTGGATTACACAAATAAGGTTGATGCCTAGAGATGACTGGTGATTTACTCCAGATAATGGTATTGATAAAGTGTCAAACTCTAGGAAAGGCACTAACATACATTCATAATTTAATCTTCAAATAATAATTTGACATAAGTCCTATAATTATTTTACAGTGAAGAAATTGGAGAACAGGAGATGCACTTGAAAGTGCCTGAGTGTTACTTCTTCAAAAAAGGCATCCAGATGGCCAACAGACACCTGAAAGGATGCTCAACACCACTTATCGTCAGGGAAATGTAACCGAACCACAGTGAGATATCCCCTCATACCTGTCAGAATGGCTAAAATAAAAAACTCAAGAAACAACAAGCATTAGTGAGGATGTGGAGAAAAAGGAATCCCTGTGTGTATTATTGTTGGAAAGGCACACTAGTGCAGCCATGTGGAAAACAGTATAGCTGCCTGTCTTCCTTTTAATTTGAAAATCCATCTCTCTGTCCTACCATCCTACTGGTTTAAAAGAGAAAATGCATAGAAATCTGGCAGGTAGAGACTTTAAATAAAAGGCCACATTTATTTATTTGTTTATTTGTTTAAAAAAATGGCTAGAAATGTATCATCTCCCCAGTGGCTTATAGATTTTTGAGTGGAGTTTATAGTCACTATAGGCTATAAAATTTAAAAAGTACAAAGAAATTATTTTTCTTCATTTTGTTCTCCCCTTTCAGGATTTTGTCCTCTATAGGCTATAAATTGATTTTATTCTTGGCAAATTAAACAATATCAAATAAAGGCCTGGAAAGTATTGAAGAAAACTACCAAGTGTAAATGTAGAGATAGGTTTTGAGTCCCAGGTAGTGAGTTTAGTAGCCCACACATAAGTTTACTTCTGCACTTGCTCTTAGAATTTTGTGGCAGGTTTTCCAATGGCCTATTCAACATACTATCATAATAGATCTCTTCAAGTACAATTTTTTTTCAGTTAGAGGATCTCAATGCATACTTCTCACAGATAAAATATTTCCAAATGCTGCAGTTAGCAGAAGAAAGGAACTTGTCCTTTAGATATCCACAGAGCTGGTTAGTTGATTGCAATGTCTGTACTGGCGACCTGGAGAAGCAAGTCAGTGGATTTGACGTTAGGGTAACTGGTGAGAGGTGGGTAGCTTTTATGTTTTGCTTTGTTTTAATATGGTACCCTCCTGTAGCACTCTCTTTCTTCAGTAATAGAACTGTTTTCTCTCAATAAAAAATATGTTAACATAATATCAAAAAACCTTATAAAAACAAATACACAAAAATAAGCTGTAATGTAGGATCTCTTTCCTGACTCTTAATTCTCAGAATACTAAAGCACCTAATCCTGTTCACCAATCTTCCTAGTTCTATCTAAAAAAATTAATAGGGAAAAATAAATCAAAGTAAAAAGTTTAACAGGGAAATCTCTTAATAGTTCCTATAACTTTTTTCTCCTAGCATTCTCTAGCCATTAAATGATATACGTGAAAATTATATTGTTCATTCAGCATCTCAAATTTTGTTGTGAATGTGCTAGAGCATCATGGCAGCAGGACCGAAAGGAGGAAGATTTGGAAACCATGAAGCTACTCTTAAATTACCTCAGTTTTGATTCCAATCAAAAGCCTGTGGAATGATCATGCTGGCTATGTCTTCTGGAGAATATTTGAGGTGTAAAATAAAATGAACTTTGGAATCCCCTCATGTTCCTAATTTTTCTTGTCACATTTCCCTCAGACACTTACAGGTCAGGGGAGGGAGAGGAACCATCTTGCCAAAGCCAAGGTTTGCTGAGTCCGTCTTGAGACAGTCCCACCCAGTAATCAAAGCCACTTTTGACCTTCTTCAGGCTGCCAGTGATAAAGTCCTAGAAGAAACAAGACCTCAACAGTGAGCTGAGGGGAAAACAATAAACTATCATGAAATACAAAGTTTGGCATTTTGCCTAGACAGACATTAATGGGGACTTGAGAGCTAAAGAATAGGAGAAAGGGTTTTATTTATTTATTTCTTAAAGATTTTATTTATTTAAATTTATTTATTTATTTATGAGAGACACAGAGTGAGAGGTAGAGACACAAGCAGAGGGAGAAGCAGGCTCCCTGCAGGGAGCCCAATGCAGGACTCGATCCCAGGACCCCAGGGATCATGCCCTGAGCCAAAGGCAAATGCTCAACCACCGAGCCACCCAGGTGTCTCAAGAGGGAGGGTTTTAAAGAAGGAATATATCTTATATATTTTTTTTATTGCCATATGATAGATGGTGTGTTAAGGACTATGGGGAAAATAGGTGTCTGGTATTAAAATAAACCTAACAGATCCAGAGTTGGGCAGATAATATATGTCAAAACAGGATGTTATACTGAACCTTCATTACCAGGAAAAATAAAAATATCCTTGACATCATAGACCATGTAGATCACTCTTTCCCAGTATTCTTCAATATGAGAAATAGTTTGGGAGATTCCAGAGGCAACTTAACTACAGGCATATTTTGTCAGAAAAAAACATTTAACTTTTGTCACCAAATTTGCACAGAATAGTGTAAACCTATCATTGCTATAAGTCCAAGTTGCCTTAGTTTATTTACTCCATATCTTTAACATATCCTTAAATTGTTCTCTCATTATTTTTGGAAAAATGAACTTTAACTAATTATTGAGTATAACAAGTGTACATTTTAATAAGGTCAGAAATGTGTAACTGTATTCTACTTCATACATATTTATGGGTAAAAATGATTTCAGGAAAGCACCGTTTGTTAGGATATTAGTAAACTAAGCTTAATGTCAACTAAACATTTCATTTAGCAAATGCTTATTTTTATAGACCTCGCCATTTCATTACACCATCTCCCTTTTTATACTGCTTTCTCTTTTAATTACAAAATTGCTATTGGCTGTTTACTTCCTTACATCATTGAAAATAACAAATTTGTAACAAATATACAATTATAATGGATGTATATCTAGGGATGGATTAACAAGTGACAAAAGGATATTTCCTTTATTCCCTCTCCTTTCTGATAAACAAAGGACATATCACTAACATATTCCCCTGGATTTCTGGATCACGTCTTGGTTTTCTTGTTGTTATTGTTTGTTCAATTAAAAGGAAAACAAACCTCGGTCATTCCTACTTTGTCTCTTTTAAACCCTTATTATATACAATAAATATACTACTGTTATAAAATATTAAGAAATCCTATCTAATTAGAATCAGTCCTTTCTTTTAATCGGTATCAGGGTATTTTCAGAATGATATGAAACTATGAGATGGTGTTTACCATTTCTTCTTTGCTGTCTATTTGTAGAAGATTAGAGCCCTCCTTCAAACAGTCCTCCTTACTGGTGTGCCAAATTTTCCAGTTTTCAAAGACATGGTAACAACTTTCTCCATTCTGAATCCAGTTGTCAGGACAAGGGCTGCAGTTGTGGGCTTTGAATATAAACATTTTACTTTGTTAAAGTTATTATAATAATATCAGCAGCACATTTCCTCAAAAGAAACCCTTGTCTCACCCCCAGCGAAGCTGAACATTGCAACCAAATGGTTCAGATGAGGCAATACTTACCACAATAAGAATTATATAATTATTTCCAAATGCACTAGGTCTGTAAGAATTAGTTTAAGACAGAATTAATTTCAGAATATTTTCCCCAAACTGTTCCTTTTCTATAATAGTGGAACTGATTACTCTATTTTTATAACTCTTCATCTTTTTAAGTTTACAACACATATAGTCTTTATTGTTAGCTTATTGTTCCATATCTGTAAATCTTACTGGCCCACTTTAGTTGGAATATATACTGGGCCATCAGGCAAGATAATAATAAGTTTCAAGTTGATGTATACATTCTGAGAGTTAAATATGAAAATGTTTCCTATAGGATGCATAGAACAAACAGTGCACTTTGAGAAGTGATTTGAAATATGTGGATGAAGAAAACTGAAGAAAAACATAAGTGACCAATAAGCTTATTTCAGGACTCAGGTATAACTTATTTGTAAGCCATATTGTTTAATCAGTTCTATGAAATCTGTCTTAAGAAAGAATGTATTCACAAAAGAATTGTGCTCAAGAGTATAAAAGGGGAACCAAAAAGCAAGAATTTGACCAAGTGTTTCTTGCACAGAGGGAAAGACAATGAAATTTCCAGAATCCTAATTTCTAGAGAGAGGCCTTCTATCTAAGGTCACAAATAGTTCATTATCGGTGTTCAGGGTTGGCTGTTGAGTTATTTAAAGCTCTTCAATTTCTTTTTTTTAAACTTTTTTTTTTATTGGAGTTCAATTTGCCAACATATAGCATAACACCCAGTGCTCATCCCACCAAGTGCCTCCCTCAATGCCCATCACCCAGTCACCCCAACCCCCTGCCCACTTCACCCTCACTGATATTTTCGCTCATTTTCTCTCCTTTCCCTTTATTCCCTTTCACTGATTTTTATATTCCCCCAAATGAATGAGACCATATAATGTTTGTCCTTTTCCAAAGCTTTTCAATTTATTTTGTTTGGAATCTATGCTAATTAGTGTCTTAACTATTGTTAAAATTATAGCAAGAGTGGTGTTGACAAAAGCAGCTGAAAGATTGGAGATATATTATTTGTAGATCTCCAAAATGGATTATTGCCAGTGTCTCAAGGTTAATGGCTCAGAGGTGGGCCTAACTTATGCTTGCATAAATCTATTATATTTAAAAACCCTGTTGGGCACACATTGATTCTGTAAACTTTTTTTTTTTTTTTTTTGGCTAAATTTCAACTAGAAGGTAGATTTTCAACCTCTTTCATTGGTAATTATTTAAATGGTATCCTACAGGGATGATTAATATCAATTAAGCAACCATAAAATACTTGACAAAGTATTTCTATGCAACACATAGAAATAAGGCTGTTTTAGGTTTAAAATTCTAGTAAAAAATGTAAAAGATAAATTTGAAGTAATTTCATAGAATTTTTAAAAAGAGTTGAACTCTGCTTTGTTATAATTTCATGATAGATACTCTGATTTTTAAATTATTTTTCTGCTGAAAGAGATATCTAAATTTGAATCTAAAGCATTGTTTAAACTAAATATATTGAAGAATTTAAAGCTGTAAAGATATACTTCTAAATTTGAATGATTGAATAAAACAAAATGCTACTTTAAAAAAATCTGATCTACTAATGCTACACATTTCCCTTTGCAATTTAACTGTATGTTTTTTAAATCTGCATTTCTTGAGATCTCAGTATTCTCCACATACTATTGAAGTATATAAACATATAAATAACATTGAACTGGAGTGTGGATGAAAAGATGACTCTCCTAATTTAAAATTCTGTCTGCAATTTTGTAGACAGTAAGATGAGTGCCACTGTTTCTTTTGAGGAATTGGTGCCCATATTTGTATCTGCACCATGGAAACTGATTTTGTATCAATTACCTGAACTGAAAGAGTTTTGCATCAAGGTTTGGCAATATTTCATCTGAAGGTTATGGTTTCTCTCCCATTGTGTGAAATTCAACAGTGCTCTGTCCTGAAGGATGAGCTTTTCTCGCTGTTTCATTGCAATGGTAGATACCTGGAACACTTCAGACAATAACAATAATTCTTAATTAAAAATACTGACAAATTACAACACAATAATTCTTCCATACAGAGTAAGGACAACTATAGATTACTGATTATTTTGTGACTTTAGTTTGCACCAAGTTTTTGTTTAAAGTTTACACTGTTCAGGGATCCCTGGGTGGCTCAGCGGTTTAGCACCTGCCTTTGGCCCAGGGTGTGATCCTGGAGTCCCAAGATCGAGTCCTGCATCAGGCTTCCTGCATTGAAGCCTGTTTCTCCCTCTGCCTATGTCTCTGCCTCTCTCTCTCTGTGTCTCTTATGAATAAATAAATAAAAATCTTTTAAAAAATATAAAAAAATAAAGTTGACACTGTTCAAGAATCAAAAACTTCAAAGGATACAGAGGAAAAATCCCCTTTGCCACTTGGATGGATGTACCCAACTCCACTCCCCAGAGCAGTCAGGCTTATGAATTTCTTTTTTATTCTTCCATACATATTTCGAATTTTATCAACCAATGAATATAAAATGCTTCCTCTTCTCTTTAAACAAATAGTAACAATCTACTTACATGGTTTTTCATCTTTTATCTTACCACTTAAAATATATTTTGGGCATAATTCTGTATCAGTATACAAAGAGCTTTCTCGTTCTTTTATTTTAACATTATCAGATTCCATTATAAGGGTATATCATGATTTATATTAGTCATTCTCTACTAACTTTTAGACTATTTGTAATCTTTTGGTATTCTGGAAATAAATACTGTAATAAAGGACCTTAATCATACATAATTTCACACATATGCAAGTATATTTTTAAGAGAAGTTGCTAGGTCAAAGTTTATGTGCATTTAAATTGTATATAGATATTTCCAAATTACCTTCGTGTAGGTTGTTGCAAGTGGTATTTCAATATCATTTGAATTTGCATTTCCATTTTTACTCTTGGTGTTGAAACTTTATTTCATACTTATAAAGGTCAGTTGCATTTCTTTTTCTATGAAGTGTATAATTATATATGGCCTATATAATCACATGCTGTAATTTTTTTCATTGGGTTTCTAGTCTTTTCGTTATTGTTTTATATGAGGTCCTGGGATCCCTGGGTGGCGCAGCGGTTTAGCGCCTGCCTTTGGCCCAGGGAGCGATCCTGGAGACCCGGGATCGAATCCCACGTCAGGCTCCCGGTGCATGGAGCCTGCTTCTCCCTCTGCCTATGTCTCTGCCTCTCTCTCTCTCTGTGTGTGACTATCATAAATAAATGAAAAAAAAATTATATGAGGTCCTTATTGTGCTATGAGAATTCATTCCACACAGGTCCGGGATCAGCTTGAACAGTGTTTCTAAAGTTCCTGCCTGGCACTGACCTCTGGACAAAGTATGAGACATACTGAATAATAGTATATAACTTTGTAATCATCAGTCTGAGGATTTTTTGGTCAGATGATCCTGGCTTGTCAGCATTGTTTACTGATGCCATATGAATGATGATTTGCCCCTGGTCACAAGGAGATTCTGAGTAGGCTCTGCTGTTGAAGCTGATTACTTGGCAGAAATATGGCTATGTGGTCAGCATAATATAAAAATACCCAAGCAAGACTCATCTTGGGTTCCCTGCTACCAAAGTGCTCTGTGTTCCTGACTCAAGAGAGAATTCACATCCTGAGAGGACAGTTACAGAGGGAAGACAAAGTGCTTATTTGCACCCGGGCTCTTCAGACCATATCCTTACCTTAATGTGGTTCTTAAACTGTATCCTTTTCTTGTAATAAAATGTAGATTTGTCAACACTGTCATTTCAAGTCCTGTGAATCTTCTCCATTCCTATTTAACTGATTCTGTTACCGCACTTAACATGTTGGTAATGCATGATATGAGCCATGAATCTCCCAGTGTCTTTTGATTTTGCTTTTGGTAGTTCACCCCACATACATCAGATGCTTTTTGAGTCATTTTTAGCAAAAGTCTTACACCTGAGATTATATTTTTATAAATATATTTCACTTTCGTATTTTGATGTAGCTGCAATTTATTTTATTGGAATGCATAAGATATGACTTCCAAATTCTTTCCCTAGATGGCTAAATTGTGCTCTCATATCATTTACTGAACAACCCTCTCCTCATCCTCTTTTAACTGCCATCTTTAGCTTACTGTAATTTTCAATAAACTACTTTGATATATTTATAATATTTTAATTATATTCAATCTACTTGCTTATCTACTCATATGTCAATACCACATAGGCTTCATTATTTTAGATTTATAATTTATTTCTATATTTGGCAAGGGCAGTCCTCCCGTTTTCATATTATTTTTACATTTTTTTGTAGTTCTTTACCTATAAATCTGAATAGCTTTTTAAGTCAGTTCTTTTTTTTTAATATTTTTTTAAAAATTATTTATTTGGCAAAGAGAGAGAACAGGAATACAAGCAGGGAGAGGGACAAAGGGAGAATGAGAAGCAGACTCCTTGTTACACAGGAAACCCAATGCAGGGCTGGATCCCAGGACCCAGGGATCATGACCTGAGCTGAAGACAGACACTTAACTGACTGAGTCATCCAGGCACCCCAAATCAGTTCTTTTTAAAAATCATATTATAAAGTATCAATTCCTATTTTATTAAATATTTTTAACATAGATATTAACTTTCTTTATGCTGTTTGGCTTTTATAGAATTCCTTGAATCTGTTGCTTTATATTTTTAATCAGTGTGGGAAAATATTCATGTAAGAAGTCTTAAAATAATATTACTTTTGTCTAACTCTCTCTGTCTTCTACGCTTGGGTCTACTATTACACATATGCTAATATTTCTCAATATACTCTAGGACTCTCATCCTCTTCTATGTTTTGCTCAAGAGCTATGGACAATGGATGAATATGCCTTATCTATCAGTAATCCTGGTTGCTAGTGGCTTGGATTATGTTCCTTCTTCTTAGCGAAAGGTTGAATGTAACCAGAGTGGGGAGTAAGAGGGTGATGTTATTTATTTATTCTATTTATAATCTGGTATGTTTGGAAATTCCCTTTTAGGAATTTGAAGTATTGTTCCAAAATTTTGAATTTTGATGTTTTCTAGATTAATTATATTCTTGAGTCTATTTCTGTTTTGTTTATTACTACCTGAAAAGGTTGTACTACATAAAGCTGTAATAAAATTGGAGAAAGGGAAAGGAGACTTCTCTTTAGATTCCCCCTAAATGGGAAGCAAGGTATTGTATCTTTACTGGTGTTCTGCTTGTAATCAATTTGCAACAAATGAAGAACAAAGATTCAACAGTGTATTTACTTAGGAGAATATAAAACAAATGTTTTTAAAGCCCTCAAAATAAGAGTATTTTTTATATCATGTTATATGATATATCTAATTGATGAATTAAGAAAATGAAAAAGAACAGTAAAAATAAATGGAAAATATGACTTTTTAGAAAATATTTTGCACAATAGAGTTTTTAAAATAGAAAGTAATTAGTATAAGTCATATGGTAGGACAAATAGAAAATATAAAATAGTAGGAAGAAAATAAGAAATTACTCCTACTTACATTGAAACCTACCATTCAAATAACAGTTGCTAATAGTTTATATCTATTGAAACTTTTTCCATATGTGTATGTAAAAAACACATCTATTTTACATATAATGTTTATGAAACTGTATTTTTCCATTACTGACTTATTAATCATCTTATTTCATGGCAAAATATTGCATAACCATATCTCCATGTTAATAACAATAGTTCTAAAAGACTTCTTTAAATTACTGCAGTGTATCCTTTTATATCAATGTAACATGATTAATTTTTACCAGTTATTTTATTTTCAGATATCTATGTATGCACTTTTGATGGTATATAGGAATAATTTATAATTAATTCATTCATTACTTTATTACCATGATACTTTAAACAGGATATAGATTTCCATTCATTGCTCTTTGTGAGAAACATGTCCTCTTTTCTACTATGCATATTAAATTACATACATTATATGTGTTATAATGTATATAGTACATTATTATATATATAATTTAAATATTAGTATTGACTTTTACAATGAAAATTTTCATGGAAAAAACATTTCACATTCTTTGTTAAAATGGAATGATGATTAAGATAAAATAATTATTAAAAATTAAACATGATTTTTATAGCTCAAAATCTACTGGCTATAACATAATCTATAACTAGGAAGGACAAGCAGTTAGGAATGTTTGAAGTACACAAATTGTTTCTTGTTTAACACAACCTTTTTGTTTCTATAACTAGTTTTATTTAACAAAAGTCCTAAGAATATTTTGAGAATGTATAAGATGACCTTGGTAAATGACAATTTTTGGGGGGAACCCACCACGAGCTCCCTTCCCAGTGGGAAGTTTGCTTGTCTCTACCTCACTGCCTTCTCTCTGCTCATTCTCTCCACTCTCTCTCAGATAAATAAATGAAATCTTTAAAAAAAAATGACAGTATCGATAGCACAAAAATGAAAGTCACTATACTTGAACAAAAGCCAATGGTAAAAGTATTTTACATTGGTATAGTGATATTTAAAAGTTTGAGGGATCCCAGGGTGGCGCAGCGGTTTAGCGCCTGCCTTGGGCCCAGGGCGCGATCCTGGAGACCCAGGATCGAATCCCACATCGGGCTCCCGGTGCATGGAGCCTGCTTCTCCCTCTGCCTGTGTCTCTGCCTCTCTCTCACTGTCTGCCTATCATAAATAAATAATAAAAAAAAAATAAAAAAAAATAAAAGTTTGAAAAGTATTTATACTTATTAACACACAACAAAAGAAAGCCAAAACTTTTATTTGTAAGTATGTCCCAGAAATAACTGAAAGTTTTAAATACTTTTTAAAAAAGATTTTACTTATTTATTTATGAGAGATACAGAGAGAGAGGCAGAGACATAGGCAGAGGGAGAAGCAGTTCCTCGAGGGGAACCTGAATGGGACTTGATCCCAGGACCCCGGGTTCATGTCCTGAGCCAAAGGCAGATGCTCAACCACTGAGCCACCCAGGCGTCCCAAGTTTTAAATACTTTATTTTCTGGCTAGCTTTTCTTTATCTTCATTGAAATATTTTCTTCACCCAACTTTTGTTCTGGAAGTTAAAAATATTGTTTAATACATTCCATGGGATTACGACATTAAAAAACAACAAAAAGTAAACACTGATATTGTCACCATATATCTCCTTCTCCTGATCCCATTTTTAGTTACTTCTTATATATCCTTCTGGTATTAACTGACATATGAAGAAAATATTGGTTTTCAATCAAATTGTGGTGTACTGCATACATGACTTTAGACGTTGCTTTTTTCACTTAAGGATGTATCGGGAAGACATTTATGTCTCAGTCCATAGAGAGCACCTGCTTTTTACTGCTGTTGCTTTTCCACCCTCCCCCTTTAAAACCCATCTCTCTCCTCTCCCTCCTTCTCCCCTCCCCTCTTCTCTCCCCTTCTTCCTTCTCCTTCTCTATTTCCTCTTCTTTCTCTTCTCCTCCTTTCTTTTCTTTTCCTCCTTCTGTTTCTCTTTCTTTTCCTTCTTTTTCTCCTCTTTGTTTCATGGTATTCCATGGTGTGGATGTAATATTGTACTATTGTTAATTTAAATGATCCCTTAAATGATAGGCATTGAAGTTCTTACAATTTTTTTTTATATCCCGTTGCTATATGTGTAGGTTTATCTATAGGAAAAGTTTCCAAAAGTGGCATTTCTGGGTCAAAAATAATTAGTATAGTTTAAAATAACCCAGAGTTTGTCAGGAACATGATTGTCATAATTTATCTAAACAGATTTCATGAACTATACAGAGAGAAAAACAAAATTAAAATTGTATTGACAGCAAGTTTCTTGAGGACATGGAAAATGTAGAGTATGCTTTTACAAACACCCTTAGTATGTACTATGTGTGTTTTTTGGCTATGTAATAATTGGTGATTGGAGACTATAGGTTCATTTTTATATAAAGACAAATTCTATATCCCAATTACTTAATAATATTACTTGAAGTATTGCATCTTTAGATAATCTTGTTTTTAATTGAAAATGTTCTTTATAAACTTCATTTGTTTTATCTTCTAACCCCAGGTAGTTCATATTTATAAAGCAGCATTGAAATTTATTATATCGGTGTGATATTTAAACCATATCTTTTGATATTTGCAATGCCAGTTAAATATGAATTCTTGGGGGATCCCTGGGTGGCTCAGTGGTTTAGCGCCTGCCTTTGGCAGGGGGTCCTGATCCTGGAGCCCCAGGATCGAGTCCCACGTAGGGTTCCCAGCATGGAGCCTGCTTCTCCTTCTGCCTGCGTCTCTGCCCCCACCCCCTCTTTCTATGTCTATCATAAATGAATAAATAAAATCTTTTAAAAAATATGAATTCTTGTACTGTCATTAGAATGGAGTTCAACAATATTCTGTTCAAAGTGTCCAGGTTTTAGAAAAGAAACTGAATCATTAGATGTTAATTGATTTATCAGTTAGTTCTCTTTCAACTCTGGAATCTATTTCCAGTGTGTCTGTTTGATAAATATATATTTAAATGTGAGTTCCTTAAAAAAAAAAAGACTTGGATTTGGTTTAAATAATGCATTTTTATATGAAGCACAAAGAGAGAGTAGGGTGAGATAAGGAAAGCTTTCTGGAAGTGCTAACATTTGCTGTGAGCAGTACAATTTCTTTTGAGATGATAGACAGGGTAACAATTCTTTATTGAGCTTCTAGTAATTCTTAAATCAATTTTCTAAGAAGAATCAGGAAAATAAACTCACAGCTAATATGAACAAGATTAGGTTTCTTGTATTTTGTGAAAGTAAACCTGAACCCATCTCTTTCTCATTGTAGAACTCATAATTCTCCCTCATTGCTAAAGTCTTCTACATAAAGAAATGCTTTGCCAGAGCATATGAAAAGGAAGAATTATCTGAACTATAATTTTTATCTCTGTCTTTCTAACCTTCTTAGTAGTAGCATGAGTGATAATGCAGTTATTAGTTGTTTTTTTTGTTTATTTTTTAGAATCATAGCCCTGTAATTATATTTTATAGAAGTTTCACTTGCCAGATATGAAAACATGTCTTAAATTTAGACTAAAGGAAATAAATGTGATTAAATATGGCCCACATAAAATGCTTAGGTTTGCATTAAACTTATTAATTTGTACTTTGCCTAATGTAAAGTGAAAGACTTACTAAAATAATCTGCATAAAAATAAGTTTAGAATACATACAGTTTTAGAAAAGAAAGCTTTATACTTAATCCTGCAAATTGCCTCCTTTAGCATACTAATATGATTCACAAATTGAATCATAACAATAGGTAATTATTTGCATTATTTTCCCCAAAGAGACCTACAGCATTAGAATTGGGCTAAAAAACATGCAAATGAACATTAAATGTTATTAAAAGTGACATACTAGTGCTTTGTGAGTTATATAAATG
The DNA here is from genome assembly GCF_011100685.1 of Canis lupus familiaris. Classification (NCBI taxonomy): domain Eukaryota; kingdom Metazoa; phylum Chordata; class Mammalia; order Carnivora; family Canidae; genus Canis; species Canis lupus. The sequence continues at coordinate 10,213,723 of NC_049248.1, read as the reverse complement.
TCCCATAATTTAAATTAGGAACACTTGGGGGGTCTGGGTGGCTCAGTCGGTTAAGCATCTGACTTCAGCTCAGGTCATCATCTCATGGTCCTGGTATTAAACCCCTTATCAGCCTCCCTGCTTAGCAGGGAGTCTGCTTCTCCCTTTCCCTTTTCCTCTGTCCCTCCCCACTCTCATGTTCTCTCTCTTGAATAAAAAAAAAAAATCTTAAAAAAATTAGTAAGTCATTATTTTAGATCACTTATATGCATTTACATGTTTCTAATTGTTTCTCTATTTATAAATTATAACATTTTATTTATAATGATATACATAAATAAAATTGTATATAAAGGTATATGCAGGGATGCCTGGGTGGCTCAGCAGTTGAGAGTCTGCCTTAACCTCAGGGCGTGATTCTGGGATCCAGGATCGAATCCCACATTGGGCTCCCTGCGTGGAGCCCACTTCTCCCTCTGCCTGTGTTTCTGCCTCTCTCTCTGTCTCTCATGAATAAATAAATTAAATCCTTAAAAAAAAAGCTTTATTCAGCATATATGTAGGTTTGTAATGTATAATTGTGTATAAAGTATATGAAATATATGTATATAGATTATTTTGAAGATATCCTTGTGTACTTACACTTGAGGCCCAAGAAAACAGAGGTTGCTATTGAGCCCACGCAGAGAATACATGTAATCACCGTCACCAGACACCATGCTCCTGGAGTAGGATGGGGCAATGACAGTGAGTTAGAGAAAGTAGATGAGAGAAATGGGTTGGGTTAAAACTAGACTGAATGAAAGAAAGAATTAGTATTCTTACTCGAGAATCCTTGAGGCCATGGGAACTGTGATAACAGGAAAAAAGAACTCCAACTTTTTGAAATGCAAGTTAAAACTCAGAACACCTTTGATTTAGAAAGATGTCAAATCCAAGAGGTTAAGTAACATACTCCTCTTACCTCTTATGGTGCTACAATCTTACTAACTAGTTACCTATATTCTATTCTGACAATCTTTTAGAGATTATAGCAAACCAGGTAGCAGGCTTTCATATTTGAAAGTAGAAATGCTGTGGCACATCATCCCTTTTCAGTGCCACTTGAACATGACTATTTCTGAGATATTTCTTTTAAACATACAATTTTGGATGAGGAATACCTCCCCTCCACCCCAGGTAATCTTGCATCTATCCAGGAAAGAAAAATGAAGAATGTGTGGTTTGTTATATTCTTAACACAAATCAGAGAAAAAATAAAACTTACCTTTGGATTATGTGGTAGGCTGAATAATGCCCCTGTCCCAAATGCCCATGTCCTACTCTCTGGAACTTGTAAATGTTACCTTTTGTGGCAAAAAAAGACTTTACACTGTATTAAGTTAAGGATCTTGAGATGGGGACATTATCCTTTTTATCTGGGCCTTTATAAGTGAGAGGTTAGTGGTCAGGGTGCTACATGATGATGGAAGCAGAAAGAAATTTGAAGGCGTAATTGCAGGCTTTGAAAATGGAGGAAGGGGCCATGAGCCAAGCGGAGCAAGAAATGCAGCTCTAGAAACTGGAAAACACAAATAAATGGAACCTCCCCTAGCTAGAGCCTCTCGAAGGAATGCAGCCCTGTCAACATTTTGCCCAATGAAACCTATTCTGGAATTCTGATCTTTAGAACTGTTAAGATACTAAATTTATGTTGTATTAACCCTCTTGGTCTGTGGTAATTAATTATCAACATGATAGGAATCGAATACAAATGTTACAGAACACCAGGACTGATCACCATAGCATACAGCTTCAGGCTGGTAGGATTTTCAGTTTTTCAACCTCTTTTTTTCTCTTTATTTCCTAGTGTTTGTCAGGTAATTTTCAGGGCATTTTATACAGGAACTAAAATAATAAAAATATATGATTTTTTTCATTTATCTTCCAAATCCAGGAATTCTTTGTCCTTCCAGCAAGAGACAGGGGAAAAAGTTACCATATATTTGTCAAATCCATTGATCTCTTCCTTTTGCACCTTTAGTTACTCTTCCACATCACTTCATTTTTTAATATTAGCATATCATGCACATTATCATATGCATGCATATGTGGGTTATTTCATTAGAAAAATCACCTTGGGCTCATCATAGAACAGGAAACAAAACATAAACTGCAAAGTCTTGGATTGAATAATTAGAACTGGTTACCTGAATATTTGGTGGAAGATAGGTGTTTCTGGTAAAAGCTTGGTGTTGGACTATCCCAACGAAGAGAGGTGTATGTTTCTTCCTCCTGCATGTCTGAGATGCTGTGATAGGTAAAGCAGTCCACATGAGAAGCTAAGATAAATAACTCCTCTTACGGAAGGAACAGGCTCGTGAAAGAACTGAAATTGGCTACTTCTCACAGTAGTGGGAAACTATGTTTGGGTTTAATATATAGAATAGATGCATTTTCATCTGGAAAGCAGAAGTTTATGAAGTTTAAGCCAAAGTATAACTTGCTAAAGTAGGAAGTGAGAAAAGAAACCGAATTGAAAGGGCCTAAGGTAGAGTAAGTTATTGCTCTGGGTTCTGAAGTGCAGCAGTTGTTGAAGTGGATTATACCACTGGATTATTACCAAGATAAAAAGAATAGAGGTGCAAAAAAAAATGCACTTCTATTTGGTACAAAACATGAAGAATGTGGATGACATAGACAGCAAAGATCCGAGGTTAGCTCACATTGGACAAACCAGGGTATAAGGAGCTATAGATCATTGTGTATCCTTATCCTTAAAAAAAAAAAAGCTAGGAAGGAATTTCTCCCCTAAAATAAATTTACCCACTGTATTAGTTAGGGTAATGCAGTTTCTGTGACAAGTAAATCTCAAAAAAATCAGTTGTTTAACACAATAAAGATTATTTCTTGCTCTCATGACAATTTAGCTCCAGTAATCCTGGTTAGTGGGAAGATTTCCTCCAAATGGGACCCAGGCTTCTATCTTGTGAGACTTTGGAGTCCCTTAGAAAGGAAAAGAGAAGATGGCAAATCCGTGTCTACTTCTTGAAAGCCATAATCAAGAAGTAACATATAGCATACCCACATCAACTAATGCAATGCCTGTTTTAGCTCTAAAAGGCTGGGTCTGATAAATGTAATTTTTGCCTGGCTGGCAAACTTTTGATGACTACTTTGCTCTAAATGAGAAGCATGAATTATTTAGTGGATAGATGGCTATTTCTGCCACATCTTGTGATTATAGCCTTGGTATTAAGAAACTTGATATTTTAATCATCATTCACATATTGGCCATTTGTCCTTATGACCAAGGATCATATCTTGATAATTTATAGTTTGCAAATCTCAACAATCTGCAAAATTGCAATGTTCTTTTTTGTTTCACTATCTCCCTGGATCAATCATTGATCTCTATAACAAAGCAAAACAAATGGCATACTCAAAGAGTAATCTAAGGGCATTGGATAAAGACATTGTTTATAAAGTTTGGGGAAGGGGTAATGGGAACAAAAAGAGGTGCTGAAATATGCATTGGGATGATGTTATCACCCCTAGGCCTGAGGAGTTAAGAGGAGGGTCTTTGAACCTTGTGACTGTCTGATGGGGGCCATGGCCTAAGATACAGAACACACAGCCTTTGTCAAATGTGGCATGGTAGGGAGAAAGCCAAGGGAATGAATACCCTGACCATGCTCTCCTTTCACCCTTTGATTACTGTGAGTGCCTCCCAATAGCTAAATTAACTGTAAGCCAGAGGAAAGTTGCTCCAAAAAGTGTTGTTCATTTGAGCTCTACCTCCCAAGGCACAGGGTGGGCCTGAGAGGATCTTAGGAGGTAAACCCAAGCAAATTCTCCATACATTTCAAATGATTTTCCTGCGACCTGAGATTCTAACCTGAAAAATAATGTGACTTAACTCTCTGTAGCCTTTATCATGTAATGATTTCTATCCTGAGGAGAAAAAGAGGAAGAAACCATAAGTATACCAAACATGCATAAGACTAATGTTGGGAGTACAGGAAAGGAAATTCAGTGAATTGTCATTAACTCCCAGGTGCTCTCAAATTTTATCAGTACCAAATATAAAGCTCAGGAAGATCTAGTTTTCTCTAATACAATACATTCTCTGATAAGTTTCTTTGGGGGAAACATTGGGCTCTCCCAATAAAGGATTAATATGTTACTTGTATTGCTCTTGTTTTTAATTGAACTACTTGCTATTATTTATTACATTCCAAGCACTGTTTCAATGGGCTTTTATGTGAATTATTTTGATTCTCAAAATAGCTCTCTGATAGAAACACTATTATTAGTACATTGTAACTTAATTGTAAATTGAAGCACAGATAGATCAAATTATTTACTGAAGTTCACTTGGGTAGTAAGTGGAAGAGTTAATATTTGAAACTAGGTGGTCTTATCACAGAACCTGTGCTATTAAAATCTGTACTATTCCAATTTCATGTATAAGATGCTTTTGATCTGAGTACCAGAGAAAAGAATTTTTGTAGGCATGGTTTGATTGGTTTATATATTTTTTAAAGATTTTGTTTATTTATTCATGAGAGACACACACAGAGAGAGGCAGAGACACAGGCAGAAGGAGAAGCAGACTCCAATGCAGGGAGTCCAATGTGGGACTCGATCGTGGATCCTGGGATCATGCCCTGAGCTGAAGGTAGACGCTCAATCGCTGAGCCACCCAGGCATCCCTAAGGTTTACATTTTTTAATTATGTTTTTTTGCCACGAATGAAGATATTATTCTTTGAAATTTACTGGTGCCATAGTAACATATAAACATGTTTTTCCGTTTGTGGGCAATAAAACACTAAAGTCCAGAGATACGGTTGGTTGTTTTTGGATGGTTTTCTGAATTATTAGTTCCTATTCCATTTCTCTAAGTCAATAAGTAAAAACAGTAAAATAATGATACTATACCTCAAAAGCCAAGATCTCAAGACATTTGAAGTAGAAACAGAATCTGAAGCATTTGCATTATTTTTCCTTAGTCCCCCCAAAATCTGCTTGTTGATATTGATAATCTACATCAAGATAAAGATTCAAGTGTCTTTGAGTGTTAGAGCACGAAGGTAAGTAATACAGACTTATTGAATATATATTACATGCTTGGTACTGTATTTAATATTTTATATATTGTACTAAATGATCCTCACTATTACCTGTGAGTAAAGTAATAATATCAAGCCCATTTCATAAGTGAGGAAACAGAGTAATTTAGCAAAAGCCACACAGGGAGCAAGTTCTAATGTAATTTTTCTCAAAATATATTAAAACCAATTTGTAGCTTTGTCTCAGCCTTCCACTGAGAACCTTATGCATTTGTATTTGAACATCTGTATGCTTTAACAAACATCTCAAGTGAGATGTTTCAGAATCTTATTTATAAATTTTGTTACCACCAATGTAAGAAGAAAGAGTACTTCAGGGAAGCTGTGGGAAAGAAATGCAATTTTTGCCTATTATCCTATGAAAGAGTGCCTCTCCACATATCTATAAATTCTTCATGAATTACTCAGCAAAAACCAAGCATAGAACTGTCAGGAAAAGATAAAACATTTGTACTTGCTGTTTTGTTAACTTGCCTATAGACCTTGTTAAGAAGTATTTTTCTTATTTTTAAGCACCATCAAGTTTTTTGCATAGAAATTTTGTTTTCCTTGTGCAGAAGGAAACTTTATTTTCTGTGCTGTTGAATCTGACTGAAGATGGATTCCAAATCACAATTGTGTAATGTTTTACAGATCAATCATCTCACACAATTGGAAGCAGCTGTCTTTCTGTTTTTGCTGAGCCGGGAACCGTGTTTGGTGCCAGGCATACAACAGCAAATGGGAAAGTCATGGTGTTGGCCTTCATGGGACTCTGATGTTTTATTAGATTGTACAACTGTAAAATAATGGGTGCGATTCTATCTGAAATGTGAGAAAATGAACGTTAAAGTGACTACATGACTAATTGGTCCACGGTTGTACATTAAGTAATCATACAATCTAGATTATTCTACTTACTCCAAGTTTAGTATCCTTTCCATTACCTTATGCTGTCTTTCAGATTTAGGTATTTTGCACAGCTTAAGCCAATTAAGTTCTAACTTTTCTTATTTCAATTTAAAATGTATATGTTTATGTCTGAAAATGCGCCAAATCATACCATGTTGAGATGATTAGGAATGGAAGAGAAGAAGAAAGAAAATCCATGGAAACAGAACAATTGAGAACCAATGATCATAGGCTTCTGGATGTATAAAGAAGAAACAAAGTTATCTTATCCCTTGTTATAAAGGGATATATATATATATTGAAGTGGTATTGTTAGAAAAGATAATGCAAAGGTGACTCCAAGGGAAATAAAGGGAAAATTTTATGGCTAGCGAGTTCTGCATCCAGATCTTTCATTGTAAAATTGAGCACTTGTCTATGACATCTCTTTGCATTAAAGTAGTGCGTCCACATTCACCATGCCTGCCTTTCTCTCACATATTAAATAATGTTTGTTCTTACAGACGGTAGGGTAAATTTTCCCATTATAAAAATAAGCACAATTCATATTTTCTCTTTCGTTTCCAGAAAGCTCAAACCTGTGAATGGAAAAGACAGAATGAGTTCCTTCGAAAGCTATATAAACAGTCAACAATTAAACTCTGTGTGAAAGTATTTTGTTGCACAAAGTGGAAACAAAAAGTAGGGGGATTAAAGCAAAAAGACACATTCAGATCATTGATGAATTTTCAATCTGCTTCGGAGAATAAAGTATGTACATCTGAGTAACTCAATAGCAATTTACTATAGCAGTGATTAAGCAACAAGTGAGCAGTAGGCAAATAGGTGTCCAGAGAAAGAGATGGATGGGATGTGAAATGATAGGAAAAGCTTTACTTTTTCATCTTTTCATGGAAGATAATGCTTTAGTTCTGCCTTGAAGGAAGGGTAGGATTTAGATCAACAGAGAAGAGGTGAGAGACCCTATAGGTCAAGTAGCTGCACCAAGTGGGACTGCGCTTAAGGAAAAGTAAGTTGATTAAATACTTTTGAAATGAGGATTTATGCTACAAGGTAGCAGAGATAAGGCAGCACACTCTATTGTAGTTGCCTGTTAACTTGTCTATGTTCTCTGCTGTGCTGATTATAACAAGAGAACAAAAAAAATGTATATATTTAATTTATTCACCAAATACCTATGGGATACCCTCTATGTGCCTAAGTTTGTGTGTGTGTGCTGATATTGATAGAGTAAACAAGGACACGGCCAGTTCTACTAGGGAAGTTACATCATGGTAAGAGGATATTGGTAAGAAGCCAACAAATGGAAAATTTCAGAGAATGGCAAGAGAAATGAAATGGTTGTGATTACGGACTCAAGTGGATGTAGGTGGAAGGAGGTTAATTCAGTTTGTGCAATTTAAGTTGACCTCATTGAAGAAGTGATATTTAAACAGACACATAAATCACAAGGAGGAGCTAGCTCATCATGGAGTTCTGGAAGTGGAGCATTCTAGAGGAAAACAGTAAGTACAAAAGCCCTAAGACAGCGAAACAAGTTTAGTTCATTGAAAGCACAGAGGGTTCACCAGTTTGCCTTCAATATGGTGAATGAGTCAGCAAATGATAGGAAATAAAGCTCAAGATCTAAGATGTTTGCTTATAGTTGCATTATCCTTTGCTCCTACCCATAGTAAATACTTAATATCTGTTGAATAAATTAATTGAAAATTTAAGTAATGATCAGATTGTACAAGTTGTGGTTATCAGTGTAAATTTTAACTGAAGAGACATTACAGTTTTGATATACATGATGAGCAAAGGTCTTGAGATTGGATATTGGAAAGCATATTAAATACTCAGTGTAAATGCCTCCTTTGCTTGGACTGTCTGTAGAAGGATGGAGCCTTATGATATGAACATTAGAACCACCTTGTGAACCGTGGTTGCCTGATTTGTGGAGACCTCTGGGGTGGAAGAGTATGCAAAATGATACTGGAAAGTCAAAAGAATCCTAGAAGTAATCACTTTCAACCATCAAATAACAAAAATGATCATTTTGTTTGAAAAATATGTGAAGAGAATCAGATAAACCTAAACACACACACACACACACACACACACACACACACAAATGTTTCAATGGTAAATTTGAGGGTAGAAATGAATGGGGAAAATATCAGGAATAGAAATGGATTGTAACTTAGATTAAGAGTAGAGGAATGGGAGAGTAAGTTAAGTAGAACTGTCTTATTAGAAGTACCATGCCAGTGAGTGTGCTGCTGCATATATAGCACACAGTAGGGCAGAGAGCCACCTACTAACTTTTAAGTAACTTGTCCTCAAGAGGGTAGAGGATCTCAAGAATAAAGTTTTCTAGTTGTGCCTTGAATTCTGAATGTCCAGTGACTTACACATCTTTGGAGGGCACAGAGCCATCTTCCCACATCCAGATCTCATTAGGGTTCTTGCGGGATAATCCAACCCAACGAATAAATCCAGTCCTGGACTTTATGTATTTCTATTGCAAACACAGATATATATATAATGGTTAGTCTGCTTCCACAGTTCTTGTAACGGTGTAAAAACAAAACTTTGTGATAAGATCCTGAACCACAGAAACAAGTTAGATTATATGTCTATGTTAATGCTCATTAATTATATTTGATATTTAGAATTGTGCCAAGTTTATTTGTTTTAGAATAAAAAATTGCTTGTTGAATACAGAAAAAAATGTTCACAGAAAGCAGATATTCTAACCTTTCTACACGCTTATCTTCCATCGATTGAAGACAAGAGTTTCAAATAGTGTGCCAAATATCGCTCTTAAATAACATAGTAATAAACAACTAGAGAAGGAAAATGAAAAAAGAAATATATTGTTGATGAAACTTTATTATTCCCTAGATTTAAGTTCTACTTACTTTGATTTCATTGCTTAGTTCAGTCTGTAGTAGCCTACAATATTTACATTGGAAGTATTAATTTGTTTTAGTTGATTGAATAAAAGAAATTATATGATGTCTTTCTCAAAAGGATTACAAACAGCATTTGCTTTTTCTAATTTATACCTTTTTCTACTTAGGAATTATCACTACCTACTATAGGGTACACTGTACTTACTTTTCTATTCATTGCCTATTGCTTCAACTAGACTATAAGTTCCCTGAATCTAGAGACTTCTGTATGTTTTATTAAGTGCATTGGTTCAGCTACTGGAATAGTTCCAGTGCATATTTGTTGAATTAATAAATAAACCAATCAATTAGTCAATCAATCAATCTATGGGTAACAAAATTAGAAAGAGTCAAATGTACTCTCAAACCTCCTAGAAAAACAGGTAGGTGAGAATGCATTCTTAGCAAGTAAAAAATGACTTGAGCTTCTTGACAAAAGTGAGGCACAGAATGGCATTCCATAAGAAAGTCACTTTTGACTGCTTGATTTTTATTTATTTGCTTATTTTTAAGAGATTTATCTATCTGTTTTAGAGAGAGAGACAGCAGAGGAAGGGGTAGAGGAAGAGGGAAAGAATCTCAAGCAGTCTCCCTTTTCATGGGTTTCGATCCCATGACCCTGAAATCATGACGTAAGCCAAAACCAAGAGTCAGATGCTTAACCAACTAACCCACCTAGGGACCCTGACTGCTTATTTTTTAAAGGTTGAGCTACCCCTCATCTTTCTATTAACTCTTGTTCTTTCTTTAAAATATACCCACATTATATACTTCACCATAAGAAGTATATTCTACTTGAAATTCACCTATTGTTTCTCAAAAATGACATCACTTCCTCTTTCATTTATAAACTTCCAACCTGCCATCAGCTTAGAACAGCAAGATTCAAGACTTGTTTGTACGTCTTCAATTAATCTCTTATTGAAGTTGAGATTTTAGGGTACTCTCATTTTGCTTGATCAGGAAGAAAGTCAATTTATTTACCTGAATATCTTCTCTATGAATTTGAGTTCACAAAAAGAGTTAGTGGGTGGTACAGCAGTTAGACTAACAAGGAGCACAAATGATCATGAGTGTCACTGGAATGAACTCCTCATGTCTGGTCCATTACTTTGGCTCAGGAATGTATAAGTCAATTTTTTAAAAAAAGATTTTATTTATTTATTCATGAGAGAGGGGCGGGGGGCAGAGACACAGACAGAGGGAGAAGCAGGCTCCATGCAGGGAGCCTGATGTGGGTCTCAATCCTGGGACTCCAGGATCATGCCCTGGGCCGAAGGGTGGCACTAAACTGCTGAGCCACCCAGGGATCCCCGTATAAGTCAATTTCGTTGATCAATTACAGCAGTTCTGAAGAATATGACTGGCTTGACTATTTGAGTTCATTTTAATCTCTGCACACAACCCAAATTCAGATCTTCTACTTGCTTTCATTTTTAATATACAGAATGTGAATAATTACCACATTGGAAGCTATCGGTTAAGTACTATAAACAATTTCTGCCTTTCAAAAAATGTTTTAATAAATCTATTATTTGGCAGGAGGGAGACTCCAAGGCTTGGTTTCTGATTTGCTCCAGGATTCACAAAAAAGAGAAAAGCTACCTTAAATAATAAAGGGAGAGTGCATGAGTGAATGTGAACATATTTCACTTCAGAACAGAACCTTTGTTAGAAGCTGTCCAAGAGGGAAAATGTGGAAAAAGAGACATATTTAGTAGAAAAATTTCAACCGAAATCCTGTGTATTTAACAAATAAAATTGTTCCCAAAACTATGGAAAAGCCTATGAAAAGGTGGAGTCTGAGTCATGGTTTGTTCAAGTTCAACTGTTGAACAATTTAGCAGAAACTGAGGACTCACGTGATATTTGGATGACATTTCTATTTATATTTTACAATGGTATTGAATTTCTTTATACTTTCAGATTCTTTTATGAGTTAGTAAATGCAATTAAAGGAGTGGAGAAAAGTGAAATGGCTTGTCACAGAGATAACACCAGAACTCTAAGTCTCATTAGTTCATTTTACTCTTTTTTACTCTTAAATGTGGTCATTTCTACTGGGCTTGATGAGGTTCTCAGATTAGCAGAGACTGGAAGAAATGAGGGAAAAAAGTATGCATATATTTTAAAGTCAAATGTTTCACTTAAGATTCTTCTCCTTATGACTCCAAAATATTTGACACAGGAATCTCCTTACCAGAACCTTCTGGCTGGTGATCTTCAGCAAAGTAGCATTCACGTTAATACAGTACTGCTTACTCTCCTCCCATGTCAAGTTGTGCTTGAAGAATCCATAGCAACTATCTCCATAGTATCTCCAGTTTCTGTCACATGGGCTGCATTTATGGCCTTAAGATGAAACCAAGCATAGGAGTCCATACTTTTTACTTTTGCTTTTCCCACATGTCGGTGTTTCCTGTAGATTTCCAGGTTCCCTACAGATAATATCACAGAAATACTCCAGGGGGAGGGGAGATGAAAAGGTTACAAAACCATACTTACGGACATTGCTCTTTTGTTCCGATTGTTTTATTAAATATTGGCAGAATTGCTTTGCTAATTGGTTCAGTGTTCCTGAGACATTTTTATTCTCCACTTGTTGGTAGTTTTGCTCTGTAACAGCTAGACGAAAAAGTTAGATAATAATTTATAATCCGGATAATAATGGTGATGTGCAGACTTTTCAATGAACTTTAATTGTAGAATTGTCAATCTGTGAAGTGTTTCCTAGATACACACAAGTAAATGAGTACTGCAAAGGGGTCTGGGTAGTGGGCGGTATAAAGAACAAATTAAGAACTGTGCAAAACTGACACCTGATGGTAATCCAAAAGAAGAGGTAAACTATGTGAAGGAGACAATCACAAATAAGAAAATGCCATGATCAAATTACATGCCCAAAGCAGATGTTTTGATATATCTTTGTTTTGATATTTCAGAAGTGAATGACCTCTGTTATTGTTTTTAAGATTTACTTACTTATTTATTATTTATTTATTTATTTATTTATTTATTTATTTATTTATTTATGAGAGACACAGAGAGAAGCAGAGATAGACGCAGAGGAAGAAACAGGCTCCCCGTGGGGACCCCCAACGTGGGACTCGATCTGGCAACTCCAGGATTATGACCTGAGCCAAAGGCAGATGCTCAACCGCTGAGCCACCCAGGTGTCCCAATTTTTTCACATAATATGAAAATATCCATTTATTTTAAAAATACATATTGATTTCTTGTTGCACTCAAAATACTGTGATATTCAGAAGAATAAAAAAGATGGCAAACAAAAGATTCTACAATATCTTGTGAGAAAATAAGCAAGCACACAAGCAACAGCTACATAGATGGTAATGTGACATTGGAGGGCTTTTAGATTTATATAAAGAAAAAAATAGATACAGTAGGTGGGATATAAACTGCTTCTGAGTGAAAGTAAATGCATTCATTAAATAAAGTGGGAAGGAGGACATTGTGGGAAGAGGGAATAGAATGAGCGAAATTTAAGACAGGAAAGAGGATGTGTTTGTGAAATAGAAAAGTCCACATTGGCTGGAACTGAAGATACACAGGATAGGGAGAAAAAAATTTGAAAAGATTGTGTGGATCTAGGCTGAGGGGAATCTTGAAGACCAGTTTAAAATTCTTGAAAATAATTTAAATTGATACATCAAAAAAGTGATTTGAATCAGAAGGGAAAAGTCAGAGTTCTCCTTTATTGGGAATGTCTTGGCAGCCATGTATAAGGTGATTGAAGTAGCAACAAATAGATATGTAAGGACAATTAAGCTTAGTGGTATACACCAGGATCCTCAGGTATTTCTTTCCTCAGAACAAATCTTTTGCAGTGAGTCAATACTTACACATTATCCCCAGAGTCACCAGCCCAACAATTAACCCCACGCACAAGATCAGCAGAATCAAAGCCATCACACGCCACAGAGATGAGTTATCAGAGTCAACTGTAGGCATACAATAAAGATGTTAAGGGGCAGGCAGTACGGCACAGCTATGGGGCAGCATCACCCTTACCCCTGCCCTCTCAAGACTTTCTGAGTGATATAAACTGCCTCATTGCCAGATCTTGCTGATGTTCCTTTGGTGATCATCAAGTATAACCCATTCCCATTCCACACATCCATCCTTTTCTAATGGACTAATCCCTGAGTCAAAATACAACTGTTAAGGCTTTGTATGTTTTTGCTTTGTTTTGTGCCAACCCTGACAAAATACTTGCTCTTATAAGCAAGATTGAAGAATCATATCCATTTGCTGACAGCTTAGAAAATGAGGTTATAAAACATTCTTTCCTCTTCTGCTGTTGGTTTCTATCCCTTCTAGGAGTAAACTGTATAAGCCTTAATGTAACGTACCCTGTTTTTATCTTTTGTGCTGATATTCTAAATAAGTCTGCCTAAGCCAATGCAGCTGTTACTCAAATTCTGTAGTGCAGGATGGTCATCAGGAAAATAAAATAAAACTATACGTGCTATTGCTAGTAGAGAAAGGGAAGTAGAGTTGACTTATTTCAATAATTAACTTCCAAATTGCTGGCTCTGGATATTCTTACCTGAGGTGAGAGCTGATTTTCGGGTTTTAATATTTAAAGTGATGTATCCATCTTCGTCCAGCATGGCTTCCTTTGGACTGTAAGTGAGCTCAGGGTTCAATGACTTTGCAAAATTGTGGTGTCCACTTTTATAGATGTTAGTGTCTGTCAGTCTGTGATCCTCTCTCTCTGGTAAGGTGGGGCCGTGTGAGTTGGGGCACATGTTTTTTGTTTTGTTTCATTTTGTTTGTTTTTGTTTTTGTTTTTTGGATTTTTGCTCTTCCAGGAAGCCCTTTCATAACTGTTGTGAGATACATGGACCTTGAACATAAAAACATAAAAATAATAACTTGCAGTAAAGGAGTAAATATGGTATTTGTTTCCTGTTTTCTTATCTTCAACTCTGAATAAAGGAATATCTCTTTATTATGTCCTTTCGAAGAACAAAAGTTCATTCTTCATCTTAACCTTAGTGGAGTGTAAAGCATATTGTTTCAATGAACTGCTTTCTGATGAAAATTCATGGATAAAACATGGGCAGATACATAGTCTATTCCATTGTGAGGAGCAAGTCTAATATAATTTGATCTGATATGAGCTAGAGTAGGTGTTTCAGGGTTTTGTTAAAAGGTGCCATTCCTAATTATGACATAGAATTAGTTCAAATTTTTGCATCTTTCACAAATTATATTTTTCAAAAATTGGAGGACTCCACAGGAGACAGGTTTCATATTGCTTGGGCTTAGGCATGAGAGAAAAACAATCTAATAAAGTGAAATAATAGGGAGTTATTGATTATTGCCTTTTAGTAATATTTTCACTTTAAAGTGAATTTCCAGCGATGCCTGGATGGCTCAGTGGTTAAGCATCTACCTTCAGCTCAGGTCGTGATCCCGGGGTCCTGGGATCGAGTCCCACATTGTGCACCCCACAGGGAGTCTGCTTCTCCTTCTGCCTATGTCTCAGCTTCTCTCTGTGTCTCTCATGAATAAATACATAAATAAATAAAATCTTAAAAGAAAAATAAAGTGAATTTCCAGGAAGGGAAAAATCTTCATTAAGTGAAATTGTGTAATTTCAGGTATAGTGGTGCTTTGATGAAGAGCTATTTGTGGAAGGGATAGGTTCCTAGTGCCCTTCACATCAGAATGTAGTATGTATTCCACACATTTAACTATAAAATGGGTTTTCAAATTGTTATTGTAGCTCACATTGAAAAGAGTTATAATAATAGCCAGAGAAGTCTAACTTCTGTACTAATGTAATAATATTAGTGAGGATGTTTTGTCTATTTTGTTATTAGGATAGCTTTTATATAGTTTTATAGCATATATATCTATATCTATATATCTATATATATAGATATATATTTGTCAAATCTCATAAAAGTACTAAAAATCAAATAACCAAACTTAAACTCCACACCCATTTTTTTTTTTTGTCACTGGGTTTTATATTTCAGGTAGACTAGTTGGTGATTCTCAAACATAAGAAGGGTAAATTCAGATAGTTTTTCTACCATTAATTTATTTATGCTTCTGTCCATGTCATTTCTGATTCAATCAAGGTGGACTGTTCGCTCCTCCTAGCAGTGCATGCTAACTTCTATCTCCTAGCACAGCCTGGGAACTATTCTAACCCTCCTTCTCCTCTCTGTCCACTTTTATTCACACTCCAAATTCTGAGGCTTCCCTTCCACCTTTATTCCTCTGTTCCATATTCTGTCACTGTCTTACACCAGTTTTTCCCCCCTAAAATATACAGAAATCCTGAAAAAATGTGACTTAGTGACAGGAAAGAATGTGGAGGGTTTAGTTCAAGCGATACTTTTTCAGTAAACCTTTACTCTGTTCTCTTAGTAACCAAATATGTAACTTCTGAAAATTTATAGTTGAATTAAATCAAATATGTAAATTCAAGATCCATGGACATTTGGAAGCTTTTACAGCTATTGTAAACATTTTCATGTTTACATGAAACTTTACAGAAACTCTCAGGAAGTATGAAACATAACAGCTTGCTTTGTTGTGGTTTCCACATTCTCTAGGTCTTAGCTAATTGGTTGAGTTATAAAAAGTAATCCCATTTATTCTTGCAAATCACCAGAAATATACCGGGCTTACTTGATTCATGAATGCTTAAAACTATATGTTTAATACCAGATGTAGGTAAAGCTGAAACCTAAGCCTTAGATGATATTCTTCCTATAGTTCAGCCTCTGGACTTTCTTCTTTTTGTTTTTTCCCCTTTTAATGATTACAGTGCATCATTGGTTTTTGGATCTTTGATAACACTAGGCACAGGTTGAGGTTCTTATGTCCAGATCTATGTTCCATAAAAATATATTTGCTCTTATTTGTATCTTCCAAACATGGCTTGGAGTTGTTAGGAAATATGCTGGGTGAATACTGAGTCTCTCAGGGTCAAAGCAGCCCCTCATAACATTAGTCTTCAATCTATTTTCTTCTTCTACACATTCTATAAATACAAGCTGAATTACTCAGCAAAAATTAAGCAGAGAACTGCAGGAAAAAGAGATAAAGATTACCAACTATTCTTTTTCCTTTTCTAAAATCCAGAAGCTTTGCTAGATATCATTTTTTTAAAAGAAAGCTTTACCCCCAGTGGGGGCTCAAACTCACAACCTCAAGATCAAGAGTTGCATACTCTACCAACTAAGCCAGCCAGGTTTCCCTTTGTTAGTTATCTCCCTACAAAGTCTGTAAACACCCTACAAAGTCTGTCATCGGTATGTTGTTTCTGTTTGTATATTTTATTGCCCCTCTTTTCTTGGCTTAGTAAAGTATAACTAAAAAAGTCCTTTATTGAAAATATTCTGATAAGTTTTAATTTGGAATAAAAAATCTTTGTTTAATATTTTAGAGATTAATAGGCTTTTTTACATAAGTTATCTCTTTAATTTCAAAGCAAATATTCTATTAATTTAACTATTTCAGACACTGAAATTGGCATTGAATATTCATGGAGAAAGTCATGGTACTAGTCTTTATGGAGCAGTCTTAGATTTTAGCTATCTAATCTTTTTTTTATTTAGTGTTTAGATTAACTTCCCTAACCCCACCATATGCCAGCCTACATTCCTATCTCTCTTTCTTTCTTTCTTTCTTTCTTTCTTTCTTTCTTTCTTTCTTTCTTTCTTTCTTTCTTTCTTCTTTCTTTCTTTCTTTCTTTCTTTCTCTTTCTTTCTTTCTTTCTTTCTCTTTCTTTCTTTCTTACTTTCTTTCTTTTTCTTTCTTTTTCTTTCTTCTTTCTCTTTCTTTCTTTCATCTTTCTCTTTCCTTTTTCTTTCTTTCTTTTTTTCAGAGAGAGGGAGCCTTGAACAGAAGTAGGGCAAGGAGGAGGGAGGGGGTAAAAAGGGAGGGAGAAGGAGCAAGAATCCCAAGCAGACTCTGCCCTGAGTGCAGAGCCTAATGCAGGGCTCAATATCATGACCCTGAGATCATGACCTGAGCCAAATCAAGAGGCCAATGCTTAATCAACTGAGCGACCCAGGTGCCTCTCCTGTCTCTTTTACTTGTTTCACTCTTTTCCATTACCTCTCTCTCTCTCTCTCTTTCTCTCTCTCTGTCACACACACACACACACACACACACACACACACACACAGAGGTATTTTTGTCATGTATCCCCAAAGAATGTATTCTATGCTTTAAGATAGTGGCTGGCATACAGTTACCATCCAGTACATATTTGGCAAATGAATGAACATATGTACAAAGTGCATTGCCATCCTGATAATACCAGGTAGAAAGGGAATGTTAAGGAATGTGGGGACATTTCTATGATCACATTTCTTGTAAAAAGCAGTACCATATACCTAGTTTCCAAGTTCTTTCCACTACATTATAAAGTCTTTCAAATATAAGTATTGCCCAGACTCCATTATCTATGTTTAGAGCTGAAGAATGAGTAAAAGATACTAGAATCACAATGACAATGTATAGACTCAATGAGAAATTAGTGGAATTCATAATATTGTGGTAAGATTGTTCAATATATAATGAGGACTAGTGGATGTACAAAAGAGAAAGACCAAAGAAAAATGATGTTGACTATTATGAATGCTATGATATGTCTCTAAACTGAAAAAAAATATATAAAGGAAGGGAGAATTTTGCAGCTGGTGATAATCTTTTTCAATTTTTTGTTTGTTTCAGAGACAGAATTTGATGATTCATCAGTTGCATACAACACCCAGTGCTCATTACATCACGTACTCTCCTTAGGGCTTATCATTCAGTTACCCCATCCCCCCACCCACCTCCCCTCCAGTAACCCTCTGTTTCCTAGAGTTAAGAGTTTCAGCATTTTAAGGCACATCACCTTTATACTAACCCTTAGGTGCATTTATCAGTGATGTCCTGTTGCCTCTCAGTCCTCTGCATTAAAATTGTTAGTTCACATTTGACTTACTAGCTTTCTACATACATACCAAGTACTGTTTATCTTTGAAAAAAACTAGAATTTCCTGTCAGGAAATAAAAGCAAAATTAATATTTTCTCTTTCATTTTCAGAAAGCTTAAACATATGGGCTGAAAAGTGGAATGTTTTACTAAAAGTTAATGAGCTAGGGGCCCCAGGTGGCTCAGTCAGTGAAGTGTCTGCCTTCAGCTAAGGTCGTGATCTCAAGGTCCTAGGATCAAGCCCCACATTGGGCCCTCTGCTCAGCAGGGAATCTGCTTCTCCTTTTCCATCTGTTATCTCTCTGGCTCTCACTCTCTCTCAAGTAAATAAATAAAACCTAAAAGAAAAAAAAAGTTAATGAGCTAAGCAATGAATAGCTATCAGATAACAACTGTGGCAGAGCATTTTGTTACAGAGTTGAGAAAAGGGAAAAATGTGCCAGATAGCATCTACCACACTGAGAAGTTTATATGCACATAATATCTGTAAAGTTAAATAGTAATCAAATGGAATAATTAAGCCTTGAGTTAAGATTTGAAGGAAAGGCAAAGGTTACATAAAAAGAGAGAGGAAAGGAGTACTTTTTTATTTTATCAGGCAGGGCACACATCCAAAGTTGTGGAAGTATGAGTGAGTATGGTGCAATCAAGGAAAGCAAAGTGATCAAGTATAGTGAACTGAGGATTCATGTCACAATATTGGGATATAAGATACCCCGCTAAAGTCAGTATAAAACATACACTGCAGGGATCATTAATTGATCTATTATTTGAACACACATTTATTGATCACTGTGTGTGTGTCTCAAGCACTATTCTATTTTCTGATATAACATGGTAAACAAAACATAAAAGTTGTGTTCTAATTGAACTTATATTCTAGTGGAGGGTGGTGAACATAAATAGCAAAGAAACAAAGAAATAAAACAGCAAGATAATTTCAGATCATGATAAGTGTTATGAAAAAATCATATAATAGCTCTTTATTAGTGAAACTTGGGGGAGGCCCTGGTTGTGTTCATTTCACTGGACACATAAATGTTGATCTGATATTTAAGGTAATCAATCTGCCTGTATAGCCCTTTATTTTAACCAGGATATTTGATTATCCTGATTGGATGAATATATATTTCAACATAAATTAAAAAAAAAAAATCCCACAAATAAATTCTATCTTGTATTTATCCTCTAGCTCCTCCTTGTGGTCATTTTTTGTTGTTGTTCTGCTTTTATCTTTAGGGCTTTGATCCCTCTGGATTTAATCTTTATTTTCTCCATTCTTTGTTGTAAATAGTTTTGAATTAACTTCCATTCTGCCAAATCTCTATCCAATAGAGACTCCTCTTTAAAGGTGTTCTCTGAAATAGTCCTATAATACGTGAGAATGGAATGATCATGGAAGAATGGAGTTAGAGTATAATTTCTTATTGTATAAACTCAGTATTACTTTTAATGTACCCCAAATCAACAATACTTCCATATTTAATACCTGAATTCCCTTGCTTTCCACAATAAACAGTATTTTCAGGTGGATTTAATTCATATGAGAGCAGTATGAAAGTCAAAGCTGATTCTGAGTTTTGGGCTTAGGAACTGTGTAAAGTTTTCATTTACTAAAATGGAGAAAAAGAGAAACCACTAGGAAAGAGTTGTTTTTTATTTTTTTTAATTTTATTTTATATTTTATTTTATTTTTTGGATGTGTTACATTTAAAAATCCTAAAAAATCCTATAGCATATGTAAATAATATGCCAAGTCTTCAGTCAGATATTTGGGCCTAGTGATCAAACCCTGGCATGAAGATATACATTTGGAGATCTCCTATGTATGGCTGTCACTCCAAGCCATGGATCTGGAACATCTCATCCATAGATGAGCAGAAATGGGACAGAGGGCCAGGAACTGAACTCTGGACCACAACAGTATTTTGAAGTCAGATAAAGAGGAAACAGCAAATCTGAGGGAGGATTAGGTAATGAAACGGAAAGAAGAAGATAATGGTGTTTTGTAGAACAGTGTATTTTGGAAGACACCTGAGTGGCTCAGCAGTTGAGTGTCTGCCTTCGGCTCAGGGCGTGATCCTGATCCTGGGGCTGGGGTCTCTGGATTGAGTCCCACATCAGGTTCTCCACAGGTAGCCTGCTTCTCCTTCTGCCTATGTCTCTGCTTCTCTCCATGTGTGTCTCATGAATACATAAATAAAATATTTAAAAAAAGAATAGTATATTTTGGAAAAGAATTTAAAGTTAAAGGAAATAATTATATCAGATCCTGCTTATAGGCTGAGTAAAATGAATCTGGAGAAAGAGCCATGGGATGTGTCAATGTGAAGGTTAATGTGATTTAGGAGAAATGTCCTAGAATTTGGTAGATGACTGCAACAAAGTGTGATATTTGCTAGTGTAATCTGATAGAATGAGCTAAGATATGATGGAAGTTTTATAGGGAGACAAGGATAAGCGGTGATTTCTAAATTAATAAAATTATAAGCTAATAATAGATAATAAACTCTTTTAGAACCATAATAACAGTAAGTATGTAGAAAGTATGACCAATCCTTTCTCTTATAGAAATTATTAGCAACGAGGTGAGATTCTTCATCACTGTTTCACCCAAATATGATTTCGTATAAGATTGTAAGAGGTTAAATGTTTTCTTAGGGAACTTGAAAGTAAGAAAGAATCAGGGCAATGAAAATGAAAACTCAGTCTTTGCAAATTTGGTGAAAGTGAAAGAGAAGATAGAAAAACATCCTGTATTCTCATTTTCATAATCACATATTCAATTTAATTTTCCTCATGTTGATGGTCTCTGTGTTTACTCAGGTTATGTAGAATAGAAAATATAAACATAGATTTAATTAATTCCACATCTTTGGCAGTGGAGTTTAACTGATTATGACTCAGAGCCTCCAGACATTTTTTTGATGCATCAGTTTGGGAGAAAAAAGAATAGGAAAGAGAAATACATGCATAATTATGTATATAGAGATTATACATAAATGTTAGTAAAGAATTATTATTTTTACATTTTCTTTCTACAACCTATTGGATATTCATTCACACTCCTGAAATAGGTGCAATTTATTCTACTTTAACCAAGATAATCTTTTTTAAAAGATCATTTATTTATTTATTTATTTGGCAGAGAGAAAGAGCACAATTCATTCCATCTTGAGCAAGATAATCTTTTTTTTTTTTTTTTTTTTGAGATTGTTTATTATTCTGAGCAGGGAGCCAGATGAGGGCTGGATCCTAGGGTCCAAAGGCAGATGCTTAACCCATCAAGCCACTCAGGCACCCTTGGCTAAGATAATCTTCATACAGAGGTGGATCTTGGGAGGTTTGGGATCAGTCCTCCAGCCATCTGAAAATAAAAACCTGCACCAAATCATCCCCAGAATAGGCATGTAATCTTCTTCTTCCCCCAAAGGAAACTTTAGGAAAGATTCATTCATTCTCTTGTTCAGGTATGGCCCTCAAATATTTTCTGAGTTCTGTTAGTTTGCTATTGCTCCATTAGCCAAATCCACAAATACAGCAGCTTAAACGACACAAATCTATGGTTTCACAGGGCTGTGGGTTAGAAGTCTGACACGATGCGGGGGGGGGGGGGGGGGGGGCGCTCAATCAAGGCTGTGGGCGGGGCTTGTGTTCCTTTCTGAGCGCTCTATGGGAGCCCGCATTCCCCTACCTTCTGGCCCACATTTCTTGGTTCTAGGCCATCTTCCTCCACTTTCAGCCAGCAAAACTGTATCTCTCTGACCGAATCTAGGAAAGGTTTCCATTTTTAAGGATTCAATTGGGCCCATCAGATAACGCAGGATAATTTCTTCATCTCAAGGTCTGCAGTCTTTTTCACTTCTGCAAACCCCCTTGCCATGTAAACTTACCATATTGAGAGGTTCTGGGGATTAGAACACGCACAATTTTGGTGAGGGAGCTGTTATTCTGCCTTCTGCAGGTTCTCAACAACGATGAATTTTCTTATAGAAATTAGTAAATTTTGCAAGAAGTGATGCTGGGATTAGAAGTAAATGCAGTCCTTTAAGAGTCTTCACAAGAAACAATGCTGAAAGAACAGACTGAGATCTATGATATTCTGATTTTTAAAGAGAATATTTGACTTCTCTAACTTTCTCTGCAAAAAGGCTGATTGTCATTCTGTCCTAACAAAGGGGCAGTGGGGAGTGTCTTGGGTCAGTAGAGTATGTTTATAAAAGCTCCCAGCCTTGAGAAGAGCACTCTGTTCCTGGGCCTGAAGATTTTTGAAACATTAATTACATAATTTATAGTAGTGCTTTCTTCTATGATGTCTGAAGAAGTGACTTACGCGACACTCATGTTTCAGGATTCTGTTGGAGAGAGAAATAACCGCGATAGAAATTACCTAAGGAATAGAGGTAGGAGTTCAGAGACAGCAAGATGTGACCTTGGGGGAATGAAAGGTGGTAAAGTTTCAGTTCCAATGCTAGAAAGTGATATGCTGTGGAATCTCCAAAATAGAGCAGAGTTGTGGAATATATAGTAGAATGAATGTTCCCAATTTTGGTGAGAAAACATGCGACTTCCAAGACCACTTGAAATTGTGTGATGTTGCTATATTTCCTAAGTTCTGTGTTATTGTGAAACGTTGGATGTAGGAGAAATTGAATTGGAGTTAATAGAATTCTTTTTACAAATTAAGTCGTTGGTATTTATAATTTCTGAGATGTCAGGTGAATATTCTTTTAGTAGCCAGGTTGAAGGTTTCTAAAATAGAGAATGTAGAGGGAATTTTTCTTTTAGAGGTACAAACAGCTGAAGAGAGAAATGGGAGGATGAGAGACTCAGAATTAGACAAGAGACAGTTTCTGTTTAAAAAAAAAAAAACTTTTAGTGAGTGGAAATTCCTAGTATAATTAGTAGTGTTGAATCAATAATAACAATATCCATGTAGTACTTTATATGCATTATATATATTTTTATCAAAATATAATTGTGAAGTGGATGGAATAATATTAGCAAAATTGAGTCTGAAAAAAAATCAAATGATGTAATCAAATTCCTACAACTGGTAAAAGTCCAAACTCAGTGCTAGTCTTTTAGCTTGTTCCTTTATACCCTATTGGAAGAAATATTGATCTCTATGGTCAAGAATCAAATTTGATATACCAGACTATATCCCTTATTTTCAAGAATCTGTTGACAGTTCAGGCTGTTTCCCCAAGTCATCTAAAATATTGGAACTACTTTCTCCTTCTCTTGGATTTATTTTTTACAAGTGTGGTTTGTGGGCTTAATTTACTCACTCAAGATTGTATATACAAAGGGAATGAGAATAGGCTTGTCATGGGTCTAATAACAGTGGTTATACATTATTCTTTGTTCGTTTAAATTATAGCTGTAATCCTTGAGAGAAAAAAGTTGTGGGTGTGATGTATGTGATAGCACACCTGGAGATTTGCAATCAATCTGTCTGAAATACTGGGCTAGATGCCATTAGATCCTGAATTAAGAAATATTGTAGATTAGACTGCACATTCATTTCGTCTTTCATTCTCTACTCATTTATTATCTGCTAGATGATAAATAGACTGGATAATAGATAAAAGTAGAATACACAGTAATACTTGCCTTGTGGAGGTTTGTAATCTCAAAAGCATGAGATCTCTTCTATTGTCAGGATCATCCAGAGAAGCAATTTCCACAACATCTCATACATGCATTTAGTGAATTTAAAGAAGGGTGTGTTATGATGTAAAACAAAAACCTAAAAATTAAGAGCCACTCTTAAAGGATAGGAGAATGTGGGAAGAGAAATGGAGGAGAACTGATGATGGGGCCCTTATTGCATATCATCTTAGGTATTTTCTAGATGGAACATTGAAGAAGTAAGAGAAAAATCAACAACTCATCTGTAACCACAGTTTCTCTGTTGGCTTTCTTCAGAGTATCCAGCTCCTTCCCCCATATGGCGTCAGGCTGCCCTGAGTCTGCTTACTCTTTGTCTGCTGCTGCTGATTGGGCTAGTGACCTTAGGTATTATGTGTAAGTACATTTTCATCAAACCCAAGAAAAGTGATTAGGGAACACATTTGTAAACTACGTAAATTTGAGTTTGATTATACTATGTGATCATGTTCTCCTGCATTCTCCCAAGGCTCTAAGATAAACAAGCAGAGGACTGATTTTATTATTATGAGGATTTTGCCCTAGATCTATTGTTTTTTCTTTATAAACTAGACTGGGTCATGAAGACAACTTTAATTTTTTTTTATTGGTTGGAATAAGGAGCTTCTATTCTGCATAGACACACATCCACTTATTACCCCAATGGTAAGAAACAGGGAACCAAGAGAGGTGGACTCAAGGAAGAGCATGCTGTTTTATTCACCCTGAAGACTTAGCACAAGACTGGCTTAATTTACTCACTCAAGATTGTTCTAGTATAGAAATATATTACTTGCTATAAATGAATAAGAGATACAAGCAAGGAGGAATAGTGCTTGAGATACCTCACCCTCTATACAGAAAGTGGAACCACTTCCATGTAACAATGGAAACTCCACTCCCAAGCACAGTAGCCAAAAAAGGGTATTCCCTTGCTTTAGACCCATCATTGAGACATCAGGGTTGGACAGGATAGGGAGCCCTGAACTAACAATAAATGGAAGAACGTCCTGAGAATCCATACTCTGTAGGATATTGTTAAGTATATGATGGTCAGAGTAGTGAGTTGGTGCAAATTTCCCTTTGAGGGGATGTGCAGTTAAGAAAGTTTATTTACTGAATGATACTGGCATTTTCCATGCTACTTTCATTTATTTTACATATGTAGGATTTCATGAATAATTAGAATTTAGACATACCAATTTGGATGTATAAATAGGGGCTAATGATGTAGAGTCTGCTTCACCCTTTGCCCCTTCACCCTGCTCATGCTTTCTCTTTTTAAAAAAAGATTTAATTTATTTAATTTGACAGAGAAAGAGAGCACGAGTGGGGGAGGGGCAGGGAAGGAGGAGAAGCAGGCTCCTTCCTGAGTAGAGAGCCCAATTCAGGGCTTGATCCCAGGACCCTGGGATCATGACATAAGCCAGAGGCAGACACTTTACCGACTGAGTCACCCTAGTGTCCAAAAATCTTAAAAAGAAAAAAAATGAAGATACAATGATACATAGTCATTGGTTCACCATGGAAAGGTGAAGACTTTTATGAAGTGCAGTGCTTTTAGTGCAATGACTCTTATATTTACCGCGATGATGAATTACCCAAAGTGCTAATTAAAAAGGCAGATTTTGGGGTGCCTGGGTGGCTCAGTTGGTTGTGTCCAACTGTAGATTTTAGCTCAGGTCATGATCTCACGGTTATTATATCGAGCCCCATGTCAGGCTCCATGCTTAGTGTGGAGTCTGCCTGAGATTCTCTCTCTCTCTCTCTCTCTTTCTCCCTCTGCCCCTACCTCTGCTTACTCTCTCTTTCCAATAAATAAATATAATTTTTAAAAAAGACAGATTTTATGGCTCCAGAACTAGAAACATTCTAGTATGGCATCAAAACCTATATTTAAAACAAAACCAAATATGTGTGTGATTCAGATAAAAGTAGTCTGCACACCATATTTTGAGATACCCATTTCCTTAAAGGATTCTGTTCCTATTAAAATAACAATTACATGAACCAAATCTAAATAGATAAAAGGAAAATATTTCCACTAAAAGAATGGCAAAATGCCTGGCACTGCCTTAGGTTAAATGTCAAAGATATAGGATTATAATTCATTATTTTAATACAAGTATAATCATATTTAAAATATTAAAAATTATAAGGATGAGCTCCAGTTTGCAGTCAAAAGGCATCTGGTGTGTTTCTCCCAATACTTCAATTATTGAGAGCTACTCATGAATATTAAATAATGTGAGAAATATTTCTGTGTAAAGAGAATTAGCTGTGGCTATAATGAGAATGGGAGGATATACGAAGTTGTCTCCTGTTATGTCTTGGAGTTTTGCAGACATCTAATGAAATTAACTCAGATTCAGAGAAATTAAATCAACTTCAAAAAATCATCCACTACCAGCAGAATAACTTATCCCAGCAGCTGAGCAACTATAGAAGCTTTCCCACAGAGGAGAAATTTCTCAAATCACAGATTTCCAGTCTATTGAGGAGACAGGAACAAATGGCCATCAAACTCTGCCAAGAGCTGATCATTCACACTTCAGGTATTTAGCACCTACTTGCCAGTCAAATCTGTTGCCCCAGTTTGCATTGATCATGTGAGTTACCTCGTAGCATGAGAAATTGTGTTCTCCAATGACCTCTAATGATATCACACTAAATCTACAGAAGACAAGAGAATATATCAATTTATTTCATATTTTTAAAAACACAGAGGTGAATTTGGGAAGTGTCTTGGAATGTTACCAACCTGGATACTTCGGCTTCTTATTTTGTGGGCTATTTTTAGGTGACCTTAAGTTTTAAGAAGCTAAAACTAAAGCTGGTAATTCTGACCCAGGAGACCGAGCCCTGGAGTGAGAATTTCAATCACTGTTGTCCCAACCCAGGATTGGAAGTGATTTCATTCTCACAGTCTCCTAAAGCAGTATGGTTTCAGAATGCTGGGTCTCAGATCCCTCCTCAGGTTCAGTTATTTCGTTTTTAAAACGCTCCCAGGCACTCCAGTGTTATTTAACTTGTACTAATGGGTGTCATTTCTTTTTCAGACCACAAATGTAATCCTTGTCCTAAAATGTGGCAATGGTACCAACACAGCTGCTATTATTTTGCAACAAATGAGGAGAATACCTGGACTAACAGTAGAAAACACTGCATGGACAAGAACTCCACCTTGATGAAGATAGATAGTTTGGAGGAAAAGGTCTGGTTGAATCTCCTTCACTGGTTATAGATATTCTTTTTTTTTTTTAAGATTTTCTTATTTATTAGAAAGAGAGAGAGAGAGAGAGAGAGAGGATGAGCAGGAAGGGCAGAGGGAGAGAAAGAACCCCAAGCAGACTCCTCACTGAGCATGGAGTAGAAGGTGGGACTCGATCTCCGGACCCTGAAAACCAAGAGTCAGATGCTTAACTGACTGCGCCACCCGGGCACCCATTTCCTGGTTATGAAAATTATTCCTAGCATAGAAAGTAAAATAGGTGGAATTTCAGACTCACATAGTAGGCATTCAGTGCGTTTTGAGTGAGAATTAACATCTTACAACTGCATACCCGAATGTGGCTCTCACATAACACTGTTCCTGTTGTCTCTCTCAGGATTTTCTGAAGTCACAGCCATTACCCACACTCTCTTTCTTCTGGTTGGGCTTATCATGGGATCCATCTGGAAGGAACTGGCTATGGGAGGATGGCTCTGTCCCCTCTCCATCCTTGTAAGTCTGTAACTGTTAGGGGGAGAAACAAAAGAAGCTAAGAATACTAAAAATTGGAATACTAAGAAAATCAATGTTAATTGTAAGAAATATAAATCTAGATACAAAAAAAGACCACAACATACAAAGAAAAGAGTGCTTCAGTAAGAAATCATGAAAGCAAGAGTACCTAATTTCGTGTATGTGACAAACTCATGGCAAGACACTGAAGCTTATCAATTAGATTAAATTTACTTTTTTATTTAACAAAAAAAAATACACTTACTTTGCTCAAAGTAGTATATAAATATTAGCCCTATGGTAAAAACACTGTTATATTCCTATTTTATGGATGAAACAGTTGTCATAGAGAGATTAAATAACATGCCCAAGGTCACTAAACTCCAGTGGCCAAATCAGAACTTGAATGCTTTTATGAGCATAAGTTTGGGCTCTTAGCTATCCTGGCTCTCCAATACTATGGTCACAAGGGTGATGTTTATCCTAAGAACATACATTAACACGTTTATTTAAATTCAATAATTGTCAGCCATTTTCTAGTAGCAAGTAAGTCTGAATTGATAGAATAATTTTAAGAAATATTTAAAGTACATATAGAATATATGAAACTTTGAAAATTACAGTTTTTGTGACTAAAGTTATAAAAAAAATAGATACCATCTTAAAAATATGGAAAGGAACACATAGTTTATAATATTCTCCAAGCAACTACAAACTACATATCTTGAGGAACACAGTTCATCACAACTATATTAAAATGATTCAATTATATTTGTATTCTTAATATAATATAATATAATAATATAATATAATATAATATAATATAATATAATATAATATATAGTATTTGCCTATCACATGAAATACAAGAGCATTGTCATCTTTCTGGATGTGTTAAGTTTTTCTCCATCTCCCTTCCCATCAAGTTATTCCCCCATACACATCCCTCCTGATTTACTCAATGCATGCTGTCAAAGTTTCCTTAAATTGAGTTATAACCATTCATTTACTTCAAGGATTCTGGGCTACAGCTGTGACTCTTCAAATTCCCTGAATAACAATGATATGTCTAGACTTTTCTCCCTAGATATATTTTATCTTCACCCATTTCCCACAATTTTGTCATGGCTTTTTCTACTCACACCAATTTCTCACTCTCTAACTACCACCACTACTAGTCATGTTAAATTGATGAGTCTAGTTTCACACAAAAAATCATGGTGACAAACATGTCCAAAGTCATAAACACACAATCAAAAATGACAGTTGCTTCTTTGTAAATGGAGCAACACTGGGCATGAGATGATTAAAAACTAATCTGAGGTGTTCTGCTGGACTGCAGATTTACAGAACAGGACTGAGATACCTGTAAGTGCAATTGTTTCCACTTTGGGCTTTAAGAAGATGGATCCCCTCTCCCAAAGGAGTTTTCATCATCCCTCCACTCACTCCTAGTGAAAATATGGAGGAGGTGGCCCCCTGCATCAAGGTTAGGAATCTGTGGATACTGACACCCTGAGGCTATGGGTGTCACACTCAGGGTGGTGGGACTAAGCTTTAGAATCATGTTCCCCCCCGGCACCCTCCCCAAAAAGAATCATGTTCTCTACTGATTAAGGCTGCTTCTGGCAAGTGCATACTCCAAGAGGAAAATTTAATAGGCCCAGCCATGAAGTAAGAAAAGAATATTGCAGATCAGTTGAATAAAAAAGCACATAGGGTATTTACACCTGATAAGTGTAATTTTATAATGATTTTTTTAAAGATTTCTTTATTTGAGAGAGAGAGAGGGAGAGAGAGAATCTCAAGCAGACTCCCTGCTGAGCATGGAGCCAAGGGAGTCAGACATAGGTTTGATCCCATCACCCTGAGATCATGACCTGAGCCGAAATCAAGAGTCAGATGGTTAACTGGCTAAGTCACCCAGCAGTCTATAATGACATTGACTTGAAATGAAGCATTCAGATTTGCCAGTTTTAAGAACTTTGATATGTTATGGATATAGAAGTCTCTCAAAGTTCAGATAGATAGTCTTTGGAAACTGAGAACACTGAATTGTGATTAAATTTCAAATATGAAATTTGTAATTAATTTTAAGTGGATTAATTTTCAGATTCAGCACTAAAGAGTATGCCCAGATCAATGGATCCAAAGGTTGTGCCTATTTTCAAAAAGGAAATATTTATATTTCTCGCTGCAGTGCTGAGATATCTTGGATTTGTGAAAAGATGGCTGCGTTAGTGAAAATTGAAGATTTGGATTAATATACTTCTTCCAAATTCACCAAGATGTAAGGGACTTGTGGTTAAATTCATGTGAAGAAAGAGAAAGCTACTCTACTAGAGCCAAAAACAAATGAAAAAAAAATGACTGTGTATTTAAACTACCAGGCAAATAAACTTCACAGAACATTTTCCACTTCATTGTCTGATGCCTTCTGGTATGGTGTTCTGGTTAATGCTGGAGACCCTGGGGAAAAACTCCTCTATGGCTCTATTATTCTATCTCAGCATCATTTCACAGAATTCCTTTTCTCGAATAAAGGATTCTTTTCCTGCTTTGTTATTACATATGCACAAGTTCGCAGGGGTGACATGTATATATTTAGCAGCCAGTACTGACACAAGCCACAGCACTGGAAGGGCATTCAGGAGACCCTGCTGTGATAGTGGTCTGAGGGATTCCTGGGTAGGGGTCCTGATGACTAGAGCAGCAGCACTATGCCAAATATTTCAGAAATATCTTAACATCTTAGCAAATGGTACCAAGTGTGTACCAAGTGTACCAGTACCAAGTGTATGTGTGTGTACCTAGTGTACCAGCTTTGTAATATAAGTGTACCAAGTGTACCAGCTTTGTAATATAGGTGAAGTATTACACCATTTAGTATTTATATCCTCATTTATTTAGATAAAGTCATGTTGAAGTTATTATTTTGGTAATCTGGATATTATTAACAGAAGTTTATAATCTTTCCATTGAAATGTTATTGCCTTAAGAAAAGTCCTAAAAATTGCTTGAAGATAGTAGGACCATTATATTTTATTTTAAAGAACTTTTTTTTTTAACATAGTTGGTCAGCATCCCTGAACTTAAGATGTCAAGCCTTGTAAATCTAGAGCTTGCGAGTTTTTCTGGGACAAAATTGCTGATTTAAGAATATCAGTGAAGGAGGTAGTTTTCTTTTGCTTATCATATAATTGCATAGCTATGTATAGGCCAAAGGAAACAGTAAACCAACCTGCAGTACTGATTTGTTTAAATCAGAGATCTAGAATTTGGAAAAACTGGTATTATCTGAGTTCTAAGTGAGGTGCATTTCAGAATATTTTGACACTTCTTTAAAAGAACATCATCATATGGACATCTGGTAGTGTGTTACTCTTAAACTTTTAAAATTGTGAACTCATGGACATTTTACATATGCACTAAGAGAAACTCTGGAACAAAAGAATTAAAGTTTAATGTGAAAATTATAAGCAAAATATATTTAAGTACAAATATTAAAACCTAGATAAATATTTCATCATAGTTCCAGCGAACAGGCTTTACTAATTATCATATAGGACCAAAATACAACTTACATAAACACAGATATTTTTAAAAAGCAACTTTACTCTTTCATTTCTTTAGTAGCTTACTGTCATTGTCATTCTCACAAAGATAAAATTATTCATTAAAGGTCAACAACTGTACTTGACTCCCACACATTTGGGTTTTTCTTTATTCCCATGGGAAAGATAATTTCTTCTTTATTCTTCTATTTCTAACCATAAAAAGATCTGCTATTAATAGTTAAAATATCTTTGTTGGTTATTTTGTTCCTATAAAGAGGTTACATTTTTGTTTTTTTTTTCCCCCTGGTATCTTTTATCTCTTCATTCTTCTCTCATGCATACTCTGGCTTTCACACTGACTAAAAGAGAACATTTCTGTCTCTGACTTCAGAGGGGCTCTGGAGTTCAATTAGATCCTACTGCTCATAAATATCTCCCTGCTTTTCTGCCACCATGATGTCATCTCTGACAGCCTTTACAATGGATGAGTAAACCTAAAGCTCTTCTTGAGGATTCACTAACCTCTTCGTCAGAGTAATTTAGTCCTCATTGCTTTCTGGTGCCTTGGTTTATGAGACATGGCATATGACAAAAATGTCTCTCTATCTCTCTCCCTCTTATGCAAAATACCTAGGAGATATCACACACACACATACACACACACGCACACACACACTCACACACATGTACTGTCATAATTCCTGGGGAAAGGCCACGTTTTGTACTTATTTTGGGTAACGGTCCTTCCTTCATTGAAGAGTTACATGATTTCCAAACTTGTCTTCATGTAAGATTTATACAGATAATCCCCCATAAAAGGACAGATTCCTGGGCCACTTCTTACAGCTATAGACTCAATGACTGGAAGGCAGGACTGCAGAAACTGTAAGTTTCACAAAGTCCACTGCTGATGCTTAACTCAGCCTGGGTATTTGACAATGTTTGGATAAATGACTTCAATACTACCTTCCTTGAGTAAGTATGTTCAGAGGCAAAGGTAGTGGAATCATCCTTGAGCATTGAAGGCTCTTTCATTTCTGTCTTAAAAACATTTATATATTTTTTATTTTATTTTTTCCAGCTTCCTTGAGTTATAACTGACATGTAACACCGTATAAGTTTAAGATATACAACCCAATGATTTGATGTATGTCTGTAGAGTGAACTGATGTCCGCTATCAGTTTAGTTAACACATCCATCACCTCAGTGGATGGCTCTTTCTGCAATGTTAGCAAAATTAGTTCGGTTCGTGTAGGCCAAATTCGGACAAAGGTAATTACAAACCTCAGCTATTTCATTTTTGTAACCTTGTCCAACAAGTCCTTAATGTCCAACAAGTCCTTAAGATTGGTTGGGGTGGTCAGGGTAGACAGGTGTCACACAATGTGATCTCTCTGGCCTTGTGGAAATAGTTCTCAAATCAGCTGGACACTGAAATTATACAGAGGAGCTTTGAAGAAATGCTGAGGCCTGAGATTATCCCACCTCTTAAGACTCTGAGTTAATAGATCAAAGGTGTGGTTAGGTTATTGAAAAAAAATTTAAGCTACTCTTACAATTCTAATTTTCAGCTAAGGTTGAAAACAACTGCACTGAAATCATTCTAGTGACTATTAACGTTGGTGTGGGGCTACTGCGTTGGTAAAACAGCCAACCTTCCATCATATATTAAAAGAGCAAGTGAGTTAGTTCCACTGCTGAGGATTCCATGGTGTTGGGACAATGGGCATTATGACTGTTACCCAAAGCTAAGGTCAAGGTTGTAATCGAGGCTGCATACTGACCAGTTTATGTAATCATGCTTGTACACATTTGCTTATGTATAGATAAAGAGGTGAAGGACTTATTATTAATGCTATTTTCCTCTGGGCAAGTATGATGGTAGTAAAATTGGACAGGAAGAGTACATAATTAACTTTAATAATAAATTTAAAAATTCAAGTTACTCTAAGGAAAATGCCATCTGTAAATTCAGGGGACACATTCTAAGAGAGGACGAGAGGATTGAGTTTAATGTCCCAGTAGTTTTGGGCACAGTGCTGGAGGGTAGAACAGTCCACAGCACTGGAGGACATAAGCTCACAGCTTCTCTGCCCCAGTTCCTGGGAACTGGAAAGGGTCCCTTAATAAAGCAGTGAGCTGACAAGGTAAATCTCCATCTTAAGGGCCAAGTCGTTTCTTGAAGGCCAAACACCTATTTTTTAAAAACTATGCCTGGAGAGAATGTCTTCTGTTTCTAGCTTGGGGAGATAGATGTCTCGGTGGCTTTCCATCCAGAACCTCTATGATTATGCATTGCAGCTGCTGGTACTTGGTTTTTAGGGGAAGAAATACAAATCCTGAAAGACCGGAGGAGGCTTGTAGGCTGCACCAGCAGGAGGCAGTAGACTAGGAAATTGAAATAAGGAATTTGAAATTTTGTTGTTCTATATTTTGGTTGTTTGCTCTACTTTTAATGAATTACCTCATAATGAGAGAAAGGAAGAGATTGTGAGATTTTTATCTCCAGCGTAAGCCAAGGTTATAGCAAAAATAACCATCTCTGGACTATTAAACTAACAGCCAAGGGAGAAACCTGTAGACACTATTCACTGCTTTTAATCTCAGTCCTCGAATTTTTACAGTACTGAGCAAAGGCAAATTATATTGGTAGATAGAAAGAATATCTAAACAATTGCATTAATTTGGTAATGATGACAAGTCATAAGTTTCTGATCTATTTCCAAGATTCTCAAGTCTTTTATATTTGTTTTTATTAGAGGAGTAATATTCCAAGTTTGATTTTTCCTTAAATGATTGGCTTTATCATTCAGTCAAATAGTTTATAGTGGAATAATCAAAATAACCTATCTTCATTAAATCAGATAATTCTCCATATATACAAAAAATGTAGATACTTTTTTAAAAAATATTTTATTTATTTATTCATGAGAGAGATGGGGGGTGGCAGAGACATAAGCTTTATGCAGGGAGCTCAATGTGGGACTTAATCCCAGGACTCTAGGATCATGCCCTGGGCCAAAGGCAGACACTTAACTGCTGAGCCATCCAGGTGTTCCCCCCACCCCAAATTTAGGTAGTTTCAAAGGAGACCAATAGCTCCTTTGAAAACATAGGGACATGACTTTGACTTCATTCTTGCATGATATTTTGTAAGTTTAATTCAGAAAATAGAATTTAAATACTTGAATTCATGAACTCATTTTATAAACTTGGTTGATAATTTGGAAATGTCACAATGTTTTATTTTGTTCATTTCTAAGTAATAACTGTGGGTATGGAAAGGGTTACGGTATAGGTAGGGTGAGATAGGAGGCCCCTGACTCCCCTGACTAGGCTCACACAGGGGCCTATGTGACCAGGCTCATAGAAATCCCAAATGTGGAGAAATGCTGAGGCCGACAAAACCAGAGATAAGGGAACAAACTAGACCACCTGCCCTGGATGTTAGGGAGTATTTTTTTTTTTTTTTTTGGCAGCTACGTTGTAATCACAGAAAATGACCAGACCTCAGAAAAGTGAGCCATGAAAGATGTTATCAATCATCTTTGCTTAAACCAAGATGGCACAAGAATCTCAAAACCACAAGCTTCCCAGTCAGTTCTCAATAAAAGACTGCCAATAGCCCTCAGTGTCAAACCATTTGGGAACTTCCTCTCTCTAGAAAGCTTTTTTTCATTCCTTTCTGCTTTCACCTTCCCTTAATAAGCTTTCATTTCATTTCACGCTTTTGTGTCCATGAGATTCATTCTTCAATTCCTTGAGACAAGAACCAGTAACCCTGCAACAAATGTAGCAAAAACTGAAACTATACTAAAATAAAAGATCTTTTTGAAAGAAAATAAATTTTTAAAATTCTTTGTATTGAAGGAAAACTGGAGGCAAATTTTGACATCTATACCTCAGAATTTTTTCTCAGCCTTAAAAGAAAATACCTAAATTTTACATATAAATGTGGTTTGCTGCATTATTTTTTTCATCTTTTAGTATGGTTTGTGTTTGAATACAGAATCAACCTAATGGACAAGTATTGATTATATCCTCTCAATATCTAGGTTTAAGTTCCTTCTTGTCACTTTTTTTTTTTTTTTTGGAAATTATGTTCTCTTTTCTTTGAAAGACTCTACTCTATTTTCCAGGCACCCTGAATCCCTTTCCTCATAGCAAAAGAGACAACCACAGATCCGGATCTGAACTTTCTGTTTTGGTAAAACACAAAGGGGTAGTTTAAGGGGTAGACCTATGGTTTAAGGTCTGTAGGAGCAGATCTGTGACCCAAGCAAGACAAATCTGAGTTCATGAATTGATGAATGGAAGCTCAGAGATAGATTTTTTTTTTAAGTTGGATTTTTCAGTTGGGTTTGCTAAGATACTTGTTGCCTTATCAATTTAAAGAGAAGCAGAGACTAGCACAATGCAATTTCATCCATGGTGCCCTGAATTTGGTAGCTTTTTCTTCAATTTTGTGTACCACCCTATTCAGCTTCCCCTCTGTAACATAATAAACACCTTCATTAGTCTAAGCCATTTAAACGGACTCAAATTTCTATTAACCATAACTAAAGAGAAGTGACTAATTCAAAACTGTTTTCTGAATCCTATTGAAGCAACGTTTAGTCCAAATCTACATTATCCTTCAGAGATATTTAAACATTATTGTCCTTCAAATATTTTACTACATTCTAAAGCCTAGG
Source organism: Canis lupus familiaris (assembly GCF_011100685.1). Classification (NCBI taxonomy): domain Eukaryota; kingdom Metazoa; phylum Chordata; class Mammalia; order Carnivora; family Canidae; genus Canis; species Canis lupus. Next base: position 10,178,202 of record NC_049248.1, on the reverse strand, counting down.
AAAAATTATTTTGGTTATATAACATGGTTATATTACAGTGTTAAGATATATGTAGCTTTCTGTCCTGTATTCCTGTTAGATGACAATAGGGTTGTAATTCAATCGGCAGAAATCCAGCATACTGTAGATCTTAAGTCTGTGCTCTGACTTTGGCAATTTGATATCAAGTAAAGTATGAATATAGCTTTTCTTCTGGTTTCCATGCTAGAAGAGAAAGCAGGCCTTAGGAGATAATTATATATCAGAATAATCATGACATTACATGCTTAATCATGAAATGAATGAAACAGATCACAAAAAAAGTCTTCTCAGGGATGTGTAAATCTCTTAGTTATAGGAATTCTAACAGCCCCAATTTCATCTCCAAAAATGTTTACAGTAAAGCATACTTCACATTCTGTGTTTTCCCAGTATTTGAAATTGAATAGATCAGAACTTTAAAAACTCAGTCTTAGGTACTTTATAAGAAGAGATGTAAACTAGTGTCATACTAATCATGGCCAAAATAATCTTAGTATTCCCAATATTTTCATAAAATATACTCTGTACAAGGTAACTTCTATTTATTCAGAGTACTGAATGGCAAATCTATTTTATGGCAACAAACCATAATGGTTAGAGCAGAGACTCTAGTTTAAATCCCAGCTCCATGGCTTACTATCTCTGTGATCTTGAGAAAGATACTTAACATCTGTTTGACTAATTTGTTTTCATATCCAAAGCAGAGATGATAATAGTCTTTATTTTACAAGCTTGTTTTTAAAATTAAACAAGTTAATATAAAATAATCTTTAGGAAAAGTGGCTAGCATACATCACTATTATGCAATAGGAATGAGTGTCATTGGACATTCTGGACAAAATAGAAGTTTGCTGAATGGATAAAGTTAGGTTTCCTAATTAATGTAAACACTGGCATTTTGCATTATTTGTCTACTTTAAAACAGCTGTCAAACGATTTTAAATATTATCAATTTTAATACAACAGTGTGAAATAGGATGTTCTTGAAATACAATTATATATTTTTTCTAAAGCAAAATTTTATCATAATTTGGCATGTGGATAAATACTTCAAAGGTGTATGATAGACATTTATACGTTTTGCTTCAAAGCATCAATAGTATATACTTGTTCTACTTTGACAAAATAGTTTAATGAACAGTGTATTTGCTACCCAGTCTAGAAGAATTTCTACCTTTTAGGAGATACTTTAGATTCTAATTGTGTGTATGATTATATATATATGACACACATGTATATGTGATACAATTGGCTCAGAACTTGCCATTCACACACTCCCACACATATATACATAGTTGAGAATAGTATTTATATATTTAGCTCCCCCCCAATTATGTGTATACGTTCTTTTTTCATTTAGAGAAGAATATTTTGTGCAGCTGGAAGTTCCCAAGAAGCTTGTGTCCCTTTAAAATATTTCCATTTTAAAGGGGCATTATTTCTCTCCCTCTCTCTCTCTCTCTCCTCCTCTTCTTTCTCCAGGGACTCTCAACAGGGCAAGTATCAGAAGAGGCAGGATCTTGGGAGAATAGGCATCTGCTTTATTCCAAGCTCTATCCTACACAAATGGGCATACATCTCTGCAGGCAGAGCCAGAGATGCTGGACAGCCTGCCAGAGTAGAGGTTGGAGTGGCCTGGGATAGTCTCCAATAAGGAACACCTAAGAGCCCTGGTTGCTGGAGAAGTATAAGATCCCATCAGGTGGCAAGTACAGATAGGGGCAGATTGGTGCCAATTTGCAGTTGCCTCCTGAAAATAATAGGGGATAGGCCCCCTCTACCCTGGAGTCTATGCAAGTGGTTGTGGTTGAACTCTAGTTACACAGGTCTAGGAGGCTTCTGCTATCCAAGGCCTACTGAAGGAGTGCCAATGCTCCCCTATGCCTTATGTATAATGCTAGTCAGTGTAGCCAGGGATCTGGAATAGGACAATGGTCAGGAAAGACTGGATTGCAGGAGAGGGCTATTGAGAGATGAGGTGCATACCTAGTCCAAACCCTAATCTACCCAATGGTGAATGTTCCCCCTGAAAGCAGAGCTCCAGCTTACCCCACTCTTTTGTCAAAGAGGGGCCAGGTGAGATGGCTGGTATAACCACCTATCAATCTAAAATTTTCAGAAGGCAATATTGAAGCAAAAGTATTTATTTAGGATCAAAGAATTGCAATTCAGGGTACACAGGTTTGGGTATTAACCCAAATAGTGTCCACTAAGAAGCAAAAGTCAGGGGTTCTAAAGTCAAAAAAGTAATGCTTGTTTACATTGTTCACAAAGAATTTTGATTGGTATTGGCAGCAGAAAACTAACCTTGACTAAACATAATTGGTAGCTAAGGCTTTCACTGAGCTAAAGTCCACTATTGTAGCAAGTTCTTGCAGAGTTCTTGGAGTATTTGTCACATGGCCCATTTAATCGTTTTTAAATTTGTCATTTTTTTAAAGGTTTTATTTCTTTATTCACGAAAGACACACACACACACACACACACACACACACACACACACACACACACACACAAAGAGAGGCAGAGACACAGGCAGAGGAAGAAGCAGGCTCCATGCCGGGAACCTGACGTGGGACTTGATCCCAGGACTCCAGGATCATGCCTTGGGCTGAAGGCAGGCGGCATGGCCCATTTCAAAGGTTCATGGTTCCACTTGAGGAGAAGAGTATGTGCATAAGGCCCACCTCTTTCAGGGCCACTTCAATTTTAAAACACCTGGATGCAAACGACTTCATTTTATGTCACCTTTCAAAAAACAAAACAAAACAAATAAACAAGAACAAGAAAAAGAGATATCCGGGCCGTTGCTGGAGAATCCCAGGAGCCCCTTCAGGCAGTAAGACCAAATTGAGTCTGTTGCCAATTTGCAGCTGCTGCCTGGAGCAATATTCAAGGCGCAGGGCAGGGGTGGTGATGGTGGAGGGTCAGGGGCCCTAGGGGCTGTACCTTTGGTGCTGGGAACTAGCTCTAATGACCTAACACAGCTGGGCTGCTCAAGGACTACTAAAGGGGTGCTTAATGCACACACAGGCTGGAAACTTTAGCTTAGCCAGGGACCTGTAACAGGGCAAAGGTCTAGAGAAGTCTGGCCACAAAAGGCTTGGGACGAAGGCATCTACCTAATTCCAAGCCTTAACCTACAAAAATGTGCATATTCCCCATGAAAGCAGTACTGGAGAATACAGAACTGCTTGGCCAGAGAAGGGCTGGGGTCCTGGCTGGGGTATCCTTTATATCAAATTTCCAATTCTGATGAATGTATCTGTTGATTTCTAGCTGCTGGGATAAGTTCTTGGGCATGCACTGAAAAGTTATTGAAGTTGTGGTAATATTTGTTTTTTGGGGGTAAACTTTTGATTACTGGAAATCTTTATTTCAAACTACAAAATATAGTTCCTGTCTTCAATCTCTTTGGACCAGGGCTGTTAACAGCCAGCAATAATAAATTTTTGAACAAAATTACAATATTTTATTTCCTAGGGATGTTTAATTTTTTAAAAGATTTTATTTATTTGAGAGAGGGAGAGAGAGAGCATAAGTGAGGTGGGGGGTGGGTAAAAGGTTAGAGGGAGAAGCATACTCCCCACTGAGCAGGGTGCCTGATGTAGGGCTTGATTCCAGGACCCCAAGATCAGTGATCTGACTGAAGGCAGATGCTTAACCGACTGAGCCACTGAGCCAGGTAAGCGCCCCTTAGGGAAGTTTTAGTTGTATAGATTAATCCTGCCCTAAATGTCTAGCACTTACCCCTGGGGGATCCTCAGAGCAATTGACACAATGAGTAGCACCAGGCAGTGTCAACAGAGAAGGCAGTCACACCCTACAAGGTGAAGGACATTCCAGAGGGGACAGGAAATGAACAGAGAAGTAAGAAATGGCTAAGAGGGCCTCTTGAAGGTTATTTTTTGACTCTGTTTTTCTCTCTCCACCCATCAGAGAACATGTAGAAGAGCATTATGGACTGAGAGGCCAACATGGAGAAGAGTAAGGATGATGGCATGATTTACAGAGGCTATCCACTGGGCCAGCACCAAGCCTTAGAGTAATTTCATGTCTTTCACATTGTTTATCTTCCCTGCATTCCAAGAGCCCCTGTCATCATCTCCACTTGCTCCTCCCTGTCCTGTCTCTCTGCACACACTACATCCCTCCTCATTGCCTAGTTGCCTATGTCATCTTGTACTTTCCTATCACTCTAGATTTGCTTAGAATCTCCCCAGTTCAGGATTCCTTTTTCCAGTTTCTCTCCTGATCACCTAGTCAATGGTCTTCTTAGGAGTTAGACCCAAGTCACCTGTTCATCAAAATCTCTTTTGTTTCCATAGCCCCTCTTCCACTACCAATTGTTCTTACTTTTTCTACAGATAATGTCACCTTTTTGCATAGTATAAAACTTGATTGATTTATAGAACCTCAATCTTGTGTAGATCACATTCCCAGACATTGTTAAGCAACAGAAAAATACTGCTACAGCGGGATATTCTGGGTTTGATCATAATATAGGCCCAAGAGTAGGGCATACATGTATTACACATGTTTGCAAATCATTCAAGCAAGGTCAAAACATTGCGTGTTTAGTAGAATAGCCTTTTTTGACTTTTCCACAAATTAGCTATAAAAACAGAAAATTTCTATTCCCCTTAGAATTAACACACAAACACACACACTTTCAAAATTATCTGTGCCTTTCTGACTTCCCCTCACTTAAAGTTACTAAAATGGAGAAATTTACTTATTCGTAAAGAGTTATTTGGATTATGGTTAGGAAGATGAGATTTTGATTCAACTCATTTCAGTAATGACTTATTATATGATGATACACCATATTTTAGTATCAACTTCCTTTCTCTATCAAAACAAACCCACAGACCTATGTAAACACCACAGTATCCAAAAAGCTGCAAAAATATCTTCATTTACATTTTTATTATACCCTGATTCAACTAGAGGGAAGGGTTAGCATTTAGAACATACGATCAATCTTCAACAGCTGAAAAGTGGGCCTTCTACTAAGAAAGGAAACAGGATACTGACAAAATGTATCCATCACCAGAGAATACCAGTACATTTATAAAATATCACTACAGCAGCTTGTGATTCAATCAGAAAGTCATTATACACTTGAATTTCCAGAAAAAGAAAAAGATTTCCTCAGAACTCATGAACCTTTCATTTTAAACCCATTTGGCACCTAACCAACTTCCTTATTTGAGATAAGGAACAAAAGGAAGAGAAACAAGATAGGAGGCAACTTTTAGTTTCAGCTTCATGTCAGTACTGGTTAATGTATATAATGTGTTGCTTAAACCACCAGACCTGTGAGCTTAAAATATTTTAGAAAAAAAATCTTTCTTTAGGAATTTAGCTGAGAGGACACTTGAATGGCTCAGTTGATTGAGCATGTGAGTCTTAGTTTTGGCTCAGGTCATAATTCATGGGTGATGGGATCGAGCCTTGTGTCAGGCTTCTTGCTCAGTGCAGCAGAGTTTGCTTGAAGATTCTCTTCCCCTGTTCCTCCCCCACAAAATAAATACATAAATCTAAGACAAAAAGAGTTTAATTGAGGAAGAGACATCAGCAGGATGGCAGAATAAGAGGTTTTTTTGTCGCTTCACAGAAACACTAATTTAACAACCATCCACATGTAAAAACATCTTCACCACCACCACCAACAGCAACAACACATCCTCACAAGAGTTATAGAATCCAGGTGAGAGATTATAGCAATTAGAGGAAGCATGGAAATAAGAAATGCACCGATGGGAGTAAGGATAGTCTCACTTTGTACACATCAGTCCTCCTGATGCTCAGGAAGTGCAGTACCCAGAGAGACCTTCTCCACTTGGGAGCTCTCACATGGGGAAGGAGACAAAAGAGCTTTGGTGTCAGGCTGGTTCCATTCCAGTGCAGCCTTCATGGATGCAGACTCCCAACCTACTCATACAGCCTCAGGCTCCAAGCCCATTTTAGCATCAAGTCAGTCTCTCCAGACCCAGTCTTCTGATCAACCACTATGGACATAGGCTCCAGGCCCACCTTTACAGATCCTGGTTCCAGGTCCACACTAGTATCAGGCCAGTGTCTGTGGACCCAGGCATTAAGTCAACCCACTCAAGGACCCAGGTTCCAGGCCTGCCTGCCCCTGGTTCCAGCACCAGACCTACCCAGAATCTCTGTCATGGCTGATGGATGAAGGCCTTTGCCGGCCAGAGCCAATCTATGAAGTCTGGAAGAAAAGACTACTTCTTCATATGTATAGACACCAAGTCAAGGCTATATGGATTGTGAAGAATCAGGGAAACATGATATCACCAAAGAAACAAAATAAAATACCAGTAACCAACTCTAAAGAAATAGAGACACCCAAACTGCTTGACAAAGAATTCAGAAGGGATAGGGAATATTTTTAACCATAGTATATTTGGTGAAAAAAATATCTAATGGCAAAATTGGGTTTTGGAAAATGTTTGAATGGCAGAAACTACTCAATTCATTAATCTTGTTCAGATGAACTGTCATTGTCTTTGTGGAGTCTTCCTTTAATCCTCTTTCTATAAACTTGTCTATTATAGTTTGGGTTTTCCTATGTTTGTGCCAGTTTTTATGGAACTTTCTATTCCTGGGCTTCTGCTTCAGTAAACTTTGATTCTCTGTATCCACTTTCCTGTCACTTCAATTTACAATGCAGTGACCTGTGATTTCAGTTCCCTCATGGATTTAAGAAGAGTTGTTTATTTTCAGTTTATTTAGCTTTCTTTGTTGTTGTATAGATGGAAGTGATAATTGTCAAGCTCCTTATCTGCCAGATCAAAACCAAATGTCCATTATTTCTTGTGTAATCTCATTCATAATCATTTCTGCAGTTAGAGTATCCTCATTTATTGAATGGCTGGATACTGCACAACTAAAAGAGAAAATACAGTAGGAATTAAGTAAAAAGGAAGCAACTAAAGTCATGATGTGACAAAATGTTTTTATTCCTCTAAAAACAACATAAAATGAGTTAATAAAGCAACTTCTTTGTGTGTCTGTGTGTGTGTATAAATATATATAGGATTCCCTAGGAAATAGACTCTGAAGCTCTGAGATATCTGTGTAGAAACTTTTTTTTAAAGATATTCTTTAATTATTTGAAAGAGAGCACAAGTGGGGATGGGGAGAGTAGAATGGGGCAGAGCAAGAAGCAGACTCTTCATTGAGCAGGAGGCTGACTTAGAGCCAGACCCTGGAATCATAGGACCTGAGCCAAAGGCAGGTTGCTTAACTGACTGAGCCATCCAGATGTCACTAGAAACTTTAATGTCTCTTGAGAATGAGAGTATTGAGGGTTAGGGAAGCAAAATTGGGTAAAGGGAGAAGTTCTCCATCCACACAACGTAGTTGCAATAGAGGCCTCAGCTGATTCCGTGGGGAATTGTGGAGCAAGGCTTGTCTTTCAAAGTTGTACTTCTTTTTTTTTTTTTTAAGATTTTATTTATTTATTCATAGAGACACAGAGAGAGAGAGAGAGAGAGAGAGAGGCAGAGACACAGGCAGAGGGAGAAGCAGGCTCCATGCAGAGAGCCCAAGTGGGACTCGATCCAGTGTCTCCAGGATCACGCCCTGGGCTGCAGGCAGTGCTAAACCACTGTGCCACCGGGGTTGCCCTAAAGTTGTACTTCTTGAAGCAAAAAGGCTGTATCCTTATATCCTTCAGGTTGACCAGACTTTTTTTTTTTTAAAGGCCGAGTAAAGGGATTTCTTCTGCCTGATTGCTTAGCTGGAACACCAGACATTTCCCACCCTTAGACAAGAACTTACAACATTGGCTCTCCTGGGTCTCCAACTAGCCAACTGCATATCTGGACATTTTTCAATCTTCATAGTCATATGAACTAATTTCTTATAATAAATTTATAACTTATTGGTTCTGTTTCTCTAGAGAACCCTGTCTAATATAGATTTTGATACTGAGACTGGTTCTAGAGAAATAGAGCATTAAGGGTAAAGTTTCTAAATTGGTTCTAGAGTTTCTGAAATTGGCTTTCTAACTGGATTTCTAACTGGATTAGATTTAATGGCTATTTCCAATGGTCCGTGGTGTGATCCGGCAATAGATATCCAAAACATCACTCCTGGATACTCATAATCAACCACTTAAAAAAGCAATAACCTTAAGAGACTCTTAACAATAGAGAAAAAACAGGGTTACTGGAGGTGAGTGGGGGCATGGGGTAAGTGGATTATGGGCAAGTGATGAATAACTAAATTCTGCCCCTGAATCTATATTACACTATATGTTAATTCACTAGAATTTAAATGAAATCTTGAAAGAAAAAAAAGCAAGAAGCTGGGTGACTATGATACTTTCAAACATTTTGGTCTAACTAACAGATATAGTGAGACTGGCTGGTGGTTTCTACTGGACATAGTTGGGAAAGAAAAGAGTGAGCTCAGGGATTTGAACTCTCAGCTGAGGTGCTGCCTAAATAATCTAAAAACTTTATGTATACAATGAAGAACACCCTTATATTCTCTAACTACAGGTTTGGGATTGTTAAAAATCAAACCTAGAATTTCATTCTATGATTGTTTGAATTACTATAGAAATTGAACCCTCAGTGTCATAGAGTATTTACTGTTAAAGGAGAGCATTGATTGGGGAAGAATGGGGTCCTATCAGTTGGAAAGGGGGACATGTGGGAAGATCCTGATGAAGCTGGGGATATTGAGCCTTTAAATTCTGATGAGTCTTCTTTGCCACTGGAAGGGATCTCCCCATCCCCAGAGGGAACAGTCTTTTATCCCCAGTGGGAGTAGCCTCCTTAGCCCCTTCTGAGAGGATTAACCCTACAATGCTGAAGAAATTGCATGGACTTCCTGAGACAGTTGCTCTGCAACTAAACTTATAATAAGATTCAAGTCCCAGAAGGCCCCAAAAATAAATGGACAAAGTGTGACCCATGAGAATGTGAGCAATATTTCAAAACAACTACTTGAGTTTTCTAATTTATACAGACAGAAATCTGGGGAATGTGTGTGGGAATGAAATTGGATCGGGCTAAATTTGTTAATATGAGCTCACTAAGTAGAGATTCTGCATCTAATATTGCAGCTTGAGGAAAGAGCTGTAACAATTTGTTTGGTTGGTTGACTAAAATATGGACCAAAATGTGACCCATTGTGAACAAGTTGGAAATACTAGAACTGTTTTGGTTTAATGAACAGAACGAGATTCAGAAGTTGGAAGAGATTGGAATGTTAGAGCGGATTTGTTATTTAAAACCTACTCACCGGGATCCCTGGGTGGCGCAGTGGTTTGGCGCCTGCCTTTGGCCCAGGGCACGATCCTGGAGACCCGGGATCAAATCCCACATCGGGCTCCCGGTGCATGGAGCCTGCTTCTCCCTCTGCCTGTGTCTCTGCCTCTCTCTCTATGTGTGTGTGACTATCATCAATAATAAATGAAAATTAAAAAAAAAATAAAAAATAAAACCTACTCACCCACATTGGGAAGGTTCAGGGACATACTTTTAAAAAATATTTTATTTATTTATTCGTGTGTGTGTGTGTGTGCGAGAGAGAGAGAGAGAGAGAGAGAGAGAGAGAGAGAGAGAGAAGCAGAGACACAGGCAGAGGGAGAAGCAGGCTCCATGCAGGGAGCCTGATGTGGGACTCGATCCCAGGACTCCAGGACTATGCCCTGGGCCGAAGGCAGGTGCTAAACTGCTGAGCCACCCAGGGATCTCCAGAGACATACTTTTCACCATGAGAAATAAATTTGTGAGGGAAGCCCCCAACATCCTTAAGAACTCTGAGATCACTCTTCTCTGTGGAACTATAGTCACTGAATTGGGAAATCTAGATACAATGGAGGATTGGATCCTAGATCGCAGTGTCAAGGAAGTGTTCAATTGCAAAGACAAGATGAGTATGGTTACTATAATGGATAGCAATGCCAAACCAGTTATCAGAATACTCTGACTCAACATGGACCTGTGGCATTGACCAATTAATGATGGTGTTCCCAGAAGTGAAATATATAGGAAGGCTACTACATCCTCATTTGACTGGTATAAGCAGAAAACTTCTAGATTAAGTGAATAAAAGTCTAACATGAACCATTGAAACATAGAGCCATGGTTCTTCAATCAATTCCCATATTTAAGGAGTTTACAGAGCCTGAATGATAAGGCTGGGTCCCCATGAAGAAGGATTTTGGTACATGGACTAACATTTATACTGTTAATCTTTACTCCAACCTTCCTCAATGAGACCTACAGTCTTTTACTAGGGTAATTGTGCATTGCATAAAAGGAAACCATCAGAACTTTCAAAGACTATTGGACACTGGCTCAGAACTAATTCCATGAGAACCAAGATGTCACTGTCATGTACCTATCAGAGAAGTGGCTAATGGAGGTCAGGTGATCAATGGAGTTTTAGCTCAGATCCCTCTCACAGTGGGCTTGGTGGGCCTCCCAACCCATCCTGTGGTAATTTTCCTTTTCTAGAATGTACAATCGGAATAGATATACTCAGCAACTAGCAGAATCCCCACATAGCAACTCCAGACTTGTGGAGTAAGTGCTATTACAGTGGGAAAGTGCAAGTGGAAATGACTAGAAGTGTCTGTACCTGGGAAATAGTAAACCAAAAGCAATATCACATGCCTGGAGGAATTGTAGAGATTAGTGCCACCCATCATCAAGAAATGGAGAAGGGAAGGGGTGGTAATTCCCATCTCATTCTTCCTATTTGGCCTGAGAAGAAGATGGATGGATCTTAGAGAAAGACTGTAGGTTATTGTAACCATCTGGTGTTGACTATTCCAATTGCAGTTGCTATGCCAGATGTGGTTTCATTGCTTCAGCAAATTCAGTATATCTCCTAATATCTGTTATGCAGCTATTGATCTGGCAATTGCCTTTTCTCCATTTCTGTCAATACGACCAATCACAAGCAATCTGCTTTCAGTGGGCAAAGCCAGTAATATACTTTCATTCTTTTACCTGAGGGGCATATCAATTCTCAAGGCTCATGTGATAATTTAGTTTGTAGAAATATTACCTTTCCTTTCCACATGGTCTTTTACATTAATGACACTCTGTGGACTGGATCTAATGAGCAAAAGGTAGCAATTACTCAAGGTCTATTGCTAAGACATTTGTATGTCGGAGAGTTTGACAAATTTCAGAAAAAAAATTTGACAAAAATTCAGGGGCCTTCTTCCTCAGTGAAATTTCTAGGGGCCCATTAGTGCAGGGCGTATTAAAATATCTCTCTGAGATAAGATTAATTATTGTCTCTGGGCTTTCTTACAGCCAAAAAAGAGGCAGGGGACCTAGTGAGCTTCTTTGGATTTTGGAAGCAATGTATTCCTCATTTAGGTATGTTGCTCTGGTCCATTTATTTTTGGCTAAAAATAAAGATTTGAATATTTTCTGTATTCTGTTTTTTTGTTTTTGTTTTTGTTTTTTTAATTTTTTATTTATGATAGTCACACAGAGAGAGAGAGGGGCAGAGACACTGGCAGAGGGAGAAGCAGGCTCCATGCATCGGAAGCCCGATATGGGATTCGATTCCAGGTCTCCAGGATCCCGCCTTGGGCCAAAGGCAGGCGCCAAACCACTGCGCCACCCAGGGATCCCTGTATTCTGTTTTTATAGTCACATACAAAGATGAGGACTTCAAGAGAAAATATGTAATAAAAAGAGCAAAGAATATGCTAAAACTCTGAGCCACACCACCACTTGAAAGGCTAAAAAAGGAAAATACTGTAAAAAAGCCGAAATAATTGAAATGAAAGAAAATGGATGAAAACCAGTAAAGAGTGATAATAAAGAAAAAAAAGGTAGGCGAGAGTCACAGCTTGTTTGATCAATGATGTTTTATGAAATTAGGTAAATGTACTGCTGACACCAGTAGACATGGATTTGCCAATCTGGAAATCATTGATGCATTTGAAAGCACAGTTTCAGTCTAGTGATAAAGGCTGAATACAAAATATGGTATGTAAATGAGTAAAATAATTTTGAGAAGTAGAGAAAGCAATAAGGTGCTTTCCAGATTCTTGACTCTAAGACTTTACCTATGTTTCATCTGAACTAATCTTGTATCCCCATGCAACTAATCTTGTATCCCCATGTAATACACTTATGTTATTACTGAGGTTTTTAGTCTATGTCAACCTCTATTCTTTTACTAACTATAGACATTTTGTAACCAATAACAAAAAGCCAGGAGATGCAAGATCATTTTACTGAGTACAGATTTCAACTGAGTGAATCCTAGAACTTTCTAAATAAATACTTTCTTAATAGACTTTTTTTTCCTCTTTCATAATAATCTTCATTTCTATTGATTAAATGGAATCATGGAGGGATACATAGTTAAATGCTCCAGTTACTCCCATTCTGTAAATTAGTAAAGTGGTAAAGACAGAACATTGAATTATAAGACATCTTGGCTTCATTGTGTCTTAAATACAATTTTAGGCATAAAACCTAAATTGTGAAACTCAATTTCTTCCCTTTAACTGTGAGAATGATTAAGATAATCTATGCAAATCATAAGGTTCATGTAAGACAAGAAGAAAATATCTAAAAATCCATTTTTTAAAAGATTTTACTTATTCATTCATGATAGACATAGAGAGAGAGAGAGAGGCAGAGAGAGCCACAGGCAGAGGGAGAAGCAGGCTCTGTGTCCCAACGTGGGACTCGATCCCAGGACTCCAGGATCACACCCTGGACCAAAGGCAGGTGCCAAACCACTGAGCCACCCAGGAATCCCCTAAAAATCCATTTTTGATGTCACATTCTTTTCATTAATGTCACCTGCTACTCCACCCTTTGATGTAGTGCTTAAAAATTACAACATGTGTAAAATTCTAGCAAAAAAGATATAAAATTAGACTAATAGTTCCTGGTTTTGCATTATACATGAAGCTAAACTTTAGACAGATTCAAATCTAAATGAGAAAATTAAAATATTAGAGAAGAAAATGCAACATTAAGCATTCCATGTCAAAGAACACCATAGAAAATAATTACTACATGATTGATAAACTGGGAGAATGTATGTTCAATGTTTAAAGATACAGAGGGTGCGGATTTTTGTCTGTTTAACTTACTATTGTACTGCAAAATTTTTTCAGATCTTATTTATCTTTGCAGGTCCTCAGCAAAGTTCAGAAACTTCACTTTTGGGACACCTACCTGAGTGGCTCAGTGGTTGAGTGTCTGCCTTCTGCTCAGGGTGTGAACTCAGGATCTGAGTCCTTCATCAACCTCCCTGCAGAGAGCCTGCTTCTCCCTCTGCCTGTGTCTCTGCCTCTCTCTGTATCTCTCATGAATAAATAAATAAAATCTTAAAAAAAAAAGTTTCACTTCCATGCATCCATCCTTAGTTCTGATTTAAATTTCAGGTTGGTCTTGTAATCACCTTTCTCATCAGTAGTTCTTCACACTTTGTTTCCTTCCACCTTTTTCTTTTAGTCTATTCTTTATGAAAATAGGGAGGACAGTCTTTATTTAAGAACAAAGGACTAAGATCTAAAATCAAAGCTAATCACGGCAAATACATTTTCTACTTTCTCTGAGATCAGTTTTGTTCTCACTTCATTAAAACTTAGTATCAGTAAAAAATTCTATTATCACCCAACTCCTTAGAAAAAAATATCTTTTATTATCCTGAAAATTTTTTCCAAGCTCTGCTAAAGCAATCATGAATATGATAGAATCCTTGGATTTTATATCTCATGACTCTTAACATATAGGACTGAAGAGTATAAAGCAGAAGATGCTACTTAAGAAATGTAGAGTAAACTCTATGAATTGCAATAGTTGGAAAGAAAGAAATGAGAGTCATAGATATAGCCTTCAGAGAAAAACTGTGCAAAAGTTTCCTGTAAAATATATCCATGTAAAATATATCCATCCAATTCTCTTATTGAGAATGAGATGCTCAATAAAAAACTTATTATAAAGATTTCTAATTTGTAGAAAAAAAGAAAAACTGTTCTTTCCAATCTCTTATATTAAAATTTTGTATTTTTATATCCCAAAGAAAATTTATTTTGTTCACTTACTGTATTTGAAAGCAATACAAAGTCATTTGCAACAATTTGTTTTCATATTCTTCTTTAATGTAGCCTTAAATATTTATCTCTGTATTTATTCTAAATTATATGCATACCGTAAAGGAATTTCCTCAAACTAAAGATATTTGGTGTGAGAAAAAGATTGAGTCATCAAAGGCATCATCTGTGGTAATTCCCCCAAATTTCATAATACCTTGAGTAAGTGTCTTTCTTCTGTCTTCAAAACGGTTCTTTGAGAAACAAGTATTTCTAGAGGACTCTACTGGATCTGAGTAAGGCAAACATATAGTAAACATTTTCTGGACTGAACTTAAATACATGTTCTATATTTCCCATTTTTAAGAATTCAACTATTAGCAACAAAGTTGTATCTAGCTATTTGCTTATAATCAGCAAACAGCTTGCCTGAATTAGGATAGTTGGAAGGTAGATATGTAAAATTAAAATATTTAAAAATCTTCTTTCTTTATTTAGAAATTAAAAGTGAAGTAAAGTTTTTTTGTTGTTGCTGTTGTAAGAGATCATCACTCTATCTTTTCTCAAGCATTAATTAATAATGTGATTTAAGTTTATTTTGATTGGCTACATTATTTTGATATGTTCCACTAATATTAAATCACCTTCACTAGATGTGGAAAGATGATTAGGAATTAATCAGGCAAATACAATATTAAAGTTGCAAGGAGCAGCATAGGCAAAGGCTTGGATGTAAGGTATCTTTTTGGTGGGCTTTAGGAAAGTAAGCACAATAAGAACTTATTTTATGAAACAGTGTGGTATCTAATAGCTTTGGAGATTTGTTTCTTTCTCATATGATTGAGAGCTTTATATACTATATGTGCCCAATGTTCTGGAAGAGGAGACAAAAGAGTGGAAGACAACAATACTATTTTTTAAGTTTATTTTTTTAATAATCTCTACACCCAGGCACTTGGGTGGCTCAGTTGGTTTAGCACCTGCCTTGGGATCAGGTCATAATCTCAGGGTCCTGGGATGAGCTCTGCATCAGCCTGACTGCTCAAAAAGCAGCAGCTCCTCCTTCTCCCTCTACTCCTCCCCTATTTGTGCTCTCTCTCTCTCAAATAAATAAATAAAATCTTTTTAAAAATCTCTACAACCAATGGGGTTTTCAAATTCACACCCTGAGATCAAGAGTCATATGCTCTTCAAATGTGTCAGCCAAGCACCCCAGAAATCAAAACTATTTTACACTAGAGTTGTATGTAGAATGGAAAATAGGGAATAGCTAAAAAAAGTTACAGAGGTGTGAGATAGCTCAGACTGATGGTTTATTATGCCAACAGCATAAAGACATTAAGAGTAAGAGGATCTTGTGTACTGATCATGGGCATTTACATAATTTAATATGCTTGGGCAGAGTTCCTTCCACGTATTGATGTCATGGTACACTTTAAAGTCTGTATAAAACATACTAAAAATTAACCTATATCCAATGAAATGCATTAGGGATTTTCTGATTTTTAAAAGAAAAATTAATAAATGGGAGTTAGGATGGAGGAGACATGAAAAACTGCATTATTAGTGGTGAGTCATGATTAGGGCCTAGAATAAAGTAAAATGGGGAATGTGATTAAGATACACAAGAATAGAGTAAAGTTCCTAAATTAGATACCATCTGGATTGCTAGAGGAGAGGGTAAAATTGAAGTAGGAAACAACGCTTCTCATATTTTTACACTGAAAAATAGGAGCTGGTATAATAAACTTGTCTTTATTTAGTCTGGTGTTCCTTTGGATTAATGAAGCAATTGTTCAATTGGGTAGGTAAAAACTTGCTCTGGCTGTTGGGAGAGAGAACTGCTTGAGATAATGATGTGAGCTTCACCCACATTTAAATAAATGTTCATGTATTTGGCATTTGAAGAAAATAGCATTTGTAAAAAGAAAGTCTAAAATAGAACTTCAAGGAAAGACTGGAGAGAGAGAGAGAGAGAGAGATCCAAGGAGATAAAAAAAAGTCATCAGTAAAGCAATATGACCACCATGAATGAGGTTAAAGATGAGAATTTCAAAGAGATATGAGTTATCTATAGATTTCTATAGTTTGAAATGCTCTAGGACTGAAAATTGCCTAAATAATTGGCAATTTTATGATCAAAGGGGATCTTAAGTATGTTGAATTTCAAATTTCTCTTAATCTTACTTTTAAGAATTTTAAAATTTTTAGTTAGCTTTTAGTATTTCTCAGATTTTTATGACTACATAGCCAGTTATTACTAGAACCTGGAAATGTCTTTAGAAAAAATTTTAAAGTACATTTTTCATGAATATAATTTTCAAGTGTGATACTCCAGTTTATAATAAATATATATTTTGGTCTTCCATCTACAGTTTCTGGCTTACAGCTCCTAAATTCCTTGGAATTTCCTAAGTGACAAATGCAATGAGAACATCTTTTTAAAAAACATTTGGTCTCCTGTCCTCAGTTCCTGAAATCAAATCACCTCAGAGCCATAAAGATGAAATGGGTGTCTTGTCATTCATAACAAGTCAGAATCAGGACTTGCAAGACACAGTTTATGTTAATGAGGTGATTTTTGGAAATCCCCTGGCCAACGCGGGTGGTTGCCAGAGGAACCAACTGGTGAAATGATTTCTGGGCAGGGTGACAGGCTGGAGGTGGAATGATTTAATGGTCAATGATTTAATCAAGTATGCCTAAGCAGTGAGGTCTCTGTAAAAACTCAAAAGGAAGGAGTTCGAGAACTTTCAGGTTGGTAAATCAGAAAGCTTCCATTTTCCACTGTTGCCTGGTTCTAAACACCAAATGCCACAGGAACAGAAGCTCATTTGTTAGGGACCTCATCCTACATATCTCTTCATCCAGCTGTTGACCTGTATCCTTTAATATGCTTTGTAATAAACCAGTAATCTAGTGAATAAACTGATTTCTTGAGTTCTGTGAACCACTCTAACAAGTTAATGGAACCCAAGAAGGGGATTGAGGCAACCTTTGATTTACAGCAAGCTAATCAGAAGCATCGGTAACAACCCGGGCCTGCAGTTAGCATCTGAAGTGGAAGTAATCTTGTGGGACTGAGCCCTTAACCAATGGGACCTGACAATATCTCAGGACAGATAGTGGAAGAATTGAGTTGAATTGTAGGACACCCAGTTGTTGTACAGTTGCTTGTTGGTGTGGGGAAAAACCCCACTACGTTATTATTGGTGAGCAAAATTGTAATAAATATGCTGTAGTTTGGGTGGTTATCATCCTGAAGGACACTTTAGTAGTCTTGAAGATAATAGTGTTTTAACTATCACAAGTCTTGTAGTAGAATCATTTCTATGAACATATTTCTTAATAAGAAATTATCCTAGCAGGACTAGAATGAAACACATGTGGTAACAATATCTTTAACTTTTATGATTCTGAAGGATTGCATTTGCAAATGCAGCAGAATTAAATTTTCATATGAAAAAAATCAAATGTGTGAAAATATATCTTCCTATAATTTGACTAAATTTTCAAGCCTTTTTTCCTCTAAAATACCCAGAAATTTCAATCATTCCAATTTGCCAAACAAATGAAAATATAACTAGACTTTTCTCACTATCTTACTTCTCATTGACAAATATTCAGTAAATTCAAAATTCTCTCATTTTTTTGTTATATCTTACCAGGGAGGTACACTCAAATACTCTATTTTAATATCACTTAAAATAATTCTTGTCTGGGTGCTTATCAGCAAAACTGGTATATATTTAAGATTATTTACTTCAGTTAGGTCCTTTTTTTTAAGGAATTGCCTTTTTAATTTTCATATAAAAATATTTATGGGCCCCAAATCAAAACTATAATGCAAATCTAGCTTTCATGATATTCTCCTATCTCTTTCCTTCATTTTTATTAGTTGTGGTTTATCCTATATTTATTTCTTTTAAAAATATGTAAGAAAAGTACTGATATGTATCTGTATATGTATGTATGTATCTAAATTGTAGCCCTCCCCACACTTTCTTAAACAAAAGGTTGCATCCTATAAACATTGTTCTCCTTCCTGCTATTTTCATTTATAATATTTCTTGAAGTTAACCTATAACCACATAAGGATTGGGCTCTTCCTCATTGCTTTTAAGTGGCATATTACTTCACTGTATGAATTTACAAAGTTTATTCAACTAGTCATCTATTGATGCACATTTGAGTTACTGTTACTTTTCTTAGTGCAAAGAACAAACAGTGCTGTTAAGTGTCAGTTCTTTTTTTATTTTTTATTTTTTGGCACTGTACTTTGAGTACAGATTCCTAAGTAGAATTTCGGGGTCAAAGAGTAAATGCACATGTCAATTTGCAAAATTCTCACTGGAGATTTCATCACCTTTCAGTTCCCCCAGTCAAGTGTGAGTTTCCTGTTTTCCCCACGATCTCACCAGGGGAATATTTGTCACACTCAGAATATTTGTTATATGCATTTTTCTTATTAGCTGTGCAACTGAATTTTCTCATATGTAAAACTTAATTTTAGTGAATGAGTAGGATGTTTTCACCATAAGAGTAAGAGAGAGGATTAGGGAGAAGGGTTAGGGCTAGATCAGAAATTCCTTAAGTATCAATCTTATTATCTTGAGAAAGCCTACATAGATTTCTCATGGATGGAAATATATAATGGTCTGGAGAAAAAGAATGACATGATCACAAAACAGAGCACATCTCAGATGTAAACTTTTATTTATTATTTGAACTTATTTTTAAATATAAGAAATAACACATTTACTCTCGAAAATTGTGGGAAATATATGTGATGTTAATAAAACTAGTCCTCTATGTAACAGGCTTATTTATAACTTAGTTATAAAGTTGAACTGCTGAAATGTGTTCACAGAAGCATTTTGACTTGCATTAATGTTTTATGTCTCCTCATTTATATTAAAAATTCACACAAAAATGAAAATGAAGAAACTGCCAATACTTGATTTCTGTCACCTACATTTCCATCTGCAATCATTTACTTAGGTACCTTTAGACCCCATGGGAAAAAAATATCTAATCTTCAGAACTATCAATAACAGGAAGAAGAAAATTTTTTTCTTTTTTTAAAGGAATGAAATGTTTTCCATCCTAGTGGATTCTTAAGTACTTTGTCCAGTAAAAAACTGGAAAAGTAATGTTAATTTTATGGATGTTTTCCAAAATATATATTGTGATTGTACTTCATTTATTGATGAATCTGAGAGGAGTAATACTTTTAGAAATTTGAAATTTCTACCTAAAAAAGAGTTACATTACTGTTTTTGTTCAAGTCATCTTGGTATTTTTTACTAGAGTTTTAAATCTTCATCATTTCATATTCACTATTAATTTTTCCATATGAGTTTTATATATTTGTTGTTATGTTTGGCAATGTCTTTTCTCTCATTTGAACAATTTGCTATTCTAACAGATTTTACTTGTATATAGTAAAAAATAGGTCATGGGCATTTGTCATGAGACTGGCCTAAGATTACTAAGTTATAATCTTATATCATATCTTTCAGCTATTTTTTTCAACATCACATTTTCTACAAAGCCATAATTAATATTTTATCTTTGATAATCAGATTTCACTAATTTCTTTTTAAGATTTTATTTATTTATTCATGAGACATAGAGACATAGAGAGACACAGACAGAGACATAGGCAGAGGAAGAAGCAGGCTCCATGAAGGGAGGACGACATGAGACTCGATTCTGGGTCTCCAGGATCACGCCCTGGGCCGAAGGCAGCGCTAAACCGCTGAGCCACCCAGGGATCCCCAGTTGTCACTAATCTTTTAATATTGTCTGTTTCACTTACTAGACTTTTGGGGCAATGTTAAGAAATAAAGGTGATAAACTCATTTTGGTGATTACAAAATATATAATCACTATTTTGTTTCATTTTAGCACTAATTTTAAATGGATATCATTTAATATATTATCCAATCATTAGCATATTAAGGAAATATTCTACCATTCTAATTCACTTAGAGTGTTCTCCTTTTTCTCTTCTTCCACCAGCTTCTCTTGCTTCTTCTTAAATCAGGAGTAGTTATTTACATCTATCAATTTTTTTCCTTACTTATGAGCATACCAGATATAATTATTCAGAAAGACACATTTAGGAAATGAATAGGTGCTAATACAGTAAGACATGAGGAAGAAGTATGATTCTGTAGAAAATGTGAGAAGCCCTCAGTGTCCTGAATTGTTTACCTGAGTTCCTAGGAACATAAATTTATGAAATTTCTAGGAAGTTTGCAGCAGCACAAAGAATGTTACTAAAAGGAAGGCTAAAGAGAAGTAAAATACTGAGTTAAAAGTAAATATTTTTTTACTAATACAGGTGCACACTGAGAGCTTGAGAGAAGAGGTCATTATGTCTATATCCAATATTCTATACAAACATACTAGTGAGAGTAAGATAGATATTAATTGAATTTAAAAGTTGCTATAATTTCAAGATTCAATGGAAGTACTCAAATTATA
Source organism: Canis lupus familiaris (assembly GCF_011100685.1). Lineage (NCBI taxonomy): Eukaryota > Metazoa > Chordata > Mammalia > Carnivora > Canidae > Canis > Canis lupus. The sequence continues at coordinate 10,157,627 of NC_049248.1, read as the reverse complement.
CAGTAACAGATTGTATTGGAAAAACACATAGTTCTTGCTTTGCAAATTTCCCATAACACATTTTTCAGTGATCATGGTTCACTGAAATAACACCAGTCCCCCAACAACAGAGTTCAGTTTCTATTTACTACAATATATTGTGAGTAACTGCTGCTACATAAGTAACAGATGCTCATTATGATAGAAGTGACCACGCTTGTCACTTCTTTCAAAGTCTGTCTGTGATTGGTCACTGAGAATCTCTTAGTTCATTCACCTATTGATGGTAAGGCATATAGTTGTTTTCCCTCTTTGCTTCTCAGCCATAGAAATGCTTTAGGCAAGATAATTAAACTTCTAAAACACTTCTACTGCTAGATAATGTACTAGATCAACCTGATTTTTGTAAGGTCTTGAGAGAAAATGAAAATTTGCTTTTTACCACCAAATACAATTTCATTAATCTAAGGAGTTATTTCAGCTTTTAAAACCTTGTAGACTATTGACACTGCACCTGGAGATCATGCAATTTCTCTAGCTGGGTTTTAGAAGAAGTAGTATAGAAAGCAGGCAGCTGAAAATATTTAAACGGCTTGGCTGGAGGTAAGAGAATATCCTTATCATAGACAAGAGCTTTTTCTACACCATGTGAATGACTTTGCAGAATGGGAATTAAATCAAAATAAAGTTAAAGATAAAATAGCTGTCAACTGTACCTCAATTAAAATATTTAAAAAATAATAATAATAAAGAAGAAATAGCTGACCATGAGAATATTGATACTGCCATCATTTCAGAGACTTAGAGGATTCCAAACTTACTGAAAAACTGAGGAACTTGCTGAAGACAATTTCTTGGCATAGATGAGGAGAGGATATGTGCTGGATGAGATGAAGCTGCCTACAGAAGCGATGTTAGTAAAAAACCTTCACATTAAAGGAACTGTTGGAAATCTTTCATGTCTTTGACATCACAAAGGCTAAAAAATGTCAAAAGCTGATTCTAACTTAGAAAGGAGCATGACAAGGGATAGAAAAGATGTTCAATCTGTATAGTAAGTTGTGTCACAAAAAAGGAGTTGTACCACTCTTCTTGCTGCTCCAGATAAGTGAAAGAAACCACTTTAATCCTCAGTGCTTTTAGTATTTTAAGTTACAATGTATTAAGTAATGTTAATTTTACTTTTTGTCATTTTCCTACACATTTATAACCAACAGTAAGAAGTTCTTAATGTTTTGACAAAAAAAGTTTTAAGGGTCCCCAAATAATCAAAACTCTTTGTTTTGGATTTTGAGATCAATTGTTCAAGGTTTCAGCTTACATGGTCACTTTTATCTTGTATAATATTACAGTAAACTAGGAGTGTTTGCATTTTGCTACAATTGAAAATTTGGTATAGTTAGTTTATTTTTATAAATATGATAACTATTAGAGTCATTAGATTTTCCAATCATTTCATTTCCTTTGAATGTTGCATGCTTCACTGGTTTCAACACTTGAAATCTTTATTAGGGTGTCAAACCTATACGAAAAACAAAAAAGAATTGTGTGATTTATTTTGAAAAATAAACAATTACCTCATGAGTCCAATCTATTACTGCCGAAACTTATTCTTTTCTTGTCAGATTATATTAGTTAAAAGAGACCAAAGTGAAAACAACTCTGGTGATTTCTTACACTACTTCAAGGATTCACCAGAACCCTCAACTGTCTAGGGCCCAAAGTCATCTCTTGGCCTTTCATTAACAATTTCACCCAAGAGGTCACTGAAAATCCGGGGTTGCCCAGGACACTTCTGATTTATGCCCGGTGCCTTGTGTAATTATCAATAGTGCTTCCTTGTATTCTCAAAGTCTTCTGGTTTGGACAATAAATCATGTGGTCACCCTGCACAGGGTAATATACTAGACCCTGATTTGACTTTGTCTTTATACTTCTGCTTCATTCCGTAGGGCCTTAGGAAAGCACAGAATCAGATTGTAAAAGGAAGTATGGAAGCATGGCAGAGTTTCTGAATCTCTACCTTCTGTGTTCTCAATTCCATGAGCTTCTTCAATATAGAACAGATTTTTTTGCTGAAAAAGAATTGCCTGAGCTACAGGCAAATGCTCCTGGAAATTTTTTACCTTCTCTTGATACATTTTGACCACAAATGGAGGATGGATGGCTGTCAGAGAAACATCTTCAAAATTAGCATATTAGCTTTCCTTTATCATTGACAAGAAAAAAGTGGCAGGTTAACTCACAAGTCACAATGCAAAGTTTTAGAACACTTCCTGCTGCCTGATTTGCCTTCTTGAGAGTGCAATTCAGATTCATCCAGGAGATAGGTGATGTAAGACATCTGAAGAACAGCTATAAACAAAGAAAACGTCAGGTATTGTTCCTTTCCACCACTGGGAGCTAATTCAAATGCCACAGAATCAGATTCATATCATCAAAATTCCACTCAATAATCATTTCATTTCTTGGTTCCTTGTCCCCTTTCCCTCAGTGAAGTTTTAAAACCTTTATTCTTCTCAAGCTTCCTCATGGCACCATCCCTGCACTCTTAACATTGGGCAGATGATAAGCAAGAAGAAAAGTAATCAGATGAGCTAAGTCCCCATTCCTCCAGAAGCCACCATGCCTACATTGGCAGAGGTTCTGCATTTACAGTGGAGAGCTTTCCCATTCATTCAGAGACCTTCCACTCTTTTCCAATTTACCCATCTATATCCTATTCTCTTAATCTTTCCCTCTTTGCTGAGCCCTACCCTGAAGTGAGTCATATATGTCTTTAAAACTCTTCCTAGTACCGTGAATTTGTTCTTTTTTTTTTTTTTTTTTTGTGAATTTGTTCTTGAAATATAAAAAAGGAAGCTTGTCTTCCTTAACCTTCAAGATGCTTAAGGAAAATCTGGAATTTAACCTTAAATATCATTTTATTTGGATTTCAAGTCATTTCTATTTTTTAAAAAGATTTTATTTATTCATGAGAGACAGAGAGAGAGGCAGAGACATAGGCAGAGGGAGAAAGAAGCAGGTTTCCCATGGGGAGCCCGATGAGGGAATCAATCCCAGGACCCCGGAATCATGACCTGAGCCAAAGGCAGATGCTCAACCACTAAGCTGCCCAGATGCCCCTCATGCCATTTCTAAATATCCTTTTTGAGCACTATATTTGTCTTTTTTTTTCTATGTATGTAATATCTCAACCATAGTTAAGTAATAATTTGCTAATTACTGATGTATTATTTTGATTCACCTTAGATTATAGCATCTCTTAAATTTATATGGGTAGGGCTTATTGTTATATCCTCAGCATGTAGTCCATACTGCAGACCTTAGTAAACACTTAAGAAATATTTTTTTGGGGATCCCTGGGTGGCGCAGTGGTTTAGCGCCTGCCTTTGGCCCAGGGCGTGATCCTGGAGACCCAGGATCGAATCCCACGTCGGGCTCCCGGTGCATGGAGCCTGCTTCTCCCTCTGCCTGTGTCTCTGCCTCTCTCTCTCACTGTGTGCCTATCATAAATAAATAATAAAAAAAAATTAAAAAAAAAGAAATATTTTTTTGGAAGAATAATAAAATGTTATCAATATGTGCCCCATATTACTTCATTGGTAATACTCTTGCCAGAGTCATCTTTTAATTGTCAACTAGCTTTTACTTTTATTTTTTTTTATTTTTTATTTTTTTATTTTATTTTATTTTATTTATTCATGATAGGTACACAGTGAGAGAGAGAGAGAGAGAGAGAAAGAGAGGCAGAGACACAGGCAGAGGGAGAAGCAGGCTCCACGCACCGGGAGCCCGACGTAGGACTCGATCCCGGATCTCCGGGATCGCGCCCTGGGCCAAAGGCAGGCGCTAAACTGCTGCGCCACCCAGGGATCCCTAGCTTTTACTTTTAAACATATATTGGGCTCTAAAGATAAGCAGACTAGGCTTTGAGTCTTTGTTTGGCTACTTATTCAGGTGACCTTAAGAAATTTGCTTATCCTCTATGAACTCTAGTTTCCTAATATGAAATTTAGGTATGATGCAACTTATATTACACATTGATTTGTGCTAAATAAAACATCTTTTTTGGTTTGTGACTTAGAGTAAGCATGTAATAAATAGTATTTGTCATTACTTGTATACATTATTTAGCCTCTTTGAGGTATTCTCACTGCTGATTACATTATTCTTGAAACTCTTCTCTCCATTAGCTTCCATGGCATCACACCTGCTTTTCCCCCCTTACTTCTTGAATCGCTTATTCTTAAACCATTGTGCTAGTTTTCCTATTTTCCTGCTCCATTTATGTGTGGATATGTAGGATTCCATCCTTTGTCTTCTTTTCTTCATCTACTAATTTATTTTGGATATTATCACCTAACCTATAGATTTTATTTTTATTGATCAAAAGCTACCAGGCTTAAATTCCCCTTGCACAAAGTCAAAGGACATAGTAATTATGAATAAATAGTTGATAATTACTGTTTAAGAAAATTGCATGTGGGCAATTTTTTAAATTCTTCCATAAAGCCATCTCCCATTCAGCTCCAACTCGAAAGGCATTTTATGTCCACATCATTTTCACAAGCACCATAATCTGACCTATTATAATTTACACACACATCAGCCCCAAACACAAAAATACCATACATACATAAAAGTGATCATTTTTCCTTGTATAAATTCAAGACAAAAAACTTAAAATGGTCTGCTATCTTTCTTTCATATCTCACTCCTTGTTACACTGTAGCATGAAACAATTTTATTTTTTCTTAACTTCTTAATTGTTTCTTAACTTTTTTTCTTGATTCAGATGCCTCTTTTCTTAAAAATGTAAATTATCTAAATAATACATTAAAACAATAAAAAAAATCTCTGTGACATTTTAAGTACTCCCTTTGCATACAGCAAAAAAAAAAAAAAAAAAAAACAAAACAAAAAACAAAACCAAAACCAAAAACAAGAAAACAAAAACAATTTTTAAAAACTCAAGATACTGAGGAAAACTTGAATCTCAGCCAGGCTAAAGTTTGCCAGTATCACAAGTGGATATACAATAATGAGCAAGACACGTTTTTTTTATCTTCAAAGAGCTAACAATCTAACAGAACAAACAGACTCACTCATAGTTGTTAACTATGTTTTAACTATGTTATGCTGAGGGAATATGAAACAGAAAGCCATTAATTGAGCTTATTGTGATGGCACCAAAATTTTAAAGAAGCAATAAGACTGAAACTTGAAAACTGAATTGGATTAATCAAGTTTAAAGGGGACAGAATAAATATTCAGGTAACAAAAGTATAAAAATGGCAAAAATCACAGAGGCATAAACCACATTCAAGTTAATGCTGATGACAAAATCTGTTCAGTTGGAGCATGCTGTATATTACAGTAATTTTTTTTATTACAGTAAATTTAACAGACATATTTTCCTGGGAAGTAAGGGCTTTAGCATTCTACACTTGGAAATTTGTTATTTTTTCTACACTCCTATAAAAAAAACAATAGCAAAATAATTCTGAGCAACAACTCTAAGGGAGAAGAGAATCCCTGATTTAATTTGTATCAGTAGCCAATTAAAATACACCTCACAACTGGAAATAAATCCTTGCTCTCTCCTTTCTGATTCTATGAGAACCAGAAAACTCAAGGAATAAGAGATACCAAGGAAATATAGTTCCATAGCTTGCCTCTTGTGACATGGCTCATGGACCAATCACTCTAATCATTGTACATACTTGCCATTTGAACCTGTGATAGGGGAATTCCCCAAGAACTCCACTCAAAGAGAGGAGGCAAAGATAAAAGACATAAGGGCCATAAGGGCCATTTATTAGGATTAGCCAAGGACTAACGTCACCCAAATTCTCCTTACCTAACAATACCAAAAACTTTCTGTACATGTCCCCCAAATCATAACACCAACCTGGGTTGAGTTGTAACTTATATTCTTGTCCATATTCATCTGGGCATGACATTTGTTTGTATTTCCATTACACATCCATGACTCCGGGCATGAGCTAAATCCAACATCTGAAAAACATAAAAACATATGAAGAAAGTCTATAAAGATATGATACTGATAAACACATAAGCATAATATGTATGTGCAGATACAGTATAAATTAGCATATTTCTTAGAATTTACAAACATTTTCATTGTGTACTGAAATGACTAACAAAAGTCACACATTGAGTGAAATGGCTACTTTTAATATGAGAGAAGGAAGAGAATGGCATCTGAAATGGAATGGGATTTGGATCTGGAATAATCTGAAGCAGAAGGAAAATCACAGATACAGAGAAAGAAAAATGATGAAGAGATTATTAAAAGCAATCAGAGAATTCTTCAGTATGTTTGGATTGATGCAAAAAGACCCTAGTCTGTCTCAAGTCTGCTAATTTTTTTTTTTTTTTTACAGGAACCCAATCACCTCCCTGTTTCCAGAGATCTTTCTATAAGATTCTGCTTTAAGTGGTCACAGTTTTCTGTAGCTCTCAGGTGGAATTTCAAACCCTCTCCATGCTCTATGTGAACACTCATCACACCACTCCAATCGTATCTGTTAGTTTGCTTAGCTTCTTGTCAGACATTCACTGAGAATTTTCAAAGCACCCCATGCTATCCCTCACTAATTTTATTGCACTATGCCTCCTCTCCCAACATTCAATGTTATACTTTCACCCAATCTGAACTGTTTCTTCTAACTGTGTAGTTTCTTGCACTACTTACTTATATTAATGAGCACTTATTACACTGACTTGTAATTTTCTGTTTACTTGTCTGCTTCTTCTATCATACCTTGAGTTATTCAAGACAAGGGATAGTTATAACTGTTAGGCATAAAACTTAATATTCTCTCTTTTTTTCTTTTACTGAAAGAAGGTAAGAAAGGAAAGAGTCAAGAAAAGAGGGAAGAAAAATCAGTAAGAGGCTATAGAATTTTCAGGAAAGGAAAGGACATAGTTCCTTTCTGAAGAATTTGGTTGAACTGTCTGGCAAAGTATAGGTTTCCACTGTGAATGTTGCGATTGTTGTTTATATCCAGTCTCATTTGAAAAGGAAAGCTGCCTGTTCATACACTTCATCTTAGTCTTCCAGAGATGGAAAAATATCCAGAAAGATTTCTCACTTTTTAGAGATATGTAATAGAAAAACCATCCTCTTTACATAGCAAGGGAGTCAACCCATACCAACTACCTATTCTCTCTTAGCAAGCATGATAGGGTATACAAGAACACCTGTACATGAAAGAGAACTTGTACGAAAAGAATTTTAAAAAGAAAAAGAAGAAAAATAAAGGTATGTAAGAAAGAGGAGTGATATTTTAAATACTCTTTTAGTTAATATACTGAGAGGACTCCTAAAGATATTATTATACCTGAGGTCAGAATAGGATGCTACAAAAACCAGAATTCTCAAGAATCATTTAAGGTTTTATCAAGTTAAACATACGATTGTTGAAATAATAATCAGTATGTCAATTTTAAAAAGGAGTCTAAAACCAGAAAATAAAATATATAGAAAAGATGAAAATTTGCATTCCTAACATTTGAAGAAGAGATGTCATGGAAAGTGTAGGAAAGAGAGTGGAGAAAAATGAATGTAGAAGTAAGAGAGTGCATTTTTCTTCATTTGAAAGACACAAACTTTCAAATTGAGGAGGTATTCAGATTGAGTGCACAAGCAAATAAATGATTAAAAGGCACTCATACCCAGAATATCCTAAAACTTCAGCTCTCCCAAATGAATATCTTAAATGCTGAAGTCAGGTCATTTCTATGGAATGAAATGACACTTGGAATAGACTTCTTAACAATGTTGTTTGCTAGAAACTGTGAGGCACTTCTAGTACTCACAAAGAAACTAATTTTTAACTTTTGAATTTATACCTAACCAAAAAAAAAAAAAAAAAAAAAAAGACCTTTTCAGACATATCAGAAGAAGACAGAGAATTCATCTCCCATATACCCAACTAAACTCCATTATAGCTGAACTCTATAAAAATGCGAGTGTAATATGTGAAGGTAGAAGACGAAAGAAGGAATTAAAAAACAAACAAATGAATCTAACCCAAGTAAGAGAGAGATTAAATTGATAAAAATAATTATACATATAAAGAAACTAAGTCAAAAGAGACAAAAAGTGTTTTTTTTTTAAATAGGAGAATTTGTTAATGATGACTGTATCTCCATCTTTTCTTTATCTCAGATATATTTCAAGATTTCAGATTCAGTAATATATCCAGGGAAAAATGAATGTGCTTATTAATAAGATTAGACAATCAAGAGAGCATTTCACTCACCATTTTCTTTCTGCTTTAGGTCTTCACAATATTGTGAGGTAAAGTTGTTCAGCTCTTTTATTGTGTTTTGTGTCATGTTTTTAAAAATGTTATGCTCATTTGAGACATTATTATACATATTCATCCATATTGTTAGATTTTCCTCCAACTGTTGTATATTGCTTTGTTGAACATCATACTCTGTTCTGTTGCCCAAGATGAGTTTCCAGTAATCTATAATTCATATCAGGAAATTAATAACTTTTACACGGTCAAAGTTTTCCAATAAATTATGTTAATATCACAATGATTATTTCCAAATTTAATGGAATACTCATATTAAAATGATACCTACATATGTGTAAAATACTAACCATTGTGCTTTAAGATTAACATTTATTCGAGATTAAAAAGGTTTTATTTTACTCAATAGAGCACTTATTTCCTGTTGAAAGAAATGCCCAACAAAGTCTAAAAATAAAATATAAAAGAGATTCATGTGAAGCAGAGATTTCAAAATAAAAGATGATGCAATTCAGTTAGTTTATAGAAATCACACTTTTGAGATTAGGACGCACCATAATATTATTGATGAGCCTATGTGTTGTGATTTGATTTTCTTGGACAGATATAGCCATGACTTAGGATGGAGATGGTAAACATCAGCCTCAGGATTAAAAAAAATCAGAACACAGGGATCATGTCCTTAAAAACATCAGAAGATTCAGAAAACTTCATAACTTCTTCATTTTGTGGATTGTTATAACATGTTTTGGCTTTTCTATATAGACTCATACTAGTTTACCTGAGAACCCTGCAATTTACTAGAATCTTTCATTTTTTAAGTTTTATGAGGATCATAGATAAAATTACAAAGGATGTGTGCTCAAGCAATGTTAGTAATTATTATATATAATCTTCCTCTTCTTTCCTCAGGATGCCTTTGTACTCACTGTTATAGGAGAGAAATAAAGAGGGAAGAGCATCATCCACTAGCATCCAGGATTGAGAAGAAATGCTCCCAAAATATGGACTGCTTAAAATAACCCTTTAATTATCAAATAATTAATAGGCATTTAAAGAAATAAATTGTTATAGGGCTTGGTAATGTAGTTGAAGAATAGAAGACATGATCAATATAGCAAAGCAGAGAAACATGAAGGAAAGACAAAGGGGCATTAAAACCATAAAGTGTAAAATTAAATGGTAGATGTATGGTCAAATACTTTACCCTGGTCACTTATAGACCACACAGAACTGGAGAAATATTTTAGGTTCTCTTACCTGGAAATTGAGTGTAAATATGATAAAATATGATGTGGGTAAAGTTGAATGAAATCATGCATGTGAAGAACTTGGGAAAACATTAGTATTCAAAAGTGTTAAGTGATATAATGTTATAAGAGTATTTAAATTATCAAACAAAATATTGATATAAGTGATACTACTATATGACTTCAAAGATATTAATGCATGTTTTTAATTTTAATAGCTTTTACCTCCTATTGGCAGATACCAATGGCTTTCAGTTTCTCCTCCTTTTCTATATTTTGAAGTTTTGGCAATGTACATGCATTATTATCTTTATTGAAAAAAATAAATTTAAAGTGTTTAATATCCTTTTTCATTAAATGTGGAACAAACTTCTGATCAGATCACAGTGGATTTAGAATTTTCCTTCTCTTTTTTTTTAAATAACATAAAGCAGCCCTTTAAGTATTAAAAATACAGTTTTGCTATCTTAAAGAGAATTTTCCTTTTCTTATAAAGAACCAGCTTTGATGTTCAAAAGGTTACTCATTTCTGTTTATTCATTTGTTGGTTCATGAACCTACTTACTATTCATTCAAAACCTACTTATTGTTCATGAACCTACATATTATTCATTCAGTCAAAGAATACAAAGGATGAATAAGACACAGTCTGTGTCTGTTAAAGCTTATGTTATATCAGAGGAAAGAAATTCTGCTCACCAATTATTATGCTAATATTAAGAACAGTTATAGAAGTTTCAAGGGGAAAAATGATCATTTGGGAGAAATTATATTTCAAAAGATTAGCAGCATGAAACCAGCTTGTACTTATCTGAAGCTGATGTGATTACTAGGAGAAAATAACTGGCTATTAATTAAGGAATTAGAAAACAAATCAAGTTGATAACGGGATTTTGAAAGATATCTGCAACTAGAATGACTTCGGCAAGAAGAAAATGCATGAAAAATGGAGAAATTGCTTCAAGTATATGAAATAATCATGAAAACTCTCAGGATATAATTAGTTGTATTTTTATTGTTGCATTGATTTCACAGTTTCTAGAATAAGACTTTACATTACTATCATTAGCATCATTCTGCCATGAGTAGTTGCCACTGAGGGCAGTTGATGTTAAAATATCCTCAAGACAATGACTAATATGATATAGTCATACATAAATGATATGTGTTTTCTACTCTATTAATCTGGAAGTATTATGTGGATATGTCTTAAGACTTGGATTCTTTTGCAGTGTGCCTGATAAAACCAATTGACAGGTTCAGAGAAAAGGAGAAACTTACTTATAATGCCTAGGGTCCCTAGGCCAGCCAGCACCACCAGGTTCAAGATCAGCGAAATGAGAGAAACAGCACACCACACTTTTGACAGAGTGCTATGTCCTATGAAGAAGCACCAATTCATAAAAATGACATGAAGCAACACATTTATGTGTTTGTTCTTTCCCTAACCCCTAACCCTCTCCATCCCATGGCCCTTATGTATAAAAGTATTGGAATTTTTTTTTTTTGATGAAAAAAATTGCTTGCAAGGTCAGGCAAGTCCTCATTTATGTTCAGCCAACTTGAATATATTTTTGCATTCACAACTAACATTGAAAATACATAATTCTAAGTAAATGTGATCATAGGACATATTTTGGATACTTTCATGGACACTCTCTTGTCTACATTTTAGTAGTCTTTTTTCCCCATCCTGCTTCCCATCTTGCTGTTTCCTTGTTCTTCCCATCCTCAGGTAATTAGTGTTGGCCACCTGATGGATATTCTTTCCTAATTTTTCTATGCTAATATTGAGATACATTATTTAATAGGATTTATAATCCATTCTCTTGATGATTGATCTCTTCTAGGTTTTCTTTAATATATTATTAGGAAATCATCTACTTCCTTTAGATTATCAAATCTATTGCCATGAAGTTACACAGGCTTTACTCTTACATGTATTTATTCTCTCCCCTATTTCAGGCTAGATATTTAAACATATTCCTTTTTAAATTTTTATTTATTTATTATTGAGAGATAGAGAAAGAAAGGGGAGGTAGAAGAAGAGGGAGAGAAAGAACTCAAGCATATTCTCCCAGTGAGAGAGGAGCCTGATGTGGGGACCCTGAGATCACGACCTGAGCTGAAACCAAGAGTTAGATGCTTAACCAACTGAGCCACCTAGGAGCCCCAGACTTAATATCTGATAATTTTGCTCTCTCTATTCTCCCTTAATTTGGCTACTAGTCTTTTTTTAATGAAACCAGTCAGCAGATTAATTTTTCTCTTTAAAACCTTTCTGTTTACTGATTTAAGGTTTTAAATTTGTCAACTCTCTCTTAATTTCTCTTGTGATTTTATAATATATACATTAAGATGGATTATTATTTTTTAAGATTTTATTTATTTATTCATGAGAGACACAGAGAGAAAGAGAGAGGCAGAGACACAGGGAAAGGGAGAAACAGGCTCCATGCAGGGAGCCCAACGTAAGGACTCGATCCCCGGTCTCCAGGATCACACCCTGGGCGGAAGGTGGCGCTAAACCGCTGAGCCACCGGGGCTGCCCCTAGATGGATTATTATATTCTTCTTCTTTAATCATGAAAAAGAGGGATGATAAATCTTTCTTTCATACTTTTAGCTGTTTCCAAAAGGAAGTGTTTTCCTTTTCATTGTATTCTAAATGTACGTAATTTTATTACAGATAAATTTAGACTCTCCAACCTAGACTTTTATAATACTTTAATTCCCTCACCACTTCTAACCACTGAGTTTTACAGTGATGGATTAGTAATTTTTGTTCTAGACTATAATACTAAGACTTTCTCTTGCAGTATATCCATTTCATTGCAAAAATGATTTAGCATGGTTATTATTACAACTTTCATTATAGTGATTCCATTGTCAGCTATTACATTTTGATTTGCCCCTAAATTTCTCCTTACTTTGAGGTCTGATTAATTCCTTGTATGTCTGAAAAGTTTCTTGAATATTTTCTTAGAAGGAGTATATGATAATTTTTTATTTTGTTAAAATGGATGAATTAATCTTTTCTGAGTTCAATACAGGTGATGGCAGTTTTTTACCCCTCCATCTCTATTCAGTACTAGAGAATGTCTAATTATTCTTTAATTATTTCCTTGTTTATATCTGTTCTTTTTCTTCTCTATGAAATCTTATTATTTACATATTGGATCACTTGAATAAATTATCCAAGCCTATATGATTTTCATTACTTCATAAATTTTGAATGATTTTTTCTATATGATCTATGAGAACATCCAATAGGACATTGATGGTCTTCATTCTTCCTTTTAACTCAGGATGAAATGGATGAAAAAGGATGAAATGATGAAAAGTGGTAGGAAATAGGGGTCCCTGTGTGGTGCAGTTGGTTAAGCACCTATCTCTTGGTTTCAGCTCAGGTCGTGATTTCAGGGTCCTGAGATCAAGCCTGGCATTGGCCTTTCCTCAGAGGGGAATTTGCTGAAGTTTCTGTCTCCCTCTCCTTCTTCTTCTGCCCCTCCCCCTCCAAATAAATAAATCAGTCTTTCAAAAAAGAACAACAAAATGGGAGGAAATAAGATTATAAAATAAAAAATAAAATTTTTCTTATAAAATAAGAAAAATTCAGCAAAACATGAAAATACTGGTCAGTAGATGGAGAGAATAATAAAAAGGAGATGGTTTCCTATAAGTAAAGGATATCAGCTTTATCACCTTTTGTTTATCCTCCTTTGTTCCCTTCTCAGAAGTTTTCCATCTTTTCGCTTTAAAGATAATCTCTGATTGTTATGTCCCAGTGTCTACCACAAAGCTCTTCTTAACTTTGTCCTGACTCAGTGGCTGCATTTATGCACATAGGACTCACCTGCCACAGCTCTGCTCTCTGCCAGCTCAGCTGTGCTCTCAACTCCCTCTGCTCTACTTTCAGCTTCACCATCTATCTCCATTTCAGGCACTTCGCGATTCTCTTTTCAGGGAAAAAAAAAAAAAAAAAAAAAGGTAAAATTGTTTAACAATAGTCCCTTTTCTCTGGTCTTCTTTACTTTCTAGCTATCCATATATTACCAGTGTTCTTGGTCTGATTCTGATGATAGATATTTTAAATAGACAAGCACTGGGGTGCCTGGGTGGCTCAGTCATTTGAGTATCAGACTCTTGATTTCAGCTCAGGCAGGTCATGATGTCTCAGGATGGTGAGATCAAGTCCCTTGTCTAGCTCTGTGCTGGGCGGGGAACCTGCTTGGGGGTCTCTCTCCTTCTTCCTCTGCCCACCCCCATGTTCACATGTCCTGGCTCTCTCTCTGCCCCTTCTAAAATAAGTAAGTAAGTAAATAAATAAGTAGAGAAACTTTGTGTGATGTTTTACAAAAATAAATTTTAAACAACCTACCCAGCTGTATACAAAGGGATAAAGTTGTATAAGGAAACATGTGTTGGAGCATATGTAACAGTACCTATATTACATCTCCTGGTGTATAAGCACCCTACTTCAGTTGTTATATGTCATCCCATTATACTAACTGGATGGCAAGTATGTATTACTTCTCCCCAGTATATACAGTGCTTTGTCAATATCATAGATGCAGAAAAAAGGACTCTGCTTGGAAGAACTGGTCCCTAAAATATTATCTACCAACCTGATGCTTCAAATTATATAAGCAGAGACTTGTTCCTGAAGTGATTTTTCTTCCTCATCTGAATATAAAATTGGGGTAAAATTTGGGGTAAAGTCATAAATTAAAAACTCCACATATACATAGAAAGCATAATTTTATAGTAAGATCAAAAGGACTTAAACACACACACACACACAAAAAACACAAAACACACACACACACAAAAGGACTTAAACACAAAGGAATAAAAATAATGTAAATAACAAAATATAAATAACAAAAATAATTCCAGGGAAGGCACAAGAAACCAATTACCCTATAGTAATACAAAAATTTTAATCAATATGATTTTGATGTTCCCTTTAATCATTGTTATCTTTAATTTTCTAGAAATTGAACTGCGGGATAAAACAGACTGGAATTATATGGCTTGGAATGATATTATGTAGAGATAGGAACCCTCAGTCTTGTTCCTTCTCAGAAAGAAGCAAATGTTTATCACATCATCACTGACTGGGATTCCAGGGTCCTATAAATCTCATACACAGCGTATGTCTATTTTGTATCCTTTAGCCATGAAATAAAAATCCTGCATGGTTATGTTCTTGCTATTACTGATTTCCTTCCCATAAAAGCCTGTATGTGAGACCATCCTAAAATGTCTAAAAAACATAAGAAATGCTATTTTGGTGACACTAGAGATCTGGATTTTCAGAGACTTAGCCTACCATCTTCCCCCAACACACACACACACACACACACACACACACACACTGTGATCTTACAGACTAAATAAGACACACAACTAGGCTCTGGCATAGGAACTTCACAATGTTCCGGGATTCCATAACTGAGATCTTAGGAGTCTCATAGCCTTGAGGTGAAGGCAGGGAGAACTCACCAGGGTAGTTAAATAGTTCTCTTGTTGTGTGTCTGATCCTACATAGAGGCACTTACCTGCTCTCCTGAGACTGTAGCTCTCTTGGGATATCTTTGACTTGGAAAGATTTGGAAATTTGAGAGTAGCATAAGTCACTTCCTCAGGCATTACTGAACCTATAAAGCACAATTGTTCACTGTGTGTGATGCATGTCACACAGAAGCTGCTCTTGTGGCAGGCATAACCTACACATGTGGAGACTGAGTTCAGTGATCTACCTTTGTAAAAAACAAGCAAAAATATAGTGTCAGAAAACAGAACTGTTCCACTGAGAATTTCAGAATTGCTTTATTCTCATCTGTACATACATCTCTTCTCTTTCCTTTCATAACTTCCTCCAGTAAACGGAACTTGAAGAGATGGTCCTGAGAGAAACCTGTGAGTTTTAAATGAAATATTCTTTAAAAAAAAAAAAAAAGTTGTGGAAAATGGCAGGAATCTCCCAACTTGAGAGGGCCCTGTGAAACAAAACAAATAAAGTATCTTTATTTCTGCATATATAAATTTGTTAACCAGCATGTGCCTGTGAGAATAGTTACAAAGGCATGCAGTTAACCCACTACTGATTCCCAAACAACCACAGGTGAGTAGTTCTCACCAAAACATTATTTCCTTTCTTCTTTCTTCCTATTTTTGTGGATTGAAAGAGTCTTTAGCAGTTAAAAGAAAGAAATTGGGGCAGTTGGGCGTCCAGCTCTTGGTTTTGATCAAGTCATGATCTCAGGATCCTGAGATCAAGCCCTGTGTCAGGCTCCCTGCCTCTGCTTGGCATTCTCTCCCTCTGGCCCTTTCCTCAGTCTCTCTCTCCAAGATAAGTAAATAAAAGAAGAATATTAACTAATGGATCCATACAAAATCAGAAAAGTGGTACTAAGAAAAGCAGAAAAGGCTATACTTGAGCTACACTAGAGATTGTCCTCCTAACTCCTACCCTCCACACAGAATAGCCACTGAATAGAAGGGAGATATATTTTAAAAGTGGCATTTTTTTATTTAGAGAGTACTCATCAGGTTAGGATCTGAATTCTAATAACTTGAATTGGGGGGGGCAAAGCTAGGTATACATGTATATTGACCTATTTTACAGGCTGAGGAGTGTGTAGTTCAGGGAGCTCAGGTGTCTTGGTCAGAATTCAGCAAAGATTTTTCAGAAGACAGCATCCTCTGTTTCCTGAATATCTAGCATAGTGGCAAACACATAACAGATATTCAGTCAGTATCTTTAAGTGGGTAAGTTATTAATTCATTCAGAAATAATCATAGTATTGCTCAGTGAAAAGTAACTGTTAAATACTGTTATTAATAAGAATACCTTTACTGATTTTTAAGAAAGATTGGGATATTGTGCAGTAGGCACAGTGTCTGGGTAAAAATGGGGTAAAATAAAAATACTACAAAGGTACAGATTAAGGAATATTTAACTGTTGTTGAGAAAGGGAATATATTTCTTTTTAGGAAACCACAGTCTGATATGTAAACTTTGATGAAATGAGAAAGACTAAAGACTCCCGCAATGAAGCTCAGAATTTTCACTGACTTTAATTTGCTCTGGAGCAACAGATATTTCTCACATATCATAAATGTGCTTTTATTAGTAAGGAATTACCTCAGGAAAAAAAATATCATTTACTCTCTTAATCTTCCTTCGGAAACCTTACGTAGCAATGTGTACCCTAAATCTTCAAAGCTCAGATTTCTCCTCACAGGTTCAGAGTTTCACCTCAACCCAGTCTGATCACAATATACTTTGTCTCCATAAATATAAATGCAGAGCAGTTTATTTCATAGGTGGTTTCCGACTATTTAACTTTGAAAAGTAAAATGAATATTCTCACCTGGGAGTTCAGGAACATTAACTTATTTATGTCTTCATTTTTTTATTCAGCAATTTAGTCAAGTATTTACTCTGTACTATGCATTATTCCAGAGCAAATGACAGAAACGTTTTTCTTCCTTACTGTAGTTTACATTTTACAATTCATATATTTGCTTGTCCATATACTTACATGCTAATGTTTTGTGTTACTTATTTATGAGTTAGTAATAAAATGTGTAGTAGTAAAAGTGTTGTGGATAGGAATAGATTAGGGAAAGGTAGAGTGGCAGAGGAAGGAGAAGGGGCTTTTATGTTAAACAGAGTACTCCCAGAAGGCCTCTCTGTGGAGGTGGCATTTGACATAGAGAATAGTAACAGCAAAAATATCATTCTACAAAAATATGCTACTTTTTTTTTTTTTTATGATAGTCACACACAGAGAGAGAGAGAGAGGCAGAGACATAGGCAGAGGGAGAAGCAGGCTCCATGCACCGGGAGCCTGACGTGGGATTCGATCCCGGGTCTCCAGGATCGTGTCCTGGGCCAAAGGCAGGCGCCAAACCGCTGCGCCATCCAGGAATCCCCAAAATATGCTACTTTAAACTGTAATGTTTACTATGTGTTTCAGTTAGTGAAATCACGGGTCAGAATTATTTATTCATTTATTTTAAAAAGTTTTTTTTAAAGATATTTATTTATTTATTTACTTATTTATTTAATTTATTTTGAGAGAGAGAGAGCAGGAGCAGAGGGAGCACCAAAGGGAGAAGAAAAGCAGACTCTCTGCTGAGCAGGGAGCCCATCCTAGGACTCCTAAATCATGACCTGAGCCAAAGGTAGACACTTAACTGACTGAGCCACTCAGGTGCACCTCAGAATAATTTTTTAAAGTAAATTATTTGTTCTTTCGATTTCAGAGGCTTCATTTTAAAAAAATTTCCCCTTTCTTTCCAGTTTCATCCTAATATGTTCTCTATTTTCAACACCTGGGCCAAACTCGATCCCTTGCCAAATCTGACCAAGGAAGGAAATATGTTCAATACTCTCTTTACTTGAATGAGAATTAAGTTCTCTGTCTCTGGACCCACTGGTCTAGTTCCAGTAACTTGGTACACAGGACTTCCTGGGTGAGTTTAATTACCAATAATGCTTTAACCTGAAATCCTGAATCAGAGCCCCTTCATCCCTGCTTATAGCCACAGTGAATAAATCACAAACAAAGCACCAGCTGAAAAAATTGTAACAATCCAGCAGAAGTAGACTCACAAACTGACAGATGTAGGACCTGGCTAACAATACTCAGAGGAGCAGTGACAAAATGTCCCAGGATGAACATTGTAACAGCTATTACATGATGTGAGTCCCCAGTGGATTGGAAGGACTGGAGACTCAGAGAAGGATGACTCTGAGAAAAAAGGACACTCCACAGAAAATATAATAAGGCAAAAGAATCTAAAGGATAAAATCTGGAGGATATTTTATAGGTAACTTAAGGAAAGAAGAAAGATTAGATAGTGGGACAGAGCAAATAACTATAGGATAACTATGTCCAAATATGGAGCAAACAGAAATTTGGGATGACTTGAACAATTATTGAGGCAAAATAAGAAAATTCCATCAAACTTTATGTTGAGAATACTGAGCTTTGAGTGGCATGTTGGAGATGTAGAGAAAGATTTGTAATTATTACAATGGAATTCATCATTATCCAATCGTAACACAGTCAATAAATAAATGCAGTTTTATTTTTTTTATAAATGCAGTTTTTAAATCCACTCTTACAATCAACCAATGATAAAATCATGAAATGATTATGTCTGTGGAACATAAGCATACTTCTCTATTAGCAGTGTAAAGGATCGAATGACAGAGGTTAAGAGAGGAAAATGAGAAGAGAAAGGTGGAGAACAGGAGAAATAGAAGGAAGGGTGATTGCACCAATCTTCACCTCCTATGCAGTGGAGAAATTAGAGGTTTGCTCTGTGGTTTTCTAAATAAGAACTAAAGGTTTTTATTAAAGGGTGAGGGAAAAGAAGCAAGACAGAGTGATCTTAAATCATCTGTCAAAACGGGAAGGCAATAGATAATTTCTGAAGTTGATAAATCCATATGGAGTTGTACCAACATCTTATTTAGAAACATAAAGATGATCATCATAAGAAATAAAAACAAACAATTGAAGAAACTTGCCCCTAAGGAGCAAGAGAACCATTTGAGGAGACATGTTTTTATTGTCTAATAAGCTCTTCTGAACTCTTGTTTAAATTTACACATATATTATTCTGAAAAATGAAAATAACAATGTGTTATTCATGGCTATTCACATGGTATGTATTCATGAAGATTAATCAAAGTTCTTCCTCCAGTTTCATAATTTGTCTTCATTTAGGTGCTGTCCCAACTGATTTCCTTACTGTTGACACTGTCCTCAATTTAAAACCCACTGATTAGCATATTGTACTTTCTGCAGTGAAGTATGGCCATAGATTATGAATTTTATATTTATTTCTGTATATAGGAAACTGTCTATTAAACTGTCTAATTAAACTGTCAATTTAATACTGTAGTATAGATAATTAATAACAATAGAAATGTTATTACATAATGAATAACTTTTAAACATAAACATATCATTTTATTAAAAACATATCCTTTAATGACGTGGTTATTTGATATATTTAACAATATCTCATAAAGATAACTTGTAACCACATAAGCCATGGGCTCTTCCTCATCACTTTTTAAAAAAATTTTTTTTCATTATTATTTTGAGAAAATGATAGAGAACAAATGAGAAAGAACAGGTGTGACAGAAAGGGGGCAGATGGAGAAGGAAAAGCAGGCTCCCAGATAAGCAGGGATCTTGATACAGGGCTCGATGCCAGTACAATGGGACCAAGCCCGAGCTGAGACAGAAGCTTATCCAACTGAGCCATCCAGGGCCCCTGTTGTTTTTATTTGAGAGAGAACAACTGAGTGAGCACAAGAGAGGACACAAGGTAGGGGTGCAGAGGGAGAGGGAGAAGCAGGGAGCTTGGGGTGGGGCTTAATCCTAGGATCCCAGGATCGTGACCGGAGCCCTGATTGGAAGGTAGATGCTTAACAAACTGACGCGTCTAGAAGTCTCTATTCTTTATTACTTTTAAGTGGCATGTTACTTCACTGTCTGAATTTACAAAGTTTATTCAACTAGTCATCTATTGCACATTTGAGTTACTACTACTTTTCTTAGTGCAAAGAACCTACAGTGCTGTTAAGAACAGTCTGGCCATAGATTATGAATTTTATATTTGTTTTATTTCTGTATATGAAACTGTCTGTATTTAACTTACAGTTTAAATAATATAGATTTTATGAAACAATAGAAATGTTATTACATAATGAATAACTTTTAAGCATAAACATAACATTTTATTAGGAACATATCTGTTAATGACATTATTTGTATTTTCTGATCTAACTTATCTCCTACATCCTCCTCTCATTCTAATATTTGACATATGAAAACTATTTCAACAATAGTCTGTTAAAGAGGTAATTAAATTGTACATGATTTATTCTTCCTTTGAAAAGAGACACATTGACTTGACAGAAAATCAGCAAGTATATAGTAGACTTGAACAAATCTATCAACCAACTTGACCTGATTGACATCTAAAGAACAAATTACAATAGTCAAAACAGTGAAATATATTGAAAATCACATTGAGAAAGTAATATAATTTGGAATACTTACTCTACGTAAGACATTATAATGCCATAATATGTGAGACAGTGTGATATTATTGTTGCTTTAGACAAACAGGTCAGTGAAAATTAAGAAAGCCCATGATAGACCCATATGTATTTGGTCAATTGATTATTTTTATCAATATACAAAGGCAATTCAGTGAAGAAAATATACTATTTTCAAAAGTTGGATATTATTATGAAAAATGTTTGATTTTTATCCATATTTTGGTATCATAGAAAATAACAAAAATATGGATCAGAGACCTAAATGTAAAATCTAAAACTATCAAACTTCAAGAACAAAAGGAGAAAATCTTTATTGTTTTAGGTTAGGCAAAGATTTCCTACATACAATACCAAAAGTGTGATCCACAAAATAAGAAAATAAATTTACAAATTGGACTTTATGAAAATAAAGAACTTAAAGAACTTCTGTCTTTGGAAAAAACCCTATGAGGATATGAGAAACAAAAACAAGCCAAACACTTGGAAAAAATTGCCATTCACATATTTGACATAACATTTCTGATATCCAGAATATATAAAGAACTGCCAAGACTCAAAAATAAATAAAAAAATTCAAATTGAGTAAAAGATCAGAACTGGCACGTTATTAAAAAAAGTTGTAAAAATGACAAACAAGCATAAAAAAAGATAGTCAACAACATTATTGATTAAGAAAAATGCTAATTAAAATCACAAACATGTAATAGAATCTCATCTTTTTATGTCTGTGTAATTAATATTCCATTGCATATTTATATCATGTTTATATACATGTTTTCTAGGTCGATTGTGTCTAAGTGTTTATTGAGGGACTCAGGTTGCTTCCATATCTTAGCTATCAAAAATAATGCTGCAAGGGCAGCCCTGATGGCCCAGCAGTTTAGTGCTGCTTTCAGCCCAGGTCATGATCCTGGAGACCCAGGATCGAGTCTCGCCTTGGGTTC
Organism: Canis lupus familiaris; assembly: GCF_011100685.1. Taxonomy (NCBI): domain Eukaryota; kingdom Metazoa; phylum Chordata; class Mammalia; order Carnivora; family Canidae; genus Canis; species Canis lupus. The sequence goes on along the minus strand of NC_049248.1, from coordinate 10,136,057 downwards.
CCTGCATGGAGCCTGCTTCTCCCTCTGCCTGTGTTTCTGCCTCTCTCTCTCTCTCTCTCTCTCTCTCTCTGTCTCTCATGGATAAATAAATAAAATCTTAAAAAAAAATAATGCTGCAATAAACATAGGGGTGCATATATCTTTCTAGTAAGTATTTTTGTTTCCCTGGCAAATACCCAATAGTGTAATTATTTGATAATGTGCTATTTCTATTTTTAATTTTTTGAGGTACTTCCATACTGTTTTCCACAGTAGCTGCATCAGATTGCACCACCAACAGTGTAAGAGGGTTCCTTTTTCTCCACTTCTTCATTAGCACTACTTCTTTCTTTCTTTTTTTTTTTTTAGCACTACTTATTTCTAATCTTGATTCTTGCAGATGTGGAGATGTCTCATTGTGGTTTTGATATGCATCTCCCTGATGATTCATGATGTTGAGTATCTTTTCATGTGTCTGTTGACCATCTGCATATCTTCCTTGGAAAAATCTTTATTCAGATCTTCTACCCATTTTTAAAACAGATTGTTTGTTTTTTGATTTTGCAGTGTGGAATTTCTTTATATATTCTGCATATTAACTCCTTATCAGATATAAAATTTGCAAAAATCTTCTTCCATTCAGTACGTTGTCTTTTTCCTTCCTTGATTGTTTCTTTTTCTGTGCAAAAGATTTTTTAAAATGTTGTCCTAATAGTTCATTTTTGCTTTTGTTTTCCTGCTTTAGGAGACATATAGAGAAAAAATGTTTCTATAGCCAAAGTCCAAGAAATTACTGCCTATGTTCTCTTCTAGAATTTTTATAGTTTCAGGTTTCATGTGTAGGTCTTTAATCCATTTCGAGTTTATTTTTGTGTATGGTGTTAGAAAGTAGTCCAGTTTCATTCTTTTACTTGTAGTTGTCCAGCTTTCCTAGCACTATTTATTGAAAAAGAAGTTTTTTCCTTACTATATATTCTTGTTTCCTTTGTCATAAATTAATTGGCCATATAAATGTGGGTTTATCTATCGGGTCTCTATTTTGTTCTCTTGATCTGTGTGTCTATTGATTACTGAAACTTTGTAGTATGTCTTGAAATCTGGACTTATGATTCCTCTAGCTTTGTTCTTTCTTAGGATTGCTTTGGCTATTTGGGATATTGTGTGGTTCCATACAAATTTTATAATCACTTGTTCTTGTTCTGTGGAAAATTGTTGTTCATATTTTAATAGAAATTGCATTAAATATGTAGATTACTTTGGGTAATATAGGTATTTTGATGATATTAATTTTTCAAATCCATGAACATGGAATATTCTTCCGTTTATGTCATCTTCAATTTCTTTCAATATTCTATAGTTTTCAGAGTACAGTCTTTCCCCTATTTGGTTAAGTTTATTTCTAGGTATTTTATTCTTTTTAGTGTGATTATAAATAGAGTTGCTTTCTTTTTAAAATTTCTCCTTCTGTAATTTTCTTGTTAACATATAGAAATGCTACCAATTTCTGGGTATTAATGTTGTATCCTGCCACTTCCCTGAATTCATTTATTATGTATATTAATTTTTTGTGGAATCTTTAGGATTTTCTATGTATAGTATCATGTCATTTGCAAATAGTGATAGTTTAACTTCTTTACTTCTCATTTCTGTTTCTTGTCTGGTTGCTGAGTCTAGGACTTCAGTACTATGTTGAATAAAAGTGGTGAGAGTTGTCTTGTTCCTGACCTTAGAAGGAAAGCTCTGTTTTCCACCATTGAGGATGGTTAGCTGTGGGTTTTTCATTTATGGCCTTTATTATGTTCCCTTTAAATCTAGTTTGCTGAGAGTTTTTATGATTAATGGATGTCGAATCTTGTGAAAGTTTTCTGCATCTGTTAGATGGTCATATAATTTTTATCCTTTGTTTTATTGATGTGGTATATGACATTGACTGATTTGTGAAAATTGAATCATCCCCTGCATCCTGAAAATAAATCCCACCTGATTGTGGTGAATGACCTTTTAAATGTAATGTTGTATGCAGTTTGCTAATATTGTATTGATGATTTTTGCATTTATGTTTATCAGGGATATTGATCCATAGATTTTTGTTTTTGTTTTTGCTTTTGTGGTGTCTTTGTTTGGTTTTGGTTATCAGAGTAATGCTGGCCTTGGAGAATATAGTTGAAAGGTTTCCTTCCTCTTCTTCTTTATGGAATAGCTTGAGGAGAATGGGTATTAATTCTTCTTTACATGTCTGGTTGATGGGGTGCCTTCTGTGGCTCAGTGGACTGAGCATCTGACTCTTGCTTTTGGTTCAGGTTGTGATCTCAGAGTCATGAGATCAAACCCCATATTGGACTCTGAGCTCAGCAGGGAGCCTGCTGGAGATTCTCTCTCTTTCTCTCTGTCACTATCCCCTACTCATGCTCTAACTAAATGCAAAAATAAAATTGTAAAAAAATGTCTGGTGGAATTCACTTGTGGATCCATCATGTCATAGACTTTTATTTTTTGGTAGGTTTTTGATTACCAATTCAATTTTGTTATTTGTAATTAATCTGTTCAGATTTTCTCTTTCTGGTTCAATTTTGGAAGATCATATGTTTCTAGAAATAACCCATTTCTTCTAGGTTGTCCACTTTGTTGGCTTTAATTTTTCATAGTACTCTCTTATAATCTCTTATATTTATGTAGTGCCAGTTGTTACTTCTCTCTTGTTTCTGAATTTATTTGAGTCCTTTCTCTTTTTCTGGATGACTCTGGCTAAGTGTTTGTCAATTTCATTTATATTTTCATAGAACCAGCTCATGGTTTCATTGATTTTTTTCTTTTTCTTTTTCTTTTTTTTTTTTCCAGTTTCTACATCATTTATTTCTGCTCTGATTTTTATTATTTTTTTTCTTTTATTCATCTTGGGCTTTGTTCTTTTTCTTGTTCCTTTAAGAGTAGGTTAGATTGTTTATTTGAATTTTTCTCTTGTTTCTTGAAGTAGGCCTGTATATACTTCCTTCCCAGAATGTTCACTGTGTCCTAGAGATTTTGGACTATTGTGTTTTCATTTTCACTTGTCTCTATATGCATTTTTTACTTCTTTGATTGCTTCATTGACCCAATAGTTGGTTAGTACCATGTTGTTTAGTCTGCAAGTGTTGTATTTTTTTCCAGTTTTGTTCTTGTGATTTATTTCTAGTTCCATACTGTTGTAGTCAGAAACAATATATAGTATGATTTAAATCTTCCTAAATTTACTGTGGCTTATTTTATGGCCTAATATGTGATATATGGAGAATGTTCCATGTACACTAGAGAAAAATGTGTATTCTGTTATTTTTGGATGGAATATTCTATTTATCTCTGTTATGTTCATCTAGTTCAATGGGTCATTCAAAGACATTATTTCCTTACTGATTTTCAGTCTGGATGATCTATCCATTGATATAAGTTGAGTATTAAAATCCTCTACTATTTTGTATTACTATCAATTTATCTCTTTATGCCTGTTAATATTTGCTTTATGTTTTCACATTTCCAATGTTGGGTGCATCAATATTTGTAATTAGTATATCTTCTGGCTGGGTTGATTCATCTATCATTATGTAATGCTCTTCTTTGTCTCTTCTTACAGGCTTTGTTTTTAAGTCTATTGTGTCCAACAAAAGTATTGCTATTCTGACTTTCTGGTTCTTTTCCATTTGCAGGGTGAATGCTTTTCCATCCCATCATTTTCAATTCACATGCATATTAGGTCTGAGGTGAGTCTCCTGCAGACCGCATATAAATGGGTCTAACTTTTTAGCCATTCTGCCACTCTATGTCTTTTTACTGGAGCATTTAGGCCCTTACATTTAATGTAGTTTTATTGACGGTTATATATTTATTGCCATTAAAAATTTTTGTTTTCAGGTTATTTTTGTTGTTTTTCTTTGTTCCTTTCTTTTTCTCTTGCTCTTTCTTTGTGACCAATGAATCTCTACCGTGTTTTTTTTTTTTTTTTAAGATTTTATTTATTTATTCATGAGAGAGAGAGAGAGAGGCAGAGACACAGGCAGAGGGAGAAGCAGGCTCCATGCAGGGAGGCTGACATGATACCCAATCCCAGGTCTCCAGGATCAGGCCCTGGGCCAAAGGCAGGCGTTAAATAGCTGAGCCACCCAGGGATCCCCTCTATAGTGTTTTGTTTGATTTTATTTCTCTCTCTTTTGGGGGGGATCTGTCATAAATTTTAGGTTTGTGGTTACCATGAGGTTCATATATAACATACTAAGTAAATAACAGTATCTATTAATTTGATGGTCATTTAACAGCAAATACATTCTTAAAAAAAAGACAAAAACAAAAAAAAAAATGAAAAATCTTTCTTTTTTCTTTTTGCCCTTCTCTTTTTTCCTTTCTCCAAATTTTAGCTATTTGTTGTCATATTTTACATCTTTTTATTCATAGTTTTTCATTTTTGAAAGATTTTATGTATTTATTTGACAGAGAGAAAACACAAGAAAGGATAGGGAAGAGAGAGAGAATGAAGCAGGATCCCTGCTGAAGAGGGATCCCAATGTGGGGCTCAATCCCAGGACTCCAGCATCATGACCTGAGCTGAAGGCAGACTCTTAACCAACTGAGCCACCCAGGCATCCCTCGTATTTTTCTTATGTCTAATTATGGCCGTGTCTTTTCCACTTAAAGAAGTCTCTTTAACATTGCCTATAAGTCCTGTTTAGTGTTGATAAACTCCTTTATCTTTTATTTGTCTGGGAAGTCCTTCAAACCTGAATCACAATCTTCCTAAGTAGAGTATTCTTGTGTAGGTTTTTTTTTTTCCTTTCAGCATTTTAAATAAATCATGACACTCTTTTCTGACTTGGAAAGTTTCTGCTGAAACTCAGCCTCATAAGATTTTCCTTTAAGGCAATTTTTTGTTTTTCTTTTGCTGTTTTTAATATTTTCTCTTTAGCTTTAATCTTTGACATTTTAATTATTATGCGTTGTGTTGTGAACATCCTGGGTTTTATCCTCTTTAGGATTCTCTGTACTTCTTGAACTAGGATGTCTATTTCCCTTCCTAGGAAGAGATATTTTCAGTCATTATTTCTTCAAACAATTTTTTTCTACACCTTTCGTTCTCTTCTTTTTCTAGGACCCCTATAATGCAAATGTTTGTATGCTTGATGTTGTCCAAGTATTCTCTTAATCTACCCCTTTTTTGAAATTTTTCTCTCTCTTTGCTGTTCAGCTTGTGTGCTTTCCATTACCTTGTCTTCCAGATCACTAATACAGTCTTCTGCATCCTTTTAACTATTGCTTATTCCCTCTAGTGTGTTTTTTATTTCAGTTATTGTATTCTTCAGCTCTGATTGGTTCTCTTTAGCATTTTCTATCTCTTTATTGAATGTCTCACTGAGATTTTCCACTCTTTTCTCTCAGTATCATTATAATCATTACTTTATTTTTTTTAATTTTTTTTAGAATTCAATTTTTTTTTAAATTTTTTAAATTTATTTATGATAGTCACAGAGAGAGAGAGAGAGAGAGAGGCAGAGACACAGGCAGAGGGAGAAGCAGGTTCCATGCACCGGGACCCCGATGTGGGATTCGATCCCGGGTCTCCAGGATTGCGCCCTGGGCCAAAGGCAGGCGCTAAACTGCTGCGCCACCCAGGGTTCCCATAATCATTACTTTAAATTCTTTATTAGACATATTGCTTATCTTTGTTTCATTTTGCTCTTTCTGAGGTTTTTCTTACTCTTTCTTTTGGAGCATATTCCTCTGTTTCCCCATTTTGTTTGACTTTCTGTGCTTATTTCTATGCATTAGGTGAAATGGCTACTTCTCCTAAGTTGAAGGAGTGGTTTTGTAAATGGTATCCCCTGTGCAGACTACGTGTGCTTGGTAACTTTTGCTGTATATACTAGTTACTCTTTTAAATTGTGGCTTTTTTACAGAAAGAATAAAGAAAAATAATAGTAAAGTAGAAAAGAAAAAAGAAAAGATATAAATTAAAAAGAAGAAAAGAAAAAAGAAGAAAGAAAAGGACAAATTCAAAATGAAAAAAAAATTAAAAAACTAAAGCAAAACAGGAAAATTTTCAAAAATTAAGAAAAAATTAAAACACATGCTCACGTGCATACTAAAACCATGCTTTGTTTTCCATGCCCTAGCACCACAGAATAACTGATATGGACTTGTGGATGCTAGGTTCTCTGAGGTCATACACTCTCTATGAGCTGGACCCTGCTCTGGTCTGTGCTTTTAAGTAGAAAGAGGAGAGAATGTTCTTTCAGTTCCTGGACCCTTCTAAGCTCGGTTTTAAAGTGTCCCAGTGAGCCTAGGGCTGGTATGGTCTTGGGACCCTGGGTTTGCTGAGGTCATAAATTTCTATGCCCATCTGACACATGAGTTATGGCATCAGGACCCAACCCATGCCTTATAATGTCCAGGCCATGCTTTACTCTGGGATTTTAAGGTAGAGGAGAGAGCTTTCCTACAGCTCCTTGGCCCTTTTAAGCCCCAACTTCTTTTTCTGTGCCTCAGCACAACTAGGGCTTGTGGACCATGAGCCCACTGATATAACTGGACCTGCCCATTATGGTGTCCAGGTCCTGCTCTGGTCTAGGTTTTTAAGGTGGAGTGAGAACACAAACTGTGTGTTTTCTGGTCCCTCATACCTGGAGAGTATTCCTTCAGTTACTCCACAGCTTGGCAGAATTCTAGTGTTGTCTCTTTTATTTTATTTTATTTTTTAAAAGATTTTATTTATTTATTCATGAGAGACTCAGAGAGAGGCAGAGACACAGGCAGAGGGAGAAGCAGGCTCCATGCAGGGAGCCCGATGTGGGACTCGATCCCGGGTCTCCAGGATCATGCCCTGGGCCAAAGGCAGATGCTCAACCGCTGAGCCACCCAGGCGTCCCATGTTGTCTCTTTTATACTCTCTTTTGAACAGCAGCTTTTTTTCCTCCTGTGCCCAAGGACAGAGGGATCTGTTCCCAAATCCTCAGTACTGTCCCTCACCACTGCATTAGCAGCCTTGGGGGGGGGGGGGGTTCCGTTTGATACTGTGTCTCCATCTCATTTGCTGCGCTATTGCTATTCTCTCTTTGCTCATTCAGTAGCTGTTCAGTCAGCCCTTGGTTCTTCTTCAAGAGGAACTGTTCTATTAATGGGTATATTTTTGTGTGTTCTGTGGAGGAGGTGATTTCAGAGGGTTCCCGTGTCACTGTCTTGAACTGAAACCCTCTCATAATAAAGTTTTTAAAAATTAACTGTATCAAGTCTTGATAAAAATGTGGTGTATAAATGGAATTTTTCCCCAGTTTTTTGAGATATAATTGACATATAGCACTAAGTTTAAGATGTATAGTATAATAATTTGACTTATGTATGTTGTGATTACCTCAATAGGTTTAGTTAACATCCACCATGTCATATAGATACAAAAATAGAAAGAATAAAAAGAAAGATAATGTGTTTTCATTGTGATGAGAACTCTTAAGATTTACTTTTTAAATAACTTATAAATATATCATACAGCCATTTAACTTCAGTCATTATGCTGCACATTAGATCTCTAATATTTATTTATCTAATAGTTACAAGCTTGTGCCTTTTAGCCACTTCATCCAATTTCTCCTTCCCCAACCCTCTGTCTCTGGTAACCACAAATCTGATCTCATTTCCCATGGGTTTTTGTGTGTATGTGTTTTCTTTAAGATTCCACATGTAAGTGAGATACATTGTTTATCTTGTCTTTCTCCCTCTGACTTATTTCACATAGTCTATTGCCCTGACATTTATCCATGTTGTCACAGATGGCAGAATTTCCTACTTTTTTATTGTTGAATAACACTTCATTCTACACACACACACACACACACACTTTCTTTATCCATTCCACTATCAGTGAACACTTGGCTTGTTTCCATATTTGGGCTCTTGTAAATAATGCTGCAAGGAACATGGGGGGATGTATATCTTTTTGACATAGCATTTACATTTCCTTCTAATATATTCTTAGAAGTAGAATTGCTGGATTATATGTTAGTTCTATTTTTAATTTTTTGAGGAATCTCCAAAATGTTTTCCACAGAGGCTCACCAATTTTCAATCCTACAAACAGTGCACAAGTGTTTCTTTTTCTCCACATTCTTGTCAGTATTTCTTATCTGTCATCTTTTTTATTATTATTTTTATTATTTTTATTCATGAGAGACACAGAGAGTGAGAGAGGCAGAGACACAGGCAAAGGGAGGAGCAGGCCCCATGCAGGGAGCACGACGCGAGACTCGATCCCAGGTCTCCAGGATCAGGCCCTGGGCCGAAGGCAGGTCCCAAACCGCTGAGCCACCCAGGTGTCCCCCCAGTCCTATGTCTAAAGGGCAATGCTGGTCTCTGGGGTCTGACGGCTGCAGGGTGAGAACGGGGGCGGGGAGGTGAGCGGGGGGTGCAGCCCAGAGCCCAGGCCAGAGACACCGGTGGTTGGGCCCGAGGGGTCGGGGTGCAGGGGCCGAGCAGCTGGCAGATCCGGGGTGTATTCTGAGGACAGCGGGGAAGACGTGCTGACGGCTGTGGAAAGAACAAGCAGAATGGAGGATGACTTCAACTTCTGGCCTCCAAAGCGGACGGAGCAAGGTGTTGAGTAGGCAAGGGCCTGGTGATGAAACGCCTCTCGGGCAGAACTCAAGACCTTGGGTTTGGACACGTTAGGTGGTGATGACGTCGAGGAGGCCGCCAGGTAAACCGGCCTGCCTGCAGCTGGGGCGCAATGGAGGCTGGAGGCAAGCAGGGGAGCCAGCAGCAGCGGGGTGGGATGTGGGCCGTGGGACAGAGTAGAGCACCCAGTGCGAAGAAAGGAGGGCGAGGGACTGGGCCCCGGCCGGGGCAGTCCAAAAGCTAGGTGTCGGGGGCAGGAGAAGTGTAGTCTGCAGAGTAGAGGGGAAAAGCAGGGGAGGCTAATATCCCAAATCGAAATGAAGAGAAAAGCTTTCCAGTAGAGAGTGGTCCACGGAATCAAAAGCTTCTTTAGAAACCATTACTCAGGCGCTTAGTGGCTCCTTCCTCCCAAGCTCCAGCTCCTTAAGGGGATGAACCCTATCTTGCACGTGGGGTTTTGTACGGGCTTCAGTGCCAGAAACATGGGCTCATGGCTCATTAGTGCCACTCATGAGCTGTATGACCTTAGGTAGTTACTTCACTTCTCCGGGCCTTGATAGACATCCCCTCCCTGCTCATCACTACACCCCGGCGAACTACTCCTCCAGTAGCCCCTACGCACCTCTTACTCTGTCACTTTTGTGTTTTGGCTTCCTTACACCTCTATGTTGGGACTCTCTCGACTCATTAACGGGACTGTTTGAGTCTGTCCCATACTATGTCCGATCTAAATAACCAGAGGCCTCTTGCTTCATCTTTGGGCAGACGTCTCTGCTTTCCAGAACAGGGATACTCTGTGCCTCATAGATGGTTGGTTATGTGAGAATTAAATCAGATAATGGGTATGCTTCGTAGAAGGAAAGCTCATGAAGCAGTATTTATCATCTTTGTTTCTACAACACCAATACTCTCCATGCCTATGGACGGACAGATAACTCGACAAGGTCAGGACACAGCAAACCCTCCTTCCATTCAGCTAGGATGGAGAAAGAGTGAGATCATCAGCTGCTACTCACATCTGGGGAACCTGGACATGGCTCATTATTCTGGGGAATAGCAGGGATGCCTTCCCCTTCCATATTTCGTTGAGTAGATCCCCACCATCCACATCAGCATTCCAGCCAGAAATTCAAGCATTATCTGAGAGTCTGTCTTCTCACTCATCCCCCACCATCTTATTAGTTAATAAGATGTAATCTACTGTAGCTTCAAAATGCCATTCTTCATCAAATCCAACATGCCAGCCATTGTAAGACACATAAGACACGCCATCATGTTATGTTGTTCTAAGAAAGAAGAAAATGATGCCACTTAAACTATGGCATGCCATTGATTTTTAGAAGCACCCAAGTTTCACAGATAGTAAAATGTGGGGGAAGAAGAGTGCATCTTACAAGTGATGAAATTATACCTCTCATTCCATCACTGCTACCTTAGTTCAGATCACTTGCCTAGACTAGGGATGCAAATGCAAGTTCCTAATGCTCTTCCCTCCACTCATCCTCTGACGCCCAAAGAGGTTTATAAAAGGCCAGTATTAGCAACACCCTACCCCCAAATCTTTCCATTAGCCCTTCTCTCATAGCCCCTGGCCCGCATCCTTCACTTTAAATTGGCTGCAATTCCCCAGATGTCATATTGTATCTAGTCTGGAATTCCTTTTCCCCTCATTCTTCACCTACTTACCTCCTAGCTATTAGAAGTAAGAGTCACTCCAGCCCTCCTACCTGCCAGGACTAGTTTGGTTAATACGGCTTGTTTAAAGGATATCCCTTTCTTCACTCACAAATTAACTCCAACCAAAAATGAACCCTACTCCAAACTCCAAAGACAATCCTCCTATAGAGGACAGTTGGAGTCTCCAAACAAGCCCTAACTCTTGTCTGTTTGGCAACACCTAAGTAGTGGTCTGCTCTTCCAAGAAGTCTTCCCAAATTCTCCAAGCTGAGTTAGACACCCTTCCATGGTACCTAACTTCCGTATCCCATGCCTACAACTCTCATGGCCTTTTATATGCTACAGTGTAATTGTCGACTTGGTTTCTCCCCCACTAGACTGTGAGCTCTTTGGACACAGGTGCCTGTTTTGCTCAGCTGTGTGTTTCTCCAGAACCTGGAACCTACAAGGCACTTACTGCTTATCGAATGGTTGACTGAGTAAGTGGATGGGTGAATGGAAAATGGTGACTGTATATAACCAGTGGGTGCTAGTTCCCCACCCTGAGATGCTACCTCCAAAATCACTTCGCATTGCCACTGACTCTCCCTAAGCTTGGTAACGGGCTGACACAGCAAAGAGCAATGGCACTACCTGGTGGTCGGCACCGGGAGCACACCTTATTGCACAGAAGGAATTTTTTTTGAATCACTGGTTTTTGTTGTTGTTTTTTGGGTTTGTTTGTTTGATTTTTTTTCTTTTTGCTATGGTAGTTTGGAAATGTCAAGAGTAATGGGGATTTATTTTTATTTTATTTTATTTTTATTTTTTCCACTTTATTTATTTATTTATTTATTTATTTATTTATTTATTTATTTATTTTAGGTCCCAGTGTCTTTTTTTTTTTTTTGAGTTCAATTTGCCAACATATAGCATAGCACCCAGTGCTTATGCCATCAAGTGCCCCCCTCAGTGCCTGTCACCCGGTCACCCCCACCCCCCTACCTCCCTTTCTACCACCCCTTGTTCGTTTTCCAGAGTTAGGAGTCTCTCATGTTCTGTCTCCCTCTCTGATATTTCCCACTAATTTTCTTTCCTTTCCCCTTTATTCCCTTTCACTATTTTTTATATTCCCCAAATGAATGAGACTATATAATGTTTGTCCTTCTCTGACTGACTTATTTCACTGAGCATAATACCCTCCAATTCCATCCACGTCGAAGCAAAAGGTGGGTATTTGTCGTTTCTGATGGCTGAGTAATATTCCATTGTATACATAGACCACATCTTCTTTATCCACTCATCTTTCGATGGACACCGAGGCTCCTTCCACAGTTTGGCTATTGTGGACATTGCTGCTAGAAACATCGGGGTGCAGGTGTCCTGGTATTTCATTGCATCTGTATCTTTGGAGTAAATCCCCAACAGTGCAATTGCTGGGTTGTAGGGCAGGTCTATTTTTAACTCTTTGAGGAACCTCCACACAGTTTTCCAAAGTGGCTGTACCAGTTCACATTCCCACCAACAGTGCAAAAGTGTTCCCCTTTCTCTACATCCTCTCCAAAATTTGTGGTTTCCTGCCTTGTAATTTTCCCCATTCTTACTGGTGTGAGGTGGTATCTCATTGTGGTTTTGATTAGTATTTCCCTGATGCAAGTGATGTGAAGCATTTTCTCATGGGCTTGTTGGCCATGTCTATGTCTTCCTCTGTGAGATTTCTGTTCATGTCTTTTGCCCATTTCATGATTAGATTATTTGTTTCTTTGCTGCTAAATTTAATACGTTTTTTATAGATCTTGGATACTAGCCCTTTATCTGATAGGTCATTTGCAAATATCTTCTCCCATTCTGTAGGTTGTCTTTTAGTTTTGTTTACTTTTTTTTTGCTGTCCAGAACTTTTATCTTGATGAAGTCCCAATAGTTCATTTTTGCTATTGTTTCCCTTGCCTTCATAGATGTATTTTGCAAGAAGCTGCTGTGGCCAAGTTCAAAAAGGGTGTTGTCTGTGTTCTCCTATAGGATTTTGATGGAATCTTGTCTCACATTTAGATCTTTCATCCATTTTGAGTTTATCTTTGTGTATGGTGAAAGAGAGTGGTCTAGTTTCATTCTTCTGCATGTGGATGTCCAATTTTCCCAGCACCATTTATTGAAGAGACTGTCTTTTTTCCAGTGGATAGTCTTTCATCCTTTATCGAATATTAGTTGACCATAAACTTGAGGGTCCACTTCTGGGTTCTCTATTCTGTTCCATTGATCTATGTGTCTGTTTTTGTGCCAGTACCACCCTGTCTTAATGACCACAGCTTTGTAGTACAACCTGAAATCTGGCAATGTGATGCCCACTGCTATGCTTTTCTTTTTTTTAATATTCCCCTGGCTATTTGGGGTCTTTTCTGATTCCACACAGATCTAAAGATGATTTTTTCCAAGTCTCTGAAGAAAGTCCATGGTATTTTGATAGGGATTGCATTGAATGTGTAAATTGCCCTGGGGAGCATTGACATTTTTACAATATTAATTCTTCCAATCCATGAGCATGGAATATTTTTCCATCTCTTTTTGTCTTCCTCAATTTCTTTCAGAAGTGTTCTGTAGTTTTTAGGGTATAGATCCTTTACCTCTTTGGTGAGGTTTATTCCTAGGTATCTTATGCTTTTGGGTGCAATTGTAAATGGGATTGACTCCTTACTTTCTCCTTCTTCAGTCTCATTGTTAGTGTATAGAAATGCCACTAACTTCTGGGCATTGATTTTGTATCCTGCCACAAGACCAAATTGCTGTATGAGCTCTAGCAATCTTGGGGTGGAGTCTTTGGGGTTTTCTACGTACAGTATTATGTCATCAGCAAAGAGGGAGAGTTTGACTTCTTCTTTGCCAATTTGGATGCCTTTTATTTCTTTTTGTTGCCTGATCGCTGAGGCTAGGACTTCTAGTACTATGTTGAATAGCAGTGGTGAGAGTGGACATCCCTGACTTGTTCCTGATCTTAGGGGAAAGGCTCCCAGTGTTTCCCCATTGAGAATGATATTTGCTGTGGGCTTTTCATCGGTGGCTTTTAAGATACTGAGGAATGTTCCCTCTATCCCTACACTCTGAAGAGTTTTGATCAGGAATGGAAGTTGTATTTTGTCAAATGCTTTCTCTGCATCTAATGAGAGGATCATATGGTTCTTGTTTTTTCTCTTGCTGATATGATGAATCACATTGATTGTTTTACAAGTGTTGAACCAGCCTTGCATCCCAGGGATCTTGGCTAGTATCTTGTTGAGAATTTTTGCATCCATGTTCATCAGGGATATTGGTCTATAATTCTCCTTTTTGGCGGGGTCTTTGGTTTTGGACTTAAGGTGATGCTGGCCTCATAGAATGAGTTTGGAAGTATTCCATCTCTTTCTATCTTTCCAAACAACTTAAGTAGACTAAGTATGGTTTCTTCTTTAAACATTTGATAGAATTCCCCTGGGAAGCCATCTGGCCCTGGACTTTTGTGTCTTGGAAGGTTTTGGATGACTGCTTCAATTTCCTCCCTGGTTATTGGCCTGTTCAGGTTTTTTCTTTTTTCCTGTTACAATTTTGGTAGTTTGTGGTTTTCCAGAGATGCATCCATTTCTTCTAGATTGCCTAATTTATTGGCATAAAGCTGCTCATAATAAGTTTTTAAGATTGTTTATATTTTCTTGGTATTGGTGTGATCTCTCCTTTCTCATTCATGATTTTATTAATTTGAGTCTTTTCTCTCTTCTTTTTAATAAGGCTGGCTAATGGTTTGTCTATCTTATTAATTCTTTCAAAAAACCTACTCCTTGTTTTGTTAATCTGCTCCACAGTTCTTCTGGTCTCTATTTCATTGAGTTCTGTTCGAATCGTTAACTCTCTTCTTCTGCTGTGTGTAGATCTATTTGCTGTTTTTTCTCCAGCTCCTTTAGGTGCAGGATTAGCTTTTGTATTTGAGTTATTTCCAGTTTTTGGATGAATGCTTGTATTGCGATGTATTTCCCCCTCAGGACTGCTTTTTTGTATCCCAAAGATTTTGAACGGTTGTATCTTCATTCTCATTAGTTTCCATGAATCTTTTTAATTCTTCTCTAATTTCCTGATTGACCCTTTCATCTTTTAGCAGGATGGTCTTTAACCTCCACGTGTTTGAAATCCTTCCAAACTTCTTCTTGTGATTTAGTTCTAGTTTCAAAGCATTATGGTCTGAAAGTATGCAGGGGAATCCCAATCTTTTGGTATTGGTTAAGACCTGATTTGTGACCCAGTATGTGGTCTATTCTGGAGAAAGTTCCATGTACACTTGAGTTTGGATGTAAAGTTCTGTAAATATCTGTGAAATCCATCTGGTCCAGTGTATCATTTAAAGCTCTTGTTTCTTTGGAGATGTTGAGCTTAGAATATCTCTCAATTGTAGAAAAAGCTACATTCAAGTCACCAAGTATAAGTGTATTATTATCTAGGTATGTCTTACCTTTGGTTATTAATTGATTGATATACTTGGCAGCTCCCACATTAGGGGCATAAATATTCATGATTATTAGGTCCTCTTGTTGGATAGATCCTTTAAGTATGATATAGTGTCCCTCTTCATTTCTTACCACAGTCTTTGGGATAAACTTTAATTTGTCTGATATGAGGATTGCTACCCCTGCTTTCTTTTGAGGACCATTTGAATGGTAAATGGTTCTCCAACCTTTTATTTTCAGGCCGTAGGTGTCCTTACCTCTAAAATGAGTCTCTTGTAGACAGCAAATAGGTGGGTCTTGCTTTTTTATCCAGTCTGAAACCCTGTGCCTTTTGATGGGGTCATCAAGCCCCTTCACATTCAGAGTTACTATTGAAAGATATGAATTTAGTGTCATCATGATACCTATTCAGTCCCTGTATTTGTGGATTGTTCCCTTGGACTTCCTCTTTCTATTACACAGTCCCCCTTAGTATTTCTTGCAGAGCCGGCTTGGTGGTCAGATATTTTTTCAGTTTCTGCTTATCTTGGAAGCTCTTTATCTCTCCTTCTATTCTGAATGAGAGCCTTGCTGGATAAAGTATTTTTGGCTGCATGTTCTTCTCATTTAGGGCCCTAAATATATCCTGCCATCCCTTTTTGGCCTGCCAGGTCTCTGTGGAGAGGTCTGCTGTTAATCTAATATTTCTTCCCATAAAAGTTAGAGATTTCTTGTTTCTTGCTGCTTTAAGGATCTCTCTATCTTTGGAATTTGCAAGTTTCACTATTAAAAGTCGAGGTGTTGAGCAGTTTTTATTGATTTTAGGGGGGGGGGGGATCCCTCTATCTCCTGGATCTGAATGCCTGTTTCCCTTCCCACGTTAGGAAAGTTCTCAGCTATGATTTGTTCAAATATATATTCTGTACATCTGTCTCTTTTGGCACCCTCGGGAACCCCAATTAAATGTAGATTTTTCCTCTGAGGCTGTCATTTATTTCCCTTAACCTCATGAACTTTTGTTTTTCTCTTTTTTCCTCAGTTTCCCTCCTTGCCATCAACTTGTCTTCTATGTCACTCACTCGTTCTTCTACTCGTTAACCCTCGTCATTAGGACCTCTAGTTTGGATTGCATCTCATTTAGTTGGTATTTAATTTCTGCCTGATTAGATCTAAATTCTGCAGTCATGAAGTCTCTTGAGTCCTTTATGCTATTTTCTAGAGCCACCAGTAGCTTTATAATAGTGTTTCTGAATTGGCTTTCTGACATTGAATTGTAATCCAAATTTTGTAACTCTGTGGGAGAGAGGACTGTTTCTGATTGTTTCTTTTTTTTTCTTTTTTTCTTTTTTTCTGATTGTTTCTTTTGAGGTGAGTTTTTCCTTCTAGTCATTTTGCTCAGTGCAGAGTGGCCAAAAACAAGGTGTACTAGAAAAAGGAGAAAAAGAGAGAAGAGAAGAAGAAGAAGAAGAAGAAGAAGAAGAAGAAGAAGAAGAAGAAGAAGAAGAAGAAGAAGAAGAAAGAAAAAAAGAAAAAAGGGGGGAGCAAACAAAACAAAAAACAAAGGGGAGTATCCTCTTATTCTGTATACTGTAAATCCCTCGACTTCCCCTGGAACTTTCCAGTGCTGCTTGGTCAATAACTTGTTTTTCCCCTGTCTTTCTAGCTGGTCTTCTGGGGGAGGGGCCTGCTGTGCTGATTCAGGTGTGTGCACCTGGGGGAGCTGCTCAGCCCCCTGCCTGTTGCCTGGCTCAGTTTGAGTTGTGTATCCTGTTTATCCGGTGAGGCCACTGTGAGGCTCAGTGGGAGTTGTTTATCCTGTGAGGCCACAGGAGGAACACCAACAGTGGCGGCGGCCAGCTCTCCAGCCCTAGAGTCAGCTCCTGCAGTAACTACTGCAGCTCCCAGTCCGCAGGGGCCTGGATGCTCCGGGGCTGGGGAGCTCCGATCTGCACAGCTTGGGCTGCCGGGTGGCAGGAGCGTCCTTGCTGTCCTGTGCCCTCCCGGCATCTTCTTGTCCCAGGGGAGCATTGGATCTGGGGCTGTGTCCTCCGGCGCACTGGGCTCCTGGGCCTGTGCCACTGGAACTGCGCTTCCTGCCTGCGCAGCTTCCTCTGCCGGGAGCCGCCTCTGAGCTGCTCCCGGCCGCCAGGCCCATGATCCAGCCATTTAGGGAGCTTGGCCAGTGTGTGGCCACTCTCCCTGGGGCGCAGGTGCTCTGTTACTGCCCCTGGGAGCCTGAGGGCATCCTCGCCCCTCCTGGGATCCTGCCAGAACTCCCTGCCAGCGCCTTTCTGTCCGGGAAGATTGGTGAAGCTTCTGCTCCTCCGTTCCTGGGCTTTCCTGTCCTGGGGGCACTCGCCCGGGCCTTAGCCCGGCTCCTCGTGGTGGGGTGGGGGGGGGCCTCCCCCTTGGACGCTTTTTTATTTCTTTATTTTTTTTCCATCTTCCTACCTTGATAGAAGTGCAAACTCTTCTCACTATAGCATTCCAGCTGTTCTCTCTTTAAATCTCAGACCGAATTTGTAGGTTTTCTGGATGATTTGAAAGTTATCAGGTGACTTGGGGACCCTACTCTTCTGCCATCTTGCCCCCTCCTCTTATCTGTCATCTTTTTGATGATAAACACTCTCACAGTGATCTGTCACTGTGGTTTTTATTTCCATTTCTCTAATAATTATGGATATGCAAATGAAACTCTTATACGCTGATAATGAGAATGTCAAATTATACAATAACTTCAAAAAAGTATTTCGTAATTTCTTAAATTGTTAAGCCTACACTTACCATCTGATCAGTTACTGCACTCCTGGATATTCATCAAAGATAAATTAAAATATGCCCAGAGAAAGACTTATGTACAAATGACCTAGTAGTGTTCGTTGTTATAACAGAAATAACCTGGGTGATCATCAGCAAATGAATGTATAAATATATACAAACAATGGGAGAGTACTCAGTAATAAAAGGAATGAACTGTTGATATAAACAGCAACTTACAATAATCACAAAGTAATTATTCTGATGAAAAGAAGTCCAACAAAAAAGTGCACATAGTCTATAATTCCATTACTCAAAATTTTGGAAAATACAAAGTAATCTATAGTGGCAGAAAAGATGTTGGTGATTACAAGGAGATAGTGTGGCAGAGAAGGTTGAGAAGGAAAGAATTCACCCAGGCAAGAATTCACCCAGGCACAAGCAAACTTTTGAGGGTGTGGATAAGTACCAAATTATAAATGTAATGATTTCATGAGTTTATACCTATGTCAAATCTTAATGAATTGTTAAATTTAAATATGTTCAATCTATTCCATATGAATTATCACTCAATAAAGCTATTATTGCAAGGACTTTTGCAGAATATTAAATAAGTTTAATGAGCATTATTTAAAAGTCTTAAAGAAAAAGATATATCATGTTCCTGGGTTAGAATACAAAATATGTAAAGTGGTCAATTCTGGATTTTACTTAAAATTTGATATAATAGGCATCAAAGTCATGCTAAGTAGCTTACATAGTTATTGATAAGGTGCTGCTAAAGTTCACTAGAAATCTTGATAGGTTTTCATTTTCAGTTATAGGGAGTAGGTTATATTACATCGGATATCTTAACCAAAGCAACTCTAAGGATAGATAAAATACCAAAATAGCTATTAGGAGACACTGAATATAAACCATATCACCCAGACTTAAGGGTATCAACGTAGTGCATCTAAGGGAACACTTTATGGTAACTGTGATATTCATATTTCTGCATAACTTGCATTTTTGCTTAGGGCTAAATACCAAGCAGAAACAAACAGCTCAAAATTTGAGATAGTCTCATTGGGCATAGAGAGATGAAATGAGTCCAGCAAAAGACAAGATAATCAGGACTCAAGGAGACAAAGTAACAGAAAGAAAAAGAACTACAGAGAAGTGTCTGATATTCTGAGACGCTTTTCTCCTCAGAGTGTTTCTCTTTAAACCCATCATGTTTAGGGCATCAGGTCAAGAAGCCAAGGAAAACAATAGAAAAGAACCTTAGACAATACCTAGAGCTTATTAGTTTCAGAGTGTGAAAGTAACAACAAAGACAGAATCTTGAAGCTAAGACCCATAAAACTGACACTTTAGAAAACGTATCTTTTGAAGTAAAAATCAGAAAGATATAGCTCTTTACAATGACTGAACTACAACCTTACACATTTCAATTCTTGATTGGGCAAAGTGATTCACCCCCATGAAAAAGCTCTGTCAGAATTAAATACATTCTGAGGAAAGATAGCATCATCTATAGCTTCTACAGATTTTCATTCTGTAGGACAGCAACTGAGTGAAAAGTATCCAGGCTTCAAGTCAAACTGACAGAACATAAGAAAAAAAGACAACAGAAAGAGACCCAGGGGAGAAATAGATATTAGGGTTATTAGGCATAGATTTTAAATTTCTTTTCTTATTGCAATATGCAACAATATTGGTTTTAAGATGGAGAATACTACTAAGGAAATGAGATCTCTATAAAAGGATCAAATAGAAATTCTAAAACTAAGAAGTATAAAAACAAATTAAAAACTCAAAGGGTGCAAAAGATAGAATGTTTCTATTAGATAAGCCAATGAAAATTATTCAGGTGGATACAAGGAGAACAAAAAATATTTTAAAAATTTAGAATAATAAAAAAAAATTTAGAAGAATATAAGAAATCTACAGAATAGAGTAATAAGTTTTAATAGATATTTAATGGAATCTTATAAGAAGTAGAGTAAGACTGGTAGAAGCATTATTAGAAGAGAAACTGTCTAAGAATTTTCTGAAAGCATTTTAAAAATTCAATTTCAAGAAACTTTGTAAATCTTAATCAAGGAACAAACAACAAAAGCAGGAAAGTCTTATAAGGTGTCCGCAGAAGAGGGAGATATATTATCTTTAAACATAACATCAGTAACACTGACAGCTAGGCTTTAAAAGAAATAATGTGTTTAGTATTTTTTTCTGTATAACAATCTCAATATTTTAATATTTCAGTGTCTTAGGATCACACTTCTTTCTTACTCGTGGCTGTGGGTTGTGTATGCCTCTGGATGGTTCTGCTGACCTCTACTAGCTTTGATTATGTCTTTGTATTTTAGGATCCAGACTAAAGGATCACTCCCTTCTACATGACTTAGGGAGAAGCAAGAAAGTGAAGCAAAATTTACAAGGATATTTAAATTTTCTGATTGACATAGCATATACTAGATCTGTTTATAATTCATTAACTAAATCAAGTCACCAGGCTAAGAGTGACAATGGACTGGGAAAGTGTACTCCTACTAAGTACAGCAAAAGTGAGGACATATAATATCCATTGGGAACAATATAATATCAAATAGGATGGAAGCTCTCAAATGATGTGATTAGATTTTGGGCCTACCTGGATAATCCAGGATAATCCCCATGCCAATATCCTTACCTGTATCTCATCTGCATTGATCTTTTTTCCTTATAAATTAATATGTGTGAGTTCTAGGGATTAGGGCCTAATATCTTTGGTTTGCTGTTTTTCAGTTTACCACAATCTAGAAGGGGTAAAATTCCAAATGGTTATGTTCATCTGGACTCCACAATGGAACTATAAGAAGGGAGTTTTAGGAGAAGGCTATGGAATATACACTTTTGTGGAAGCCGCTGCCTAGAGGAGAAACTTGTCTGTGAGGAAGAAGTTGTCTCTGTGGAATATGGTTTCTCCACAATGGCCACTGTCTCTCGGGAATCACTGTTTCTGTGGAAGCTGCAGCTTTGTGGGACTGTAGCCACACACCTGTGGGTAGACCTAGAGGTACTATGGGTTGGCAAATTAAGAAGTCAGAAAGATGAAATAACTAGGTGTGAAGAAGGAGGAGATAGATGATGTGGGATCCACTGGGTACTTAAGCATCCACTTGTCATTCTGTTTGACTTTAGCATCCTTTTGAGAGTAATGATCTCTGCTTCAGTTTTATCTTCGATTTATTCCGTGAGTTCCCCTCATTCCCCAGTTCCGACAAGGACATAAGCAGGGAAAGGGACTCTGGGAAACGTATTTCCCAGACAGGAATTTTGGTGCTAGTTTGACCACAGAAAATCCAGCATATTCCAGATTTCTGCTGACTTTTCGCATTGCCAGCCTTTAATTTTAGTCATTTTGGTAGGTGTACTGGTACCTCAACATATTTTTATTTTCAGTATTTTTTATGGTGAATAATGATGTTTATAGCACCTTTTATATGCTTTTATGGTCATTTGAATATCTTCTTTCATGAAGTGCCATTTCAAGTCTATTGCCCTCTTTTAAAAATTTTATTTATTTGAGAGAGATTGAGAGAGAGAGAGAAAGAGAGAGAGAGAGAACAAGCAGAGGGAGAAGCAGACTCCTCGCTGAGCTGGGAGTGCAACATGGGGCTCCACTCAGGACCTGGAGATCACAACCTGAGTGGAAGGCAGATGCTTAACCGACTGAGCCACCCTGGCTCAGTGGCCTGCCCACTTCCCATTTTTTAACTAGAGTTCTTGATTATTGATTTGTAGGAGTTAATCATATTCCAATTACAAGTCCTATGTAAATTTGGATTTGTATGTATTATACTAATTCAAACTGAACACATGTATTTCCAAGGCTTTAACTCTCATCTTCTCTCTCTTAGCACTTATTATTTTGAATGAAGTCTAATTTCTCTAACTTTTTTATTGTGTTTATTTCATCCTGTTTAAGAAATCTTTGTCTACCATAAAGCCATAAAGATATTGTTATATTTTAACTAGTAGCTTTATATATTTTTTAAAAGATTTCTTTATTTGCGAGGAGAGCGAGCATGCACAAATAGGCGTAGGGCAGATGGGGAAAGAGAATCCCAAATGGATTCCCTGCTGAGCTTGGAGCCCCACTTGGAACTCCATGGGGCACTACATGGGACTTGTCAGGGGGCTGGATCCCATGACCCTGAGATCATGACCTGAGCTGAAATCACCCTTGGACACTTAACTCACTGAGCCACCCAGGCACCTCTAACTAGAAGCTTTATATTTTGAACTTTCATATTTAGTTCTATTATTCATTTAAAAATAATATTTTTGTATGACACAAGGTAGATATGACGTTTTTCTTATTTCCATGCAGATATCCAATTGAATCAGTTCCCTTTATTGAAAAGACCATCACTTTCTACCTCTAATGGCAGTAACAACTTTCTTATTTACATAAATAGACAATTGTATGTATGAGTCTTTCTTTGCTTTGCTTTTTTTTTTTTTTTTTGGCTCCATCTGGTTCTGTGGATGTATATCTATCCAGGTATGAAATGAAATTATTTTTATTATTATGGCTTTAAAGTAAGTCTTGATATTCAGTACCATAATTTCTCCAAACATTCTTATTTCCAGTGGTCCCTTGGCTATTCTAAATCCTATGCATGTCTGTGTTAATTTCATAATTAGCATGTCACTTTTCAAAAAAAAAAAAAAACTCAATCTATATATTCAGAAATTGTATTCACTCTATAGGTAGATTTGGGAGACTTTACATCCCAAGAATATAGAGTATTCCAAACCAAGTACAGGATTATCTCTCCACGTCAAGGTTTTCTTTAATTTTGTTAGTTAACACTTACAGACTTGGTTACCCAGGAAGCAGATTCTGCAATCAAGAATACGGGTGCTGGGGGGCAGACAGGGTGGCTCAGCGGTTTAGCGCCACCTTCAGTCCAGGGCCTGATCCTGGAGACCGGGGATCGAGTCCCACGTCAGGCTCCCTGATTGGAGCCTGCTTCTCCCTCTGCCTGTGTCTTTGCCTCTCCCTCTCCCTCTCTGTGTCTCTCATGAATAAATAAAATCTTAAAAAAAAAGAATAGGGTGATGGGGGTTTATTAGGGAGCACTCTTCCTGCTACCATCTGTGCAAGGGAGGGGAAGAAAGCAGAATTTGGCAGAAAGTTTTTTGCATTTTATTACCTTTATTACTATTTTATTTTTGGATGGTCTTAGTATTGCTTTTTAAATTTTATTTTCCATTGTTTACTGCTAACTTTCAGAAATATAATTGATGTTACACATTAAGAATATATTTTGAGACTTTATCCAATATTATTTTTTTCATTTTTAAAATTTTTTTAATTTTTTGTATATTTTTATTGGAGTTCGATTTGCCAACATATAGTATAACATCCAGTGCTCATCTCATCAAGTGCCTCCCTCAATGCCCATCACCCAGTCAACGCATCTCCCTGCCCACCTCCCCTTCCACTACCCCTTGTTCGTTTCTCACAGTTAGGAGTCTCTCATGTTCTGTCATCCTCACTGATATTTCCCACTCATTTTCTCTCCTTTCCCTTATAATCCTTTTCACTATTTTTTATATTCTCCCCCGTATGAGTGAAACCATATGATGTTTGTCCTTTTCTGATTGACTTCACTCAGCATAATGCCCTCCAGTTCCACCCACGTGGAAGCAAATGGTGGGTATTTGTCTTTTCTGATGGCTGAGTAATATTCCATTGCATATATAGACCACATCTTTATCCATTCATCTTTCAATGGACACCAAGTCTCCTTCCACAGTTTGGCTATTGTGGACATTGCTGCTATTAACATTGGGGTGCAGGTGTCTCGGGCTTTTACTGCATCTGTATCTTTAGGGTAAATCCCCGGCAGTGCAATTGCTGGGTCATAGGGTATCTCTATTTTTAATTTTGAGAAACCTCCACACAATTTTCCAGAGTGGCTGCACCAGTTCATATTCCCACCAACAGTGCAAAAGGGTTCCCCTTTCTCCACATCCTTTCCAACATCTGTTGTTTGCTGTCTTGTTAATTTTCCCCATTCTCACTGGTGGGAGGTGGTATCTCATTGTAGTTTTGATTTGTATTTCCCTAATGGCAAGTGATGCAGAGCATTTTCTAATGTGCTTGTTGGCCACGTCTATGTCTTCCTCTGTGAGATTTCTGTTCATGTCTTTTGTCCATTTCATGATTGGATTGTTTGTTTCTTTGCTGTTGAGTTTAATAAGCTCTTTATAAATCTTGGATACTAGCCCTTTATCTGAGAGGTCATTTGCAAATATCTTCTCCCATTCTGTAGGTTGTCTTTTAGTTTTGTTGACTTATTTATTTATTTATTTATTTTGCTGTCCAGAACTTTTATCTTGATGAAGTCTCAATAGTTCATTTTTGCTATTGTTTCCCTTGCCTTCATAGATGTATCTTGCAAGAAGCTGCTGTGGCCAAGTTCAAAAAAGGTGTTGTCTGTGTTCTCCTCTAGGATTTTGATGGATTCTTGTCTCACATTTAGATCTTTCACCCATTTTGAGTTTATCTTTGTGTATGGTGTAAGAAAGTGGTCTAGTTTCATTCTTCTGCATGTGGATGTCCAATTTTCCCACACCATTTATTGAAGAGACTGTCTTTTTTTTCCAGTGGATATTCTATCCTGCTTTGTCAAATATTAGTTGACCATAGAGTTGAGGGCCTATTAATAAATTATTCTCTATTCTGTTCCATTGATCTATGTGTCTGTTTTTGTGCCAGTACCACCCTGTCTTGATGACCACAGCTTTGTAGTACAACCTGAAATCTGGCAATGTGATGCCCACAGCTATGGTTTTATTTTTTAATATTCCCCTGGCTATGTGGGGTCTTTTCTGCTTCCACACAGATCTAAAGATGATTTTTTCCAACTCTCTGAAGAAAGTCCATGGTATTTTGATAGGGATTGCACTAAACGTGTAAATTGCCCTGGGTAGCATTGACATTTTCACAATATTAATTCTGCCAATCCATGAGCATGGAATATTTTTCCATCTCTTTGTGTCTTCCTCAATTTCTTTCAGAAGTGTCCTGTAATTTTTACGGCATAGATCCTTTATGTTTTTGGTTAGGTTTATTCCTAGGTATCTTATGCTTTTGGGTGCAATTGTAAATGGGATAGACTCCTTCATTTCTCTTTCTTCAGTCTCATTGTTAGTGTATAGAAATTCCACTGACTTTTGGGCATTGTATCCTACCCATTGCTGAATTACTGTATGAGTTCTAGCAATCTTAGGGTGGAGTCTTTGGGGTTTTCTATGTACAGCATCATGTCATCTGCAAAGAGGGAGAGTTTGACTTCTTCTTTGCCAATTTGGATGTCTTTTATTTCTTTTTGTTGTCTGATTGCTAAGGCTAGGACTTCTAGTACTATGTTGAATAGCAGTGGTGAGAGTGGACACCCCTATCTTGTTCCTGATCTTAGGGGAAAGGCTCTCAGTTTTTCCCCATTGTAATGATATTTGCTGTGGGATTTTCATAGATGGATTTTTTAAAGATTTATTTATTTATTTATTTATTTATTTATTTATTTATTTATTCATGATAGACATACAGAGAGAGAGAGAGAGAGAGAGAGAGAGAGAGGCAGAGAAACAGGCAGAAGGAGAAGCAGACTCCATGCTGGGAGCCCGATGTGGGACTCGATCCTGGGACTCCAGAATCATGCCCTGGGCCAAAGGCAGGCACTAAACTGCTGAGCCACCCAGAGATCCTCTCATAGATGGCTTTTAAGATGCTGAGGAATGTTCCCTGTCTCCCTCCACTCTGAAGAGTTTTGATCAGGAATGGATCCTGTATTTTGTCAAATGCTTTCTCTGCATCTATTGAGAGGATAATATGGTTCTTGTTTTTTCTCTTGTTAATATGATCTATCACATTGATTGCTTTGTGGGTCTTGTTGATATGATCTATCACATTGATTTGTGGATCTCCAGAAATGCATCCATTTCTTCTAGATTCCCCAATTCATTGGCGTATAGCTGCTCACAATATTTTTTTTTAAATTCCTTGGTGTATTTCCTTGGATTTGGTTGTGATCTCTCCTCTTACATTCATGATTTTATTATTTTGAGTTTTTTTCTCTTTTCTTTTTAATAAGGCTGGCTAATGGTTTATCTATCTTATTAATTCTTCAAAGAACCAACTCCTGCTTTTGTTGATCTGTTCTTCTCTATTTCATTGAGTTCTGCTCAGATCTTTATTAACTTTCTTTTTCTGCTTGGTGTAGATTTTACTCGCTGTTCTTTCTCCAGTTCCTTTAAGTATGAGGTTAGCTTGTGTTTTTTATTTTTTTCCAATTTTTTGAGGGATGCTTGTATTGTGATGTATTTCCCTCTCAGGACTACTTTTGCTATATCCCAAATATTTTGAATGGTTGTATCTTCATTTTCATTAGTTTCCATGAATCTTTTTAATTCTTCTCTAATTTCCTGATTGACCCATTCATCTTTTAGCAGGATGCTCTTTAACCTCCACATGTTTGAGTTCTTCCAAATTTTCTTGTGATTGAATTCTAGTTTCAAAGCATTGTGGCCTGAAAATATGCAGGGGACAATCCCAATCATTTGGTATTGGCTGAGACCTGATTTGTGACCCAGTATGTGGATCTATTCTGGAGAAATTTCCATGTCCATTGAGAAGAATGTGCATTCAGTTGCGTTTGGATGCAAACTTCTGTATATGTCTGTGAAATCCATCTGGTCCAGTATATCATTTAAAGCTCTTGTTTCTTTGGTGATGTTGTGCTTAGAAAATATGTCATTTGCAGAAAGTGCCATGTTGAAGCCTTCTACTATTACTGTATTATTATCTATGTCTTACCTTTGGTTATTAATTGATTGATATACTTGGCAGCTCCCACATTACGGGCATAAATATTCATGAATGTTAGGTCTTCTTGTTGGATAGACCCTTTAAGTATGATATAGTGTCCCTCTTCATCTCTTACTATAGTTTGGGATAAACTTTAATTTATCTGATATGAGGATTGCTACCCCTGCTTTCTTTTGAGGACCATTTGAATGGTAAATGGTTCTCCAACCTTTCATTTTCAGACTGGACATGGCCTTAGGTCTAAAATGAGTCTCTTGTAGACAGAAAATGGATGTGTTCCTGCGCCTTTGATGGGATCATTAAGCCCAATCACATTCAGAGTAACTATTGAAATAAATGAATTGAGTGTCATTGTAATACCTATTCAGTCCCTGTTTTTGTGGATTATTTCTTTGGGCTTCCTCTTTCTTTTATGGGGTCCCCCTTAATATTTTTTTTGCAGAGCTGGTTTGGTGTCATATTCTTTCAGTTTCTGCCTATTTTGGAAGCTCTTTATCTCTCTTTCTATTTTGAATGAGAGCCTTGCTGGATGAGTATTCTTGGCTGCATGTTCTTCTCATTTAGGACCCTGAATATATCCTGCCAGCCCTTTCTGGCCTGCCAGGTCTCTGTGGAGAGGTCTGCTCTTAATCTAATATTTTTCCTCATATAAGTTAGGGATCTCTTGTCTCTTGCTGCTTTAAGGAACTTCTCTTTATCTTTTGAATTTGCAAGTTTCACTATTAAATGTTGAGGTGTTGAACGGTTTTTATTGATTGGGGGGGGATCTATCTCCTGGATATGAATGCCTGTTTCCCTCCCCAAATTAGCAAAGTGCTCAGCTATGATTTGTTCAAATATGCTTTCTGGCCCTCTGTCCCTTTCAGTGCTCTCTGGTACGCCAATTATACATAAATTTTTCCTTCTGAGGCTATCATTTATTTCCCTTAACCTTTCCTCATGGTCTTTTAATTGTTTTTCTCTTTTTTCCTGCTTCTGTCCTTGCCATCAACTTGTCTTCTATGTTGCTCACTCTTTCTTCCACCTCGGACCTCCAGTTTGGATTGCATCTCATTTAATTGATTTTTAATTTCGGCCTGATTAGCTCTAAATTCTCCCTCATGAAATATCTTGAATCCTTTATGCTTTTTTCCAGAGCCACCAGTAGCTTTATAATTGTGCTTCTGAATTGGATGTCTGACACGAATTGTAATTCAAATTCTGTAACTCTGTGGGAGAGAGTACAGATTCTTTCTTTTGTGGTGAGTTCTTCCTTCTAGTTGTTTTGTTCAGTGAAGAGTATGAATGGGCTGAGTCAAGAATATCAACCACGACCTAAGTAAATTTCACCCTAGATGATTCTGAAAAGGTCAGAGACCAGAAATTGACAAGAAAGATCGGGATGAAATTTAAAAAAAGGACCACTAAAATGAAAAACAAATTTTAAAACAAGTTAGTAAAAAAAATAAAAGGCCAAGAATCCCAAAGAAGATGAAAAAAAGAAAAGAAAAAAAAAGAGAAAAAAGCAAAAGGAAAAAGGAAAAAAAAAGGAGAAGAAAAAAAGGAGGGGTACTGGGAGATGATGGTGGTGATGAAGTTGTAGTAGAGGGAGAATGTAGTCTACCAGAGGGGGTCCTTGAGGGTGACCCTCTTTGTTCTGAGTATATTAAGTTCTGTATGTTAGAAGATGCTCAGTCCCAAATTTATATAAACCAAAAATACTTGTAGAGAGCCCCAGCATTGACCATCAAAACATAAATGAGATAAAAGAGGGGGAAGGAATGGGAATGAAGAGAGAATATAATCTCACAGAATGAACCAGCACAGCATTCCACTTGGTTCTGTGTGATGCTGGTCATGTTTTAGAAAGTATTAACTTCCACCATTGCAGGATGAAATGAGGCAGAGAAAACAAAAAACACAAGGCAAAAAAACATATTTTGTATATCTCCCCAAAATTAGTTGAGTATGTTAAAGGGAATCTAGAAGTGGAAAATATATCTAAGACCTGTAATTATAGAAATATGAAAGTCAAAAAGGAAGAAACTTAAAAATGAAGAGGTGGTAAAATATTGTAGTTAAGGTGGGGAAAAGAGAAAAAAATATTGGAAATTTATAGTCTGATATAAAAATGAGTTGTATTGGAAAAAGGAAAAAAAAGAGGGGTACCCTTTAGTTCCATGTACTGTAAATCCCTCGACTTCCCCTGAAGCTTTCCAGCACTGCTTGGTCCAGAACTTGCTCTTCCCCTGTCCTTCCAGCTGGTCCTCAGGGGGAGGGGCTGCTGTGCTGATTCTCAGGAGTGTGTACCTGGGGGAGCTGCCTCTCCCACGCCGGGTGCCAGGCTCAGTGGCAGCTATTTATCCCCTGAGGCCCGTGTTCCCTGGTGGCCCAGCCCTGTCTCAGGCACAGGGTGACACAAGGAGCAACACCACTGGTGGCAGCCAGCTCTCTAGCCCTGGAGTCAGCTCCTGCAGTAAATACCACAGCTCCCAGTCCACACTGAGCTCCAGGAGTGTGGGGTGCTCACCTGCGCAGCTTGGGGGCGCCTGGTGGCAGGAGAGTCCTTGCCATCCTGGGCTCTCCCCACCTCCGCCTGTTCCGGAGGATAGGGCGGGATGGTGGGCTGTGTCCCCCGTCACCCTGGGCCCCGGGGCCTGCGCTGCTGGAATCATGCTCCCGGGGCCTTGGCTCCCGAAGGCAGCAGGGTGCAGCCCCCATCCTCCCGGAGCTGCTGCCTGACCCACCGGCTTCTGCCGAGGCCCCGCCAGGTATGCCCTC
This sequence comes from Canis lupus familiaris, assembly GCF_011100685.1. NCBI lineage: Eukaryota > Metazoa > Chordata > Mammalia > Carnivora > Canidae > Canis > Canis lupus. Next base: position 10,106,962 of record NC_049248.1, on the reverse strand, counting down.
CAGCCCTTTACCGCGCTTGGCCTGCAGTGTGTGGTGGCTCTCCCCCGGGCGCCCTTCCTCTATTAGGGACCCCGGGAACCTGAGGCTCCACTGTCCCTCCTGGGATCCTCCCCGAGTTCCCTGCTAAGCGCCTTTCGGGCCGGGAAGAATCCGGTGCAGATTTTTAAAGTTCCTGCTTCTCCGGGGCTGGGCTTTCCTGTCCCAGAGGCTCTGCCCCCGGCCTTAGCCTGGCTCCTGGTGGGGGCGGGGGTGCACTCCCCTACTTGATTCTTTTTTTTTTTTTTCTGCCTTTCTACCTTGTTAGAAGCGAAAACCCTTCTTTCTGTAGCATTCCAACTGTTCTCTACTTATTTATCTATTTATTTATTTAAAGATCTTATTTATTTATTCATGATAGACATAGAGAGAGAGAGAGGCAGAGACACAGGAGGAGGGAGAAGCAGACTCCATGCAGGGAGCCTGAGGCGGGACTCAATCCCGGGACTCGAGGATCGTGCTCTGGGCCAAAGGCAGGCGCTAAACCACTGAGCCACCCAGGGATCCCCTGTTCTCTATATCTCAGGTCAAATTCGTAGGTTTTCAGGATGATTTGAAAGTTATCTAGGGGGATCCCTGGGTGGCGCAGCAGTTTAGCGCCTGCCTTTGGCCCAGGGCGTGATCCTGGAGACCCGAGATCGAATCCCACGAGGGGCTCCCGGTGCATGGAGCCTGCTTCTCTCTCTGCTTGTGTCTCTGCCTCTTTCTCTCTCTCCGTGACTATCATAAATAAATAAGTAAAAATTTAAAAAAAAAAAGAAAGTTATCTAGGTAAGTTGGTGGATATAGGTGGGTTGGAGAACCTACTCCTCCACCAGCTTGCTGCCTCCTTATCCAATATTCTTGATAAAATATTTATCATAATAGTTTCTGTTAGTTTCTGTTATACACACACACACACACACACACACACAATTACACTAGCTACAAATTAAAATGTCTTATTTCTTCCTTTCTTATTTTTTATATTTTTAAATTTATTTTTCTTGACTTATTTTGCTTCTAGGACCTCCTATAAACAATAGAGGCTACTGAATAAAATAATTGATAAAGGCCATTCTGATCTTGTTCCAGAGTTCAAAAGAAAAACTTCACTTTTAACCACAAGTATGATGTTAGGTTTAAAGTTTGTTGTGGTTGTTAATTTTTTGTTTGGTTTGTTGTTTTCTCTAATGTCAATGTTCTTTATCAGATTAGGGAAACCTGCTTCTAGTTTTCTGAGAGATGAGGTATTAAATTTTATAAAATGCTTTTCTACATCTATTATAATAATAACAGATTTTTTGTCTCTATTTTTTTCTAAAATGTAAATCAACCTATATTAATTACTAAAATAAATTCCAATCAGTCATGATGTATATCCTTTCTATATATTCCTAGATTTCATTTTCCCTGGTGTTGTATAAGGTTGGTATTCACCTTGTTTATTCCTGGAAAAGCAGGAAAAGTGAGTTTGAGTTTTCTGTATGTTCACACAACACACTCTATTTATGCTCAACTGTATCTGGTCTGTATCTAGATGATAAGATAAGACTTTGGGTTCCTTTCAATCAGCAAATGAGGTGAAAGAAAGAAGAAAGTTTAAAACTGTATGTTATTAGGAGACACGCAAAGATTTAATCTCATAGCATCTTTATTCCCTTTGCATGGTCCACAAGGTGTATGCTCCCAAAAGTTGCTTTAATGACAGGATAATAGTGAAATGCTAACTATATTTTTCATTTGGTATTTCATTCATTAGCATGCTCTCAATCTTAACTGGATCAGCCAGCTTCTTACATATGACACGCTGCCTGGAAGTGCATTTTATATAGTAAACAAATGGTATGTCCACATATCCACAATACATCAAACCATTTACATCATTTGTGTTTCTCATAAACCTGAAAGAGAAAATAAAGAATTACACTTGGCAAGTCAAACATTTGAAACACATCCATAGGAAAAAAGATTTACCAATATATCATTGCTCCTGGGTCTATATTATCTAAAATACATTTTAATTATTATTTGGAATATCAAGAGTGCCCAAGTTACTTATATTTATCAACAAATATGCAGTATCAAACACTGCCTTACTTAATCTGCCTTTTCCATTTTTTTTTTTACATCTGGACTACTTGCTGTCCTTTACTTCCAGATGTACCATCTCCCTTCCTCAATACTTAATATGATTTAGAATAATACAATTCTATTAAATCCCCCAGTCTAGCTTCTCTGGTAAATCTTCAACACTGTCTCTTCAAATATTTTTCATAATCACCCAAGTCAGGAATTAACTTAACATATGATATCTTCAGTTCAACATCATCTCCAAGTAACATTTCCCCCTAACCATTTTTCAGGGATTTTATTCTGAAGTTCTTGAATAATTACGAGCTCCTAATACAAGATTACTGAGCAGGGACTATGCATCAGAGACAAACTTGTAAATTGAAAATATCCTTTGGGAAAAATATAGTTTATTAAATACTTTGGTCAATAAATAATGATCATTAATAAAAAATGGTTATCAATTAATTTATCAAAAGCGAAATTTCCTATTTGAAGTGACATGATACAGATGTCATTGATAATAGCCCCTTTTTGAGAAACACATCCCAAAATACATTAAGAAAAAAAACAAAAGGAAATACATTGCCTACACATATATAACTATATATTATACACCTATCTAATGTATTATATATACATATATATTATTATGTACTTTTTATTTAGGTATTATTTCTTAACAATTTGAAATATATGATGTCTTCTATTCCACTATAGATTACCTCCCCATTAGCAATAATTACAAATAAGCACATGGAAATTCTATTTTTTCAAAACAAGATTCCATCTGTACTCTCCTCTGATGCACACACTACCTTCATCTCTAGTCCCTTTACTCCAAATGAGATCTTTAAAATATATTTTCTTCTGTCCTCCATTTGTACACATATATTGTCCCCTGCTCTGTCCCATCATTGTAAACTGCCAAAGACAGAACTGCCTTGTCTTTCTGACCCATATTCTCGAGTCTACTATTTGTCTGAAGGAAAATGCAAACAAAACAATCAAAACTTGTATTTGCTTCTCACCCACTGTGGGGAGTGTCCAGGAATCTCAGGGTTTAGATTTAGCGTGGCTGGACCCCAACGCAACTGCCCTGCGTTCACTCCTGCTTAATGTGTCCTCAAAGAACAAATAAGTATGAATTCATGGGCATGTTGAGGCTCTGGTTTCTTTCTTTAGTCTGATCCTGTCTGCTTCTCAAATTTAAAGGCTTATAAAATGCAAATGGAATTTCAGCATGATTTTTATGTACTCCTTGACTGTCCCCTCTCCTCCTATTTCAAGTAGAACAAATATAGCATATGAATCTATTCATAATGATATATTTATAACCAGATTTCCTAATATATTACAAAACAAATTATTTTATACATACCATCTATGCAATATAACATGCCCATGTTCATTTTGTTCCCTTTACTAGAAATGTTCTAGTCTATTTATAAATTTTTCATTCAAAATGGCCATTTCAAGGGACACCTGGGTGGCTCAGCGGTTAAGCATCTGCCTTTGGACAAGGGTGTGATCCCAGGGTCTGGGATCGAGTCTCACATCCAGCTTCTTGCCGGGAAACTGCTTCTCCTTCTGCCTATGTCTTTATCTCTCTCTCTCTCTCTCTCTCTCTCTTTGTGTCTCTCATGAATACATAAATAAATCTTAAAAAAATAAATTCCTTAGTGACTTGTCAAGATAATGAGATATTTGTGGTAATTTTTTGCATTATTACACACTTTAAAGAAGGCTGAGTTAAGAGAAAAGAGTTATTTGAGGGTGCAATTTCAATTGAAGCTATTTTTAGTTCTAAGCTACAATGCTCCTGGTGAAAACACCATACTCAAACCAACTATAAAAATTCAAAAAGAACAAAAACTTACCAGTTGGAGGAGAAAATCGTTTCATCCAGTTTCTGGTAATCTCTGTCATACTTGGGAGATAATCCCAGCCAGTAATTATATAACCTGTTGGATTTTATAAATTCCTACAAGAAATAGAGATGTTTAAAAAAATAATTGTTTACCTCCCACAAAAATACTAATTGTCTCCCATTTCTGTACATTACCTCACAATATAATTTCTTACAAATTACTGTTTTAAAGTAACATTTTTGACATTACACTACTGCTTTTCTTTTACATTGTACTGCCATTAGAAAAAAAAATCTAGGGGATCCCTGAGTGGCTCAGCAGTTTAGCACCTGCCTTCGGCCCAGGGCGTGATCCTGGAGTCCCGGGATCGAGTCCCGCATTGGGCTTCCTGCATGAAGCCTGCTTTTCCCTCTGCCTGTGTCTCTGCCTCTCTCTCTCTCTCTCTGTGTGTCTCATGAATAAATACATAAAATCTTTAAAAAAAATCTAAACAAAGTGCTCCTTACTGTAAGATTTCTTCTGACAGTTATTTATCAGTTACTGTTTCACAAGGGAAAGTATCTACCATTCTATGCATTACTTTAACTTGAGGTCAATGAAGGTCACAAACTTCAAGATTCACGTATCCAGTAGAAGTTAGTCCAGGAGCAAAAGATGTGGTTAATTAATATAAACACAAGTTAATAGAAACAGAAGAAGTAGGAGAAAAAACCTATCCATCCAAGTCAAATGAGAAGTGGTTATAAAGTAGAATTTAGATCCAGTCCAGAATTTTAGAGCCAAAGTTCTTTTTTCCTCATATTCCAGACATTTTTGAGTGACTAAGATGGATCAGTTGAGAATGATTAGATGTGGATGATATCATGGTTTGATTTCCCCCACAGCTGTAAATGATGATAGAGCTTCTTACAGTAGGGAAGCTGACACTTTTGGGAAAATGAATTTTTTCCTTAAATAATATGTGAATACTATCTGAGAGATCAGAAGTGCTGAAGAATAAGTAAAATATGGAGATTCTATTTAGATACTAGAAAGAAGAAAATAAATACATAAGTACAGAAACAAATCTTCCAGAGAACTCACTCTTCCTGGGACCCAGAGAGTCAGTATAATATATCTGCTTAATACTTGCCTTTGACATCCCATCTTAATTCTACTTCTTTATACTATCTTCTTATTCTAGTATATGTTAGCTTTTTCTCTTAGTAAAAAAAAAAAAAAAAAAAAGACAAAATGGTAGCAACAGAGATTCTTCTCTTATCCAGATTTTACAGAATTTGTAACCCTCAGGAATGATCTCCTGATCAACTGTTTTTAGATAAATTCTCAGAAATTATGTTCTGAGAGTTGATCCTAACATTTCATTTTGGAAATGTTCACAGACCCAAAGACTGGACACTCCATATCTCTCCATCTGTCTGGCCTCTGAGATTTTGCTGATGTTAACATCCTAAGCTAAGGTTTTAGATGACACGTTGGCTATCCTACCCTGTAATAAATGTACTAAGTCTCAGCCACTTCATACTCTAACTAAATTAAGCCAGAATCATGTCTGGATTAGCACAAATATTCCCCAATATGTCTCATTCCTCTCTATTCTATGATGGGAAAAGTGGCTTCCTTCTTCACAGACAGAGATCCATGGGACCTTACCAATACGCTTTTATTCTTAATTGTCAACAGGCTGGCATTTTGAGCAGAACAGAACATGACACTCTCTTGCCATGTTTCATAACTGTTCTTTAGTATATAGCAGCTGTCCTCATGCCACATCCATGTCTTTGGACAAGGTTTACATTTGTGCTCTGGAAGAAGAACATGGTTTCATTTGGGTTGTGTTGATAATCTCCATTATTCTTATTATTCCCATTGTTCTCTATGTCAAATTAACCAAATTTACTTGTCTCTCTTCTTTTTTACATGAAAGATGAAGAAAATGCATCCTCAGTCCAAAAGATAAAGAACACATTCCAAATTAAATGTCCATTGAATTCCAGCATATTTTCTTACCTCAAGAGTCCTGAAAAATGATTGATTAACTTATGTTTCTTTTTCATTTTTTATAATACTACATGACAATGAAGGCTAATCACAAAAACATTGTGTAGTAAGAATCAACCCCACCAAAAAAAATCTTACAGCAGCCCTGCCTTCTCTAACTACAGCATTTCTTGCTGCCTGACATTGAATATTTGGGGGAGTTCTCAAGAGCACCAAGAACATGTTTTAGTTATAATAGCTATAGAAACTGTTAGATATACTTAAAAAACAATTCCTCCTAACTCTAAAGGCAAAGCCTAACTCTTTTCTATTGATTCTCATCAAACATTGACTGAAATTTAAGAATAAGATCACCTATAAAAAAGAAAAGACTCTTCTAATCCTTTAAAAAGGATATAAAGAGGTGACTTATGATCGCCTCCCTATCTTTTGTTGACCTCAGTGCCCAAATAACAGTAGTGAATGTCAGATTAGAGAAACTGTATACTGTCTGATATTTTATTAACTAACTCTCAGCCTCTGATAATTTGGGGGTCTACAGGTATTATTATTTTTCCTGTTTTTCTTCTTACTGCAAGGAAATATCAGTGAGTCCTTTGTCAATCACATTTAATTCCTTTCTCCAAATAATGGCATCCTAGGGAAAAGCTGTTACCTATTGATGAAATGATTTTCAAGTGACACCTAGGTTTTGTTCATTGTCTAATAAATAGCTTAGAGAGGAATGTAGGATTACCTGGTTCTCTTTTGTAGAGTTCATGACATAATTTGGTGGCTGTTACTTGCAGTGTGACAGATAAGTTCCTGATCATCTTGGAACTATTCATGTTACTCATTAGTTGTAGAGAAATATTCCTCTGAAGTTCTTCTTTGAAATTTTGTAGTTTATTCAATTTTCTCATTTCTATCTTCAAAGTTGTGTAAACTCCAGATTAAAAAAAAAAAGAAATGATAAAAAAAAAAAAAACCCTCAACAACCCATCATCCTTGCTGCTGAACTAATTACAAAATTAAAGGTCTAGGGAAGTAGTCCCTTTATGGGAGTGAGGGAAACTGACTACCATGTTTAAGTATCTAGTTATCAATACCTTTTGGGGTTTTATCACCAATAATCATTTCTAAGCCTCAATTCAAAAATAAACTTTCTTGTAAAACTCATGTAATTCTAGGTGTTAGCCCTTTCAATCAAAACATAGGTTAATACATACATATGCTTCCTAAGACTCCTAGTCCAATCAGCAGCAGAAGGCATAGAAGAGCCAAGACTCTCTGACACCATCCATGGGAAGGAGCAGGTGGTGCTGTGAAAAGCAAAATTAGCAGACAGGCCTGGAAATGGTATACATCTTTATTCAAATCATTCATTCATTCATTCATTCATCTATCCATTCATTCATTTTACCTTTATTTCTTTCCTAACATGTCTCTGGTAAAGAAATGTGTTTTGCTAGAAACTCAAGGACATTTTAAAATTTCTAGAGAACACATAAAAAACATTTTATTCATGTTTTTGCATGCAAAAATGGTTCTCAATGGAGAAGCTGTTAATTGGTAGGCTGATTCAAGGAACACAGAGGAAAAAATGGGCTTTAAAAAGAGAATTGAGAAAACCAATCAATCTGGATACAATATACAAATTTGGGGAAAATGGGTAGCTGAGAGCTAATGGGTCATTCAGAGTATTCCTTCTGTGAGTGGAAAGTTGTGAATGACAAAGCAAATAATTTCAATTATGTATGTCCTTCTCCCCAGTGCTGAGAATTTGCTGTGAAACATAGATGATAGAGTGTCTTTTGTAATATCTCCACGTGTCCAGGATTTCTTCATAGTTTTAGCAACAAACTTCTGTTGGTATTTCTTTTTTTGCCAAACACTAAAGCCCCAAAACAGATCATTCCCCTTTTAAAAAAAAAGAGGAATCATATACTTTATATTATAAATTAATCATTATTAAATCACCACCTGATTTAAATTATCATCATTTGTGTATGTGAATACTAGATGTTTCAAAAAATATAATTCAAGAATAATGTGATAACCTTATTATACTTCTGGTCTGTATCCTACATCTCTTAGTTGCTGAAGTAATAATATTGTGAAATATAGAAAAAATTGAAAGTGAAATGCAAAATGACATCTAGCAATAGTTAATGGTGAAAGAACTAGATAGTCAAGGTCTTATTGAAGGTTAGAAGTGTGGCTTCAAGTACTATCTTTTGTAAGAAGTATATTCTCATTTATTTATGTATACAATTAGACTAAAGTTATGGGTTCAATATCTTCTATATACTACACATTATTTTGGGTGCTCACAATACAGAAGTGAGCAAGACATATAAGTCCCTACTCTCATGAAGATACATTGTAATTGTGAGAGAAAATAAATAGATATATGATAATAGAGATGATAGATGATAGATAGATGATAGATAGATAGATAGATAGATAGATAGATAGATAGATTAGATGGATAGATGGATGATAAATAGATTATAGGGATCTCACATTGTGCTATGGTATACACAGATTTAAAACAGTTATATTATGGAGAGCACGTAGTTTTGATCTTATGGCCAATGGGAATGTGCCTGCAAAATCAGTGGGAAGAACATTATAAGCAGCAAGAGTATCTAGTTAAAAAAAAACCTAATCTGGGAAAGATCCTTACCTATTTGAAAAATAGAAAAAAAAAATCAATGGCTAAAAAACTGTGGCCAAGACAAGAAATGATGTTCGAGGAGGTAAAAAATGCAGGAGACAGATTACCTACAGGCTTTGTTAAACCAGAGGGGATTGGACTTCTTTTGGAAAACCAATGGAAGGCTTTAATGAAAACAGGAAAATAATTGAGGGTTTTTTTTTTTTAAGATTTTAGTTTATATGGACAATGAATTAATTATAGAGTAGCAGTGTTGGAAGCGGGGAAAATAGCAAGAAAACTACTGTAGCATGCCATGTGAGAGAGAATAGTAGTTTGTTTTACTAAGATTAGATAATATGACCACCCATGAATTGATTAAAAATACATTTTGAAGTTAGAATCTATAATACAAATTTATGAAATGTTTATGAGAGATCTTTTACTTGATAAAGGGGGTGGATAATAATATGCACACTTATAGGCAGTATAGCATAGTGATTTTTTTAAAAAGGCAAAATTATTCCTAGGGCTAATATGTCTGAGCTTGAATGCTGGATCTACTGCTTATCATGTCAGATATTGGACAAATCATTTGCATCTCTGTATCTTAGTTTTTGCATGCTAAAATAGAATGCCATAAAATATCAGAGATTAAGTGATTTAATATTGGTAATACAATTAGAACATTGCTGGCCTATAGAAAACACCTGGTGATTGTATTAAATATGAATTTATATTTATATCTAGTGAAATGAGCATGATTGGGGAAAGGAAACAGTTTTAGAGGAAAAAAATTTTAAATACAAAACTTTGGGGTATAATGTGGTTTTGAATGTTGTATCTTCTAATATTTCTTTGTCTCTTTTCTTTCTTCAGGCCTCTATGTGTCTTTTCATTTAACTTAAACTCCAAAAGAAATAGGAGAAATTGGGGGGTAATATATACTTGACTTGGTAGAAATCAAATGACATTTTTTTAGAGGTCTCTCTGTCTCTCTTTTTGTCTCTCATCTCTGTTTCACACACATATACTTCATTTATTTCTTTTCTTTTTTTTACTTTTCTTCTTCCTCCCTTCTTCCCTCCCTCTCTCTCTTTTCTCTCTTTCTTCCTTTCTTCTTTCTTTCTTTCTTTCTTTCTTTCTTTCTTTCTTTCTTTCTTTCTTTCTCTTTCTTTCTTTCTTTCTTTCTTTCTTTCTTTCTTTCTTTCTTTCTTTCTTTCTTTCTTTCTTTCTTCTTCTTTCCTCTATATCTAGGCTCAACATATGGGAATTTGGTGCATGTATGTATCTAAGTATTTTGTAACCTCCAATAAACATTATTTTTCCCATTTCTAAGTAATAAGTCAGATTCTGGAAATATTAATCCCATCATATGACTGCAAGAATCACTTTAAAATAAATTATCATGTTATTAAGTTCTTCTCAACAGTTTAACCAAAGCAGTCACTTCTTAAATACCATATTAAGATAAGCAAATTTAGTTCAAAATATATCTCATACCTAGGGAAACTGAATTAATTAAAGATTTATAAAAAACAGCTATATTCCCATTCAACTATAATATTCCTTGAGCTATTTAGAATTTTCTAATTATTCAAAGCATGAATAGACCTAACAGCAAGCTAAGGAGAAGTGATATAATCTGATTTATGTAAGTAAATGAATAACATGTCTGGACACCTGGATAGCTCAGCTGTTCAGCAACTGCCTTCAGCTCAGGGCATGATCCCTGGGTCCGGGATTGAGTCCTGCATCAGGCTCTCTGCAAGGAGCCTGCTTCTGCCTCTCTCTCTATGTCTCTCATGAATAAATAGATAAAATCTTTAAAAACTCCTTTAAAAACTAACAATAAATAAATGAATAATATGTCTAACAGTGTAGTAACATGCTCATTCACAAAATTCCAATTTATAGCTCTGAATACTACTGTCTCACTCTTTTATCTCCAGTTATAGTTTAATGTTGAAATAAAATTCCTCGCTGTTTAGTTTTTTTATTTATTTTTATTTTTATTTATTTATGATAGTCACACACACAGAGAGAGAGAGAGGCAGAGACACAGGCAGAGGGAGAAGCAGGCTCCATGCACTGGGAGCCCGACGTGGGATTCGATCCCGGGTCTCCAGGATCGCGCCTTGGGCCTAAAACAGGCGCTAAACCGCTGCGCCACCCAGGGATTCCCTCACTGTTTAGTTTTAAGTTCAGATTCTTCCACTTAGTCATACATGGCTACAAAGGATCACTTAGTATTTTTTTATGAATAAAATTTGATTTGTTTGATGGTAGTGATCAAACTGGAGCAGCTTAAAAGTAACAGAACTTTAATTCCTTCTAATATTCCTTTCAGAAAAAATATTCTCAAACTTATTTAGTATTGTCATTCTTCTTGAGATTCCCTCATTTTCATTTGTGGTCCCCAGAACTGAAAAGTGTGGCCAATTTTAAATATTAGAGAAATATATAATGAGACTAAATGAATAAATAAAAAATGAGTAGTAAAATTCTGGCCGATAAAAAAAACATTTTGTGAGTATATTTCTCATCTTTATCTATCTTTAATTTAAGCCTCATGAAATAATCATTAAACATGTTAGCCTTTTCAAAATGGCACATATAGCATACACTAAATTATGGCTGCAAGCTCATAATTAAATAGGCCTTGTTATCTCCATTTTATAGATGAGAATACAGACTTCAAAAGGTCAAATGATGGACTTAAATGTCCAATGGACATCCAATGGTTTCTAAAACCTCTCCTCCATAATTCTGATGGGTAAATAGAGAGTCTTTCCCAATCCACAGACATGCATGTGACACTCAAGCATACCATGTACTCCCTGAAGCCACTGTTGCTTTCCTGTAAAACAGAGATGCTCATTTCTACCTTATGAGGATAGGACAGTGCCTATCACATAGGAAGAAAGATGAGAGCCAGTTTTACCATTATATTTGTGACTAGCATTTTCTTTTCTTTTTTTTTTAATTTATTTTTTATTGGTGTTCAATTTACTAACATACAGAATAACCCCCAGTGCCCGTCACCCATTCACTCCCACCCCCCGCCCTCCTCCCCTTCTACCACCCCTAGTTCGTTTCCCAGAGTTAGCAGTGACTAGCATTTTCTTATAAAAAAGAAGCACTTACAAAACCATGACTTTCCTGGACAACATAGGCCCTTGTTTTACAGGGGAAAAAATGTTTCATAATCCAATAAAATCAAGCCATTATCCTATCCTAATTATCTTGAGTATGGCATTACAGCATAGAAACATTGTAAAAGATTGAGTATTCAATGCACTAATTAGCACCTTTATTTTTTTTAATTACCACCTTTAGTAAAAAAAAAAAAATCAACCCTTTATAATTATTTTGTGCATTAGTAATTTTGGTAAAAATGGGAAGCTCAACCTACAACACATCCAAAGCTCAAAATCTTACCTTTTATCCCAACTGTGTCAAACTCATGGATATTTTCCCCTTTTCTGGAGTCCTGAAATTTTAGATCTGCGTAAGTAACTTCTTCAGACATTGATGGCTATGAAAAGATAGCCCAAAAAACTATTAAAAAAAAAGATGAAGGTGAACCAACAAAGTTGAATGTTAAACAATAATTATGGTTTTAAACTTCTGTTTATAAACCAAAGCTTAAATTTATAAGCTTTAACTTCTCTTTTCATTGTCCCAATCCTGTGTGTATACAAAGGAGCTACAGCCTATCAGAGGCCTCAGACATAGTTGCAAGAGTGAAAGTTGTTCTTCCTCTTATACTGTTCCTTTTTCTCATTTCTCTATATCTGCCAACTACAGAAATAGTTTTAAAAATTGTCTTGTATATTACTAGTGCCATGTAAGGGGGCACAGATCACTAGAGACGTGCAGATATAACATAGAATTTATTGGAGAAAACCCTTCAAGCAGAGAAAGAACAGAAGAACACAGTCCTCAAACACTCAATGATTCTACAGCAATGGCCCGGTACAGATGTTTTGTATGTGTCACGGCAAAGGTTGTAACAGAGATGATTTGCTTTTGCTGGGAGACTTCATATACCCAGAGCACTCCCAGGCAGAGGCAGAGGACAAACTGCACTTCGTAACTCTCTTACTTAGGGATAAATTAGTTTAGGAGGAGTTAGGGAACACCTAGTTTTTCTAGTAACAAGAAATATACTAAAGGAGCTTGGGGCCCAGGAACCACACCATGCATACTAATGGCCAAAATGTATAAACCAAAGGCCCTAGGAATTTCTCTGTAGTCCAGGAAAGCTGAGATTAGTCTTACTGTCTCTCTGCAGACTGCCTCAATCTTTTTTAGCCAGCTCCCAACTAAAGTATACCAAAAGGGGGAAGCAAATACGGCTCCAGAGTCCTGCAAAGTCAGGATCTTATAGAGTCAACTCAGCATTCTTAGGAGGCAGGGGTCCATTCATTTACTGATCAAATGTACAAACTGGAGGTGAGGGCTTGGGAATGATTGTTTTTGAGTAAGTTCCTTCCTAATTCTTATTAGTAAATCTTATATTTTCAGTCACATAATTGAGTTGAAAGACCACAGTGATAGTGACATACTAGGTTCAAAAAAAAATCCACAATCAGGATCAAAAGAGAAAAAACAAGCATATGCATTAAAAGAGCAGTTTGAAAAGGATAAAATAAAGGGCCAATTTGTAAGATGTGCATAGACTTAAAGGAATAAATATAGGGGATATGTATATTATCATTATTGTTATCATTATCATCATCATTATTATTAGAATTGGCTTGCATGATTATGGAGGCCAAGAAGTCCCAGGATCTGTCATTTGAAAATTGAAGAACCAGGAGATCTGATGGTGTCATTGTCTGAGTCCTAAGACCTGAAGATTGAAGGTTGGAGGGGAGTAGAGGATAGGGAGGCCAATGATAGAAGTCTCTGTCTGAGTCAAAGCCTGAGAACCAACACCTCCAATGTTCAAGTGTAGGTAAACATGGATATTTCAGCTCAAGCAGAGAGAAAGAAAGGGAGAATTTGCTACTGTCTCTCTTTCGATCTCTCTCTCTCTTTTGTTCTAAGCAGGCCCTTTATAAATTAGATCATCTAGATTGGTGAGGACAAGTTTCTTTACTGAGTCTACTGATTTAAATGCTAATATCCTTAGGACATACTCTCACAGACACACCCAGAAATAATGTTCTATCAGCTATTTGGGCACCTTAGTGCAGTCAAATTGTCACATAACATTCACCATCACAGAACCTATAATAGTAACTAGCACATATGCACTTCATATAAAGTAGCAAGTTGGGGTAGAAGGAAAGTGGAAAAATACAGTTACAAAAAGCCATCACTAAATATAGTCTCTCTACATTTAACGGAACATGTGATCTAAACTAGAATCATAGCTTTCTTTTCATACCATGTTCATATTTCCCTTCTTATTCCAGCATCTTCTTTACCATAATTTGACATCCCCCTGTAATTTTCTATCAAATGCCAGACATTGTATGTAAAAACAGTTAAGATTATGAATGATATCTTTCAATAAAAAGGTTGTTTTTGTTTTGTTTTTCTGTTTTCCTGGCAGGCAGGTACAATAGAAGCAGTAAATCTCAATCAGTTGGAATCTCTCAAGTTTTGTCTTGTTGGGTTCTTTATTTTTTTTTATTTTGTTCAACATTTATACTGATTTTGTTGTAGGAGACTTCATGTGATAGTAGCCACAGTTCTATGACCAGAACTAAAGATGTCCCAGCTGCTCATCATATGAACCCCCCTGAGCATATGTACAAAAGCTAATGGTCAGACAATACATCTATACCAGTTTTTCTGAAACAACATGTGTGAGAGACAGTATCATAGATGCAGAAGGAATAACAGTTACTAAACTTCCCTCTCAGCCTTCACACTATGGAGTAATGCACAGAAATTGGGAGTTTGAGTATCAAACTCTAGGTAGGAGAATTTTTAAAAAGATTTTATTTATTTATTTGAGAGAGAGATAGAAAGAGAACAAGCAGAGGGAGAGAGAGAATCCCAAGTAGACCCCCCACTGAGCAGGGAGCCAGACTGAGGGCTTGAGGCCAGCTCCAGGTGAGACTCCGTCTTAGGACCCTGAGATCATGACCTGAGCAAAAGTCAGACACTTAACCAACTGAGAGACCCAGTCTCCCCTCCAGGTAAGAAATTCTGGGTGTTTTAGGCACATGGCTAGGGAATAAGCAGCTTCTTTGCTGGCTTTATGAAGGGCTATATTTTAAGAATTTTGGTCATGATGTTATAACACAGGGAAATCTTGCTTCTTCCCTATGCTGCTGCCTGGGTATTTTCACCACAGAAACCACCAGCCCACCCCTTATGTCTGTAACCATAAGCTGTGTCAGAACCTGTCATGTGAGTCCTCACTCAGGTACACCCTCCAAATTGAATGTCTTAAGAGCTTTCCTGTAGCTAGTTACTTCGGAGACTTACAGGGGCTAAACCTGAAGCAAATCAATATTGGATGAGTTAATCTTCTCATCTCATTCTTGTCTTGATTCTAAAGTGTGGCTGATATTTATTCCATTGCAGTTGAGCGAACACTTCAACCTATGAAGGTTATAAGGCTGAATCACTGGGACAACAGCCACTGCAGGGAGAGACTCCATTACCTTCAGCATGTAGAAAATGAGAAAGTATGTCACTCCTGCTTTTACAACAGAATAAACCTGGATAATCTGCAAATTCATAACTTCTCTTAAATTCCTCAGAGGTCTGAGGTCATGGGGCAGCCAACTAAGCTAACACTTAAGGAAAGAGACAGGGCTTGCCTACTTGGGGTAAAAAAGCAACTCATATAAACTATTATAAAAAAAATAGGGTAAAGCTTTTAACCAGTTGCTAAAGGCAGAGTGTGGGTTTATATGAGCGCATAGAACCCCTAATTGCTGCAGACACAGCGTGCAACACATCCACTTACAGACACTTTACAGACCTCACCCAATGCTGAATGTTTGAGAATGATGAAGGATTGGAGAGATGAACAGTAGTCACTGTACAAAAGACATGAAGTCCCACCTGGAAATGCCTCCCTATGGAATAAAATTCTTCCTCTCAGGCCACTAGTGGATTCATTAAGTTGGAAATGAAACAGAAACGTTTTTATATTACTGAGGAAAAGACTGAAAAGTATCCTGATAGTATTTACACTGCCTATCAGATGTGCTTTGCTAAACGGAACTCTGGTTATTCACAGTGGGTGCTTGCTTGACACACATCCTGTTTCACATCTCCATGTTTCTTCACTGTTTCTGTTACCCTTCAAATAAACAGCCTGCACTCAATTCTTCGGGTCCTATGTTGTCTTTTCCCACTTTTCCCATTTTCCCTTTCACGAGTCCTTTCTGCCCTTGAAAGGGTAGCAATCCATCTTTCCTTTGCTGCATAGTCCTCTCCTACCCTCTGTCCCTAAGGGCTCTCTGATAGGCAAAAGCAGAGGACTGAGAAAAACCCCAAACCAAGCCCCTGGAGCTCTTATCAACTTAAAAGATAAGACAAAATCTTGTGACCTAAGTAGGAATGTCAGATAAAATGCAATACCTCTAGTTAATTTTGAAACTCTGATTAAAAGTGTTTTTTTTTTTTCAAAGTAAGTATGCCTCATGCAACATTTTCATTTGTTGCATTTGCAATATTTGTTATTGATCTGAAATTCAAATTTGACTGGGAATTCTATATTTTAATTTGCTAAATCTGGTTGGTCACCCTATACATAAACCTAAGGGGAGGTTGACTAGAAAAACAGGAACAAATATATATATATATATATATATATATATATATATATATATATATATAGGCTGCAAAAACTCTTCAGTGAGAAGGAAGGTTTATCCTGACCACCCACCCTGACATATGTTCTCCCTACCCCTCTGCACACATATCAGTTGACCCCTACATTACTTCATTTCATGTTTTTTCTTCATATTTATCAAGTATTTAGTGCCCAGTTAATATTTTCCAGGTGACTGAAAGGCGTCAGGAAATTCATTGTGTTTACAGAATGGCTTGCTGCTAATACTTTGGACTCTGGCCTTCATAAGTCACAGAAAGCTGACTGAATGAAGCAAGTGCATAGCCACTGATATGTTTTCCAGGTCAGTTTGTTAGGAAAAGAAACCTCATGGCACAAACTTCTAAATCCAGGCTGTCACAGCAAGTGAAGTAAAATAGTACAAAACTGAAGCATGTGTATTTATACACTGGAATGCTTTTCCCATCTTAACTATTTTGAAGTGTACAGTTTAGGAGTGTTAAGTACAGTTACATTGTTGAGCAACCAGTCTCAAAAACTCTTTTCATGTTGCAAAACTGAACTTTATACTCCTTGAGAAACAACTTTCCCCCCCCCCGTACCTGGCTATCATCCTACTGTTGTCTCTTTGAATTGGACTAGTCTAGTACCCTCATATAAGTGGAGTCATAAAGTGTTTGTTTTTTCATTACTGGCTTATTTCACTTAGCATTATGTCCTCAAGACTCATCCATGTTGTCAGAATTTTCTGCCTTTTTAAAGATGAAGAATATTCCACTGTATGTGTAAGTCACATTTTATTAATTCACTCATCAACAGATCCTTGGGATACTTTCACCTTTTGGCTATTGTGAATAGTGCTGTTATGAGGTTTGCAAATATCTCTTAAAAATCCTGTTTTTAATTCTTTGAGAATATATACCCAGGAATAGAATTACTGGATCATGCAGTAATGCAATGCTTAATTTTTGAAGGACTACCATACTGTTTTCCATAGCATTTGCACCATTTTACATTCCCACTAATATTTAGCAGGGGGTCTACATTGTAGTAATAAATCCTTAATGCCCTAATCACCAGATTGAGTAGACAAAAATAAACATGGGTGGGAGATACACACACCTACACTCCATTATGGAAGCTCCTCCCCCCATTATCTCATCTAAATCCAATTACCGGGATGTGTGGATGGCTCAGCTGTTGAGCGTCTGCCTTTGGCTCAGGCCATGATCCCAGAGTTCCAGGATCGAATCCTGCATCGTGCTCCCTGCATGGAGCCTGCTTCTCCTTCTGCCTGTGTCTCTGTGTGTCTCTCATGAATAAATAAATAAAATATTTTTAAAAAATCCAATTGCCTATCAAAAATTTCATTTCCTAATACCATCACATTAGGAAGGTAGGGTTTCAACATATGAATTTTGTAAGTACACAGTCCATAATATATGTGTAAAGTATCTATGTACATGATGTATGTTTATGTATATATGTGTATATATTTTTATTTTTATAAGTACCTTTGCAAAAGAATGTCTGTATGTATTAGGGGTGATTGTGTATTACTTTTTATGGTCTGATTGCACAAATTTCAGATGTCCTGATTTAATTAAATGACACCAACTCAAATTTTAGTTTTACAGTATACTTATGCATATTTATATTTACAGTGTATTTACTCTAATTGTATAAAGTAAAAGCTTCACTGCTAGTTTTTCAGCCTACAAGTCACGATGTGTGAAACAGATACGCATTGTGAACAATGACCAGTCATGTCATGTCCTTGTAAGTCTGTCAATGATTGATTAGTGTGCATCTGTCTTTAGTTAAGTATAAACTTATGTTACCTCTTCATCTCACAGTGATAAATTATTTGATATTTTACAAAATTTAAGCAAAAGAGGGAACTAGCTAGTCAATTATGAAAATGCAGCAAAGCAACAAAAAGCAGTAATGCTGAAAGTCAAAGTCAAATAGAAAATAGAAAGACAAGTAGAAAGAAATAGATTGTCATGAACATGTTACTTCTACTTTTGGACAGATTGTAGATATGTAGTCAGAGGAATTTTGAAAGCAATATTCTACATAAACAAGGGACATGGTTGTGATGAAAAAGATGGAGATGTCCCAGAGAAATTATATCCATAAAAATTTTATATAAAAGGGATTCTCAGAGATATTTCATGACATTCCAAATGCAAAAAAATAAAATGTTGAAAGCCCATTCAAACTTAGAAGTATGAAAGTTTAAGAAAGCATAGAAAAGATACTGGCTCCATATTACACAGCAAGAAGCAAGGCTGTTCAAAGTACTCCGGTTTTTTTAATTAAAAAAATGTATTGAAGTATAGTTGATATACAATATTATACTAGTTTCAGGTGTACAATATAGTAATTTGACAATTCTACGCATTACCCAATGCTCACCATAGTAAGTGTAATTACCATGTGTCACCATACCAAGTTATTTTAATATTACTGACCATATTCCCTATGCTTTACTTTTCATCCCTGTGACTTATTGGTTTTACAAGTAGAAGTTTGTAAACTTCACCATTAGTATTCTCCATCCGCCTTTACCCTGGAACCTCAGTTTATTATTTATATTTATGAGTCTGTTTTTGTTTTAGATTCCACATATAAGTGAAATCATATGGCATTTATCTTTGTCATTCTTATTTCATTCAGAATAATACCTTCTAGGTCCATTCATGTTGTCACGAATGGCAAGATTTCATCATTTTTATGGCTAAGTAATTTTCTATTGTGTATATGCTATATCTTCATTATCCATTCATCTATCAATGGACATTTAAGTTGCTTCCATATCTTGGCTATTATAAATAAAACTGCAGTGAACATAGCTGTGCACATAACTTTTCAAATTAGTATTTTCATTCTTTGCATAAATACCCAACAATGGAATTACTGGATTGTATATTTCTATTTTTAATTTTTTGAGGATCTTCCAAACTGTTTTCCACAGTAGTTACACCAATTTACATTCCCACCAACAGTTCATGAAAGTTCCTTTTTCTCTACATTCTTATCAACATTTGTTATTTCTTGTCTGTTCAATACTAGCCATTCTGACAGGTGTAAGCTGATATCTCATTATGGTTTTGATTTGCATTTTCCTGATGATTAGTGACATTGGGCCTCTTTTCATGTATCTCTTGGACATCTGTGTGTCTTCTTTGGCAATATCTATTCAGATTCTTTGCCCATTTAAAAATATGATTATTTAAGCTTTTTTGGTGTTAAGTTGTATGAATTCTTCATATATTTTGGTTATTAATCCTTTATCAGATATAACATTTGCAACTATCTTCTCCCATTCAGTAGGTTGTCTTTTCATTTTGTTGATGGATTCCTTTGCTGTGCAAAAGCTTTTTAGTTTGATGTAGCAAATAGTTTATATTTGCTTTGCTTCCCTTGCCTGAGAAGGCATATCTGGAAAAACGTTGGTAAGACTAATGTCCATCAAATTCTATCTATGCTTTTTTTTTTTTAAGATTTATTTATTTATTCATGATAGATGTAGAGAGAGAAAGAGAGAGGCATGAGATACAGGAGGACGGAGAAGCAGGCTCCACGCCAGGAGCCCGACGTGGGACTCGATCCCGGGATTCCAGGATCGCTCCCTGGGCCAAAGGCAGGCGCCAAACCGCTGAGCCATGCAGGGGATCCCCCGGGGATCCCCCTCTATCTTCGCTTTCTTTTAGGAGTTTTATGGTTTTGTGTTTTACATTTAGGTCCTTAATCCATTTGAGTATATTTTTATATATGGTGTAAGACAGTGGTACAGTTTTATTTTTAAAGTACCTTTTGTAAGTTTTCAGGCTTTTTAAAAAAATAAAAGGATTTGAATTCTCAGTGTTTCTGATGTTTTAGGTACAATGTTCTTAAAAATAGTTTTATAGTATTTTTTATCCCCTGTATGTTTCTGAGGGAGATTAACAGGGTTTTGAATATTTTTTAAAAATTTTAAGTCCAGGAACAATAATAATTTTCCCCTCTGATTATTAAAATAGTATGGCATCATTTTAGCTTCTGTGTCATTTTTATCATCCTATTCCACTGTGCAAAGGGAGGACTACCTGTATATGAAACAAACTTTCATTCAAATACTATGAAAATATGTAAAAACATGTTTCTTTATATCAAATTTTCCTAAGCAGTCCACAGGTAAACTTAGAACTTAAAAATTAAGAAGAATAGAAAAAAAATGTATTTTAAAAAGTCGGGAGAAAAGTCACCCTGTGGTTCTGGCAAACATGCACAGGTTACAATATGTTGTAAAACTTTGTGATTTTTAGGGAGACTATATAAAGGCACCCCAAATGAGGAGTATGGGACTCTTCCTGTTCAGGAGAGTTAGCAGGTGGGAGGTAAGGAGCTAATCAGAGACTGAATTCTCAGAGTCCTCTCGGCGGTCCAGCCAATCCCAGGCTGTTGAGCCCACACCCCCGGTAAAAGGGTAGCAGTTGGTGCTTGCCTGCAAGCCGTTACTGTTCCAGCCTCCTAGCCCAACAGCCTTTTCCATGAGCCTTGGAGATGGAAGGCGAAGCGATTGAAAATACGGATGGGGTGGAGGTTGTGGAGCAGGAGGTCAAGAGGCCAGGTAAGGGGGGCCACAGATCTTGCCCTCGGGTATAAGAACTGAGCCTCCCGTGATTATCCTAGCTTCTTTTCTTGATTCTCAGCTTGTGTTCTTTGATTGTTCATAATCTGGCCTTTAAATAAAAAGGGCCATCATTTCATTAATGAAAAAAAAGACTTCAAAGAAATGGTGGATCCACCCCTCTCCACCTGATTTTTCCCCCTTGGAAGAGGCAGCAATAAAAAATACCAGGATGAAGTTTGGTTTTCTGTTCTGGATCCAAGGCAAGAAGATTGAGTAAGTAAAGTAGTTATCAGAAATGGCTCTAAAAAGTGGAGCCAAAGCACTTTTGAGACTTGCTGCTGAGAAGTTAGCTCTGAAAACCCTTTCTCACTCTTCTGATATTAATTGCTGTATTGTGAAGAGTAGCACATATAGAAGATAGAGAAAAAGGTAAATTTTACTTGAGTTTTCTGTTTCCTTGCTTGTTGCTTTTCTATAGAATATAAACAATGACATGAATCTTCCTTAGGTATAATAACGAAGAAAATGCTAGTCATGTCAAGTATGATATGTGGAGGCATTGTTTTTCTTCTTTGGGCAATGTTAGGATTTCCTAGAAAATGTAAGTAAACAATTTCTGCTAAAAATATGTAAACTGTATTATCATTGCTTCAGTCTGATACCACTGACTAGCCTCTTCTTCCCTAACATTGAACAATTGGAATCAGAAAGCATTCTCCCAGCCAGAGCATCTAATTGCTTTTCTAACCTAGTCATCTGCTTTGCCTTCTATAAAGATTATTCTTTTCTTAAGTGTATTTATCTATTTATTAAAGTCATCTCTACACCCCAATGTGGAGCTCCAATTTCCAACCCTCAGATGAAGAGTCACATACTCTACCAGATGCCCTATAGAAAGATTACTCTGTTAATATCTATTGAACTTTAGGCATAGTACCAGGAAATGATGCCACCGAAATTTTAAAAAAAAATGAGGAGGGATTTTGGACTGAAAGGAATTAATCTTTGATGGAAGAAACAAGCATGTAAGCAAATACTAACAATAAAATAATTGCTAAATAGAAGAATGTTCAATATGAAGAAGAAGAGGAGATTATAAGTCTGCTTTTGGTAGTCAAGCAAGACTTTGGGAAGAAAAAGGTATTTGTCCTGAACCTTAAAGTCAAGCAGGCATTTATGAGAGAATGCCTTAGATGAGAGAAAGAACATGAGTGTCAGAATCCTATCAAGTGTAAATGTGATAGAGTTCAAAAGAAGTGGGTGAGGATTAGCAGTTGTATCACCTTTCCCTTACAGCATTAATTATCTTATGTCCATAGATAATTAGTTTATACTTTCTTCTTTTTTTCCAGACCTTTAATGGCTCTTTCTTCATCTTCACTCTCAAGTCTATATTTTTGCTTTCCATTTTACCTCATAAATTATAATAATTATAGAAATTATAAGAAAACTTCCCAATTCTCTCATGACCATGACTACTTTCTTACCTTTATCCCTACCCATATACTCTGTCTAGAATCTTGGTACTGTAGAGTGAGCATTCATGTTCTACACTAGTTTCTATAGCTTCTCACCCAATCAGCTATATGACTATAATATTCCTCTCTCTCTCTCCTACATTATAGCTTTTTCACCCACACCTGCAACATCCCCATCAGCAATGGGGATACATTATGGTGACATCTCTCTCTCCTACCTTAAAAAAATTCATTAGTCTTCACTCTTTAGCTACCAATTTCTTTCTTTTTCCTTCGTTACAGCAACACCCTTGAAAAAAATTTTTGCTAAGTTGTTCTGTCTTCCCGTTTTCTGTTAAATTTACTCTGGTCAGGCTCCACTTCCTTTTTCTTCTGCTGAATTTGTCTTTCAAGCTCATTGGCAACTTCTGCATTGCTAAATACATTCGATTCTCAGTTTTCCTCTTATTTGACTTCTTTGCAGCATCCAGCAGTCTCTCCTCCTGGAAATAATTTATTCATTTGTCTTCCAAGACACCATTCTCCCATGGTTTGCTTTCTTCCTAACTTATTGCTTCTCCCAGTTTTCATTTGCTTATTCTTTCATTTATCCCTGACATCTTAATTTTGGGGTGCCCTGGGGCTCAGTCTCTGAACAGATCCCTTCTTTATCTACGCTTGCACCTTTGGCAATCTGAACCATACTATACTTACAACTTAGTCACATAAATTCTGATGACCTCCAAATACATATCTCCAATCTGGGTCTCTTCTCTGGATTCCAAATTTTTAAATCCACCGAGTGGACTGTCTAATAAACTTCTCACTTAACATTGTCCCAGCTAAAATCTTAGTCTGTCTCTCTCTCACACAACCCCTTCTATCTGTGATCTTCCTTATTTCAAAAAATAGCAACTTTGTCTTTCTAATTTTTAAACAAACCTTATAGTCGTATTTGACTCTTTTTTTTCCTCCCTCCCATATTCCCCCAAATAATCAGCAAATTCTTCCTGGTCTTTCAAAATATAATAGAATTTGTGTACTTTTCACTACTTCTGCTATCATCTTGTACCTAGCCAACATCTTCTTTTCTAAATGTTCTTCCTTCTTCTGCCCTTTACCTCTTATAGCAAAGTTGTCCCGTGAAAAAATGTGAGCCACAAATGTAATTTATATTTTAGAAGCTGCACTGAAAAAGTAAAACGCAAATGAAATAGTTTTCATTGCATTTTTTATTTAACCCAGTGTGAAAAGTAAAATAAAATGGAATCTTTTATGTCAAGGTGTTTTAAAATGTATCCAGGAGGTCATTAAGAAGGTGGGCCTTTACATATGTCCTCCTGAACTTTTGAGCTGGGCCTAACCCCAAATATTCCAAGGACTCTGCAAAAACTCCTGCAACTTGCTACAGTTACAGACTTCTGCTCATTGAAAGCTTTAGCCACCAATTATGCTTAGCCAAGAGTAGTTTTCTGCTACCAGCACCAATTAAAATTCTTTGTAAACAATATATACAAACATTCCTTTTTTTGTCTTTAAAATCCCCTGACTTTTGCTCCCTAGTCGGATGCTATTTGGATTGCTACTCAAATCTATATACCCTGAATTGCAATTCTTTGCTTTAAAAAAATGTTTTTGCTTAATTATTGCCTCCTGACAATTTTAGGTTAACATTTTACCATGTATCAATGATATTTTTAAAAATTTTGCACTTTTAAAAAAGTTTTTGATATTAAGTGTGTATTTTATACTTACAGGACATTTAGAGTTGGATTAGCCATATTTCAAATGATCAATGGCCGTGTGTCGCTAGTGGCTAAATTACTGGACAGTACACTTCTAGAATATGTTTTAAACAAATTTTCAAAACCAAATCAGACATGCTTAAAATACTGCAATAGTTTTTCATTCCTTGGCATGATGCCAAAATCTTGCCAGCGGTCCACAAGACTCTGTTGGATTCACTCACCCAATTACCTTTGTGATTTTATCCCCTATTACTTTTCCCTTCACTCAGTCTTCTTCAGTCATACAAGCATCCTCACAATTTTGAGAAAAGCCAGGCATTTCACCTTGGCCTTTGTACAGTTTCTTCTCTTTGCTGGGGATGATCTTCCCCTATACATGCATATCCCTCGTTAGCCTACCTCCTTCAAGTGTTTAGTAAAATTACCCTCTGGTTAAATCCTATCCTGACGACTGCATTAAAATTGCAATTCTTTCCACCAGTAATCCTAACCTCCTTTACTCTAATATATTTTATAGCAAACTATATAATTTAGTAGATATGTGAGTCCCATAAAAGCAAGGATTTTTTGTATGTTATGTACACTGTTGTATTCCTAGACATACAGAAATATCTGGTACATGATAGAAGCTCAACTGGTAGTTGATGAATGAATGAATTAGTGAATGAATGACAAAACTTGAGTTTTCTGGTAACCCAGGTTCTGAACCAAGCACTTGAGTTTTGTACTATATTAGCTATTTATTTAAACTTGAAACTTTAAAATTATTTTGAACTTACAGGTAATTTTGGTGACCCGATTTTTCCACTTGGCTTTAATACCAGGGCTCATATGAATTGTCCTACACTGCTGGTTTCTTGTCTTGTTTGAAAATTCTCTTATTCATAGGCTTGACTATGAAGCAGTAATTTATTTCAACTGTGAAGAGGTGTCCTTTTGGTGAGCCTTGTTTTTCTCAGGGCTATACCTTACCAAGTAACTTCATCCAACTAGTTGCATGCAATAAGTTGGAAAATAAAAAGTGGATAGTAGAAAGGTAGTAAAATTCCAAATATTTTTCCTTGCATTGTTTTGTGTTTAAAAACAAAGCAACAACCTTAACTTCTGAGGGAAAGCTATTCTTTTTTGGGGGGTGGGGGGGGGAAGCTGTTCTTGAAAGACAATCTAGTCTCAATTAAGCCAGCAATAGGAAGCCAGTCCTCTAATGTTACGTGTATAGACAATTGGTTTATGTACATTGAGACATGTCCCAGGCACTTCAGCAAATTATAGGAAAAGAAATAAATGAATAGAGAAAATCCCAGTATTATAAATAAATGGGCAGAAACTGGCTAGAGATGATTGAGTTTCTTTGTTTGTTTGTCCACTATTGCTATCTTAAATAATGCATACACCTGCATTCTTCAATGCTGATTTCTTTCATGCTATGTTCTTGATCTTTTCTTCTTCTGAGTTGACTTTTGAAGTTAAATAATTTAAATTGAATATGGAAGTAAAATATATTTCCTCAATCTGAAATATATCTTTTATTCTGAGGGTTAAGACTCATCCTTTCTCTTACACTTTCTTCATTTTTTTCCACCACTGTGTTAATTTTAGTTAAAAATCCAAAGATATTTGAAGACAATACATGCTCTGAGGATGAAACTATATGTCCAAAAGGCTGGAACCAAATCCGTAATAATTGCTTCTTTCAATCTGAATATGAAAAAACTTGGATAGATGGCCAAGCAAACTGCATAGCCTATCGTGGATCTCTGGCCATATTCAACTCCAAGAATGAAGTGGTTAGATTTCTCCTTTGCAATATAAATCTCATTTAATTTATTAAGTAGCTATTCTATGACAGGTATACTTCAAGGGTGTGATCTATCAGTCAACAAAACAAAGATTTTGCCTTTATGAAGCTTGCATCCCAAAGGAAGAGACAGGGAATGAAAAATAATCATAATAAATGTATGTAAATTACATAGTACATGAGAAGTTAGTAAATTTTGATATATGTATATATGCATATTTATATACATAAATAAAATATATGTATGATATAGAGATACATAAGTGATATTGAGTCTCTAAGTGGGTAGGCTGTAATCTAGATAATCTTTTCTCATTGAGATAATGATACTAAGCAAAACTGTAAAGTGGAAAAGAGAGTTAGTCTGAGGAATGAATATCTGGGGGATAAGCTTCCCAGGAAGAAGAAACATGTAGAAGATGGACCGTAAGGTAGGTATATGCCTGGAATATTTAAGGAATAGAAAAAATAAAAACCAGCCAATGTGCCTAGAGTGAGAGAGCAAGTGAGGGATGCAGATGGTTAGGGTTTTGGAGGCTATAGTAAATACTTTGGTTTTCCTTTAAGTAAAATAGGGAGATATTGCAGAACATAAAAGTGTAACATGATCTGAGATAAATTTTAAAGGAATCATTTTCTTTACTGTGATGAGTTAGTGAGTGGTAAATATGAAAGCAGAGTGCCATGGTAGAAGGCTATTGCAATAACCCTAGCAAGAGAATAATGGGCCCAAAGAAGGGCCATAGCATTGGAGGTAGTGAGAATGAGAAAACTAGGAGACATCCACTATAGTACCCTGTGTTTCATAAAAGGAATCTTTGATGCCTTACCTGGGACCTTCTTCATATTGGATTGGACTAAAGAAGCTAAATGCAAGCACACCCTGGATGTGGGCAAATGAAGATGCATTCAACAATTGGTAAGCCTTAATAACATTTATTATTAAATGTGTTAAGCATGGTACAGATTCTAAGTCTATAATCAGCTACCTCTATAGTTTCCTCCACATTATCTCCCAAAAAGACTGTCAATATATAGATGCCCAAGAGAACCTTCAGACAAATATATAGCCCTTATGAGGGTTTGGCATCAAATATAAACATCTCCTTTTATATGGTATGTTGGACTGTATATACTACATGTGTACCACAGGTGTTCTTTTTATCCAAGACTAAACAAAAACTAGTTTGATCCTTGCCTCTTTCCACTTGAGGACTTGCTTCTGTTTGTTTGTTTGCTGTTGCTGTGGACTACCATTGATAGGGGAGTCCGAGAGAGTATATTCAAGCCTACACTTTCCACACTGAAAGTGTGTCCTGAAAATGGTGTCCTGAAATGGAAGAGGTTGAGTGTGAGAGACAAAACATATGCTCTAGATGACCTTCATTTAACATTTTCAAACTTTTCTATGTTCCTTAGCTTGGAGAACTTAATTATACTTCTTGCCTCCATTTTTGTTTTTAAAACATGTAACTTTTTCAACTTCAGAGAGAAGAAGGCAAAATAAAGAATATTGAGGTCCCATGGAGGGAACCTCTAGCTGCAATTTATTTAGCACCTACTATAAATAGGAACTGTACTAGTTTTGTGGCATTTTGTGCTACATACTATATGAAGCATATGACATGATAAATAGCAGGATTTTCTAATAATAGAGAAATTTCTGTTATCATTGTTTGAGGTGAAAATACACACACAATGATTTGAGGATAATAATATAGCCAACTTTGAAAAATATAAGAAAAAGTATGACATAAATTGAACTTTCAGCCTACCAAACTTAATACTCATAGTATTTTCTAGAGAGAAAATATTGGCAGTTTAATATGATTATTATATATTGTATACAGTCCCACTTAAAAAAAGATGAGGAAGAAGTAAAAACTAGAAGTTGGGTAAAGATGGTATATTAGTTGTCGTGGCAACTGCAACAAATATTGTAGACTAGACAGTGTACACAAGAGTTCTAGAGACTAGAAATCCCAGATCAGGGTTTCAGGTGGGTTTATTTCTTCTGAGGCTTCTCTCCTTGTCTTGTAGATAGTCATCTTCTCCCTCTGTGTCTTCACATGGTCCTCCCTCTTTGTACATGCCTATTTCATCCAAATTTCTTTTTATGAGGACACCAGTAATGTTGGATTAGAGCTCTAGAGATCTCATTTTAACTTAATCACCTCCCTAAACACTTCATCTCTTAATATGATTGAGCTACTAGGGGTTAGGTCATATGAATTTGGAAAGGACATAATTAAGCCCATAAAAATTGGCACTAGGATATGCCTAGGCACAGAAATAGACATATATTTTGGAAATAAACAGGATAAAAGTTTGAAGGTACCCTAAAAGAAAAGTGTACACCAGTGAGTGATACAAAGTTCACCAGAAAATGAAGTTGCTAAAAGCATTTTAATTGCCATAGAACTAGAAATCCATCATAACTCAACGTTCTTTTTCTTTTCCTCATTTTGAATTTTCAATTGCATATGTTTCATATGACCTAAAATAGAAATTTAGAAAATATTTTCTAGATATTTTATGATTATTTACATTTTTCATAGTCCATCAAGTAAAGAAAACATATTTCAGTATTACTATGCTACTGGTTTCATAAAATGGATAATTGAACATCTACTTCAGCCTTAAGATAGATCAGTTTTTAAATATGTGCAGGAGGAGGAGGAGTCAATAAAAATATCAGTTATACTTTCCCTGTATATGATCTTTAAATGGCTAAATATATTTATTTTTATTCTTATGTACAAAAGGAAGAATCTAATCCTTCACAAAGTGATTTGCAATGTTTACTACATTGTAAAACCATATTAAGTTCCAGAATTCTTTGTTGTTATGGCAGCGAAGTTCCTTGGTGTTTGTTTCTTCCCCCACCATCTTCCTGAGGTGATGAAGAGGAGACAAGCAGTTCATTGCACTCTCTCTACTCTTTTTTCATTGCATATTTTGAAACATGATCACCAAAGTTACATATTTTAGGCTGTGCTTAGTTATGTTTCATGAGGTTCAGTAAATAATTAATCTTCTTATTTTGTTCCAGGTTCAAAATTGAAGGAAATGGAACGTGTGCCTTCATGTTTAAGAAGGGCATAAGCAGTACCAGCTGTGATGATGCAATAAAATATATATGCAGCAGAGAAGCCCTTTGTCTTTAGATAAAGGGTCCCCCATAATAAAATAATTAAAGAAAAATGATCTTTTATGCATTATAAATTCATATGGATATATTTTCCTTCCCATTAAACATATGTTTTAAGTTGCTTGATGAAATTTTAGATGACCTTTATCTTCATTGAAATAACTTAGATCTGAGAAGTCAAGAAGCTAAACTGAATTTTTACATGATATTGCTAAACCACATTAGTCGATGCGTCGAAGCCTAAGGGTGTAATGGTGGTCTTTGTTCATGACTGACTTAACAGCATGCTTCAGTGAAACAGATTGTAGGGTAAAGAGAAATGAGTGCAAGATTCCCCTACTTATCTGAAATTCAATTAAATATGCCTACAAAAGATAAGAGATAAGGCATGAAGTGAGCGCTGGGTGTTCCATTCAACCTTCAGTGGTATGTAGCTCATTTAGAACTCAGAAAGAAGGCCATGGGAGAAGTAATCAGAGATTAATTAGGATTTCTTACTTTGCATCACCGTCAGAGACCAAATCCCCTGAAAATAAATTTATACAATTTTTTACGGTTTCCTAGATTTTTATTCAAGCCACTGAGCTGAAGAATTGTATTACATGGATTTGTTCTTGCTGAAACCACTGAAGGAATTGGGTTTTGGGATATGTCATGGTGAGCAAAACATGAATATTTAGAGAGTAGAATGTGAGGAAAAAGCCCTGGAGACTTGAAGAAATCATGGAGATTTCTCTGGTCTTTCACAGATCAGGAATCTAAGGGACCAAAAGTGAAGATCGACATCTAGTTTTCATTAAAAATTTGTGCACATTTTAATATTTAAATGTATATTTTCTTTTACATTTGTAAGCATAACAGGTAATTATGTTTTGAGAATATTTCATATCAATTTTTCTTAAATAATAAGCAAATGAAAGATTATTTTAGGCTTTGCTAAACTACTTGATTGCCTCTGTCAGGCTTGGGAGGAAAGAGTAATTGCAATACAAAATGTGAGGTGCTTTAATATATGTGTATGCATAATTGTAAGAGAGCATGTAAGGGGAGAAAAGTTCAAGGTCACTGGATGCTTCCCAGCCCTTTCTGTGCCCAGCATACTTTGTCATTAATAGCCTTCCAAAGAAAATGAGGAATTTATGTGTTCCTACAAGACCAATAAAGAATATCCAATGAAGAGAGTTCATGTAACTTTCCAGAAGTCCAAGAAGCAAATTCGGGACCCAAGATTAGAATCAGGTCTTTCTGATTCCAAAAGTAGCTCTTTCCAAATGTCCGCATGGATCAACTATCCTAATATGATTAAGTAAAACTTAGTGGATGTTCAGTAGTGTCTGTATATAAGCTTCTCAATTTTGCAGAAATAAACAGGGAGCTGACTCTGCACAGAACACTGAGACATGCACAGAATTTGATTGTCATAAATTTGTATAACAAATCCATAGAGAAATGCTGATTCTTACCATTAAGGTGGATCAGTAATCTAACCAATGAATGACTTAAAATGATTTAAAAATAACTGAAAATGATTTAAAAGCATAATACATCTTCATACACAGAATCTTCAAAGAATATACAGTTCTATTTTAGTTTGCATGTATGCTATAAAATCCATAAGTAGATTTTAAAGTGATAGATGTATCAGAATATGTGTGTATGTGTATGTGTGGGCATGTGTGGGTGTGAGTGGGCAGATGGATCGATAGATAATAGAAGATAGAGACTTGACATAAATGCCAGGTGTCATCATTCTAAGTATTCTCCATGTAGTACTTCATTCAATCATTGTAACATTCCTACGGGTAAGTATACTTTTGTTCTCAATTTTGTAGAAGAAAGAACTGAGCAACAGAGTTTAAGCAGCTTTCTCAAGGTCACATTAATAACGAACTGTCTTTGAACCTATATAGACTGAATAATGTGTGTGTGTAATTACTAGGAAATATTTGATTTTCTATAAAAATAAGGAATGAGATAAAGGAGTGCCATAATAAAATAAATATGATTTTCCATGTGTCTTACTAAATATGCTACATGGAATATTTTTATTTTTTGAGGACAAAAATATTTTGTCAATTTCATGATACTTTTATGTGTATACACTTAAGGATGAGTCAATTTTCCATTTTTATCTTAATGAGCCTGTTTACTTTTATCTCTCATCTGAACTGGTGTGACTGTTTACTCACACTGCTTCTCCTTGGATTAAATGAGTAAGTTGATTGCCAACTGTTTCACTATTGTTAGACATAGAAACCTTCTCGTGATAGATGTATACAAGTCACCTTCTAGTTCTCTCATGTTGATCTCGTCAATCACCACACTTGCTATGATCACTCCAGAGCGGCATGTTGCATGGCATGATAACTAGATATACAGGACAAGTAAGTTTCCTTGAGTGAGGGAGAATGAAGGGAAAAGAAAAAACCCAAGATACAGGACAGCCTAAAAATGCTGACCCCTTATAGAGGAAAACTACTAAAGTTTATGAGGCAGAGGAAGCATTTCTGTAAAGTAATGCAAAATTTGGGAGAACGTATGGAATTTTATCTCTCTGAGAGAAAGCTTGCAAATATGAAGATATCTGGGGTGAATTTTATAGTGTGTGTATTATATCACAATACAAAGGTTTTTTTAAATGTACTTTTACAACAAAGAGAAGTTACTTACCACAGTTTTGCCCAATCCTGTAAACAAGATTGCTTTCCCTGTCTCGGCCTGCACAGACCAAGGATAGACAGAAATAGCTAATGTCTTGCTACGATGAGTGAAGATGTTTCCAAAAGTTTGTACTTGGGTCAGCTTGACTTTCAGAATCATTAGGTATCCTTTGTCTTTTGCTGATATTATAGGAAATCATCATCTTAATATTATAGAAAATAGAAAATCTGGAAAGTGGCTTGAAGATATGTAATGAGGCTGAAGAGGGCATTTGAAGAAGTGTAAAGATTAACTGAGTGTAGCAGAAATTTCTATACCAGAATATTCTTAGTGATAATATCTCTGTTTTACAAAGCACTCCATTTTAATTTTGAGAAATTTTGATTAGAAAGATCTTTATTTAATAAATATATGTAATCCCACTGATTATTTACTTAAAAGTGGTTCAAATGCTAAATTATATTTTCTACCACAATAAAATAAATTCAGTCTTTCTTTTCAGCATAGCTTTTGAATACTCATCACATATACTCAGGAGGGCTGAGTGGTTTTTTGGCTCTAGAACATGTAATAATTGTCCAAAGACCAGATGCAAGAAAGCAAAAACAAAAAGCAAAAACTGTCCCCAAATGCATTTTCTTTTTTGTATCCTTGCACTGCTTTATCTCCCAAATGCAAATCTTGAGCCTTACCACTCACCGTTTATGCACACTTATGCACACACACTCACACTTGCATGCACATAGAGTAGCCTTAGAACTCCAAAGGAGTTTCTAGCAGTCCTTTGCATTAATTTCTCAAATCTATGTGCTTTTTCCTCACTTCTGTACTTTTCTCTGGGGTTTTTGTTTTTAAGGGTGGAAGCAGATATCTGTGGAATGCTGTTTTCTCATACACCTAGACACGTTCAAGTATGAATTGTTATCTAATTTTTCATATCAGATAGAATTTGTATCCTCATGCCACTGAATAGGTCTCTTTGGTATCATTGAAAAATAACAAAACAATAAATTTGTGTGTTTAAAAAGTTCAGAACTATGGTATATAAAGGAGCCCCAGAAAGTGTAAGAAGTGTAAGAGTATGTGAAGTGTAAGAGGATGGACATACTCTTAGCAGTAGCAGAAGAAAAAAATACATAACTGAAGAAAAATATGAGCCTAAAATTTGAAAAAGCATATGCAGTGCTGAGCAAAAATGATTAAAAGGATTTTTTATAATTTAATAATAGATACTAAATTTCAAAACATCAATAATAAAGGGAAAGTCTTGAAGCCCTCAAAGAGTAGGAAAACA
The DNA here is from genome assembly GCF_011100685.1 of Canis lupus familiaris. Classification (NCBI taxonomy): domain Eukaryota; kingdom Metazoa; phylum Chordata; class Mammalia; order Carnivora; family Canidae; genus Canis; species Canis lupus. The sequence goes on along the minus strand of NC_049248.1, from coordinate 10,073,863 downwards.
CACAAATCAAATGAACTCCAAGATAATGAAAATCTTTCTCTGGATGGTAGATCTCTCATCAGCAGCTGCATAAAGAGGATAGAGAAACTCTTTCACATTCATAAAAGAGAAAATGTTTAAATTCAGTTTTTAAATTTAGTCTATCAGTTGTTGGATAAAATTTTCAGATGTAAAACTTTAAAATAATTGCTACTCATAGACCCTCTCTAAATGTATTCACAGAAAATAGAATCAAAAATACAGAAAGAAGTAAGCCAGTCGGAGAAGGACAAACATTATATGTTCTCATTCATTTGGGGAATATAAATAATAGTGAAAGGGAATATAAGGGAAGGGGGAAGAAATGTGTGGGAAATATCAGAAAGGGAGACAGAACGTAAAGACTGCTAACTCTGGGAAACGAACTAGGGGTGGTGGAAGGGGAGGAGGGCGGGAGGTGGGAGTGAATGGGTGACGGGCACTGGGGGTTATTCTGTATGTTAGTAAATTGAACACCAATAAAAAATAAATTAAAAAAAATACAGAAAGAAGCGGTATACAAGAACACACAGAAGGCAAAAGGACAAAAAAGTACTAAGTACAAAAGTGGTTTTTATAAGATTGCAATGACCTCAGATGGAAATATTAATCTCTCTGAACATAATTTCTGCATTTATAAAATGAAGATAATCAGTCCTGTCTTATAAATGTTGTTATGAGACAGATATTTTGTGAAGAATGTTGAGTTCATTGACAGATGAGTATTAAGTGCTTAGTAAAGAGTAATTATGCATATATATACACACACTGATGCATATTTGGGTGTGCATAAAGATGGACAAAGCAGTAAGTCAAAATCCTAGGCACTCTGCCCTACTCTCTTCAGGTCCTTAATTTCTAGTTCATGATCTTTAACATTGATTTTGCACATAATAGAAGGATGCTTTCCCAAGTGGCTTGTGAGGCTAGCCAAAGGACTCTTAATATGTGATTGGATAGACTCTGGATTCAGAGAAAACATATATTAAAATCACAAAATACCAACTGAATTAACAGCTGAAGGTTTTGTTTTCCTTCATTCCTGCATGATATATCTGCAGTCTAGTGTTCGCATGGTCTTCCAGTAAGCTCATCAGAATCCTTCATATCTGGGATGCCTGGGTGGCTCAGGGGTTGAGCACCTACCTTCGGCCCAGGGCATGATCCTGAAGTCCCAGGATTGAGTCCCACATTGGGCTCCCTGCATGGAGGCTGCTTCTCCCTCTGCCTATGTCTCAGTCTCTCTTGTGTACCTCTCATGAATAAATAAAATAGTAAAAAAAAAAAAAAAAAAAAAAAAAGATTCTTTCATATCTTATCTCTTTCCATTGTGCAAGGATGGGAATTTTCTTCATCTTTATGCTCTTTGAACAGTTGGATCTGTTAATGTATGAGCCTGATTGATTTACTTGGCCAAAGGTATTTTATTCCTTTTTAAAACACTAATGACCAACTATCTAAAATTCAGAATAATTTTTTAAAATTCTGTCAGTGTTTGCTTCCTATATCTTGGATATCTTAAATTTGGTGTGAATACATTTATAATTGTTTAGAAAGGCTGAATTTTAAAATATATCCCTGCAGGCTGGCCAGGCAGCTCATTACATTAATTCCTACACTTGCTCTCTTCACGGACCGTATGGATTTTGATTGTCACCAAAAAAGATTGCCTTTCCTAGTGTTGTTTTTTCATAGGTTTTAAGGTTGAATTCTTGACCAGAGAAACTTTTCTGTGAGGCAGAAACAGAAAGGCATTGCCAATAGTAGTCTGTTCTGCTTATAACTCACAAGACATGATGTCTCCTTAAATTAAAAACTTGGCCTTCGAGAAACCTGGGTGGCTCAGTGGTTGAGCGGATGCCTTTGGCTCAGGACATGGTCTCAGTCCCAGAAGGAGTCCCACATCAGGCTCCCTGTGGGGAGCCTGCTTCTCTCTCTGCCTGTGTTTCTGCCTCTCTCTGTGTATCTCTCATGAATAAATAAATAAAATCTTAAAAAAAAAAAACTTGGCCTTGAGTCATAACACTATGTGAGAGGGCCACAATGCCTGGAGAACATGTAAAATAGCTGGGTACCTAAGTAATTACTCTAAAATACAAGAATTCCCAAATAAATAAAATATAATAATTCCCAGGATATTCCAGGAAGCCAAATCTTTCAATGAGTTATTCTGAGAATTCAAACATAACAAAAAAATGCCTAACAAAATTAGGAAAACCAAGTGGATATGTTAAGGAAATATATTTGAAATAAAGGACATTTTGTAGAGTTAATTAGTAAGACAGATGCTATTATGAATGAATTAGTCTAAAACCCAGTAGAAAAGCAAACAAGATGGAAAATAAAAAGAAAAGCTGAGAGATAGGAAAAAATGTAGGCAGAAATGCCAAATTCTGGAAATAAGAATTTGAGATAGAGATGGAGAGATAATATGACACATACATACATACATACATACATACACACACACATGTATGTTCAATAGAGTGAAATAAAAAAATGAAAAATGTAGATAATGGAAGAAGTGAATGAAAAAAAGAGAAGAGTAACGAAATCAAACTGTAGTTAGAAAAGATTAAATAACTAGATTTTTTTTAAAAAAGATTTTATTTATTTATTCATGAAAGATACAGAGAGAGAGAGAGAGAGAGAGAGGCAGAGACACAGGCAGAGGGAGAAGCAGGCCCCATGAAGGGAGCCTGATGTGGGACTCCATCCCGGGACTCCAGGATCATGCCCTGGGCCAAAGGCAGGCACTAAACCACTGAGCCACCCAGGGATCCCTAAATAACTAGATGTATTAAGGTTTGTAAAAGAGAAGCTACCAAAAAAGAAAATATCAAAGTACAAATATTTACATAAAATATAAATATTTAAATTTAATGAAATACTTTGAAAATGATTTATCAATTGTTACAGATTAAATTTGGTCTCCCCCAAATTCATGTGTTGAAGTCCAAACCTCCAGTATCTCAGAACATGACCTTATTTGGAGATAAGGTTTTTAATGAGTTAAAATGAAGTTAGTGGGCTGGGCCCCAATCCAACGTGACTGGTGTCCTTACTAAAATGGAAATTTTGGAGAAAGACTCATGTACAAGGGAATGCCTCATCAACATAATGATAACCATCTACAAGATGAAAAGAAAGACCTGGAACAGATCCTTTCCTTACAGCCCCTACAAGGAACCAACCCTGCCAACAGCTTAATTCCAGAGTTCTAACCTCCAGAAATGTGACACAGTAAATATTTGTTGTTTTAGCTATCCAGTCTGTGGTATCTTATTACAGCAGTCCTAGTAAACTAAAATACCAATGCATTTATCAACTTAGATAACAGAAAATAGAATTTCAGAAAGTAAAAAATGCCAAAATGTAATGAGAAAAAAGAAATAAAATAAATAAGGAAACTGGGAAATGATAATTAAAATATAGTAAATCTACCAATCTTTAAAGGAACAGCTAATTCTTTTACAACTTTCTCCAGAAAATAGAAAAAAAAAAAAAAAGACATCTAGCCAATTCCTTTCTAATAGGTCATTGAAAATTTGCTTTCAATACAAGCTAAGAACAAGACAAAAATAAATAGATTCTCTTATGAAATTAGAGGTAGAGATTCAAAAACAAATTAGAGAATGCCTGGGTGGCTAAGGGGTTAAGCCTCTGCCTTTGGGGGGTGTCCTGGGATTGAGTCCCACATGCGGCTCCCCATAGGGAGCCTGCTTCTCCCTCTGCCTATGTCTCTGCTTCTCTCTGTGTCTCTCATGAATAAATAAAATCTTTAAAAAAAATAATTAGCTACAACCATGTAGTCAAAAATTTATATTCACCTGGACTTACCTTTGGAATACTTAGATATCAGGAAAGCAACCAGTATAGGCTACCTCATTAACAGACTTAAAAGGTAAAATTCACATGACTATTCATAACAATTTAGTACATGTGCTGCTGAAATGAGCACTCATTATTCAGTAAAAGCATATAAAGCATTTGATAATATTCAACATCTATCTGAGATAAACTCTTAGGAAATAGGGAATAGGAGACTGCTTCCTTAAATTGCTAATGTCATGCTAAATTTATACAGCATTTTTATGATGCTTAATCAAATTTTATACATTCTTTTCAAGATGAAGAACAAGCAAAAGATGCTCACTCATGTACTGTTTAGCATAGTATAGCTCTAGTGGTTATAACCAGAGATACATGAAAAGCAAACAAAATGAAAGCTGATTCTGTTGGTATTTCTTTTTGTAGAATCAAATTGTCTGAAAATATTGCAGATATATCTCTTCTGTTAGAATCCTTTCCCTTTCTATAGTGATTGTGAAACTGAAGGAAATTAGAATTTGTGCCCCAAAGCATGCTTTTTTTAACATAAAAAATATTCTGAACTGAAGACGTCAGGATGCAGTAAACACAGAGAAAGCTGAGGTAGCAATGTTGGGGTTCAGAGCAAACAGTCAAGAAAAAATTCTCGTGAAGTCTTCAGTGCAAAAAAAAAGTCATTTTATTAAAGCACTGGGACAGGACCTGTGAGTTGCTCTGGGGTTATGAGGGGTGGTGATTTTATACTTTCAGGTTGAGAAGGAGTTAGGGATAGTGTATGTCTCCAAGGAATTTTGGAAACAAGGTTTCCAGGAGGGGGCTAACCGTTGTTAGGCAAAGTTCATTGATGACTGTCTAATAAAGCCTGAGTCATGAGACCCTTCCGATGTATATCAGTGGCCATGTGCTAACATATACCTCGGGGTCGGGGTGAGGACGTTGGGAAGGGTAGAATCAAGGAAGTTTCCAAAGCGATTTTTCATATGTTAAAGACAATTTACAGGATCCTGGAGGTCAGGATCCTGGAGGCCGGGATAATGTTAAGCTAAGATTGCCTTTTGCTTACCAAAGTATTAACAACATGGTAGTTGAGTTTCTGGAGGAAAGTCACTCTGCTTGTCTCAAGGACTTGTCATGGGCTGTAAGTTGTAAGGAAATTTAATTTTTTTCTTTTTCCCTTGTTCCACATATCAAAACCCATTTTACCCTCCCCCTTTTCTACCTAAAGACAAGAGATAAATTCTCCTTTTACTATACCAACTCTTATCAGCCCCTAGGCAGTAAACCTTACTCCATTCGTTTCCTCACTAGTATTTGCCTCCCACAGAGTGCCACCTTTGGAAGACTAACACTGCTTTTCTTTCTGTTGTTACTTCTCTCCAAAGCATCATTCTCTGTTGAAGATGCTAAGGAGGCTTGAATACCTCTTCCTTTAGGTTTCTCCCCCGTGATACGTTAATAGCTTGTTTTTATCTAATAAATCTGTCTTTTTGTTGAAAAGCCTAGCAGAAAACCTAAATGGCTGATGGTGAAGTTTTAACTCTCCTTTAAAAGTTAACAACTTTTTTTAGTTTTTATTACCCAGGTCTATACTGCAGTTCTGAACAGAGACAGAGAAGAGGGAGGAAAACTTTTTTTTCTTCAAATTCTTTTTTCTTTCCTTTTTTTTTTTTTTTTTGGTTTTAATTTAAATTCCAGTTAGCTAACATACGGTATAATATTAGTTTTAGGTGTACAATATGATGATTCAACACTTCCATAAATCACCCAGTGCTCATCACAAGTACCTTCCTTCATCCCATCACCTATTTTACACATCCCCCCACTCCCCTACCCCCTAGTAATCATCAGTTTGTTCTCCATAATTACGAATCTGTTTATTGGTTTCCCCCTCTCTCTCTTTTCCCCCTTTGCTTATTTGTTTTGTTTCTTAAATTCCACATATGAGTGGAATCATATGGCATTTGTTTTTCTCTGACTGACTTACTTTGCTTAGCATTATATTCTCTAGCTCCATCCATGTCATTGCAAATGGCAAGACTTCATTCCTTTTTTATGGCTGGGTAATATTCTATTGTATACATACCACATTTTTTTTTATCCATTCATCTGCTGATAGACACTTGGGCTGTTTGCATAATTTGACTCTTATAGATAATGCTACTATATATGTCAGAGCAAATGTAATCCATTGAATTAGTATTTTTATATTCTTTGGGCAAACACCTAGTAGTGCAATTGTTGGATCATGAGGTAGTTATACTTTTACTTTTAGAGGAAATTCCACACTGATTTTCAGAGTGGTTGCACCTGTTTTCATCCTCAGCAACACTGTAAGAGGGTTTTTTTCTCTATTTCCTTACCAACACCTGTTATTTCTGGTGTTGTTGATTTTAGCCATTCTGACACAGTGAGGCGATAACTCATTGTAGTTTCAAATTGTATTTCTCTGTTGATCAATGATGTTGAGCCTCTTTTCATGTGTCTGTTGGTCATTTACATAATGTTTAGAAACATGTCTATTCATATCTTCTTCCCGTTTTTAATTGGATTATTTGGTTTGGGGTTATATAAGATTTTTAGATATTGTGAATACTAACCCTTTATCAGATATGTCATTTGCAAATATCTTCTGCCATTTCATACATTGCCTTTTAGTTTTATTGTTTGCTTCACTGTGTAGAAGATTTTTATTTTGATGAAGCCACAAGAGTTCATTTTTGCTTTTGTTTCCCTTGCCTCAGGAGACACATCTAGAAGGAAGCTGCTAAAATTGTATCAAAGATGTTACTGCCTGTGTTCTCCTTTAGGTTTTTTTATGGTTTTTATCCCACATTTAGGTTTTTGGATTTATTTTTTGTATATGGTGTAAGAAAATTGTCCAGTTTCATTCTTTTGCATGTAGCTGACCGATTTTCCCAACACCACTTATTGAAGAGACTGCCTTTTTCCCATTGGATATTCTTTCCTGCTTTGCCAAAGATCAATAGACCATATAGCTGTGAGTCAATTTCTGGGTTTTCTATTTTGTTCTTGATCTATGTGTTTATTTCTGTGCCAGTATCATACTGTTTTGGTCATGATAGCTTTGTAATATAACTTGAAATCCACAATTGCGATACCTCCAGCTTTGCTTTTCTTTTTCTAGAATGCTTTAGCTATTTGGTGTCTTTTGTGGTTCCATATAAATTTTCGGATTGTTCTAGTTCTGTGAGAAATGCTGGTGGTATTTTGATAGGAATTGCATTAAATGTATAGATTGCTTTGGTAAGTATAGACATTTTACCGATATTTCTTCTTCTAATCCATGGGTATAGAATGTCTTTCCATTTCTCTATGTCATCTTCAATTTCTTTCGTCAGTGTTTTATACTTTTCACTGTACAGGTCTATTATCTCTTTGATTAAGGCTTATTCCTAAGGCTATGGGTTTTGGTGCAATTGTAAATTGGATTGATTCCTTAATTTCCCTTTCTACTGCTTCATTTTGGTGTATAGAAATGCAACAGATTTCTGTAAATTGATTTTGTATCCTGCAACTTTACTGAATTTGTGTATCAGTTCTAACAGCTTTTTGGTGGAGTCTTTCAGATTTTCTGTATAGAGTATCATATCATCTGCAAAGAATGAAAGTTTATCTTCTTCCTTACCAATTTGAAACCCTTTTATTTCTTCTTCTTGTCTGATTGCTTTGGCTAGGACTTCCAGTGCTATGTTAGATAACACTGGACATCCCTGTCCCGTTTCTGACATAGAGGAAAGGCTCTCAGTTTTCCCCACTAAGGATGATATTAGCTGTGGGTTTTTCATAGATGGCCTTTATTATATTGAAATCCTCTAACCCTACTTTATTGAGGATTTTTATCATGAGTGGATGTTGTACTTCATCAAATGCTTTTTCTTCATCTATTGAAATGATCATATGATTCTTATCCTTTCTTTTATTAATGTGATGTGTCACATTGATTGATTTGCAAATATTAAAACACCCTTGCAACCCAAGAATAAATCCCATTTGATTGTGCTAAATTATTTTTTTTAATGTATTGCTGGATTCGGTTTGCTAGTATTTTATTGAGAATTTTTGTATTCATGTTCATCAGGAATATTGGCCTGTGATTCTTTTTAAATCTTATTTATTTAGTTTTTTGGTGGCATCTTTATCTGATTTTAGTATCAGGGTTATGCTGGCCTCATAGAATGAATTTGAGTTTTCCTTCCTTTTCAATTTTTAGAATAGTTTGAGAACAATAGATATTAATTCTTTTTTAGATATTTGGTAGAATTCATCTGTGAAGCCAGTTGGAATTCTGTTTGTTGGGAGTTTTATGATTAATGTTTCAAGTTCTTTGCTAGTGCTTGGTCTGTTCAGATTTTCTATTTCTTCCTGTTTCACTTTTGGTAGTGCATATGTTTTTAGGAATGTATCCATTTTCTTCCAAGTTCTCCAATTTTTGGCATATAGTCTTTCATAATATTGTAGTTGTTTGTATTTCTGTGGTGTTAGTTGTTATTTCTCTTCTCTCATTTGTGAGATTTGAGTCTTTTCTTTTTGGTGAATCTAGCTAGAGATTTATCAATTTTATTAATTTTTTTTTCAAAGAACTTGCTCTTGGCTTCATTGGCTTCATTCATTAATCTTTATTATTTCCTTCCATCTGCTGGCTTTTAGCTTTGCTTATTGTTCTTTTGCTAGCTACTATAGATGTAAGGTTAGGTTGTTTATTTGAGATTTTTCTTGATTCTTAAGGTAGGCCTATATTGCTCTATACTTCCCTCTTGTGAACACTTTGGCTGCTTCAAAGGTTTTGGACCATATGTTTTCATTTTAATTTGCTTCCAAGTATTTGTTTTTAAATCTCCTGGTTTAATCACTCATTGTTTTGTAGCATGTTGTTTAACCTCCATGTATGTGTGATTTTTCCAGATTTTTTTTTTTTGTAGTTGGTTTCTTGTTCCATAGTGTTGTGCTTAGAAAAGGTGCATGGTATGATTGAACTCTTATGTGGAATTTAGGAAACAAGTCAAATGAACATGGGGAGAAAAAGAGGAAAACCAAGAAAAAGGCTGTTTTTTTATAAATTAATTTTTTACTGGTGTTCAATTTGCCAACATATAGCATAACACCCAGTGCTCATCCCAAGTGTCCCCCTCAGTGCCTGTCACCTAGTCACCCCCACCCCCCACCCACCTCCCTTTCCACCACCCCTAGGTCCTTTCCCAGAGTTAGGAGTCTCTCATGTTCTGTCTTGCTTTCTGATATTTCTCACTCATTTTTTCTCCTTTCCCCTTTATTCCCTTTCACAACTTCTTATATTCCCCAAATGAATGAGACCATATAATAAGTCTTATATATATAAGTCATATATATATGAGACCATATAATAAGTCCTTCTCCAATTGACTTATTTCACTCAGCATAATACCCTCCAATTCCATCCATGTCGAAGCAAATGGTGGGTATTTGTTGTTTCCAATGGCTGAGTAATATTCCATTGTATACATAGACCACATCTTCTTTATCCATTCATCCTTCGATGGGCACCGAGGCTCCTTCCACAGTTTGGCTATTGTGGACATTGCTGCTATAAACATCGGGGTGCAGGTATCCTGGTGTTTCACTGCATCTTTTTTAACTCTTTTATCTCTGTGTTAAGTGTCTCTCTAATGTCTTCCATGCTTTTCTCAAGCCCAGTGACTATTCTTATGATTGTTGCTTTAAGTTCCTTATCAGGCATGTTATTTATATCTGTTTCACTCAGATCTCTGGCAGTGGCCTAATCTTGTTCTTTTGTTTGGGATGAATTCCTCCATCTTGGCATATTGTCAGTCATATCTTCTGCTCCTAAGAGTAGTGACTTTATGAAGAAGAAGTCATGTAGTGTCCAGTTCCTGGTGCTTCAGGGAGGGTCTGCAGTGTGCTGCCTGCATTCTGCTGTTGTATTTTAACTGCTGTATCATTCAGGCCAGTCATCTGCAGAGGCTCTCTTTGTTTGCTTTGGGCAGTGTTTGGTCCCTGACCTCCATGCAGTGAGTTTTAATTAGATGTGCTCTGGTCTGCTTGTGAAATGAGACCTGACACCAACTCCATCGGAACTGAGGTCCTGCAGAACTCTCTGGTTAGGAGACATGATGTGATCTGGGGTTTGCACTGGTCTTCTGGGGGAGGGGCCCACTGCACTGGGACTGAGGAAAGTGTGACTGAAAAAGGCAATTCCACCAGAGTGGAGGGGTGTGGAGCTTAGTGTAAGAAAATTAGGCAACCAGTTGGCATTGCATTGCTTCTTGCAGGTGGCTCTGTGTTTATGCTAGGGTATAGGGGAGGGAAATGGCACCAGCCAACTTCTTTCTTCCCAGAGATGCATCTCCATGAATGTTGCCTCTCATGGATGAGTTCCAAAAAGTATGAATAGCCTCCCATAGGGGAATTCTTGACATGCTATCAAGTTTCCATGCTGTCTGCCCCCAGATTGTTTGCCTACCTTCTCTCCAGGAGCAGCACAATGCCCTGGGGTGTATTCTAGCCAAGTCTGCTGACCTTTAAAACTCTAGGCTTTAAACCCCACTTGTTACCAGAACTCATGAAATTAAGGCTGTCATTTTTCAAGTCAATGTCTTTGGGGAAATGTTCTACTTATGCATTCCTTTGTGTGCTCCCTTCTCTCCTGCCCTTCTCCACAACCATGGCTCTCTCCCCTTTGTAGCACCAATGATCTATTTATCCCCTAAAACACATCTCTTATCTTCTTCCTACCCTCTTCGATGTGGTATCATCTCTCCCTGTATGGGGAGTTATGGAATTTTGTCATGAGGATGCTATGAAGGTGCACACATGAGTTGTGTCTTTCTACAATGTCATCTTTGTTCAATCATAAAGCAAAGTTAATCACAATTATAATAAAGTAGGGTCAGGATTCTAGACTCAATGACATTTTACTGTGTGATTAAAGTTGTCTTCTTACACAGCATAAAGAGCAGAACATAAGACAAACCACACAACAAACAAGATAACAGAAGGGTGTAGGAAGTTAATGAATTGAACACTAAGACAGTCTACGGGCACACAGTTGAGATAAGCTTCATCTGGTCTGGGTCAGCTCAAAGCACTTACTGCTTATTATGTTCAAGCAGTGAAGGATCTCACTTCTGTTCAAAAATCAGTTGGGCAGAGCCTTCAGTGGTAGTTGCCATTTTTTACGTGATCAGACACAGAGAGGTCATGTCTGAGGAGTCAGACAGTTTGCTGCAAAAATCCTCTCCTTTTTAAAGGGACTTAATTGGTCTTAAGCCCCTAGAGACCTCCTTCCGTACTGCTTATTATCAGTTCTGAGGTGTCAGCTGATGCTGGTCCCAGCAATAACTCATAACTGCAGTCCTTTAAGTACCGTGTCATTGCTTGACACAAGCCCCTGCTTGACAGGATCCTGATTAACATGGAAGACTCCATTTTGCTCTCTACAAATTTGTTCTGTTAGTCTTCAGGTTGACTTATAGGGTATTTAAGATAATTTGATAATTCTCTAGTTGTGTTCATGGAACATGAGGATCCTAGGATCCTCCTACTCAGCCATCTTCCTGACTCCCCAAATCCTTTCTTCTGACATTTAAACACGTGTATGGAAAATATTCTTTCTACATCTGCTAATAATATGTCAGGCAAGATGATCTTAATCACCATTACAATTATTACTATTATTTTCTTAATCTCTTAAAATTTCCATGAGTGCCAAATCCCTTAATTCATTCTGTTCACCAAAATTACTGCTTTTATCTTGACATTTCCTTGCTTAAATGCGTTAAATTTTCCCCTATTGCTTAGAGAATAAAGAAAATGACTTATTTTATATTTTTCTTCTGTTATATGACCTTATGACTTTCCTATCTCTCCTATCTTTGATTTTGTTGATATATGTATCTTTTATAGCCATTTGTATGATCATAGCCCTTTTTAAATTATTTTTTAATTGGAGTTCAATTTGCCAACATATAGCATAACACCCAGTGCTCACCTCACCAAGTGTCCCCCTCAGTGCCCATCACCCAGTCACCCCAATGCCCCACCCACTTCCCCTTCCCCTACCCCTTGTTCATTTCCCAGAGTTAGGTGCCTCTCATGTTTTGTCACCCTCATTGATATTTTCATCATTTTCTCTCCTTTCTCTTTATTTCCTTTCACTAATTTTTATATTCCCCAAAAGAAAGAGACCATATAATGTTTGTCCTTTTCCTATTGACCTACTTCACTCAGCATAATACCCTCCAGGTCCATCTACCTCGAAGCAAATGGTGGGTATTTGTTGTTTCTAATGGCTGAGTAATATTCCATTGTATACATAGACCACAGCTTCTTTATCCATTCCTCTTTCTATGGCCACTAAGGCTCCTTCCACAGTTTGGCTCTTGTGGACATTGCTGCTAGAAACATCAGGGTGCAGTTGTCCTGGTGTTTCACTGCATCTGTATCTTTGGGGTAAATCCCCAGCAGGGCAATTGCTGGGTCTTAGGGCAGATCTATTTTTAACTCTTTGAGGAACCTCCACAGAGTTTCCAGAGTAGCTGTACCAGATCACATTCCCACCAACATTGCAAGAGGGATCCCCTTTCTGCACATTCTTTCCAACATTTGTTGTTTTCTGTCTTGTTAATTTTCATCATTCTCACTGGTCTGAGGTGGTATCTCATTGTGGTTTTGATTAGTATTTCCCTGATGCACGTGATGCAGAGCATTTTCACATGTGCTTGTTGGCCATGTCTATGTCTTCCTCTGTGAGATTTCTGTTCATGTCTTTTGCCCATTTCATGATTGGATTGTTTGTTTCTTTGGTGTTGAGTTTAATAAGTTCTTTATAGATCTTGGATACTAGCCCTTTATCTGAGAGGTCATTTGCAAATATCTTCTCCCATTCTGTAGGTTGTCTTTTAGTTTTGTTGACTGTGTCCTTTGCTGTGCAAAAGCTTCTTATCTTGATGAAGTCCCAATAGTTCATTTTTGCTTTTGTTTCTCTTGCCTTCATGGATGTATCTTGCAAGAAGTTGCTGTGGCCAAGTTCAAAAAGGGTGTTGCCTGTGTTCTCCTCTAGGATTTTGATGGAATCTTGTCTCACATTTAGATCTTTCATCCATTTTGAGTTTATCTTTGTGTATGGTGAAAGAGAGTGGTCTAATTTCATTCTTCTGCATGTGGATGTCCAATTTTCTCAGCACCATTTATTGAAGAGACTGTCTTTTTTCCAGTGGATAGTCTTTCCTGCTTTGTCAAATATTAGTTGACGATAAAGTTGAGGGTCCACTTCTGGATTCTCTGTTCCATTGTTCTATGTGTCTGTTTTTGTGCCAGTACCACACTGTCTTGATGACCACAGCTTTGTAGTACAACCTGAAATCTAGCATTGTGATGCCACAGCTATGATTTTCTTTCTTAATATTCCCCTGGCTATTTGGGGTCTTTTCTGATTCCACAAAAATCTTAAGATGATTTGTTCCAACTCTCTGACAAAAGTCCATGGTATTTTGATAAGGATTGCACTAAACGTGTAAATTGCCCTGGGTAACATTGACATTTTCACAATATTAATTCTTCCAATCCATGAGCATGGAATATTTTTCCATCTCTTTGTGTCTTCCTCAATTTCTTTCAGAAGTGTTCTGTAGTTTTTAGGGTATAGATCCTTTTACCTCTTTGGTTAGATTTATTCCTAGGTACCTTATGCTTTTGGGTGCAATTGTAAATGAGATTGACGCCTTCATTTCTCTTTCTTCAGTCTCATTGTTAGTGTATAGAAATGTCACTGACTTCTGGGCATTGATTTTGTATCCTGCCACACTGCCAAATTGCTGTATGAGTTCTAGCAATCTTGGGGTGGAGTCTTTTGGATCTTCTTTTTTTTCTTTTCTTTTGGATTTTCTATGTACATTATCGTGTCATCTGTGAAGAGGGAGAGTTTGACTTTTTCTTTGCCAATCTGAATGCCTTTTATTTCTTTTTGTTGCCTGATTGCTGAGGCTAGGACTTCTAGTACTATGTTGAATAGCAGTGGTGAGAGTGGACATCCCTGTCTGGTTCCTGATCTTAGGGGAAAGGCTCTCAGTTTTTCCCCATTGAGAATGATATTTGCTGAGATGCTGGGGAATGTTCCCTCTATCCCTACACTCTGAAGAGTTTTGATCAGGGATGGATGCTGTAATTTTGTCAAAAGCTTTCTCTGCATCAATTGAGAGGATCATATGGTTCTTATTTTTTCTCTAGCTGATATGATCGATCACATTGATTGCTTTATGAGTGTTGAACCAGCCTTACATCCTGGGGATAAATCCCACTTGGTCATGGTGAATAATCTTCTTAATGTATTGTTGGATCCGCTTGGCTAGTATCTTGTTGAGAATTTTTGCATCTGTGTTCATCAGGGATATTGTCTATAATTCTCCTTTTTGGTGGGGTCTTTGTCTGGTTTTGGAATTAAGGTGATGCTGGCCTCATAGAATGAGTTTGGAAGTACTCCATCTCTTTCTATCTTTTGGAACAGCTTTAGTAGAATAGGTATGGTTTCTTCTTTAAACGTGTGATAGAATTCCCCTGAGAAGCCGTCTGGCCCTGGAATTTGTGTCTTGGGAGGTTTTTGCTGACTGCTTCAATTTCCTTCCTGGTTATTGGCCTGTTCAGGTTTTCTATTTCTTCCTGTTCCAGTTTTGGTAGTTCATGGTTTTCCAGAAATGTGTCCATTTCTTCTAGATTGCCTAATTTATTGTCGTATAGCTGCTCATATGTTTTTCAAATCGTTTTTATTTCCTTGATATTGGTGGTGATGTCTCCTTTTTCATTTGTGATTTTATTAATTTGTGTCTTTTTTGTTTTTAATAAAGCTGGCTAATGGTTTATCTATCTTATTCTTTCAAAGAACCAACTCCTGTTTTTGTTGATCTGTTCCACAGTTCATCTGGTCTCTATTTCATTGAGTTCTGCTCGAATCTTTATTAACTCTCTTCTTTTGCTGGGTTAAGGTTTTATTTGCTGTTCTTTCTCCAGCTCCTTTAGGTGCAAGGTTAGCTTTTGTATTTGAGTTATTTCCAGTTTTTTGAGGGATGCTTGTATTGCGATGTATTTACCCCTTAGGACTGCTTTTGCTGTATCCCAAAGATTTAAATGGTTGTATCTTCATTCTCATTAGTTTCCATGAATCTTTTTAATTCTTCTCAATTTCCTGGTTGACCCTTTCATCTTTTAGCAGGATGGTCCTTAATCTCCACGTGTTTGAATTTCTTCCAAATTTCTTCTTGTGATTTAGTTCTAGTTTCAAAGCATTATGGTCTGAAAATATGCAAAGGACAATTCCAATCTTTCAGTATTGGTTAAGACCTGATTTATGACCCAGTATGTGGTCTATTCTGGAGAAAGTTCCATGTGCACTTGAGAAGAATGTGTATTCAGTTGCATTTGGAAGTAAAGTTCTGTAAATATCTGTGAAATCCATCTGGTCCAGTGTATCATTTAAAGCTCTTATTTAAAAAAAAAAAATTAAAGCTCTTATTTCTTTGGTGATGTTGTGCTTAGATCTGTCAATTGTAGAAAGTGCTATATTCAAGTACCAAGTATGAGTGTATTATTATCTAACTATATCTTAACTTTGGTTATCAATTGATTGGTATACTTGGCAGCTCCCACATTCAGGGCATAAATATTCATGATTCTTAGGTCCTCTTGTAGGATACATCCTTTAAGTATGATATAGTGTCCCTCTTCATCTCTTACTACAGTCTTCGGGATAAACTAGTGTCCCTCTTCATCTCTTACTACAGTCTTCAGGATAAACTTTAATTTGTCTGATATAAAGATGGCTACCCCTGCTTTCTTTTGAGGACTATTTGAATGGTACATGGTTCTCCAACCTTTTATTTTCAGGCTGTAGGTGTCTTTCTGTCTAAAATGAGTCTCTTGTAGACAGCAAATTGATGGGTCTTGCTTTTGATCCAGTCTGAAACCCTGCACCATTTGATAGGGTCATTAAGCCCATTCACATTCAGAATTACTATTGAAAGATATGAATTTTGTGTCATCATGATACCTATTCAGTCCCTGTTTTTGTGGATTGTTTCCTTGGACTTCCTCTTTCTTTTACAGAGTCCTCCTTAATATTTCTTGCAGAGCTGGTTTCATGGTCACATGTTCTTTCAGTTTCTGCCTATCTTGGAAGCTCTTTATCTCTCCTTCTATTCTGAATGAGAGCCTTGCTGGATAAAGTATTCTTGGCTGCAGGTTCTTCTCATTTAGGACCCTAAATATATCTTGCCAGCCCTTTCTGGCCTGCCAGGTCTGTGAAGAGGTCTGTTGTTATCCTAATGCTTTCTTCATAAAGGTTATGGATTTCTTGTAAGTGAATAAAGAAGATGTGGTATACAAACATAATGGAATATTAATCAACCATTAAAAGAATGAAATCTTGCCATTGTGACAACATGGTTGGATCTAGAGGGTATTATGCAAAGTGAAATAAGACAAAAACAAGTACCATATTATTTCGCTTATATATAGAATCTAAAAAATAAAATAAACAAACAAAACCAGACACAGACTGAAAAGTACAGTGAAGAACCTAGTAGTTGCCAGAAGGAAGGGTGTGGGGAGGATGAGCAAAATACATGAAGGGCATTAATATTTACAATTTCTAGTTATGAAATAAATAAATCATAGAGATTAAAAGTACAGCATAGGGAATATAGTCAGAATATCATAATAACTTTTTAAGATGACAGTAATTACATTTATCATAGCAAGCATTTTGTACTGTAGAAATTGGCAAATCACTGTGTTTCACACCTGAACCTAATATATCACTATGTTTCAACTTAAAAATTAAATGAAAAAATCTAAATACTCTAGAAACACTGGCTGGCCCAGTCAGTAGAGTATGTGACTCTTGATCTCCAGGTTATGAATTCTAACCCCACATTGGGTGTAGAGATTTCGTAACAACAACAACAACAACAACAAAAAAAAAACCCAATAACTAAATACTTTAAATCTCACAATATAGTTATCTTCTTGAATTTATTTAAGTTATTAATCTTTGAGTAAAATAATAAGTTCTCAAATAACCACCAGATAACAGCAATAACTGTGTTTTTTAATCAAGAGTACTTTGTGTGAGTTAAACAACCAATAGTAAATACACTATATATTTAATTTTCACAAGACCATGAAACAAGTATAATTATGAAATCCATTTACAGGTAAAGAAATAGAAGCCAGAGTGAATATGTTGCCTCTCACAAATAACAAATTGCAAAGCCAAATTCGAGATTCTTTTCTGTCTGACTCTAATTCCTGAAATTTTAACCACCATGTAATATTGCCTATATAACTGCAGTATTTCTTTGCTTTTATTTCTTCTGGATCAAGATTATGTTATATTACTAATAGATGTTCTATGAAATATTTACTATATTAAAAGCAAAAAAAAATGAAATAATGGCACAAGTGATTTTTTGTGAGATTTTCCCTGTTGGAATAGATTTGTAAAAATGAAAATATCTATTTTCTTCTGGACATTACTGGTTCATTTTGTGAAAATAATTAAAAGTAGTTTTTTAAGTTCCTGAACCATGACTTAATAGTCTCATAATTTGATTTTCCATATGCATACTTCGCTTAATATAGCACTGAAGTTAGCACTTTCATTAAAGTAACACTTAGCACTCTTTTTTTTTTTAACACTTAGCACTCTTGATTTTGTTTTCTTTGTCATTCAGAGTACTGATATTTTCTTGTACATACTCTTTCTGTCATCACAGTCTCCTGGGAACTCAATGTTATTGATATTTAAATATCTGGCAGTTAAATATTTATATTATTATTATTATTATTATTATTATTATTATTATTATTATTTTAGTAACCTCTACATCCAATGTGGGGCTTGAACTCATGACTCCAAAATCAAGAGTCACAAGCTCTTTCTGACCGAGTCAGCCAGTTGCACTGGCAGTTAAATATTTAGAGAAGTGTTTCTGCAAGAAGTCTTTACATTCATTCATTAATCGATTAATTTAAAAAATTGAAACACAATATATTTCATTACCTATGTATGGTAGCCTAGATCTGCTTTCAAGCATTACAAAATATACATATATATATATCATAGCAAAATGAAGAGAGAAAGCTTTGGAGTTGGCCTGATATTTGAAGGTTTACTTGGTTCTTTGCTAGTTGCATTATCTTACTTAAACATTTGGTGAGTAGGCATTTTATCTTATTCTGATTACTGAGCACTTACTAAAACACTGTACAGAGAAATAAATTCATCATTTATTAAAAATGCCAGCTTCTTGGGCACTGAATATTGGTGAAGTAGAACAAATGTTTTACTAAGTCATATATCAATGATTTGTTGTCAGGTATGTTGAGTTTTACTTCCCTATCTTGGGTGTCCTTTCTTGTATATGACCATTTCATTTCTGCAAGGTAAATGTAAGCCTACCTTTCTTACCCTAGTCTGTGAGGCCTAAATTGTATTCATGTCTCTGGCTCTCTGTCAATTGCTGAATTTTACACATTGTTTTAGGGAGGATGTCAATATAGAATAGCTAGCAGTTCCATCCTTAAAAGTAGAAGACAAGGAAATTGGATAAATTATGGACTGCTTGACCATTAAGTGGTTTTCCTTATAGATAGCAGAATTTAATTCATCCATCATCCCATAAGTGAAGTTAATTTTATAGACAGCAAACCATGAGAGTAAAAGAAACTGTTTAATCAGAATGAGTTGAAACACTCTTCAACTTATGTTTTCATTTGATTATTTTCTTCTTTTTTCAGTATTTGCAAAACTTTCAAAATGTACCCAAACTATGGAATGCTCAGGCAAATGGATTGGAGTAGGAAAGAAGTGTTTCTATTTTTCTGGTGACACCAAAAATTGGACAGCCAGTAAAAGATTTTTCAGTTCACAGGGATCAAAACTTGCTCATATTGACACACAGGAGGATATGGTAAGAAAAGGGGAAAGTTCTTAATTATTTCAGGACTTAATTTTGTAAAAAGAGAGAATGAAAATGATAAAAGTGATATTCTATTATAATATATGTCAATGTTCTAAGCGCTATAACTATAAAAACTCATGTACTCTACAGCCAGTGCCTATGAAGTAAATATATAAATACTTTCATTTTAAAGAGGAAGACAGTGAGGCACAGAAATATTATGTAACATAGCCATTGTCACACAGTCAGGACTTGTTGAACTGAGATTTGAATGTAGGCAAATTAGCTAGTGATGCTATATCGTTAATCACAGTGCATGCTATTTATATAGCTAAATGTCTTTATTTGATGTTCTAAGATTATTAAATTATTTTAATATCTTTACATTTTTATTTTGCAAGAATAGCCTGGAAAAATTAAAACTGAAAAACAGACAGGGCTCTCAGAATTTAGGATGAGGGTCTGAGGGATGAGGGTCTGAGCACAGTTTGAAGAAAATGAGATCATAAACAGCAGTGAAAAAGGGCAAAGGATGAGGGATCTGGACTATAGGAGCACCAGGTGAGGGTGAGGAAAGAGGTTTGTTTGTAAGGAAAACTAATAGGTTTGTGGTCCAAACCTATACATAACAAAGAGCTAAGAAAAGAGAAACTAAGTCCATCACTCAGTATGTTTTATTGCAATAAATCACATTATCCAGAAGTTAGTTTGATTTCTGATTATATGAGAAGACATACAATAGCAGTAACATTCTTATTTTGGTATCTAATCAAAGAACAGTTGACCCTTGAACAATACAGATTTGAACTGTACAGGTCTACACACATGCAGATTGTTTTCAGCTGCATATAATATATATAGCAGCTGTTTATATTAGCAGTAAGGCTTTCTGTCAATATTGAACTATTAGTTGTTGAATTTGGGGAGAATCAAGAGTTATGCTTGGATTTTCAACTGCATGGCAGCATTGTTAAAAGATCAATGTAGTTTATGATTTAATTTTCCCATTTTAAGAGTACTTATATTTTCTATTAAACCCTTTCCCCCTGAAATCTCTCCTCTGTGATTTTTGAAAGGTTCTGTGTAGAAAACAAAATAGAAGCATTAGTTCTCTGTTACCCTTACAGAACTTTCTGTACCAGTTCCTACAGAAAATGCTCAGCCCCCAATTTTGTCATCCAAACACTCATAACAACATATTAGTTTATAGTCTTTGTCATTCACTGTGACTAAAACATACTAATGGTCTATGCAGTTGAACTTGAAGAAAATGAATTCAAATATGTTTTCCTCATCATTTTCTCATTTGAGAAATAGGAATTACTCCTAAAAATAACTTGAGAGAGTGTAGCTCAGAGAATTGCCGTGACTTGAGGAAAGTCACTCTATGGCTTACAGACATTTAAAAAGTAAAAGAGCAAAGTAAAAATCTTTCTGATTAAACTGACCTAAATATCCCTACCTATTGCTATAAAAGCAGTTGGCCATGCAGATTGGGATGTAAATCATAAAACATGGGAAAGTTGAGGTGAGAAACATGTTCAGCAATGTATCCTAAAATATTAAGTAATGGATAATGCCCTGACTTTTGTGAAAGGAATTTTTGAGGAGGCATGCAGGAACTTTTATGCACTGGATTGGATTGAACAGAAAACAAGGAGAGTCTTGGAAATGGACAAATGGCACCACACTCAATCCTTGGTGAGTTTCAAATGTAGTAGGAAAGGTTTTATTCTAGTGTTGTAAAAACTTTTTAAATAATTTTAAGTTGTATTATTATAAATAATTATTTCCATTTTCTCTGTGCAATTACTTTTCTTAATCTTCACCCTGTGACATGTGCCCTTACACAATGAAACATACCTTAGAGCAACCTGTCTTCCTTCTACCAAGTGACACACAGTGAAATTTTTCTTTTTGTTTATTTTATTTTAGTACCAAAGTCTTTTCTAGTATACACTTCTTTTGCTAATTCAAATTCAACTTTTTTTTCAAATTCCAAGCCAAACCACATGTATTTACTTCTACGTTTTTAAAAAATTAATTATATTTACACAAGTTCCCTTTGTTTTAAAGAATAAATGACCACATAGTTGTTTTTAACTTTACATGTGTCCATTATAAACAACATTATTTATTTACGTAACTGTTACCAGGTGAATGTTTTCTCACTTAAGTACTATTGCACCTGGAAATAAGGACTGTGTGACTTTTCTTTTGTATCCGTGTACTCCTGCCTTAAATTTGATTAAGTGCTAGATAAACAGTGGGAACAAATTAAATATTAAACTATGTAAAATAAGACGAATTACACTTACTACAAAAGAAGGAGGGACACCTGGGTGGCTCAGTGGCTGAACGTCTGCCTTTGGCTCAGGGAGTGATCCCGGAGTCCTGGGATGGAGTCCCGCAGGCTCCCTGCATGGAGCCTGCTTCTCTCTCTGCCTGTGTCTCTACCTCTCTCTGTATCTCTCATGAATAAATAAAATCTTTTAAAAAAGAAGGAAAAATTTGATCATCAACAGAGAGAATTAAAAAAACAATATTGCAATTAGTCTCTTTGGTTTCTACCTCAATATGTTTCAAAAGCATCAAATGAAAATAAATCTTATGCTTTACTTTCAAAACGGAACGTTAGCTAAAAATGTGCTAGGAAACTGCTTTAAAAAAACTCCAAAGATCTTTCAATTGAGCAAAGACGGTCTCTCCTGATGGATGGAAATAGATGTAGATAGATATAGATAGATACTGATTTATATCTATATTCATGGCTTATCCATGTCCATCTATACTATAGCTGCCTTGCTACTTATTGTTTGAAATAAAGTTACAAATTATACTAATAACTAAATACCTACATTCAGCTATTCTATTCCTTTGATGTACCAAATATTTTTAGGTAGCATATAGTGATGAGTGAGTATGGAGCTCAGTGTTTTGTGTAGAATGTTTCAGATCACTCAAATCTTAATTTTATTTTTTATTATAGTTTTAAGTGGTTCCCAAACTAATTTTAGTGGTTTCTTTTTAGGTTCGGAATTAGTGTGAATTGATCTTTTGCTTTTCTGAATGCTGATGGAGTCCATAGTTCTAGGGGATTTATTGATATCAAGTGGATTTGCAGCAAACCTAAATTTTAATAGAGTAAAAAACTGAAAATAACTATCACCCTTCAGAAAGGAAGGAAAGGTCTCAATAGGCAATAGTTCTCACTTGTTATGCTACTACAGAATTTTGCAAATTTTAAACAAAGGAGCTAAAAACTATTAAATGAATTAACTTCATCAATTCAAGACATAAATTTTTTTAAAGATTTTTATTTATTTATTCATGAGAGACATAGAGAGAGAGGCAGAGAGACAGACATAGGGAGAAGCAGGCTCCATGCAGGGAGCCTGACATGGGACTCAATTCCGGGTCTCCAAGATCATGCCCTGGGCTGAAGGCAGCGCTAAACCACTGAGCCACCATGGCTTTCCTCAAGACACAAATTTAAAGATATCTATATTGATAGGCCAGCCAGCGTTTACTTAGCTTAAAAGTTAGAGAAACATAAGTGCTTTTTATGTGTAAATATTACAAAATACTAACAATAATAACTTTGACTTAAAGAAATGTTACAAGAGAATTACCTATGAAAAAGCATATACTTCAATAGTATCCTAAAAACAGGGAAAAATCCACCAATAAAGATCCTAACTCTGTCAATAATCATCACTGATCAATAATGGAATTATACATTAAATTATAAAGCTTACTCAGCAATCTACAGATTCAATGCAGTCTTCATCAAAATATCAATGGCATTTTTCACAGAATTAGGACCAAGAATCTTAAAATTTGTATGGAGCCATAAAAGATTCCGAACAGCCAAAGCAATCTTGAGAAAGAAGAACAAAGCTGGAGGGATGCCTGGGTGGCTCAGCAGTTGAGAGTCTGCCTTCAGCTCAGGGCATGATCCTGGAGTCTAGGGAGTCCCACAACAGGCTCCCAGCAATAGGCCTGCTTCTCCCTGTTCCTATATCTCTGCCTCTTCTCTCTCTCTCTCTCTCTCTGTGTGTGTGTGTGTGTGTGTCTCATGAATAAATAAATAAAATCTTAAAAAGGAAAAAGAAAAGAACAAAGCTGGAGGCATCACACTTTGTGATTTCAAACCATGCTACCAAGCTATAGTAATCAGACATGGTACTGACACAAAAACACACACATCAATCAAAGGAATAGAAGAGAGCCCAGAAATAAAACCCACATGTATATAGTCAATTAATCTGGACCACTATCTTATACCATATACAAAAATAAATTCAAAATGGATTGAATACTTAACTATAAGACTTGAAGCCATAAAACTCTTAGAAGAAAATATAGTCAGTTAGCTCTTTGACGTCAGAATATTATTTTTGGACCAGTCTCCTCAGGCAAGGGCAAAAAAAAGCTAAAATAAATAAATGATATGGAACTTTCTCCAGAACAGACCACATACTGGGTCATAAATCAGGTCTTAACCAATACTGAAAGATTGGAATTGTCCTTTGCATATTTTCAGACCATAATGCTTTGAAACTAGAACTAAATCACAAGAAGAAATTTGAATGAAATTCAAACACTTGGAGATTAAGGACCATCCTGCTAAAAGATGAAAGGGTCAACCAGGAAATTGAGAAGAATTAAAAAGATTCATGGAAACTAATGAGAATGAAGATACAACCATTCAAATCTTTGGGATACAGCAAAAGCAGTCCTTAGGGGGAAATACATCGCAATACAAGCATCCCTCAAAAAACTGGAAATAACTCAAATACAAAAGCTAACCTTGCACCTAAAGGAGCTGGAGAAAGAATAGCAAATAAAACCTTAACCCAGCAAAAGAAGAGAGTTAATAAAGATTCGAGCAGAACTCAATGAAATAGAGACCAGATGAACTGTGGAACAGATCAACAAAAACAGGAGTTGGTTCTTTGAAAGAATAAGATAGATAAACCATTAGCCAGCTTTATTAAAAACAAAAAAGACTCAAATTAATAAAATCACAAATGAAA
This sequence comes from Canis lupus familiaris, assembly GCF_011100685.1. Classification (NCBI taxonomy): domain Eukaryota; kingdom Metazoa; phylum Chordata; class Mammalia; order Carnivora; family Canidae; genus Canis; species Canis lupus. Next base: position 10,050,006 of record NC_049248.1, on the reverse strand, counting down.
AAGGAGACATCACCACCAATACCAAGGAAATAAAAACGATTTGAAAAACATATGAGCAGCTATACGACAATAAATTAGGCAATCTAGAAGAAATGGACACATTTCTGGAAAACCACGAACTACCAAAACTGGAACAGGAAGAAATAGAAAACCTGAACAGGCCAATAACCAGAAAGGAAATTGAAGCAGTCAGCAAAAACCTCCCAAGACACAAAAGTCCAGGGCCAGACGGCTTCTCAGGGGAATTCTATCACACGTTTAAAGAAGAAACCATACCTATTCTACTAAAGCTGTTCCAAAAGATAGAAAGAGATGGAGTACTTCCAAACTCATTCTATGAGGCCAGCATCACCTTAATTCCAAAACCAGACAAAGACCCCACCAAAAAGGAGAATTTTTATAGACAATATCCCTGATGAACACAGATGCAAAAATTCTCAACAAGATACTAGCCAATAGGATCCAACAGTACATTAAGAAGATTATTCACCATGACCAAGTGGGATTTATCCCCAGGATGTAAGGCTGGTTCAACACTCATAAAGCAATCAATGTGATCGATCATATCAGCTAGAGAAAAAATAAGAACCATATGATCCTCTCAATAGATGCAGAGAAAGCATTTGAGATTACTCAAACTAAAGGGTTTGTAGCACAGTGAAGAAAAATCCATCAACAGAATGAAAAGATAACTTGAAATTTTTAAAAATAAGTGATTAAAAATGGCAGAGGACTTAGTAGACATTAAAAAATGGGCAGAGGACTTGAATGGACATTTTTCCAAGGATAGATGGCCAAGTGGTATATGAAAAGATGCTCAATATCATTAGGGAATTGCAAATTGAAACCACAATGAGATCATTTCATCTCTGCCAGATTGATTATTATCAAAGATAAAAAATAAAGCAAGAATAATGTTGGTTAAGATGCAGAGAAAAAATAATCCTTGTATACTGTTGATGAGAAGATAACTTGGTATAGCCACTATGGGACACAGTATGAGGTCTCCCCCAAAATTAAAAATAGAGTACCACAAGACTCAGCAATTCTACTTTGGGGTACTTACCTGAAAAAAATAAACATAATTCAAAGATATATCCATACCCCTATATTCATTGCAGTATTTATGGTAGCCAAGATATGGAAAGAACCTGTGTCCATCAATGGATGAATAAAGATGTGATATATATATATACATGCACAAGGGAGTATTACTCATCCATATAAAGGAATGAAATTTTGCCATTTGTGATGATATAGATGAACCAGAAGGGTATTATGCTAAGTGGAAAAAAATCAGAGAAAGACAACACATGATTTCACTTATATATGGAACCAAAAAAAATAGAAAAAAAATGAGTAAACAAAACAAAACAGAAACACCCTTATAGATACAGGAAATAAAGTATTGGCTGACAAACGAGGGAAATATCAGGGGGCAGGTGAGATAGGTGAAGGAGTTTAAGAGGTATAAACTTCCAGTGATAAAATAATAAGTTATGGGAATGTAGTGTACAGAATAGGGAATACAGAAAATAATATTGTAATAACCTTGGGTTTTTTTGTTTTTTTGTTTAATTTTATTTAAATTCAATTTGCCAATATATAGTATAACACCCAGCGCTCATCTCATTGTGTGCTCTCCTTAATGCCCATCACCTAGTTACCCTATCCCCCTGACCACCTCTCCTTCTGCAACCCTTTGTGTTTTTCCCAGAGTTAGGAGTCTCTCGTGGTTTGTCTTCCTCTCTAATTTTTCTCCAGTCAGTTTTATAATAACTTTGTATGGTGAGAGATGGTAACTAGACTCATGGGGATTGTTTTGTAATGTACAAAAATATGAAATCACTATGATTTCACCTGAAACTAATGGGATATTGTATGTCTATTATATTTTAATTAAAAAAATTACAAAGCTTAGATAATAGAATATAAACTAGAATAATAATATCAAAAGTGGCCAAACAATAGATTATTGAAAAAAATCAATGTCCTAGGTAAGGAAAAGAAAATAGGATGGGCTTATGACATATCCCTGGGTGCAGTCATAAAGCGAAAATTCTGCAGGACATTCCAAAAACTATATCAAAACCACCTATGTTACATTAGCTTGAGTTTAAATTCTTGCCTAGGTAATTATGAATTTTTATGGGTAACTAGATAACTATAAATTACTCATAATCTATGAATGCAGGAAAGAATGTGAGTATAGGCAAAAGAGGAAGAGTAGGGTAGAGAAGCTGGGAGAAAAAGAGAATGTCTACATTACAAACACATAGGAACATACAAATAAGCCCTTTCTGCATGTCTTTAACGGAGATTTACTTCCTTAATTAGATACAGTTGAAACTTTCTGATAAAAGGAGATTCTTGCCTGCCTACTAGTCAATGTTTACCCTGGCACTGTATGGGAATGCAAATGATTTGGCCAGTGTCAACATGTAATCAAGTATGAGCATTTATATCTGTGTATGATATTATCACCCAGAAAACTTGAAAAAATTAATTTTTTGGATTCCATTGTGTATTACAGTTGGATTAATAAATTCTGGCTTAGTCTAAGTTCAAGTTTTATTTGATTCATAATATAGATTTTATTTGTAAAGTTGGTTCATGGTTACAAATTAATTTTGTAAACTTTAGTAATTTAGAGTAATACATCCTCTTTTTTTCTTTGATTTGCAGTTACTAGGGTATAAATTCCTGATGGCTTACAATTTACTATTGTCAACTTGGAGAAATTAAGTAATGACCTTACTTATATAATAATAGACAGGAACTACTGCATCTATTTTGAAACACAAATGTGTTTTAAATACATGAGAGGAAAATAAGAAACTTCACTTTGTGTAGAATTTTAGTTAGAAAACTAAGGGAATGGGGTCATTCTTAATATAACAATTTTAAATATAAATCATATATAAATTTGATTAAAGGGAAATAAGCTGTGGAATCACACTAAAAACAAGATTGTATATTACCTTAAATAGACATCTCATGCTTACAACATCTGAGTATTTAATACCAGTTGAAAGTCTGATTTCTTTTTGATAAAAATTGAAGACAATTACCTTGGGGGAAAAGCCTACCTTGAAGAAAAAAATGTTATATCTATGTGCTTAGTCTATTGCTTCACCAAATGCTCAGGAGTTAGAACCTAAGAAATAGGACACAAATAGGGTATCAGACAAGATTAGAAGATCAAATTTAATTATTTTTTAAACATTGAAATAATAGGAAACCATGTTTTCTTGTTTAAAAATAAGTTATATTTCATCATTTTGAAGTATTATTTCTATATGGACTATTTGAAAATGTTATATTTGTAATATCAAAAAAGAGACAACAGGCCCAAAATAGTAAGCCCAAGTTACCAAACCAAAACTTAATATCTAATCTGCAGTTTTCATCTCCCCAGGAATATAATCTTAACTAGTCGGTTGAGAATTTTCTGGTTAACACTAGTGAGGTAATTCCACCTGATAGCCCCCTGTAGTGCCCCAAAGAAAGGTGACCTTGCCCCAAATAATCTCTTATTGTTGTTTATTACTACCTTTTTTTCACCCTTCTCTGCCTTTAAAACCTTCCTTTTTCTGTAGCTCATTAGAGCTCCTTTTTACTTGTTAGATGGGATGCTTCCCAGTTCATGAATCATTGAATAAAGCCAATTAGATCTTTAAATTTACTCAGTTGAATTTTGTTTTAATAACATAGAAAAGAAATAAACTTGCATTCCACAAAAAAAAAAAAGGATAGGCACCATTAACTTCCACATGCATTTATTCCAAATCTTTATTTAAACGCAGATTTGCTTTTGATGTTCAGAAAGCATCTCTTTGGCAAATGCCATTAAATTTGGAGTTACAGTCTTCAGAATATACCTGATTTCCTGTTATGAGAGCACAGCGCTTGTGATCTGTTGGTCCAATTATGAGAAAACTAGGAGATAAAGCATAGACATTTGAGCACTTATTTTAAAATAATGGTTATGTTTCTTAAACTCTTATTCAGCCAAACATGTATAGGTAATTCTTCAGCAGCCAAAATGTGGCAGAGGTTTTAGAATAGATTCTTCTTTTATTTTCAGTGATTGTATTCATGCACTCTTGATTTGCTTTCCCTTCACACTCTTTCTCCTGGGATGTCTCTCTTATCTGAAGAATATTACTGTAGAAGTTCTAGCCTGAAGAGTAAAAAGCATCCCTGTCACTTCCTTCCCTCTCAACCCTTGAATTGCATGTAATCATCAAGTTTTACCTCCAGACCAGTCCCTATATCCATTCACTCCTGGGCCAGGCTGCTACTGTCTTTCCCTTATCTCTGATCATAGTCTTTTGACTGAACTTCAATTTCAGTTTCACTTTCCATCTATTCATTCCCCACACAGCAAAATAATTTTCTATAAAATGTAATTAGATATTAAAAGTTTTTCTCTCTTTTTAAAAATTTTTTGGAGAGGGAGAGTAGAGGGACAGGGAAGAGGTAGAAAGGCAATCTTAAGCAGGCTCCATATCCAGCGCAGAGGGCCACACTAGATCATTACCTGAGCTGAAACCAAGAGTTGGACACTCAATTGACTGAGCCACCCAGGCACCCCTAAAATGTAAGTTTTTGGTAAAGACTGTGTGGTAATAGGTATCACGGGAGCTGCAAAGCAGTAACTTCATGGGGACTTTTTTTTTTAAGTTAAAGAATGAAGTTTAAGTTAAAGAATGAAGTTATATTCTTCATTGACTTTAATTCTATGATAAGGAAAATACGTGAAGGTGCTCTAGTGATGTGTAAAGAAAACAAGGCCATAGAGGAGAATATATAAATTGTATGTGACACTAAAGAATTTTAAAGCACTCTTACATACATTATCTCATGTTGTTCACCCAAGAACATTGTGAGGGAAGCTTCATCATTCTTTTCATACAGATAAAGAAATTTATATCAATAAGTTTAGGAAAATATTCTTCTTTTTAAAAGATTTATTTATTTATTTTAAAGAGAGAGAGCAGTGAGAGGAGCAGAGAGTGAAGAGAGACTCTCAGACTCCCTGCTGAGCAGGGAGCCCAACACAGAGCTCCAGCTCATGACTCCAAGCTCATGACTTGAGGCAAAATCAAGAGTCTGATGCTTAGAGCAGCCCAGGTGGCTCAGCGGTTTAGTGCCACATTCAGCTCAGGGTGTGATCCTAGAGTCCTGGGATCAAGTCCCACGTCAGGCTCCCTGCATGGAGCCTGCTTCTCCCACTGCCTGTGTCTCTGCCTCTCTCTCTCTCTCTCTCTCTCTCTGTCTCTCATGAGTAAATAAATTAAAAAATCTTTAAAAAAAAGAGTGTGAAAAAAAAAAGGTGTGATGCTTAACTGACAGAGCCACCCTGGTACTCCAAGTTTAGAATATTCTAGGGGCAAAATTTCAAACTCCTGCTTTCTGATTCCTGCTTGGGAGATGTTTTTATACATTCCAAATGCTTTTATTTATAGGGGAATTTTACCTTGCATTTATTATACAGTAGATAGTTGCTGAAATTATTTTAAATGAGGTCTAATGGGCTTAAAAATTATAGTCATTATCATTTCTTAGCTATTAAAATTTCCAGGTATCATAGTGAGCACTCTCTATCCTACTTCTCATTATTAGTACATGTTAAAAAAAGAGAGAGGAAGCAAAGAAAGGGATAAAGTTATAAAAAAGAAAAGAAGGGAAAAGGAGGGAGAGAAGGAAGAGAAGAAGGAGGAGGAAAGATTTAAAAAATAGCCTGGACATCATGGAAGCTTATTAAAAATACTTTTCTATCAATAAAACAATATCACTGCTGCCATTCTTCCCTCTCAAATAATTACTTACTCATTTTTTTTCCACAAAAGGGTATTGATTTATCCACATCCATTTTCCTGGGGATGTAACATATAGTCCAATCCAACCAGGACTTCCAGGTTTTAAAGTCCTCTGTATGAACTCCTTAAAAGGAAATAGTATATTCATTTATTAATTTATTGAAAAAAATTTCAGTGCTCTCTATAGAATATGGCACTATGCCAGACATCGATGGAATGGTATATAATCATTTTTTTAAGATTTATTTATTTATTTATGAGAGAGAGAGAGAGAGAGAGAGGCAGAGACACAGGAGGAGGGAGAAGCAGTCTCCATGCCAGGAGCCTGACTAGGGACTCGATCGCAGGACTCCAGGATCGTGCCCTGGGCCAAAGGCAGGCGTCAAACCACTGAGCCACCCAGGGATACCCTATAATCATTTCTTTAATAAAGAATAGTTTTTTTAAAAAAAAAAATAAACAATAGTAATTATATAATGACTAATGAATGTTCAAAACAATGACTAAATCACCCATGCTTCTTAGAATTGCACCTAGCAATTCTTCCTTGGGTACTTAGATTCTGTTTTTGATCCCTTACCAGCTCTTTAAAAGTTTAGATCACTGGTAAATGTGCTTGTAGATTTGCACAATCATGTTGACTCTCGGAGGAGGGGGCAAGATGGCAGAAGGGTAGGGTCCCCAAGTCACCTGTCCCCAACAAGTTACCTAGATAACTTTCAAATCATCCTGAAAACCTACGAATTCGGTCTGAGATTTAAAGAGAAAACAGCTGGAATGCTACAGTGAGAAGAGTTCACGCTTCTATCAAGTACAACTTGTTTTTGGCCACTCTGCACTGAGCAAAATGACTAGAAGGAAAAACTCACCTCAAAAGAAAGAATCAGAAACAATCCTCTCTCCCACAGAGTTACAAATTTGGATTGCAATTCAATGTCAGAAAGCCAATTCAGAAGCACAATTATAAAGCTACTGGTGGTTCTAAGAAAAATAATGTTGACTCTCATTCCAAGTTTTAGAAGAAATTGAAAACATGTAGCATTTCTCTTGGTTCAGCAGCCAGTCTTTTGAGCACAAATAATTATTTCCTAAAGGAAAACATAGAAAGAAAATTAGACTTTACAGTCAAAAAAGTGTGAATAGTACCATATGTGATTAAAGGGCAGCTCTATTAGCAGAAGAAGAATGAGATTAATTCATTAATCTGTATATTTCTGGAATAGAAGCAGGATTTGGGGTCAGGGGTTGGGGAGAAAGAAGAATGTGACTTCTGACCCCCATAATTAGAAGTAACAAATATTTAATATTTTTGATTATTTATAACTAACATAAGTGAGAATTTATTGCTTAATCTCTACTATTTCATCTAATTCCTTTTCTTGAGGTTGTCCTTACAACCTGAACTTCATTTTCACGAGATTGCTTACCATCAGCATTACTTACATTATTGCCCTGGATATTTTGATCCACTTTCCTGTGCTTTTCATTCACAGTGTCTCCTTGAACTTGAATAGACCCTCCTTAGACTTCCCTTCCTTCTTCATCTAAATTAAACTTAAATTGTGCGGTTTAATTGTACTTCCATGTCAAAAACAAAGTCCTTGACCTAGTTGTTTGTGAACATCTCCTTGTCTTCTACCTGACTGGAGAGTTGTCAAGATGACTGTCATATTCATCTTTGAATTTCCTATCATATAGCCCTTTTATTATAGTATTTAATTGTTGAATGATTGAATTAAAGAGCATGTCATATTTTTCATTGCTAATATTTTAGTTTGTCATATATGAGCTTAAATTTTTATAAAAATTTATTTTAGGAAATTGAATTAATATGTGTAACTAAGATGGGAAATAAAAGTAACATCAGTACAGATGAGGAAGACTATCAAGGAATAATTTTGAATATATAAAACGTCATATATATTCTTAACCATTGATATATTTTGTACCAGGGCAAGCACTGCCAATCTTGAATAATTATAACTTTATAAAATATTTGTAGACTCAGGATAATTCAAATCTATTGTCAATTATACCAGTACATAGGCTGTGCATTAAAAAGTGTAAGATGACTTCAACTATTCCTCTCAGTTTATGACTTGAAAGAGACTATTTACTATTATTATCAAGAAGAGGTCATTTGGACTAAGTAATTGCATTATGTGACTATTGATAGAGTGGTCAATAAAGTATAGTTGTAGAGCTGCAAAACACACTAAAATGTTCTAAATGTTTAGTGTAATATATTAAAATGTAAAAAAAAAAAAAAGGATACAAAATGTGGATACCAATTGTCCAAAAGAATTATTACAGTGAACTCAGGTTCAAGTGTTATCTTTTAAAATAAGAAGAAATATCCTGGGGATGAGGATGGAATAAAATATTTATTGAGCAACACTCTGTACCAATTCCTGTCTCAGATGCTTTACATAATAATAACAACAAACACATAGAGCCACTATAGCGGGCCAGGTGGGTTTCCTAACATATTTAGTTTTTAAAACTATATGATAGAGGAACATGTTAAATGACACCATGGACATATGAGCAGAAAAATCCAGAATATGAAAAATTATACATAACCATGATCCATTCTTCTTTTTCTGACAAATAAATGGCAAAGAGAAAATAGAAGTAGGTAAAGAGGATCTACAGATTAAGAGACACAAGAGACATTTTAACCACATGCCAGTTGTGGTCTTTGTTCTGATTCTGATCCTAACAAATCAAATGAAAGAAACAAAAAAGACATTTTAACGCTGACTGGATAGTAAACGATCTTAAGCATTATTGATGATTTTGTTTTAGGAATTGTGGTGGATAGGATTAAAAAATTCTTAGGGAAGTTTTAAAATCTCTCAAGACTCCTGCCCTCTAGTGTATCCTCTGTATGAAATTCCCTTTCTTTTGGAGTCAGAACTGTGAATATGATAGAATATCATTCCCATGATTAAGTTATATAGTTTGGCAAGATGAGAAGATTTTAAAGACTACAGAAAGGTTCCCAGTCCGTTGATTTTGAGTAAATGAAGAGATTATCCCAGGTGGGCCTGACTTAATCAGATGTGAGATCTTAAGAACAGGACTGAGTCTTTTCTAAAGAGAAAGGTAATTTCTATTTTAGGAATTGGGTTTTCATGTTTTGAGAGACCAGAGTGACACATGGCAAAGAAATGAAGGGATTATATATGAGATTACAGTTGCCCTGGATGACAGCCAGCAAGAAAGAAGTGAATTCAGTCTTACAAATAGGAGTAACTGAATTGTACTAAAAGCCACATGAGCTTGCAAGAGGAACCTCAGCTAGAGAAAGATGTGTGATCTTGTTAACACCTAAACTATATCTTATGAGACCCTGAATAGAAGATTGAGCTACATTGTGCCCAGACTCCCAACCCATGGAAAATGTGAGGTAATAAATAATTATTGTCTTAAACTGCTAAGTATGTGGTAATTTGTTACATATCCAGAGAAAAGTAACACAGGATGTATAATGGTATTGTGTTTGTGTAAAGCAACAGGAGCCCTTAACTGTAAGAATTACATACTGATATATTTAAATATTAAATTCTAACAGGTATCAAGCTGATCATTGCTTTAATGTAATCTGGTTTGGGGAGTGATGATGGGGAAGACATAATTAATACTGATTAGATACTGACATGTTGATCCTGTTTGAAAGGTACATGGAGATTTATTATACAAGTCTTTACTTTTATTTTTCATAATCCAAATCTCAAAATATAATATCTTATGAAGTAGACTTTATTATTTTATGTGCATTATGGGCTGGCAAGCTGGAGACCCAGGGAAGAGGTGATATTGAAGCTCCTATACAAAAGCAGTCTGGAGGGCCAATTCCCTTTTCCATTGGGGAGCCTTAGTATTTTTTTTCTCTCTCTTAAGGCTTTTGATTGGTTGAATGAGACCCAGGCATAGTATAGAAGGTAATCTGCTTTACTCAAAATCTACTAATTTAAATGCCAATCTTATTAAAAAGTAATTTCACCGCAACATCTAGACCAGTTTTGGTCAAATATCTGAGTACTGTGTGTGGCCCAGCCAAGTCAACACTAAAATTAACCATCAACTTTGGTTTAATATTTAATATTAATACACTAAATATTCTATGATGTAGGTATTATATCCCACTTGAAAGTTTAGAAAATTCCTGTATAATCTGCCTAAATTCATGTGACCAGTTGGAATCTCTTCATTCAGACATAGAGCAGACAAAAAGGAACATTACCTGCTAGAAGGCTGATAATTACTTTCTGGGAGAAATCCATTCTTTTGTCTGTACTCAGTGCAAAGAAAAAAATATAGTGAGAAACATTTGAAAATGAATAGCAACCTACGTATGTGAGAATAAAAAGAACAAAACAAGGACAGTCAATTAAAATTCAAAGTCCCTTTCTTCTACTATTTTTACTCTTCTCTTTCCTGAGAAGTAGCCTTTTTTTTTTTTTTACCATATCTACTCCTACTCTTTAGGTGCTGATAACAATTCTAAATATTATGTGCATTCTTAAACTCCATATCTATTACTTTTTGTATATTATTTTCTTTTTCCTGCTGAACTTTTAAATTAATGTTATTTCTTCTTGGTCTAGACCAAAAAAACAAACAAACAAACTCCTTTTACCATATCAATTTCCTTTAGCATCTTGTAGCATTTTTGTAGATTGTTTTCATACAGCCTGAATTCATTGTTTTCCAGGAACACAGAACAGCTGATACGTGAAATGTCTTTTCATTACATTTTTTTAAAGATTTCATTTATTTATTCATGAAAGACACACAGAGAGAGAGAGAGAGAGAGAGAGAGAGAGGCAGAGACACAGGCAGAGGGAGAAGCAGGCTCCATGCTGGGAGCCCAACATGGGACTCGATCCCGGGACCCCAGGATCATGCCCTGGGCCGAAAGCAGGCGTTTAAACCGCTGAGCCACCCAGGCTGCCCTTTTCATTACATTCATGCACTAGTTTTACTTTAAAATCAGCACACACACACACACACACACACACACCTCTCCCTTCTTTATTTGTTCCAAATGTATGCATGAAAAAATTATTTTGCTTGATTATTCTTGTTTTAAACTTAAGTTAAAATCAAATTTATTCATAATTTGAAGGCATTACTACAATGGTGCCCTTTTATGTACATTTAAAAATCTGATGCCAGTTTCTCTTTGGGAGAAACTAATTCTTTATGTAAACTTTTAGGATCATGTCTTTATCCATGATGTCCTGAAATATGAAGTGGATAGATCAATTATCTATCTATCTATCTATCTATCTATTATCTATCTATCCACCTGTATCTATCTACCTATATCTATCTATCCATCCATTTATCATCTATCTATATCTATTTGCATATCCTATTCTGAATTTGGTAGGCTCCTATAAGCTGGAAACTCATGGTTTGGGGCTTTGTTTTTTTTCTCCTGAAAAAAAATTATAATATATAAATATGTAAATATACAAATATATAAATATACATATTTATTTTATTATTTCATGTCTATTTTTCCCCCTATTCTTTTAGAGAGACATCTTGTCTGGATGGACAATATTTTGTGTCTTTGTCTCAGATTTTTTTATACTTCTTGATATTTATTGATTTTTTTCTGGACACTTTTCTCTATACTCTGGGATATTTCATTAGCTACCACGAATTTTTAGATAGAAAGAACACAGGAAACAGTCAAGCTATGCAGTAAACCACTACACTACTCTCTTTTTCCACTCCAGAACCATAATAAGGGGACACATGCCTTTTGTACCAGCCACCACTCCACAAGTAAGGAGACCTCGTTTGTTCTAGTTATGTATCTCATTTGTTTTTGTTTTTTGATTTTGGTATGATATAGTGGCAAATGCTACTATGTGAGTGCAGTAAAAGGTTGTCAAGACAACAATCTAAAAGAGCATTCCTTAGAAAGTGTTCCAGCTAATTACTTTTCTTTAGACTTCTCTTTACATTTTGTACTCTCCTTTCTGAAAAAGAGCCCTGCCAGGGTTTTGCCATAAGAAATAGTTTCATCTGCATAGGGTTGTTTGCTGTACTTTCTTTACACTGTGATTCTCTCCATTGATTAATCCAATAGCACTATCCCCACTGCCTCTCATTTCCTTTCCAATGTTCTACCCTTTTCATACCCCGTGCTCTTATTAATTTATTCTAGTTTGATACATTTTGCTGGTCTAATCCAGAAACTTGGGAGAGAGTAGATGTAAATATTTATAGTCAATACTTTGTTTTGAACCTGGAAAATATTTTTAAACTGGTCAAATGTAAGCACAAATTTAATAGAAACAAATATTGAAATTGCTATTAATTTGTTAGAATAATATCACTAGGAAAAAATATTGTCCCTACTAATATTTTATCAGTGTGTCAAATTTCATTGATTTCTTCTCAATAACATCTTTCTCTAAAGCAATGATTATTGCACCAGTTATATATTTTATCACTTACATATTACAGAAAAGAGAAGTGAGTCTCAGCAGGTCAATGGTAGCCTGTAAATACCATATTTAGTGCCTAAAAGAGACCATATGTCCTGAATTTTGAAGGCTTAAAAAAAATCTAATAATTATTAAATGTACAACTAGAATTGCTGGTTAGCAGATACTAATGCTTACTTAGATGGACTCATGAAAACTAATATCAGTCATCTAATGTTGACTGTTATCTAGGTAGAGAATTTCATATTCTTAGAATTTGATTTCAAGTAAAAGTTGAACATATTTGAGGAATATTATTGGTTGACAACTTCCCAGTAAAAATGCTGTATAAAGTACAGAAAAAATACATTAAATAGAATATTTAGTTGGTCTTTAAAATATCTGATATTTTCCCTGTTGTATTAGGAAAAATACAAAAACAAATCTAATCACTCAAAACAAAAACAGATCCTTTACTTCTTTGTCTTCTTCAGTGAAGTTGCCTTGAGACTCACTCATATTCAAACATCTCATCTCAAAGGCCACTAGAGTTTATGTTTCCATGTCAATATTACATATAAAATAGAACCCATGTTAGCCCTACATTTTTAGGAATGACTGTTTCAAGAGAAAAAGAGAAAATTATAGAAATTCATGAATTGGAATTGGTCTAGTTGTTTCAAAAAGAACAACTATAGATTATGCTCATTAAATATCACTTTAGGGTAAAAAAGTCACAGAAGTACATTTAAAATGATTTTTAAATGGATCATTTGTCTTTTTAAACCATCACATTGGTACATTTAAATCATAATCTCTGAAAATAGTACCAATGAACACATACTCTTTTTGTCAAGATACATCACCAATGTTTGATAAAATGAGTCAACTTTTTAGTGGAGGCTCTTCATAAGAAAAGATGTTGAATAAATGTTAATTTTGTATTTGACTTTCTTAGTTTTTCTTACATTTAAAGTAATTTTGAATATTACCAATTTATTGCTACAATGTGGAGTTGATCTTGATATTAAGAGAATTAAAAATTGGGGTACCTGGGTGACTCACTTGGTTAAGTGTCCAACTTGATTTTTGGCTCAGGTTGTGATATCAGAATTATGAGATCAAGCCTCCCTATCAGGATCCCTCCCTGCCCCCAGTGGGCAGTCTGCTTGAGATTCTCTTTCTCCCTCTTCCTCTGACCCTCCCCCCCACTTGTGCACACATGTTCTCTTTCTTTCTTCTCTGAAATAATTTTTTTTTAAAATTAAAATATAAGTTCCCAAAGTGCAAAAGTAAATAAAAACTCCATACTCACCCCAAAAGTTCAGGCAAATCAGTGTGATCATAAAAATAAGGATCCCAATGCAGCTGCAAACTAGCATAAAACAATAATATTGTAGATACAGGGAGAAACCTAAAATATTGAGTTTTTTTGGTGAAGATTAGAGCTTATTTGATTATTCACTTTATAAAAATGTTCCTGTTTATTTTTATTACAAGATAATCCATGCTTATTATAGAAGTGACACTAAAATTTATGATTAATTGAAAATGAAAAATATTTATAGTCCAAATCCAAAGAGATGTTACTGTTATTTAACATGTTGGGTTGTATTGTCATTGTCTTGTTTTGTTAATTATTTGGTGATGGTCTTGATGACTTAAAATGATTTATTAAATTCTATTAACAAATTCACTTATTTGTTAATGAATTTATGTAAATAATATACATAATTTATAGTTAATGTAGTGTTATATATGTATTTATGTTAATATATAAAATATAAAAGAAAATGTATATTTTATATTGTCTACATAGAATACAATATATTAAATAATATAAATGTATTATATCTAGAATAATTCTAGATATAATATATATAAAGTTATTATAAATGGAATTATTTTTCTTAATTTTATTTTGGATTATTCCTTGCCATGTGCATATGTACTACATGTATTATTTATTTTGACAACTCATTGTTAGAAATAAAAGAAAGAAAGCATTTATTGAACTTCTATTATATACCAATCACAATACTAGTAATATTCATGCTATTTCACCTTTATACATGATATATTGTATTCTCCTGGATGATTTTTTGGACAGAAATCGGTGTCAGTCTAAGCATCATAGATCTCTGATTAATGGCACTTATATAGAATTCATGCCACAGTACTCCCTTGGGTCACAGTTGGCAGGAATGATCCCTTCACAAAGGAGGAAACAGGGAGCATCTAAAAACATTGAGTAGTAATATATATACATATATATATACATATACACATATATATACACACACAAGATATATATAAATATATATATTTTTTAGATTTAAAAGCTTTTAATGACATAGCATATATTTAACAGGGCAAAAGTTGAGAGGTATAGGTCAGACGATTGAACACTAGGCCAAGCGACCACCTCTCTGCTCAGGCCCGGCCTCTGGAGTTCATTCCTATCAATACCATTTTGATTGTGCAGTAAGATGAAAATTTTGTCATTACAATCGTTACAGTGACAAAGAAATGCAAGGTAATGAAGCTAATTATGACGCAGTGTGGCAACACACGAGCGAGTAACCATTAGAGTAACATGACTTTGTCCAGTAAATGCTTCAGTTCCACTTGTACACTTACCAATGATTTAAAGGGTTTATTATACATCTAGTATTCAATATATATAGTTATTCTCTTTCAGTTTTATGTATTTTCTATCACATCTGAGCACTTTTGAACAAGTTGGATATATATACTCTCCACAAACAAGGTGAACACAGATATCCTTTTGCATGCAGATATCGTAGAAAATTGTCTCAATCTAGCCATGCTAGTCAATTTGTCATCCTGGCCAAAGAGCAAGTCAAATAATCTGATATTCAGATGATTATTCCTCAGTTTTTGTTAGTTTATAAAAAAGCAAGGACTTAATACCAAACCTTGGTTGTACATTTCACAATTTAACTTTTGAGTTATAATAAAAAGTGCTGTTTCTCAAATCTGAGTACTATGTGTATGTTTTACTTTCATTTTTAAGGACTTAATGCATCTGATTATGTATAGTACACACTTCTAGAATGTCCTGTATGGAGTAAAACTTTTGAAATTTACTGATCAATTGTCTGTATTACAGAATAAATCCAAAAAAGTTTTTTTTTTCTTGCTTTTACTTCTGCTTTAGCAAAAGTAAAAAGGCCTCTACTTGGCTGAAAATCCTCAAAATACATTTCTGTGGTTTTATGATACCAATCCTGGCATAGAGATCTGCAGTTAACTGGTTCCAAATTTTGCTAGAAAGAGAAATTTTAAGCTCGTTCCCAATAAGATTATAGCTATAAATTAAAAATTATTTTTATACATATAAGCCAAAATATACATACTACATAAATCCAGATAAAGAGAGAGTTAAGTACCTAAAGTGCATTACCATAGCCCATTCTGGAATTCTTAACTGGCCATTGGCCAATATCTGGAGTAATATTAAGAAATCATTCTGCGAAATCTGTTATCACTCCTGCAAGAGCACTATTGTGTTATCTATATCTGCTTTATAATCAGAAATTTTTCTTTCTGGATTTAGTACCAGGATTAATCACATTTGTCTTAAGCATAGGTGTGACTATGATGCAAGCTGAATAATTAATAATGCTTCACTTACTCATCAAAACAAAGAAGTTTAGAAACAAATTTATAATGAGCACAAACATGCTGACATTACACACATTTTGCTAATTGCAGTCCTAATTTATTTTTCTTGCCTTATCCTTCTTTCGCTCACAATGTAAATAGATGTTTATTTCATATTTTATGTACCTATACTCAGATTTTATACATTTTTATTCACTTTATTATAAGGTGGCTTAGAAATTAAAGAAAAAGTAGTCAATAATTTAGTTTAACATCCACATAAACTACCATAAGAGAGGTTGGCTTTATTTTAAGTAAGAATTATGAGATTTAAAAAGAAAAAGATCTCCCACAAGGCCACACATTTACTCTGTGGGGCTTAGGATCCAATTTAGTCGATTTGATTCCAATGGTCCTATTTTTTTACTACATCAGAGTAGGTCACTAGTGAAAAAGGACGTGTTTGCTTCCTGATATTTAGAAACAAATAGCACATGAAGATGTTCAACAAGAGTCCAGAGGGTAGAGCTGTGGTTGTCAACAACAATTTCAGATTCCTGGCCCTTGTCCCAGCCTACATCATGGCTATTTCAACAGGATTGCTTTACAAATTCATTATAGACAGACTTAATTTAGATATCAATACATTGTTTATTAAACATATCTATAGAATCTGGGACAGATCTAAAAGCAAGCAAACACAGAAACAAACTTTGACCCAAATATAACAGCCCTAAGTACCGAAAGTTCGTTTTATTTTGCCCTTCTCTCATTTCCAATGGATTATTCTGCCAATCTTATGGATCTTTTGTGAAGATTAAAAAATACAATATGTATACATAAAAATGCTTTTTATGCTATAAAACACTATAGAATCCCTGCTACTCCCATCATTAGTACTAGATTTTTACTTTCCCAGGATGGTAGGTATCTTCATATATATATCCTACCCATATAATTGCATCCAAGAATCTTATATTTTGTAAGATGAATAATTTCTGTAAAAATGCTATTTTTGACCTTTTACTTGAAAATTATACTTTTTACTTATGCTATAACATTGAGGGGATTATACATCATTGTATTAGTATCTGTCTTTGTGGCTTGCAAAAATACTGCATTTTTCATGTTTGCACAAATCTAAACAATGTATCATAGACAATTTATGATCTTTTTTAAGTCCCAGAATATAATTAATTTTAATTCTTTAAAATATTCAAAGATATTAATCTTTTTAAGAGAGTAATGCAATTTTAAGCCGGAATTGGAATGAGGGAAGACAATATTCCTACCTTTATATTTCTGCCTGAATTTGAAACGATTCTTGTAATTCAATACCATATAGCCATCTGCATTCTCCATATTTTAATGTTATATTACCCAGAAAATAGTATAAAAGAAATGGAAAATACTTTTAGCCTTAGATATTTCTCCTAGGCACAATATACAAAAACTGAAAGGAAGCCCAAAAATACTCAAAATTTACTCAGGCATGGCTGTTTAAAACCACACAGGATGTGTTGATAAAATACAAATGAATAGCCAAGTTAATTTCTGGTTAAACTTCTGTATCTTCAAGGTAAAAGTGGCTATACTGTTCCATTTTTCAACAGATATTTATTGTGCATTTACCATGTACCAGCCAGTTGTCTGCAGTGTATTAGGAACATAATAGTGAACAGGATAAAAATGCCTGCTATCCTCATGCCTTTTATATTCTAGTAAAAGGAAAAAAATGAAACACACGAAATAAATATCAAACAAATGAGAGAACAGTGTCTAGCTAGTTCAGAATAAAATTTTAAATTATAAGAAAAATTATTAAAATTTTTTAAATTAAAAATAAAATAAATAAATAAAAGAAAAGAAAAATTAAACTATCCATCTTGCTAGTTGGGGGCACATCTGACCAATAGTCTAGAGAAAAATGCTTGTATGAGGCAAAACAAAAAATAATAGATCAGTAAGTCTCAAATTGCTGGGAACAAGAGTCATTATGAATAGAGTAACTTTTAAAAAATGTTTTTTTCAGAAAAATTCCTGGCAGAGAGATTTTTTTCCCTTAAGTGTGGACATTACTTTTATATCTCAACTTGCCTGGGCTACAGGGTGCCCAAATATTTGGTCAAACTTTCTGAGTGTTTTTGTCGAGATGGTTTTGGATGAGGTTCATATTTAAAGCAGTAGACTTTGAGGAAAGTACATTGCTCTCCATGATGTAGGTGGAACTCCTCCAATCAGTTGAAGGCCTGACTAGAACAGAAAGACTGGCCTCTTAAGAGGCTCTTAACTCTAGGAAACAAGCTGAGAGTTTCTGGAGAGGAAGTGGGTGGGAGATGTGGTAACTGGGTGACAGGTATTAAGGAGACATGATGTAATGAGCACTGGATGTTACATACAACGGATGAATCACTGAACTCATGCAAGACCCAGAATATGCAAATTTTCATCCAAGCTGCCTTAGAAACACTCCAGATTACATATCATTCATTCAATTTTTAGCCAGTGATCTGGATCTTTCATTTTCTTTTTCTAAGTTTTCTATTAGCCAGCCCTCACCACAAGGCCTATGATTACCTCCATACCAACCAAGGACCACACCATCATATACCCAAACCCTTCTACATTCCATTGTACTCATAGAAATTGATCCCAAATGAATATCTTAATATTTTGACAACCCATGTACCAAGGATCATCACCGCTCTATCTGCTTCTAGTCATTGAGTCCCCATTGTCCTCAGCCTAACTGACAAAATCCCATTCAAAAAATCTACTTCTTGAAGCCACTCAGTTACCAGTTTTTCTAGGAAGTGTGGTCCCTAGAAAACAAAGCCTGAGTGAAATACATCTAACTTTTTTTGCAGAAGTGCAACACAGGGAAACAGGAATGAGTGGTAGGGGGATGAGATAGGAAAAAAGAAAAAATAAAAAGTATAAGTTGAGCACTACTCAATATCAAGGATAATTTTTTTACCTCATAGGATCATCTTTAGAAAAGTCAGTTAAACTACTTTGTCTCAGGAGCAGAAGCAGAACAAGGGAGGAAAACTTATCCATTGCTCTAGTCCTTACTTTGGTAAAAAGTTTGCTCTACATGGCACTACCTTTATCACACTTGTGCATTATACACGTGTTCAAACAGAGGAAAATATCTTTCAGTGGCAACTGGTAGGTCATAGGTTGGGTGTTTCAGGATCACATAATGACAGCATCAGAAAAGATAATATTGGGCTTGCTTTGAATCAGTTGTCATAACAATTAGTCTAAATGGTTGTCCAAAATCCCTGAAAGAGTTATGACTACAACTGTCTGAGGTGGTTCTCAGGAGATGATCGATACAGAAACAATAGTAAAGTGAATATAAGGGAAATGGATACAGCATACCATAATTCTTTGTGTTTGCAGATGATGGCACTGCAAAAGATTTGTGGATACCAAGGTAAATTCATTTTGGAGTATGAGTCTACATTACAAGACATAGTGTTGCCCCATTCAATATGATAAAGTGTCAATGTAATCAATCTCCCACCAGGCTACCCAGCTGTCCTTCCCTGAATTGGTATCTTATATGAGACTTAGATTTAGCCTCTGTATTTGGCATGTTAGAAATTCATTAATTCCAAGTCATTGTTGGGTAGTAGAAAACCACATTGTTGATTCCATGAATGGTCTCCAGTTTGGCTGCCACGCTACTTTATAGTTGTCCATTGACCCAACATAGGTGTTTCTGGAGAGACTTCCAGATGTCCCCAACACATATCATTTTATCTACCTGATTACTGAGAGTCTCCTCTTCAGTTGTGGATATTACTTATTGGTATTTACACAAGGATGAATATCTTTACAGTTTGTGTCCATTCTGAATAATCCTTACATATACTTTTCCCCTAGATTTCTCTGTCATTGATTTTCCAATTTTGTTTTTTTGGAGTTCTTGACCAGCCATCTAACCCAACAATCTCTGACCATGAGCCAGTTTAGATTTATTTTTAAAAATATTTTATTAAAAATATTTTATTTATTTATTTATTTGAAAGAGAGAGAGCACAAGTGGGGTGGAGAGGTAGGAGAGGAAGAGAAGCAGACTTCCCACTGAACAAGGAACACAATGCAGGGTTCTATCCCAGGACCGCAAGATCATAACCTGAGCTGAAGGCAGATGCTTAACCAACTGAGCCACCCAGGTGCCCTTCCAGTTTAGATTTATATCTCTGGGTATTCATCTTTCCTGCCAGATGGACAACCAGATACATCACCCAAATTTCTATTTAATGTGAAGACTCACTTCTGTCTCTCAAAGTCACTCCCCCACCCAAAATTGGATTGTAGTGTGGCATCTATTTCTAGCTGGAATATATCTTATTTCCACTGATAAAACTTTTCGTTTTACATCTCCCCTATATGACCATATGGAATCTTTTCCAAAACCACCTCCCCACCCTACTCCAAGGCCCTATACATGGTTGAGGTGAAGAGAGAGAATTAATAAAAGATGCACCATGGAAATATGAGCCATCTGTTCATGTAGTTTATTGTGCTTTTTTGGAACTCTTCAGGCCTGGCCTCCAATATACTTATTTTGGATTTATGATAGAAAACTGTTGTGCATTTCTAAATTTAGGGTCCATGGGGTCAAACTAGTCAAATTAGATCAGATTCTTGCTGGTGAACATATACTGTAGTAGAGTCATAGGATGTTTACTGCTTATTTTGTTCACCAATTACAATTAGCATAATGTCATCAAAGTAATAAATTTATTTTAGCAATAAATTCTGAGCTATGTCCTGTTCTGAAATATAGCAAGATAATCTAGTATCCTCTGGGATATAGTATGGCAGAAATCAGTACAGCTAATAAATACCTGGGCTAGACACTTAAAGAAATGCTTATGGTATTTATGCTTGTAAATAAAAGCTAGTATTCCATTTTTGCAGAATGCAGTCATCCAAGAAAACAACTGGAAGCTTTCTGGGTTAGGTTTGTGAGAAGAAATGCCATAATGATATCTGTGGCCATGTTTCAATGTCCTTCAACAAGGGGGTCCAATCTTTCCTTTCCCCAAATGAGGGATTCCTGATCTGGGAAGAGCTTCAGCTAGTAACTATACTTAAGTTGAGGACTGGATAAGGGACAGTGAGCCACCTCCCTGAAAATTTGAGTTAAGATTCTTGTCAGGGGCCTCTGTGTGGGTCAGTGGTTGAGCCTCTGCCTTTGGCTCAGGTCATGATTCTGGAGTCCTGGGATCAAGTCCCACATCGGGCTCCCTGCAGGGAGCCTGCCTCACCCTCTGCCTGTGTCTCTGCCTCTTTCTCTGTGTCTCTCATGAATAAATAAATAAAATCTTAAAAAAGAAGATTCTGCTCAACATTCTTAGAATCTTCTGAGTGTATCAAGTAGCTCTTGAGTTCCCTTCACCCCCTCTCTAGGAAGCAAGTTCAAAATCAACTACCCCTTGTCACAGATCTCTGTGAATCAAAACTCTGATTACCAGTAAGTCTTTCTGGCTTATTGCAGAAATTGAATCCACTTAACCTTCAAATCAAATAATTACTAGTGGTATCAGAAATCTGATTCCACTGTAGCAATTTCCACCACATTTCTTTTCTTTTTTTTTTTAAGATTTTATTTATTTATTCATGAGAGACAATGAGAGAGAGACAGAGACACAGGCAGAGGGAGAAGCAGGCTCCATGCAAGGAGCCTGATGTGGGACTCAATCCCGAATCCCGGGATCACGCCCTGAGCCGAAGGCAGACGCTCAACCGCTGAGCTACCCAGGTACCCTCCACTACGTTTCTACAGATAACAATCACAATAGACCCTCGCCAATTGACTTTGACAATGCATTCTTAAGGTTTTGCTGCAAAACATGCCCTCTAGGTCCTCTGGGGGAATATAATTAAAATGGGGTTGTGTAGGTTGCACAGATTAGATTCATTTCAGCATAATCATTTTTCTGAGCCCTAAGATTCTATACTGTAGTTTGTGCTATGGAATTTCCAATATTTAAACATTGTTAACTATATCCAGGTTTTGGTAGCCAACCTAGCTAATCATTGATTTACCTCCTAGTGAAGCAAACATTAAATCCTAATTCAGTATCAAAAAATTCACCTTTGTCAATTCACCTATTTTATCCCATTGCAACAACATTCTTAGAATTCACTCCAATGTATGGTCTCAGGTTCTTATTAATACACATTAACTAGACATGTGATCCTACCTCTTAAAAAAAAGAAATTCCTCTATCCATTCTGTCCAAGATATTTGAATCTAGTTCTCTAACTATGAGTCTGATTGTAATAAGTGTTCATGGGATTGAATACTGAGATAGCTCAAAGATATCCAATTGAGAAATATCTCGATTTGAACATGTCTAAAGTTTATACCATAATTTTACATAATTTTCCCCACGTCCTCGCCAAATTTCAATTTGATTTTATGGCACATTTTTAGTCTGATAAGCTGTTTTATTATGCTATTTTACATTTCTTGGATTTCCCTTGACACCTTTGTTCTTGAGAAAACACCAGAAGTATGACTGGACAGTCACTCCATAAAGAGTGACTTATGGAGTCACTCATGCTCATCAGCCATATCATCAGAAGCCAGAAATAGAGAGAGGAATGCAGCAGCAGAGACACTGTAAATCTGAACTAAAGATGAACGAGGCAGGCTGAAATTAAATGTTTTCAGACTGTTGGGGTTCTATAAACTTTATCCTTCAAAAAGAAAGAGGGATAACCTAAAGATTATTTTTACAGTGGGGCTGTCACTCCCACCACAAGCCCAGAACATACGCCAAGAGGAGAAAGTGGGGAATGGAGAGGGACAAGGCTGTTTCCTCCTCAATTTCAGAGTGTGGAGCAACTTCCTCAGTTTCAGATAGTCCCTACTCAGGGCCTCAGGGACAAGGCTGCCACTCAACTGAGAAACACAGGGCCCTGGGGATTACATTGCTCATCAGTGGGCCCACAGAGGAGGGTGTTCAGCCAGAGGATTGATTACTCTTGAGCCCTACTCAAGTGGGAAATTTCCTATGTTTTGGACTTGCTTGGAGCCTGTCACTCCTCTATTCTTTCCAAGTTCTCCCTTTTGGAATAAGAATAAGCCAACCCCACTATTGTATCTTATAAGTACATGTCTTGCCTGTTTTCAGTTTCACAACTAAAGAGGAATTTTGCCTCAAGATGAATCACACTTGGAAGTTCACCAAACATAATTTAGATAAGACGTTGTACTTGGAATTGATGCTGGATAGGTTAAGACTGAGGCTACTGGGATGGAGTGAATGTATTTAACATGAAGAAGGATATGTTATTTGAAAGGCCAGAGGATGGAATATGATAAACTTTTGTCTCTCCAGATTCATCTTATTGAAGCTCTAACCTTCATTGTACTGTATTTGGAGATAGGGCCTTTCAGGAGATAATTAAGGGTAAATGAGGACATACGGTTGAGGCTTAATCTGAAATGACTGATGTCCTTATAAGAATGGATGAGATACCAGTAAGCACTCTGTCAGTCCATGCCTGCAGAAAATGAGTAATATGAGGAAATGGTGAAAAGATAGCCATCTGCAAGCGTGGTTTCACCAGACATCAATTCTCTGGTACTTTGATCCTGGGCTTCCAGACTCCAAAACTGTGAGAAAATTAATTTCTGTTATTTAAGTCACCCAGCCAGTTATAGTTTGAAATGGCAGTCTGAGAAGACTAATATAAGTCCCTTTAGGATTGGATTGAGTGAATCATTATGATTTATGCTAGCCATGGTATTGAACGGGATCTTCTTTCTGAGGATCTGTCTTTTCCTTTAATAATTGGGCCCTGAGTCAGAAAACCAGCTCAGGAGGAGTAGAATTCTAGGAGTAGAATGAAGTAATAGTTTATAACTTTGAGGTTATGGTTTCCCTTAGCCTAGTGATCATCCATTTTTGGTTTATTTATTTCTATTGCAGGGGTTGAGCAAAACCCAGTGGTATGCTTGCAAGGTCTGACTATTAAATTTTCAGGACTTTGTGAGACAATCATTAAATATAGTTATAATTAAAAGTTACATTATCTAAAGCTAAAATTAAATAAACTGTATTAAAAACAAAGATAAATACTTAGCATCACTCATTTCTGGTTATTGAGCTGTGCCATTTGCCTTCTCTACTCCAAGATCCTATCAGTTTCAATGCTATCCATAAATCCAATTCTGTGAAAACATCTCCTATTGCAATCCTTGGTCTAGAGAATAAAGCTGCAGAATGTTTCTCAGTGATGTGTATGTTCTTCTGCCAGTGTATATCTTATTGCTTTGTTAATAGGCTGCCCAACATACCATCCCATACTACGCTTGGTGGATTTTCTGTCCAGAGTATGTCCATTACGGAATGCCAACTGGTGTAAGGATTTTTGTATGTTTATCTTCTCTTTTACTATCTCCCATAGCTATTCTGGCATTTTACTCTGCTTAGGATGGGCTATTACTTTCTTCAATCTTCTTGGAGATAACAGTTTATCAGCACCATCACATTTTGCCAATTTATTAAATCTTATTTCTTAAGAGTACTCCATTGTTGATAAAATCTCTCTCATCCAGCTTTGTGTTTCTCTCTTTATCTATAACCCTTGGAATCCAATCACATTGTGGGTGCTCTAGATTGTCATTGCATATTGGTGAGGTCTTAAATTTCTCCTGAGTATCAAGGCTAACAGTTAATCTTAGTTATTGTCCTTATGATCAGGAGGGGAAGGAAGAGATGATTGTAAGGAGGATGTGCACTTTCTTTGATGGCAGAAGACTCAGTATCATCTTTAAGCAAGGATAAACTTTAGACTTTAACAATGGAGATTATGCCACTTTCAGGTTTATTAGATTTAGAGAGTTCTAGATTTTTAAGACAAATATAAGATATATATCTTACAACTCATTAAAAAGACAAATCATCCTATAAAAATTGGCAAAATATCTGAGTAGAGAGCTCACAAAAAAGATATATTAATTGCCATAAGCACATGAGAAAATGTTCAGCAGATTATCAGAGATAAGCAGCTTAAAACTTAAAACTACATTTGGATACCATCACATACCTACTGGAATGGTGAAAATTAAAAAGATATATCAGATGTTGCTGTTGATCTGGAAGAAAGAACTGCAACTGTTCTACATTAATGGAGGGAATGGTACAAACCCTTTAGAAGATATTTTGTGTTTATAAAATTAAACACATATTTTTGTTTTTAAAAACAGCTTTACTGAAGTATAATTAATATGCAAAAATGCACATATTTAATGAGTACAATTGGTGAGTTTGGACATATGCAAACACCCATGGTACCATTATCACAATCAAGATAATAGACATATCCATCACCTCTCAGATCACATGTTGAGTATTCTTGTCACAAAAAATACAAACATATTTTTTATATGACCTAGCAAATGCACTACTAGGTATTTCCTCAAAAGATTAGAAAAGAAATGTTCACAGAAAGACTAACAGAAATACTGATGCTGGTTTTATTTATGAGAGTCAAAAAGTGCAAACAACCAAATAGAGTCATGGATAAGCAAATTATTATACATTCACACAATTAGATTCTACTCCGTAATGAAAAGGAACTGCTGGTCTATGCCACAATCTGGATGAAACTCAAAAACATTTTACTGTGCAAAAGATAACAGACTCACAAGGGTGCATGCATACCATTCTATTTATATAAAATTCTAAAACCAGCAAAATTCATCTCTGTTAATAGCTTAGTGGCTGCCTGGTTTGTGGGATGAACTGTAAAGGTACATTAGGAAACACTTTGAGGTGATGGAAATGTTTTATATTTTGAGTGAAATTTCATACCTTAATTGCTTTTCCTTAGGAACAAAACTAAATTTCACTCAGCCATGATAGTGCAATCCCTATATTCTCCTATATGTGAATTTCTAATAGTCCTCTGGATAGAATATTTTGGTGATGACATACGTAGAAATGTTCATTCCTCCCCAATTTTGTAGTCTTTTTTTCTGTCTCAAAATGGAAGGAACGATCTTGTTATCTGCATTTTTATCATGAATAATTTTGAGTGATGATAGAAGTGACCAGAGCTGTATATTTAAGGCCATCTGGAAGAGTTTAATCCTGTATAAAATGGGATTATTCTTTTCACATTTTTTTCTTTTCATTTACTTTTTGTCTACTCTCCTCTCCATTCTCATTTCCTTTTCCCTTCAGTGTCCCTGTCAGAACAAATGTGGTGTTAATCCTGAAGCAGCTTGTATGACATCACCTGCCTCTGTAGATTTTTTTAATGTATTTATTGAAAGGATATGAAACATTTGAAAATTCTTATGAGGACAGATTTGAAAAGGAACCTATTTCCTGACAACCTAACACTAGCCTGATAGCACTACTGTCTTGAATATTGATGGTAATGTTCTGAGTATCTTTTATTTTCCTTTTTGTCTTTTTTTTTCCTGTTTGTGTAGAGGTGTGTGGGTGTGCATGCAGCCATGATTGTGTCTGAGAAAGAGAGAAAATTGTTTTTGTTCTTGCTTCAGTAGCCAGCTTGAAGCATAGCTTTCTTCTCTTTGATTTCGTCACCTTTAAGATTGTCTTTCTAAACATATGATTATTGTGTCTGAGCAAATGTCTAAACACAAGTCTTAAATCATGCCTTTTAATTAATTAGTATCCTTATCTCCTACGGCCCTGGAAGTGCCCCGGTTATGTTCTTGAAACAATTGAAAAAATAGCCTCTTGAATATATTTTTGTTCAATAAGGATCTTCTGCTGAAAAAAATAGGAAAATATGAGCCTGTTAGTTCTTTACTTTTAAGTAACTTCTTCCGTCTTTAGTAAATGGTGTTTGTTTTGTGTGTGTGGTTTCCTTTTTTTTTTTTTTTTTCATTTTACAGAAGAAATTGTGGTTAGGTAATAGCGAGACTCAATCAGACACATTTTTACTTTCATTTTAAGAAATATTGCTTAAAATTGTTTTGCTTTTCTAAAATAGAGTAACGAGTTTGGAGCTGCTATAAAAAAGACTAATAACATTTTTGCATTATATTTAAAGCTTTGCAGAGAGGTTTTGGAAAGGATGACAGGAAGCCTGGTAGTTTCCCTCATTGATAACAGCAATCAAGGAACCGATGCAAAGAAGCAAGGTAAGACATTTAAAGTTGTTCAGAATGAATGTTATTGATGGAAATTATCACACGTAATGCACATGTCAAAAGCTTTCCAAGGTATGGAACAGATTTTGTTATTTTTTTTTTCCATTGAGGACGAAAAATCCTTTTTTGAGTTAATATCTCCATAAAATGAAATTTGTAACAATAAAATTCAGATTTGTAATTGGCTATTTTGTCTTTTTTTTTTTTTTTGCTATTTTGTCTTATAAATGGAGATTCACTGTATCTTATTTTAACTGGTAGTGGAGAGGGATTAACTACAGCTCAAAACTGTTCAAGATTTAATTTCATTTTTACTAAGTATTTAATAAAACCAATACTGGAGAAAATGTTAAATTTGATACACATACTCATTCAAGGCCCAGAATGCAGACACAATATGAAAACTTTGGCCAAGATTTCTAATGTTGTAAAAGATTGTTTATGGATAGTGAGTTGAGTCAAGCTAAACCAGGCTTTAGGGTTTCTTAATAGCAGAAAGATGATCTCCCTATCGGGCTCTTATATATAATCACTAGTATTCTGATATCCTTGAAGTTGTCTCTGGCAATCTTAAGAAAGATAAGCAAAGAAAATGCACTTTACAACTAGAAAGGAGAAAACAATTTGGTAGCTTTGGACATACTAACTAGCAAGTTCAGAATATGTACGATCTAAACTCTAAATCTAGCAGAAACAATCTTTCAAAGTTATTTTAACAGCAGTATTTCTAGTCAAAATATGGTGAAGAAGAGAGGTAATAAAGCTAAAATGCATTAAATCAATTTAGAGGCTCTGATGGGTTCTAAATATTTGCTGTTTAATTTATTTTCAAATACCAGGACATGCAACCAGCAAGAGTTACTGTTACTGCAGTTCATATAGGATGTATAAATACTTATTCTTCATTTTTTTGACAATTTAATAATTTTGTTTAAGATTAGATCAAAGAGGGCTGGGGACAATGGGATTAAATATTAGACGATAACATGAAAATATTGGAATCAAAAGTTTTGAGAATGCTCTTTAGTCACTCATAAAATCTGTTAGTCTCTATCTCAGAGATCAATCAACAATATGAATTTATATATTTCAGGTATAAGTAAATGATATATAGTATATAAATATAGTCTGTAGTTTACTAAATAATATTATGTATATGTATAATATTATACATAGCATTTATAGATATATAATTTGAACTTAAACACCATTGTAATAGTTAATGATTTTTATAGTAACTTATAATTTATTTTTTAATATTTTATTTTCTTAATATTTTCTTTTATATTCGGTTATATTTCTTTTATATTCTTAATATTTTCTTTTATAATGTTCTTTCTGCTTCTTGGTAACTTATGATTTTTTTTTCCATAGCTGTCAGCTAGGAAAAAGTGTATTTTTTTAGTTTTAAATTCATTGGTCACCCTGGAATTTACCTCTTAACCTCTCCTTGGAAACGATCATTGTCAATTTTAGTACATATGCTGCCAAAGCCGGAGCACAGGAGATCAGAGTCAGAAATGAAAAGAAATGACTTGAGTCTGATGCTTTTCCATGGGGAAAGTAACTGGAATCCTTAGTTGTTTAGATTATGTTTAGATTATGATAGGGATGAGTTTAGAACTATTTTAGTTACATTGTTAATTAAATAGGCTTTTATTGTTATCTATTTTTTACATCCCTTGTTAACACATTGTGAGGGTGAGCAACTTGTTTGAAATTCATCTCTCACTACTAAATTCATAGTGGGAAACCAGTACTTTCTGTTCTTCTTGGTTTTTGGATAATTTGTGCAGTGTACAGGTATTGATCACTGAGCCTAAGGGTATAGAGAAGGAGCTTATAAAATAAAAGCTATTTATGCTGAATGTAGAAAAGTAGATTTCAGGGCTCCGGAAGTGGACAGATTAAATAGAGAACAAACATGTAGCGTGTTTGTTTAAATATGTACCTGCATATTAGGAAGTGCAATAAATGTTCAGTTCATCAGTGTCCTAAATCAAACTAAAGGTCACTCCAAATTGGCACCCTCCTGAGAGTGTTATATGATATTTTTTAGCTTTTATGTGGCATCAAAGTACCGAGAGAGTCTTCAGTCATCTCTTTTCTCTTATTATTTATGAGAAGATATATGCCAACATCAATTAGCCTTTTGGTTCTAGTCCCACTGTTTCTGTGCTACACTTATAACAAAGGCCACACTGTTTCTTTGCTACGTTCATGGCATGTGCATCTTATTGAGCCTGGTGTCATCTACATGCAGGATCTAGCATTCTCACCGCACCACAAAATTATATGATCTGATATCTTGCCAACTTCGCCATGGAAAGGACTCTTACTGTTTTTGTAATGCAAATTAGCATTTCTCATACTAATAGAAAGTGTGTACTCATCTTTCTTCTTTCTTTTTTTTTATAAATTTATTTTTTATTGGTGTTCAATTTGCCAACATATAGAATAACACCCAGTGCTCATCCCGTCAAGTGCCCACCTCAGTGCCCGTCACCCAGTCACCCCCACCCCCCCACCCACCTCCCCTTCCACCACCCCTAGTTCGTTTCCCAGAGTTAGGAGTCTTTCATGTTCTGTTTCCCTTTCTGATATTTCCCACTCATTTTTTCTTCTTTCCCCTTTATCCCCTTTCACTATTTTTATATTCCCCAAATGAAAGAGACCATATAATGTTTGTCCTTCTCTGGTTGACTTATTTCACTCAGTATAATACCCTCCAGTTCCATACACGTGGAAGCAAATGGTGGGTATTTGTCATTTCTAATGGCTGAGTAATATACAATGGAATATTACCCTTCTTTCTTCTTGTTGACTTCAGAGGCATTTCTTCTTTTAAAATCCCTCCTTAGTTTTTAGAATCATCCTTTTAATAAGATATATATGAATGTGTGTGTGTGTATACATTTTAAATGAAGGATCGTTGATTGGAGCAGTTTTGGGTTTTCTTTCAGCAATAATTCTGGAGGAAAGTATTCCAAAGAGCCTGACTACCTACTTAAAATAATAAATAAATAAATATATAAATACATTCAAAAAATTCCACCTGATATTACAGTAATCTTCACTTCCCCCCCCCACAGACACACACATACACAATAATTAAAATATGGAAAATTGGAGAGCTATAACAGAAGAAAAAATATGGAAAGATTAAATTAAAATATGGAAAGATGGAAGAGCTATAACAGAAGAAAAAATAATACAGCTTCCTTTTATTTAATTACTATTATAAGCCAGACCTTCTGAAAACATAGCATATATGTATTCTCTAATTTAAAAAAAGAGAGAGAGAAGGGAAGGGCACCTGGGTGGCCAGTAAAGTGTCTAACTCTACCTCAGGTCATGATCTTGGGGTCTGGGATGAGCTCTGAGTCAGACTTCACACTCAGCGAGGAGTCAGCTTGAGATTCTCTCCCTCTTGTCCCTCCCCTTGCTTGCATACTCCCTCTTTCTCTCTCTCTCTCTCAAAAAAAAATAAAATACAAAAAATTAAAAATAGATAGTATTATTTAATGGATGAAGAGATAATAGGATTATAAGAGGTAAGAAAATAAAGCTATACACTCTAAAATTTTAATCAAGATTTTGAACCTGTAATATTTATAACAATAATACTCCTTCATCCACTCTGCCAATTCATGGGCAAATAAAATGTCATAAGGACAAACTGACTTGACTCATAACATAGAAAAAGGAGAAAGGTACTTGTTTTCTTGATACTTGATACTTATAGAAAGCTAATAGGAATTAGAGAGATTAATAAGGTGACACTTGAAAGGTGATTAAAATCCCATTAGAGGGATCCCTGGGTGGCGCAGTGGTTTAGCGCCTGCCTTTGGCCCAGGGCGCGATCCTGGAGACCCGGGATCGAATCCCACGTCGGGCTCCCGGTGCATGGAGCCTGCTTCTCCGTCTGCCTATGTCTCTGCCTCTCTCTCTCTCTCTCTGTGTGTGACTATCATAAATAAATAAAAATTAAAAAAAAAAAATCCCATTAGAAAGAGCCTGGACTAAAGTTTGGAACCGAGGCATACAGAGAACCACAAAGGCTGAAAAGACAGGTTGTATGTTTTGTTTCTCCTCTTTTTGACTTTTATGACTTTGGAGGGAGGCTCTTTTCTCTTACCTAGGAATACTCCTTCCATTTGTACTTCAGACTGCAACCCCTGTAGCCTGTGCAGGGATTCTTCTTCTTAATCTAGTTATTCCTTCCCTCTCTCTCTCTTGCCTACACCAACAATCTATCCCTTCCATATTAAATCATCCCTAAATACACAGAAAAAACATTATGTGTTATATCCTTTTTTAAAAACCCCTATAATAACCATTCATCTCATTCTAACTACCTCTTTGCTTGTTCTCCTTCACATGGCACAGGCTCTCTGAGTTTACTTTCTATTTTCACTTCCTTACTTGCAGCAATCTGTTATTCTGTATGACTCTGAAACCATTTTATCAAGGATACCAGTGGCCTCCAAGTGCTCCATTTGATTTGTTTTTTTTTTTTTTTTTTTTTGGGTCTCCACTGCTACCACCCTGGTTTAGCTCCCTAAATAGTCTCTCCACTCACTAGGCAGAGAGAACTTTTTTTAAAAAAGATTTTACTTATTTATGAGAGACAGAGAGAGAGAGAGAGAGAGGCAGAGACACAGGCAGAGGGAGAAGCAGGCTCCATGCAGGGAGCCCTATGGGGAATCAATCCCAGGTCTCCAGGATCACGCCCTGAGCTGAAGGCGGCACTAAACTGCTGAGCCACCTAGGCTGCCCCAGAGAGCACTTTGAAAAGCACAAATTTGGCAATGCCAAACACCCACCTAAAACAATTCAGTGGCTCCTCATTATACTTTGAAGAAAGCCAAGTCACTTTCCCAGGGCCTTCGAAGTTGAGCATCATTTTGCTCCTAACTAGTCACTATTCTGGGCTATTCTGACCCTATCAAAGGTGTTCTGCTTTGCCACATTCTTTTCAATTCTTTCCTGATTCAAGACACTTGCACTTGCTGTTCTTGTCTTGATTTTAATGTCACTTCCACAGAATGTCCACCACTCTTTTCTGCTCATTTTCCCTTTATCAATCAGAGCACCCTCATAGTGCTTTCCAGAACCTGTTGCAATCTGTAATTTTAAAGTTGTTTTTTTTTTTTTCAGTTGACTGTGTCTTTTCCACCAATCTGATTGAGAATAGATTATGTCTTTTTTTGTTTAGGGTTAAATTTGTAGAAACTAGCACTGAGTAGGTGATTAGTAAATATTTGTAAAGAATGAACAAACAGGGCAGCCCGGGGGGCTCAGCGGTTTGGTGCTGCCTTCAGCCCAGGGTGTAATCCTGGAGACCTGAGATCGAGTCCCATGATGGGCTCCCTGCATGGGGCCTGCTTCTCCCTATGCCTGTGTCTCTGACTCTCTCTCTCTCAAGAATAAATAAATAAAATCTTTTTTAAAAAAAGAATGAACAAACAAACACAATGCTGGTTCACAAGTGAAGCATTGCAGTTCATGTTCATTGTGTAGCTTTGAAATTCCAGATGGTCAGAAGAAATGCTCAACTAATGACAGGACTTTTCACAAATTTGATAGAAAAACATAGGTCAAACATAGTTCTTAATTCTGTTTCTCACATAGTTGAAATAACAGTTTGGTGGCTAAGAAACAATGCTAGTTTTCACTTTGTGGCATTCCCTCTCCCTTCTTTTGGTACTTCTAAAAATTACTTTATTATGAATTTTTATTTTCATACATTATGCTTGATAGTATAGATTGCCACCATACTTTTAGAAGAACATCCAATCAATATATGCCAATTTGTTTCTTTTTGAAATTTTTTTCTTAAGAGTATAATTAGGGAACCATGCAAGATATTTAAACTATACTCATTCTAATTTTAGTTCAAAGTAAAATGGCTAGAACAGCCTATAAATAAATAATAAATAATATAATATAATAAATACCCATCAGAAGAGGACTTTTTAAAAATCAGTATGGCTACCTAAAAGTATTATCATTCATTAAAATTATGTCAAATTATTCTTTTACATGATGCATAAGTTCAGCAGTTGCTCTGAATGAACAACCATTCCTAAATTTTAGTGACTTAAAATACCAATGGTTGTATTTTGCTTTTGCTTTGCATTGCTTGTGGTTTTACAGTATAAGGATAAGGTGAGATTCAGTAGGAATGGCTCATGTCTCCTGACAGTGTAAGTAGGAATTACAAGGTGTCTTAAGGCTTGGCTATAAAGTTTCAGGGTCACTTCTACCACAGTCTGTTGGTTAAAGCAAGGCACAAGGTGATGCGTATTCAAGTGTTGGGGAATTCAACAATTCATCATATTGTTGGAGAAATAGCAGGATCATGTGTCAAAGGGTTGGTGGACACAGAGGGGTATGATTCATTGGAGGCCATTCTTAAGAACCACACATGAGAAGAAAAATTGCTAACTGATATCATCAGAATATAAAAGAGTGGGTATCTGATGACTGTACTCATTTAAAATCATGCGTCTTTGTGAGAGAAGGTTAGATGTGTGAAAATAGGATTAGGGAGATATATGGATGAAAGGATGTTGACCCAAATGGTAAGGCTGGTTATGTCCATGTAGTATAAATTTAGATGTGTTTTAAATTTAATATCTTCTCATACATCCACAAAGGAAAAAATTTCATCCAACAAAAGAATAGCTCTTCACTAGGGAAAAGATAGGAGTGATAAATGCCCTCAATCAGTGTACCATCCATCTTAAAGTAACTGCTGCAACTTTTAAAATTTCATAATATATTACAATAAAGGTGAATACTTTAGAATCATATAAATAATAAGTGTTTTATTTCGAAAATCTTATGAACCATTTTCCCCAAAATAGACACCAATAAAAAAAATTCCTCATCAAAAACTTATTCTATTCTGCCTCAGACATGCTCTTTTCTCATCTTTTCTACTGACTTTGCAGATGAGAAAATACCAGCCCCACCCCCAAATCTCATTCAAGTTCCCTTTGTTTGTTTGTAGCATAAAGCTCAATTCCAAATCTTTGGATTGATTATTCATGAACTTCTAAAAATGCTATACTATCTTTCCTTTAAAGTAAACTTTTCATTAGTTAGAAAGTAGATTTTCTTAGAAATATTCAAGGAGTGTTAGGATGTGCTGATATGGTACCAGAGGAGAAGGATATTGAAGGCCTGGGGGTGGCTCCAGGTGTTA
Organism: Canis lupus familiaris; assembly: GCF_011100685.1. Lineage (NCBI taxonomy): Eukaryota > Metazoa > Chordata > Mammalia > Carnivora > Canidae > Canis > Canis lupus. The sequence goes on along the minus strand of NC_049248.1, from coordinate 10,015,725 downwards.
AGAAATTCTATCCTAAAGAATTATACATATTCGATTCCTTGCGCTATGGCAATAAAATCCATGGTAACACTTAGATTGAATGTAAGGATGTCCTGAGAAATTTCAAAAAAGCAGGTTTGTTGTTGTTGTTGCTTTTTTCCATATAACAAACAGAAACAGTATGTTTGTATCATCTTGTGAAATATGAATAAATTTCCTGAATTTTGTTGGTTATGGTTATAAATGTAAACTTAGTCTCTCTTTCACTTGTTTATAAATGTAAATTTTTTTTCAGATGTTAAGGACAAGAGTAAGATGACAATTTTAGTGCGTGTTTTATGTGTAATATTCTTCATTTTAAATATTCTTCTAATTATTGTCCTAGGTGAGTAAATTACATTTATATTTTTTACTTATTGTTTTCTGGGACTTCTTATCAAATGATCATTTTCTTTTCTGCCTCAAACATGATCTTTTTTCATTATTCACACTCTCTTCTCATTATTTGCACTCTTTTCTCATTATTCATGGGTATCCATGGGTATTCATTTCTCATTTAATGGGTATCAATGAATGAATAGTTATGAATTTCTTGACCTGTATAAAGCATGAGGAGATGCAAAAATGAGTAAGACAAAATCGTTCACCCTGATAATCTCACATTCTACCAACATTCCCATCACTATTTTGATATCTGTTGCATAGGTTAGTTTTGCCCATTTAAAAAATTTTTCAGGGCAGCCCGGGTGGCTCAGCAGTTTAGCACCGCCTTGGGCCCAGGGTATGGTCCTGGAGACCAGGATCCAGTCCCACGTCAGGCTCCCTGCAGCCTGTGCTCCCCCTGCCTGTGTCTCTGCCTCTCTCTGTGTCTCTCATGAATAAATAAATAAAATCTTAAAAAATAAAAATATTTCCATAAATAAGATCATACAATTTTTTGTATTCTTTGCATCTTATTTTCTTTTCACATCATGTTTGTATGATTCTTCCATACATAACATGTAGCAAAAGTTCATTGATTCATTGTTGAAGGGGGTTGGAATAATTTTTATGCAAAGAGAAAGATAGTAAATAAATTTGGCTTTGTTAGCCATACAATCTGTGTTACAATGTTCCATTCTGTATTGTAGTGCAAAACAGCCACATATGATATGTAAACAGTTGAGCTTGTCTGCATTTCACTAAAATTAAACATGGAAATTTGAATATTGTATACTTTCCATGGTCACAAAATATTATTCTTCTTATAACTATTTTGTTTTTCTATTTATTATTGTGTTGATTATTTTTAAAATGTGAAAACACTTTTAGCTCTGATTTTGGCCTCAGGTTGTAGTTTTCAGATCTTCACTATAGAGTATTTCACACTATTTATTAATTTATTAATCATTCTAGTTTTGATGGACATTCAGGTAGTGCCACATTTTGACTACTGCAAATTACGGTGCTTTTAACATCCTTATACTTTTAGACTTTTAGTGAGTAGCGGATATTGTTTGGGATATACTTATGAGAAAAAATTTTAAACCATGGAGTATGTATAGGTCAGCATTAGCAAATGAGTCCATAGATTGTAGATAATCCAACCAAAAGTGCATGACATACTGGTTGTTTAGCATACTGGTCAACACTTTGTTGTCAGTTTTACCCATTTTTGTCATTCTGATGAGTGTTAATACTTCATTGTGATTTTAACTGACATTTTCCTGATGACCAATACTGTTAAGTTCCTTGTCATATTTATTGCTCAGTTAGTCATAGTATTTTGTGCTGGGTGTATTTTAATACTTGATCTATATTTTTATTGAGTTAGCTCCTTGTTTTTTGGTTGATTCACAGATGTTCTTTAACATAATAGATAAAAGTATTTTGTATTTCTATTGTAAATATCTACCTTGTAAATTTGTAAGTATTGTAAAAATCTTCTTTATGATGCTTAAATTTCTTTTCTGTATGATGTCTTTCAGTGAAGAGAAGTTCTTAATTTTTAGGTATTTTTAATTTTTTAAAATTTTCTCTACCATTACTTTTACATCCTCTTTCTGAAATTTACTGTACTCCAAATGCATGAGAATATTACTCTAGAATTTCCATTGTAACATTTATTATATTTTTTTAATTAATTTCAGATCCAAAACTATAATGCTTTTAAAATTGATTGTTATTAGTGTTTGGGTATCATGTCAAAATGTATTTTCCTTCATTCACTTAGTCTTCTGATCTGGAGCAATTTATTAAAATCGATAGTTTACAATTCAGTCCTGATATTGTGAATCCTGAATTAGGAAAATTGTATAATGGCATGTATCCTTCATTATGGTATTCTACAGAGCATCTTCAGTGCCCCCAAATCTTCTTTGCCCCATGTATTCCTCTCTCCTCAAACCACAACCACTGACAATCACTAACCTTTTTACTGTCTCCATTGTTTGGCCATTTCCAGAATGTCGTACAATTGGAATACAGTATGTAGTCTTTTCAGACTGGCTTTTTTTCACTCAGTAATATGTACCTAAGGATCCCCTGTGTCTTTTCATGGTTTGAGAGGTTTTGTTTTATTTTTTTGTTTGTTTCAACTGAATAATATTCCTTTGTCTGGTGCATCACAGTTTATTGATCTGTTCACTTACCAAAGAGCATCTCGGTTGCTTCCAAGTTTTGGCAATCCTGAATGAAGCTGCGTTACCAAAGAAATGTATGGTTTTCATGTGAACATAAGTTTTCAACTCTTTAGGGTAAATACCAAAAAGTGCAATTGCTGAATTGTATGATAAGAGTTTTTAATTTCATGAAAAATCTCCAAACTGTATTTTAAAATGCCTATACCATTCATTGTGCATTCTCACTGACAATGAATGGAAGTTCCTGTTGCTCCATATCCTCACCAGCACTTGGTGTGGTCAGTGTCCTGGATTTCAGCTGTTCTAAGTATGTAGTATCTCATTGAGGTTTACATTTGCCTTTTCCTCATGGCACATGATGTGGAGCATATTTTCTTCTTTTTATTTGCCATCTATCTATCTTCTTTGCTGAGGTGCCTGTTTAGGCTTTTTGACCATGTATTAATTAGGTTGTTTCTTTTCTCATGGTTGAGATTGAAGTGTTCTTTATATATTTGGATAATAGTCCTTCATCAGACAGGTCTTTTGTAAATATTTTCTCCCAGCCTGTGGTTCTTCTTCTCATTCTCTTGACATTGTTTTTCACAGAGAAAAAGTGGTTAATTTTAATGAAGTCCAAGTCCAGCTTATCCATTATTGATTTCATACGCTGTGCCTTTGGTGTTTATCTAAAAAACCATCACCATGTCCATGGTCATTAAGGCTTGCCCCTATGAAATCTTCTAGAAGCTTTTCAGTTTTGTATTTACATTTAGGTCTTTGATATGTTCTGAGTTCAGTTTTGTGAAGGATGTAAGGTCTATGTTTAGATTCATTTTTTTGCATGTGAATGTCCAGTTGTTCCTGCAACTTAGTTGAAAAGACTATCTTAGCTCAATTATATTGCTTTTGCTCCTTAGTCCAAGTTCAGGTGACTACATTTATGTGAGTCTATTTCTGGTCTTTCTACTCTGTTCCATTGCTTTGTCTATTCTTTCATCGATACTACACTGTCTTAGGGATTACTGTAGCTTTATAGCAAGTCTCGATGTTGGTAGTATCAGTCCTCTCCAATTTTTATCTTCTCCCAAATTGAGTTGGATATTCTGTACGTTTTGCTTTTCAATAAAAACCTTAAAATTAGTTTGTTGGTATTCATAAAATAACCTGCCTAGCTTTTAATTGGGATTTCATCAAATCTATAGGTCAAGTGGGTAAAGAACTAACATGTTGACAAGATTGCATCTTCCTAATTATTAGCATAGAATGTCTCTCTTAAAACTGTTTAGTTCTTCTTTGATTTTGTTCATCAAAGTTTTGTAGTTTTCCTCATATAGATAATATAGTACATATTTTATTAGACATACTTAAATATTTAATTTTGGAGGGTTCTCGTGTAAATAATATTTTGTTTTTAATTTCAAGTTACACTTCTTTATTGCTGGTATGTGGGAAAACAATTGACTTTTGCATGTCAACTTGTATACTCCAACCTTTCCATGATTACTTATTAGTTTTCAGTTTTTAGTTCTTTCAGATTTTCTATAGAATGATCATGTCATCTCTGAACAAAGACAGTTTATTTTTTCCTTTTCAATGTGTAGACCTATGATTTTCTTTTCTTGCGTTATCATATTACACAGAACTTTTAGTATGATTATTGAAAAGTAATGGTGAGAAGGGAAAGCTTATTCCAGTGGGAAAGCCACCAGTTTCTCACCATTAAGTATTACATTAACCGTAGGTTTTTTTTCTTTTTTTCTTTTTAATAAATAGTCTTTATTGAGTTGAGGAAGTTCCCTTCTATTCCTAGATTACTGAGAGTTTGTGTCATAAGCGTTATATTTTTGTCATATATTTTATTCATATGTGATAGATTTTATTCATTTGATCATGAATCATGTGATTTTTCCTTCTGAGCTGTTGATATGATGGATTACACTAATTGTTTTTCAAATGCTCAACCAGCCTTGCAGATCTGAGATAAATCCCATTTTGTATAAAATTATTTTTAAATATTTTTGGATTCTAAATAAATAAATAAGTAAATAAATGAATAAATAAATATTGTTGGATTCAATTTGCTAATATTCTGTGAGGATTTTTGCATCTACGTTCATGAGTGATATTGGTCTGTAGTTTCCTTTTCTTGTAATATCTTTGGTTTTGATATTAGGGCAATGCTTGCCTCATAGATTGAGTTGAGAAGTATCTCATCTGCTTCTATCCTCTGAAAGAGATTGTACAGAATTTGTATAATTTCTTCTTTAATTTTTTGGTAGCATTCACCAGTGAAATCATCTGGGCCTAGTCCTTTCTGTTTGAGGACATTACTAATTAGTCATTCAATTTCTTTAATAGATACAGGACTATTCAGATTGCCTGTTTTTTCTCATTTGAGTTTTGGAAGATTGTGTTATTCGAGAAATTGGTCCATTTTGTCTAGGTTATCAAATTTTGGGTCATTGAGTTATTCATAGTATTCTTTTATTATCCTTCAAATTTCCATAAGACCTGTAGTGATGTCCCCTCTTTCATTTTTCATAGTTAGCCTGGGTAGAAGCTGGCAGGTCCTATTGTTCTTTGCAAAAAACAAGCTTGTGATTTTGTTGATTTTTCTCTGTTAATTTCCTTTCAATTTCATAGATTTTTACTATAATTATTATTTCTTTCCCTGTTTACTTATGTTTACTTTTCTCTTCTTTTATTAATTTTTTAAGATGAAAAGTTAGATGATTGATTTTAGATACTTCTTTTTTAAAGTATGCTTTCAATACTATGTATTTTCCTTTAAGCATTGCCTTCGCTGCTTCCCAGAAGTTTTGATAAGTTGTGTTTTTATTTTTCTTTAGTTCAAAACATTTTGAAATTTCTCTTGAGATTTCTTCTTTGGTCCATGTGCCATTTAGAGTAGTGTTGTTTCATCTATATGTTTTGGGGAATTTTTCAGCTTTCTGTTATTGACTTCTAGTCTAATTCCATTGTGATCTGAAGGCAGATATCATGATTTCCTTCCTTCTAAATTTGTTAATGTGTGTTTTATGTTTAATCATTAATTTAAGCAACTTATCTTAATCTTCATTTGGAAGTTTATGTAAGCATTCAGATTATTTGCAAATAGAAATGCTTTTATTTAATATGTTGAAATCTTTATACCTTTTAGTATATTGCCTTGGTTTATTGGCTTGAAATTCCAGTACAAGGTTAACGAGAAGTAGTTAGGGTTGCATCCTTATCTCATTCTTAATTCCATGAGAAAGTTTTTAAAATATTTCTCCATTAAGAATGGTTACTTGTAGAGGCACTTGGGTGGCTCAGTCAATTGAACAGCCAAATCTTCGTTTCAACTCAGGCTGTAATCTCAGGTCATGAGTATGGAGTCTGCTTCTTTTTCTTCCTCCCCTCCCACCCCTCCCTCAGCTGAGGAACACACACATTCTCTCTCTCAAATAAATAAATAAATAAATAAATAAATAAATAAATAAATAAAATCTTTTTAAAAAAAAAAGATTACTTGTAGATATTTTTATTCAAATTAAAGGAGTTCTCAGGTCATGAGCATGGAGTCTGCTTCTTTTTCTTCCTCCCCCCCACCCCTCCCTCAGCTGAGGAACACACACATTCTCTCTCATAAATAAATAAATAAATAAATAAATAAATAAATAAATAAATAAATAAAATCTTTTTTTAAAAAAAAAGGTTACTTGTAGATATTTTTATTCAAATTTAAAAATTTTTTTTAAATTTATTTATGATAGGCACGCAGTGAGAGAGAGAGAGGCAGAGATACAGGCAGAGGGAGAAGCAGGCTCCATGCACCGGGAGCCCAACGTGGGATTCGATCCCGGGTCTCCAGGATCGCACCCTGGGCCAAAGGCAGGCACCAAACTGCTGCGCCACCCAGGGATCCCCTATTTTTATTCAAATTAAAGGAGTTCCCTTTAACTCTTAGCTATCAAAGAGGTTTTACTCTGAAAGAGTATGAAGTGTTATCAAATATTTTATTTCCATCTTCTATGGTACATAGTTTGTCTTTTTTCTGTTACTGTGTTGCATTATATAGAATTTTTTAAGTGTTAAACTTACTACATTTTAGGAATAAATTCAATTTGATCATACGATAATAACCTTTTAACACTCTTGAATTAAACTGGCTAATATTTTGGGATGCCTGGATGGCTCAGTGCTTGAGCATCTGCCTTCAGCTCAGGGTATGATCCTGGGTCTGGGGATTGAGTCCCACATCTGGCTCCCAGCAAGGAGCCTGCTTCTCCTTCTGCCTATCTCTCTGCCTCTCTGTGTGTCTCTCATGAATAAATAAAAATCTTTTTAAAAATTGGCTAATATTTTTGTTTATATATGTACATGTGTTCATGAAAGACTGAATTGTAATTTCCCTTTCCTATAATACTGTTGTTAGATGTTCAAATTAAAATAATGCTGGCTTCTAAAAATTGAGTTGAATAGTATTTCTTCCTATTACATCTTCTGAAGGAGGTTGTGCAATATTGTTGTTATATCTTCCCAAATGATCAGACGTGTTCATAATTGAAGCCATCTGGACTGGGATATTTCTTTCTGTAGAATTTTTTGTATAATTTTTAAACTTAAATATTTAATTTTTACTAGAGAGTTTTCATATTTGTTACTTTTCCTTGGTCAGTTGTGCTAAGTTGTATTTTTTTAAAAATTATCTAATTCCTGGTTTTACTAACATGTTTCTTTATGTCTCTCTTTTAATTTTTTTTACCAGTTTATCTTGTGTTCCATCCTCTTTCAGATTATTTAAGAAGCCAAATTATGAGTTTGTTGACTTTTTAAATTTTACATTAATTGTCTATCCAATTGATTTATGCTCTAATTTTTTAATATGTGTCTTTCTTTCTGCGTTGTTTTTAATTCACCACTCCCTTTGATTCATGCACTATTTAGCATGATAGTATAGTATCCAATAGGTAGTATCCAATCAATAGGTAGTATCCAAAATATATAAAGAACTTATAAATCTCAATACCTAATAAAGCAAATGATTCAATTAAAAATGAGCAGAAGACATGAACAGATATTTCTTCAAAAAAGATATACAGATGGCCAACACACATATGAAAAGATGCTCATTATCACTTATTAAGGAAATACAAATCAAAACATCAAAACTACAATGAGTTATTCCTTCACACCTTTCAGAATGGCTAAAATCCACAACACAAGAAACAATAGGTGTTGGTGAGGATGTGGAGAAAAATGAATATTCATGCACTTTGGGTTTGGAAAACAATAGGGAGTTTCCTCAAAAAGTTAAAAATAGAGCTACCTTGTGCTCCAGCAATCACAATCCTGGGTATTTACCCAAAGAATACAAGAACATTAATTCAAAAGAATAGACGTACCCGCATGTTTATAGAAGCATTATTTGCAGTAGCCAAGGTAAAGAAGCAGCCCATGTGTCCATCAATAGCTGAATGGATAAAGGAGATGTGATATATGCACAGAATGGAATATAATTCTGCCATGAAAAAGAATGAAGTCTTGCTATTTGCAATGACATGGATGGAGCTAGAGAGTATAATGCTAAGTGAAATAAATTAGAGAAGAAAGATACCATATGATTTCACTTATATGTGGAATTTAAGAAACAAAACAAAGAAGCAAAGGGGGGAAAAATAAGAGAGAGAGACAACCAAGAAACAAATTATTGGGGCTCCTGGGTAGCTCAGTTGGTTAAGTGTCTGCCTTCAGCTTAGGCTCAGGTCATGATCCTGGGGTACTGGGCTTGGGCCTCATGGTGGGCTCTCTGCTTGATGGGGAGCTTTCTTCTCCCTCTCCCTCTGCAGCTCCCCCTGCTTGTGCTCTCTCACTTGCTCTTATAATCCCTTGCTCAAATAAATAAATAATTTTTTTTTTAAAAAAAGAAACAACCTCTTAATTATACAGAACAAGCTGATAATTATCAGAAGGGAGGCAGGTAGGGGATGGTTGAAATAGGGATGAGGATTAAGGTGTACACTTGTGATGAACACAGGGAGATGTATGGAAGTGTTGAATCACTATATTGTACATTTGAAACTAATGTAACACTGAATGTTAACTAACTGGAATTTAAAAAAGAAAAAGGTGTAAAAGTTTTACATTCTATAGGTACTTGGCATCATGTGACTATAGGTGATAATTTAACTGTTTTACCTTCACATACTATAGATCACCAGCATCTCATTTATGGTTGGTGTTTGAATCAATGCCTTCAAAGTGAATCACGTGGACAACCAATACCATAGCTCATCATTAAGGTTTTGTGCCTTTATTTTTTTTAAAGATTTTATTTCTTTATTCATGAGAGACACAGAGAGAGAGACAGAGAGATAGAGAAAGAGAGAGAGAGGCAGAGACACAGGCAGAGGGAGAAGCAGGCTCCATGCGGGGAGCCCAACGTGGGATTTGATCCTGTGTCTCCAGGATCACACCGTGGGCTGAAGGTGGCGCCAAACCTCTGAGCCACTGGGCTGCCGGTTTTGTGCCCTTAGATTCACTTTTGGTACCCAAAAGAAAAAAGACACTGAAAAAGTTACAAAAATAGGACTTTAGCATGGGAATTAGGAATAGCATGACTGTGGAAGGAGTTGAGGAGCAACGGTCTGGAAAGCTGGAGGAGAAATAGTCACTAGTGATTTTGGCTGAAAGCACTAGTGAGTTTGGAGAACCTAGAGATTAGAGGAAGATCTAAGAATACATCTGGATGCTGAGACCACTAAAGGCAAATTCCTTAAAAGGCCTGCGAAGTTCATTTTACCTAATTCTCCAAGGATAAAGGTTCTGTTTTACCTCCACCTTCAAAATCTCATCTGGGTTCTTTTCAGTGGTTAACTCAGAGCCATACAGTGATGGTCGTTCTAGTGGACAATAAGCAATCAAACACACATACTCTTAATTACATATTCTATTTTATTATTTTCATTGCTTTCTTATACATTAAAACATATGCCCTAGAGTATGACAGTCTAACATAAATTAGTATTTTTATTACCCCCAGATAATGCTAGGATTTCATTATATTTCACTTACCCAAAAGTGGTAAAGGTGATTTAACACAAGTAAAATATCATGAAACGGATGTTGTATCACTGGGGTTGGAGTTGAAAGGAACATCAGTGTCCTGTCAAATCCTGAACTGTTGTCATTTAATCTAACATGAAATTTGTCTTTCAGCTTGTTATGTGATATGCAATTCTGGTCATAATCATAATTTTTTACAACATAATCTTGTCTTTCCCCATTGATCTCAAAATACTGTAGCACATTATTTCATCTGGCCCTTAATATATGTGTTTGTCTCATCTCATTTCTAGTTTTAGAACATAGGAGTACTCAGTATTCCTGCCCAGATGATTGGATTGGTTTCCAGAACAATTGCTATTATTTTTCTAAAGAAGAAGGGGATTGGACTTCAAGTAGACACAACTGTACAAGTCAACAGGCTGACCTAACTATGATTGATACCATGGAAGAAATGGTAATTAATACACAATTCTTACATTTCTTAAATAGGGACTTTGGAAATATTCAAATGGTATTACGATTTCTAAAATTTTTCACATATGCCTGTCTATGCAGAAGATTTTTAGAACATGCCACGTGAGATACAACTGAAAAACCTGGTGATGTTTGGTTTGAATAGTGTAAGACTTGTATCAAGTAGTACACTGGATAGCTATCTTTGTATTTTAAGGAGTATAAAAAGAAGAACTTGAAAATATTTGGAATCCTTTTTAAAGGACTTTTAAAAGTCAGTACACCAGTCCAGGGACTTTTAAAAGTTAGTACACCACGAAGACAGAATTGTTTCAGGAAGGATGGGATTCTTAAGTCTACATCCTTTGAGAAAAGTACCTCTGACTTCTCAGTCTTCCTTTGCTTTCTCCAAGGTCCCATATCAACTTCCATCAGAGCACTAACTACCAGTAATAGAATAGATATGTAACTGAAAGTCTTTTTAGACTGAAGTATGAGCTAAAAGGCCTGTAAACACACACTATGTTTTATTTGAAATTGCCGCATTTCTATACCATAAAGGCAGGTACAAATTAAAAGCTTAATGGACATTTTTTAAATAAATGTTGATTACATACAAAAATTCTATGAGTAAAGGAAATCTAGAAATTTAACAAAGGTTTGTGAAGCTAAATACTTCTGGACTTGGACTAAAAATACTAATAAATACTTCCTTGAGTCATTTATGTGCTAAGCATATATATTTACTCTTGGTTAGTCTTTTTAAAAGTTAAAGTCAAAATATAATTTCACTCATGTGTGAGATATAATAAAAAACAAATGAATAAATAAACAAATTCTTGAATTGTCCTTTACAGTTCCTCTTGGGAGAAAATCCCTAAACTAGCAGCAAGATGGAAAAATGATGAGTACTAATAACATTTTGAGAGATAAAGAAATAACAAGGCAAAATATTTTTAAAATCTTCATTTATAGGAATCTTGTCAGCAAAGGCTAACAAAAATAGTGCATATCATGGAACACAAAGATATAAGCACACCAAAATAATTAGTTTTGAACTTGAGACATCATTAAATATATCAGTTAATAATGACTATACCCTTGGGATCAAGAAAAGAGACTTTGATCCTACAATTTCCTAATATAGCTTGAAGGTCATCTACCTATATGTACTACTACATAACTTGGGCCAAATTTAAGTGAGTGACAAAATAATGTAAAGCTATCTGTAAAGGAGTGATAAAAATAATATATAGAAAAATTTTAAAGGACTGTTTATTTAAAACAACTTAATTAAATGTTACATATGTTTACTTAGATTACAAAATCTTTTCCTTAGTTAAAATGAGATATAGCTTCTGTCATGAAATATTTTTCATATATATTTCCCCTTACATAAAGTTATCTTATATCTTTAACAAGAAGCCACGAGTGTTTTTTTAGTGAGCAAATAATAGTTAATATTTTTTGAAGAACAGGCTTTAGGAAGCTCACCTCCTGGTTCCCTGATACTAAGACCACAACTACTTAAACTAATCCAATTTTCTTAGTTATCCAATAACATATAGAGTGTTGATGGCCAATACATTTATCCTTTCTCATATTTTTTTTCTGTCTTCAAGCAAGCTCTTTCTAAAGTCTAAAATTTGAATTGCCCTCTTCTTCCTTCTTCTTTGTCCTCTTTATTTACCATGGAATATTCTACTCCTCCTTTCCAGATATACCTCTTGGAGCACATCCAATAAGCAAGTGCCCTATAAAGATTCAGATATTTCTTTCTTGTAAACTAAAATTTCACTTTGTATTTATTTAATTCATAATCTTCTATTCGTCCAGAAGGATATTTTCTAACTCTATGTTTACATAAATTTCTTCACTATAAATGAAGCCCTGTAAATCCAGGGAAAGTGTTTGATTAATGTGTTCTTTTATAAACTCAAAACTTAGTTCAATAAGTTAAATATTTTTTTCAAATACATTTATGAAATGATGGAGAAAATAGTATATTAAAATGCCAAAGGTTATTAGTGTCACTGTTAATAAAAATGGACCGTAGTGTTGTGAACTGTATCCCTTATATCTATCATAAAATTGAAACATGGAGTGGTACAATGTCAAACTTGTGGTTTACCAGGTATTTAGTGGCATAATAGACTCAATGACTTTCTGTGTCTAATTCTATGGCTAAAAAGGCTCCAAGGCAACAAGAAATTTCCACGTTGAATGAAAAGGGTGAACTATGAGGATAAAATCGTATTTTTCTCCTGAATGATCTCTTTAGAAATAGAAATTTGGGGCAGAAAAACAAAATTTGAGAATTAAATTCTAAAGGAATTGGATAGATGAAGGGTGTCTGTGTGCATGTGGGCGCATCAATGCACCTCCATGTGGATAAGCAATCTTATTGGGAGAGTATCTGAAGTATAAAACATAATATTAAAAATCAATATACTAGTATTTACTGGGAAGTGAGAAAGCATTATAGTACATATCTGATGATTAGAAAGGCTGTGCAAGAAGTCAATTGCAAACTCTGGCTTTCCAGGAGTTTACAGTGTTAAGATCCTGGAGGAATAGATTTCCATATTGAAATTTTATCAATTTGGAATCAAAAAGTATCTTAAGGAAAACTTATCTCACATATTTGCTTACAAGTAGGAAAACTAAGGGTCAGAGGATAAAATATTTTTTTCAAAATCCTATAGCTATTTTCTGGTGAAGCAGCAGTTGAACATTTGTTGCCTTGCTTTTCACAACCTCCAAAGCAAGGGAGACACAATAGGTTGTAGTAAAAGCTAAAAAAATAAAACAAAATTTATGTTGTCTCTAAAGAATTTTCTTAGGCGATACAAATGCACTTCTGATCACTGGATTGGACTGGAAATGACAGAAAATAAATCAGGACGATGGGTAAATGGAACCATATTTAAGAAATGGTGAGTTTCTTTCTTTTGGAGATTATTAAAAATTTGGATAACATAACCTTCTCCAGAACCTTTGGGTGTATGTTGGAAAAAGTGAGGGAGGGAAAACTGTATTATGTATTGAGATTAGTTCCAAGAAATCAACCAGGGACTTTGGAAATCAGGAGATAAGAGGGAGATCTTAGTTCAGTATTTTGAAAACAAAGATCTGAGATTTATAAACACAAACCAAAAAAAAAGAAAATCCAAAAAACATTTGCCTGATTTTTAACCTGTCTTCTCAAATTTATATCTATTCTTCAAAGTTCATGCTGCCTTTTTGCTGACATCTTTTACAGTTCAAGTTAAACTTAACTGTTGATTTTAACCTGATTTTATTTGAGCTTCATATCTTCCATTTTATACTTCCATTATATCTTCCACATATGATCTTAGCATAACTACCCCAATGGTGACTGCCAGCCACTTACTATTTAGTTTATATTAGAATTCCTCAACAGCAACACAACTGACATTTTGGACTGAATAATTCTTTGTTGTGGAGAAGGGGTGCTGTTTCATGCATTTTTGGATGTTAGCAATATCTCTGGCTTTTTCTATTAGGCAATCCCTCTACCTGCTTTGTGACGACCCAAAATGTCTCCAGATGTTGCCAATTGTGACTTGTGTATGTGTGTGTTGGGAAGCGAAGTGGAGAGCAGAAAGCAAAATCGCCTTGTGCTAAGAATTATTGGTTTATATAAATTGGTAGTTCCACTGATTACACATCACTATCTTTTTTTTTTTTTTTTTTTTACACATCACTATCTTAACATCAGTTTAACAGTTATAAAAATTCTTGGACGAGAGACTCTTTCAGTCTAATTTGGTACAGATATCTTCCTCTGTATCAGAGAAGACTGCCACAGCACACTTTTTCAGAACTCTGTACAGATACTTTAAAAAATTGGGTCATTGGGCAAGTGAGAAATCAGAGCATTTTTTTAGTAAGTGATGTTTAATCCCTTGTAGGTTTCTTGTGAGAGGAAATGAAAAATGTGCTTACCTCGATGATGATGGTGCAGCAACAGCTAGATGCTATGCAGAAAGAAAATGGATCTGCAGGAGGAAAATGCACTAATGTTTCTATAGTGGAATTACAACATGGGTACCCATGATTTTTGTAATATTTTTTCTTTCTCTATATATAAGTTAATTTTTCACTGCTTTAATGATCTAACCTGGTAATACATCTTAATAATTATTCACATAATTTCCTTCAACTTACTTTATTTTTCAGATGACCTGGATCTTTACATTTTTACATCAATTTTAGAAGACTCCTGTACTTACATGGGCTCTATAGATCAATTTAAGAAGTGTTGTATTGGGACATCTGGGTGGCTCAGTGGTTGAGCATCTGCCTTCAACTCAGAGCATGATCCCAAGTCCGGGAATCAAATCTCTCATTGGTCTCCCTGTGAGGAGCCTGCTTCTCCCTGTGCCTGTGTCTCTGTCTCTCTCTATGTCTCTCATGAATAAATAAATAAAATACTTTAAGAAAAAGTGTTATATTTATATTATTTCTTTACTCATTTGTAATATGTAACTGACATTGGTGTTTTTCTTCTTATATGATTTATAGTTTTTCTAGCCAGTCATTGCATGTTATTTATTATGTGTGTCCTCATCAAATGTATCTGGCTTTTACAATTATGCAATTTTATTATTTTTTAAAATAGTTACTTTTTTGTGGAAATGTAACTGCATTATTCTTCTCCTGCTCAACATACTTTCTGAAAACTCATAATTTCTAATAATTTGTGGATTTTTTTAAAATGATAAAAATAGCATCTAATAATAAGTTTTATTTTTTTCTTATAACTACTACTTAATTCTTGTCTAATTAAAATTTGTAGAACTGCCAAGACAATTTGGGCTGTGAATATCTGAATTGTCTCACATTTTAAAGAAAATGTTTCTAACATTTCAACATTATCAGCATTTTATTTAATTTTTTATGCACCTTTTTTAGGTTAAGGCAGTTCTTTTCTATTCCTGTTCCTTAAAAAGGTTTTTTTAATAGAAAGGGACTTTGAATTTTTTTAAAATTTTCTTGTATGTTTTTGTTTTCTTTATCTGTTTTGATGTTCTTTCTTAATCTTTCAATGTTAATGACACATGTTTTCTAATGTTAAATAACTACTTTGAATTCCTAGATAAAATTCAACTTGGTCATTATGTCATATCATATTTATTCTCAATTGATTTATTCTGTTATTTATTTTTTAATATTCCTGTGCCTAAATTCATGAATGTACTTGCCCTGAAATTTTCTCTGGAGGGATTATTGGGATTATTGTTGCAATAATTCAATGAAGATATGATGAGAAGATGTGTTGTTTCACATTGATGAAATTGTGAATGGTAAATTTAAAGTCTAAAAAATTTAATTATTGTTCATATTTTGTGCATATTTTAGATGAGATTTACATTTGTGATTATCAATGCATTCCAGCCCCAACCTTTGAGTCACAGGAAAAGAATATTTATGAAAATATGATATAAATGTAATCAGAATGAAGTAAATGATACTAAGCAAGTGCAGACTCAAGGAGATCCATGTTGTTTCAATAAAAACAAATTTCTAAGAGCCGTGATAGTGTGAGTAATAATAGCATTGCTACCTTTTTCTTTTTAATTTATATTTTTTGTTTTGTTTGTTTGTTTGTTTTTTTATGGAAGCTTAGAATGCAATATTATAACAGTTTAAATGTACAACATAGTTATGTAACGTGTATATACATTGACAAAGTGATCCCATGATAAATCAAGCTACCTTCTGTCACCCTACAGTTGTTACTTATTAATAAGTATATTCCTCATTGTATCCTCATCTCTTATTTATTTTATACATGGAAATTTTCCCCTTTATAACTAGAAGACTACCCGTTATGCTTTTTTTTTTTTAGATGTTATTTATTTATCCATAAGAATACACAGAGAGGAGAGAGAGAGAGGCAGAGACACAGGCAGAGGGAAAGGCAGGCTCCATCCAGGGAGCCCGACGTGGGACTCGATCCTGGGTCTCCAGGATCACACCCTGGGCCAAAGGCGGCGCTAAACCGCTGAGCCTCCAGGGCTGCACCCCCACCACTGTTTTTAAGATACTTTTTTCCATTGTTACCTTTTACTCAGGAGAAATGAAACTAGTCAGGAAAGACACTCTTACCAGGAAAGAAGCAGGAGATGGTCCTTGGACCTGAGCAGGAAGAAGCAATGTGTGGACGTTATGAAAAACCTGCTTGCACACTCACTGGACAATAAGCAAATGCATAATCGATCTCCTCTATCCACTATTCTGAATATTTATAGATAAATCATAACACCTCTCATGAGCTCATGAATTTTGTAATACATTTTAATTAAATTGTTTCTTTAAACAGAAGTTCTGCCAAAAAAAAAAAAAAAGAAAAACAAAAACAAAAACAGATTTCCAGGATCTGTCAGACCTAGTAGTGTCTTTACAAGACCGAAAATTTATCAGTCAGTAATTACACAGGTTCATTTCGGTTGAAGATAACAATTGTGTTCATTTATTTAATAGCTATTTATGCATATTTAATATGAAAAACAATAAATGCTACTCTGTATGGTAGTAGTAATATTTATAAGTTTTAGTCATGTGTAGATTTAATAAATTCCTCTTCTCTTTTATGAGTTTCATTATGTCCCCAGGTTGAAGTCCTAACCCTCAGCCTTCAGAATGTGACCTCATTTAGAAATAGACTCATAGAAAAGGTAATAGATAAAATGAAATCATTAGGATGAGTTGAAATCTCACTAATCTATAAGACTGGTGTCCTTATAAATAAGGAAAATTTGAATTTAATGACAAATACAAAGAGAAGACTATGTGAAGACACAGGGAAAAGGTGGCCATGTGACTAAAGTGATGTATCTAGAAGCCAAGGAATGCCAAGGATTCACCAGCTATCATGAGAGACCAGAGGGGCAAGAGAGGATTCTCCCCTGGAGCAGTCTGAGAGAGCACGACACAACAGACACTTTGATCTTGGATTTCTAGTCTTCAGAACTGTGAGAAAATAAAATAAAATTCTGTTGTTTTAAGCCACTCAGTTTTTGGTACTTTGCTATGGTGGCCCTAACAATCTGATACGTTGTTTAGCAAGATCAGCTTGCTTCCATTTTTCTATTCCATCTTTCTCTGATACAAGCCTGAGCTGGAATGTCCCTTCCTTGTTTCATTCTTTCTTTAAATGAAGGAAAATGTGTCCTCCGAGCATCTCCGTCTAGTCACATCTTGTTTTATCTACCACTCCGCAAAATGCACACAAGCAGCTCTCACCAAGTAATGCCAATCTGTGTTTGCATACCCAGTGAACGAGCTTCAGTTAACGTTTCACATGTTGTCTCAAGCAGAATTTAAAATCATGTTTCTATTTCTTCTTCTTTAAATACTATCTTCTAAGTATTCTGTGATACCCTATTCCCCTGGGATTCCTCCTTGCTCCTGACCTCTCCTCATTTCAATTTCTTTTTTTTTTTTTAAGATTTTATTTATTCATTCATGAGAGGCACCTAGAGAGAGGCAGAGACATAGCCAGAGGGAGAAACAGGCTCCCTCTGGGGAGCTTGATGTGGGACTTGATCCCAGGACCCCAGGATCGCAGCCTATGCCGAAGACAGATGCTCAACTCCTGAGCCACACAAGCATCCCTCCTCTTTTCAATTTCAGTACACACTCTGTTCCTGTCATATTATTCTGTCTTCCTGAAGCTTTAGGCCTTTCTCTACTCTCTTCTCACTCCTTCTTAGGGAATTGCCTTCATACATTTAGGATCAACATCTACTCTAAGAGATCCTATACTGACATATTCAACACCAATACCTTCTCTAAATTCCAGATTATCTAACTACCTATTCCATGTCAACATCTCAATTATATCCTTTCTTTCTTCCAAATTTTTACTTAAACTCTAGTTAGTCAACCTATAGTGTAATATGGGTTTCAGGAGTAGGATTTGGTGATTCATCACTTACATACAACACCTAGTGCTCATGACAAGTGCTCTCCTTAATCCCATCCCCCATTGAGCAAAGATTATAATATATAATCTTTCCCTCAAAATATGGCCCTTCTCAGCACACCATCCAACTGAGTGCATAAAAACAGAAACCTGAGGGTGCTTGGGTGGCTCAGTCAGTTAAGCGGCTGCATTAAACTCAGGTAGTGATTTTGGGGTCCTAAGATTAAGTCCCCCATTCGGCTCCCTCTTCAACGGGGAGCCTGTTTCTTGCTCTCCCTCTGCCTGCTGCTCCTCCATGCTTGTGCACTCTCTCTCTCTTTCTGTGTCAAATAAATAAATAAAATCTTTAAAAATAAAAAAACAACCCAGAAACCTGGTTTGGCCTTAAGATTGGTTTTGTTCCTCATCTACCATTTTTAGTCCATTTAGTAGGAATAAACAGAAAAACTCAGCAGGTAACTGGCCAGCAGAACTCTATGCTGGGTGTATATTGCAGTCAATGTATTGTGCTTAGGGATCTAGAGAGCAAGGAAAAGTGTGAACCTAAGAGGTGAAAAATCTTGGAATAAAGAGATAGTTGAAGAAGTAAAAGGAAGAAGTACATTCTCAAAACCGAAGCACTATTTAAAATAGTACACCCTTATTTTAAGAAAGTCTGATTGTTACTATTCATGATAAACCCCATTCACGTGTTTATTTCAATACACTTCCTTCCTGAAGCTTGAGCACTAGTCTATCATCTGTTGCCTTGCCCGTCCCTAAATTAGCTCACAACTCAAATACTTCCTTTTCCTTTTCCTCTTCCCATACTGTAGCTAAGGGTAATGGCTCCAAAACTCAAAATTTACCAGGTTACTCTGGGAACTCTAGCATTTTATTGGCTTTCAACTGCTGTTGAAATTTAAAGTGGAAATGCTTCCATGACGTTTAAGACATCTTATTTTTCAGCCTATTTTATACCCAGTTTATCCTTCCTTGGCCTCCAGTAACACTGTCTTCACATGTTTTAAAAACATAGCATGCTCACAAATCCAAAAGGTTTTCCCCCTTATCTATTAGCATTTTATCTAGGACTTCCTGGAAGGTTCCTCTTTCTCAAGAATTCCACTTACTTTACATCTCAATTCGTGTGCCTTATGTTTAAAGATGCATTAGCTGGGATCCCTGGGTGGCGCAGCGGTTTGGCGCCTGCCTTTGGCCCAGGGCGCGATCCTGGAGACCCGGGATCGAATCCCACGTCGGGCTCCCGGTGCATGGAGCCTGCTTCTCCCTCTGCCTGTTGTGTCTCTGCCTCTCTCTCTCTCTGTGTGACTATCATGAATAAATAAATAAAAAAAAATCTTTAAAAAAAAAAAAAATGCTGACTTTAAAAAAAAAAAAATAAATAAAGATGCATTAGCTAAATTAAGGAACAACATCGGATCCCCTCTACTTTATTGTGTTATAAGTAACATACAACTCTCCACAGCCGTTTGTCCAATTTTGTTCAGTCGATATTTATTGAGCATCTATTATGTATCAGACATTGCTTTAAATAATAGGAATACAATAAGAATCCAAACAAGGAAAAACCCTTGTGCATGGAGCTTCAATTAAAGATGAGGAGACAGAAAACAAAATATAACATTTTAAAAGATACAAAGAAAAGCAAATCATTTGGACCAAGGAAAAATGTTTTTTATATTTGTTGGTTAATTATTTTATTAGTATTTATGAATCTCACTAGAACATAAAGACCAGTTCAAATACTGGCAAAAAATGGTTACTGGCATTCAGCTGAGGTATTACCATAAAACAAACAAACAACACTACAAAGTAGCAAAAAGTAGCAAAAGATCTTGGAGATCAAGGATACAAATGTCACCTCAAAGGCAACTTTTACTACTAGGTCTAGAACAATTTAACCATCAAAATAGAGTATACAAATCGAACAAAATGTGAAAATGAGAGTCTACAAAGATACAAATGCAAAAATGAATAAGTTGAAATTCTGATGTAGATGGGTTATTATTTAAAATCTAAAAATACCTTCTGTCAAACAAAAATCACAGCAAAAAACTATTACACAGGTAAAGGCTTTATTCAAAGTTATGGCAGTGAGGGACATAAGCCAGAACTCACTCTGAACCAAAATCTTCTGAAACAGGGCAGTAGGGTTTTTGCAAAGCTGGAGTGAGAGGGAGATCATACACCATCTGTGTCTATTCAACAACTGTACCCAGAGGGAAATTAAACTTTTTCAGGTCTTCATGCTAGGAGAATTTTACAACTTGGAGCTAGGTGCCCACTGAAGTTAGCCTCCTACCTTATCATAGAAACTGAAAAACAGAGGTGCTACCTTTCTTGATGATTGCATTTCAAAGGAATGCCTCTCTGGTCCTTAGGAGAAACACTTCTGGGTTGTAAAGACTAGGAGTTTGAATCTCAAAGGAGCAGAGACAGAATTTCCAATTACAAGTTTCCTGAAGGAAATGTCTAAAAATGAGGAGGTCAGGGGCTCATCAATAGGAAGAACAAAACTTATCTAAAATTTGGACAGGCAGAAGGGAATGTTAAAGCCATCCTGGTCCCTGTTCACAAAATACTAATTTACAGTGAAGTCTGATAGATGTCACATTAAGTAGTGAACAAAGTCAATAGCATCAACAATGGAATAAAAAAATAAATGTATGTGCTGTCTGAAAGGAGGCAGTGAAAAGAACTTCTCACTCTTTCTGCCAAGGAGCAGTTGAATATAATCATGAGAAATAATCAGACAGATTTCCACGAGATTGGGCGCATTCAGGGTGGTATGGCCGTAGTCGATCAGACAGATTCAAATTGAAGAGCATTTTGCAGAATAACTCACTTGTAGCATTCAGAAGTGTCAAGGCTGTGAATAACAAGGAAGGCTAAAGAACTCTTCTAGATGGAGGGACCTTAAAGAGACATAATAACGAAATGTAGAAGATGATTCTGAGCTAGATCTTTTACTCTAGAGAATTTATATATATATATATATATAATAAATTATATTTATTTATATATAAATATATATTTATAAATAATAAATTTTATATATATATATATATATATATATATATATATATATATAAAATTGGCAAATCCTAAAAGGAGTCTGAGAATTAAATGGTAGCACTGTGTCAATGCTAAGCTTGTTAATTTTGATTATTTAATTGTGACTCAGCAGGGGATTTTTAAAAAAATATATTTTATTTATTTATTCATGAGATACACAGAGAAAGGCAGAGACATAGACAGAAGGAGAAGTAAGCTCCTCCCAGGGAGCCCCATGCAGGACTCGATCCCAGGACTGTGATCACACCCTGAGCCAAAGGCAAATGCTCAACCACTGAGCTACCCACGCATCCCAGTAGGGGATTTTTTTTGTAGAAAATATACACAAAAGTATCCACTAATACTTGAAATTTTATAATAAAATGTATCAATCTGGCAAGTAATTCTCAGAAGGTTCAGGAGAAAGGAAAGTGCTTTTCCTCTATACCTGTAATCTTCTTAGAAGTTTGTGATAATTTCTAAATTTAGATTAAAATTGTAACAAATCTAAAGCAAACCACATATTTAATGCTTTTTAGTCATAATCTCCAGTTTTAAAGTTTATACCAAAGAAATAAAAGGTGCTACTTTTTAAAAAGATATTCAGAATGTTTATTGCAGCATAGTTTATAGTAGGAAAACCTGAGAACAAAGTTAATGCTCATCAACAAAGCAGTAAAAAGATGTATAAATCCACACTATAATGCAATTCAGAATTATACAAAATTTGCATAGAATATTGTTACAAATTAAATAAGCACAGTACAGAAAAGTAGATATATTTGATCACATTTGTTGTAAAATAAAAATGAATAAAAATCCTGAGTGCAAATGTATGGACTCACACTGAATTATATTACCTCATAAAACTTTGGAAGGAAGTATTTTAGATTGTTTGGATGGGTTACTCTAAGGTTAGGACCAATGTAGATAATGGAGGGAAAATGGAGAAGATATTTGCTGTTTAATTGCAGTTCTATTTTTTTGGTAGTTTTAACTTCTTACTCATTAAGATTAATATTAAAACCTAATAGGCAAAAACTTTGATCATTGCTTATTGATTGATTGACAAATCCATTTGAAAACACTGCTGCAGGTTTCAGAATAAATTTTGTTTTCCTTGGTGGCAGCACAGCTATCTTCTTTAGCTGGCCCCTTTATGACGAATCTGTAGAAGAAAGGGTAAATATATTGTTAATCATTGTTGCTGAAGACATCCATTTGTATTTTTAGCTAATACTCTCCATTAAAAGGCCATTCGGATTTTAGGGCATTTTCAAATCCCTTGATTCATTAAACATTACAATATCTCTGTAACTTAGTATTACTTAGTATTACTGCTTGTCATTGGCACAGAATTCCAAAAGATCCTATTTAGAAATGAAAGAGCTAAGAGTAAATCTGTGTCCATACCCCATTCTAGTCTTCTTTCCATTGTTCTATATGGTATAGTTTTTAAACAACAAATGCACAATTATTATTGTTTTCAAGTCTTTTCTGCTTTGAAAACAAGACCAAAATATTCATCATTACTCCAGTAAACATTAAAATTAATTTTCATCCTTTCACATTCTTTAGTTTCAAGAACTATTTCAGAGTTGATTTTGGTGAACTTAGAGGGAGGTGCTTTATGAAGATAAGTTCTACAATAGACAGTAAATCAGACAATGTTTTTGGAAAGACTCACATATTTGAATCTAATGAAGAACCATCCACCCAGGTCCATGTCCTCACCAGGGATGTAAAGTTAAGTCCAATCCACACATAGTTTGATTGTTTTAGGTTTTTCTGTATAAAAGCCTAAAAAGTGAGTAATAAGCAACTAAGTGAAGATAATATTTTAATCATTCAGACATAATAAGTAAGATCTAGAATTTTTTGACAACTAGCATCCTACATGAACATTTTTAACTAATCAATTCATAACTTATTTATGTACACTATATATTTATTATATACATACACATACATATATACCACTTGTAAATTGAATACAAGTATTCAGCCAAGGACTAACTAGCATGAGACAAGCAAGGCACTGACATTGAGCATAAAATGCAGGAGGGTGCCAAAAACTCAGTAATCAAGATAAATGATAATTTAATTGAAATGTGGGAAGAAATTTGAGGAAAGCCATTTTTTTAAAAGAATTTATTTATTTATTTATTTGCTAGAGAGAGAGAGAGAGAGAGAGAGCGGCAGAAGGAGAAGGAAAGAGGGAACCCCAGGCAGACTCTGTGCTAAGTGCAAACTTGATGAGGGGGCTTGATGTCAGGACCCTGAGATCATGACCTGAGCTGAAATCAAGAATCGGATGATTAACTGACTGAGCCACCTAGGTGCCCCTTGAGGAACGCCAGTTTTTAAAAATTCATTTAGCATAATGTTTTTTTTTTAAATTCAATTAATTAACATATAGTGTATTATTAGTTTCAAAGGTATAGTTTTTTCATTCATCAATCGTATATAATCCCCAGTGCTCATTACATCAAGTGCCCTCCTTAATGCTCATCACCCAGTTACCCCATCCCTCCACCCACCGGCCCTCCAGCAACCCTCAGTTTGTTTCCAATAGTTACAAGTCTCATAGTTTGTCTCCCTCTCTGATTTCATCTTATTTTATTTTTCCCTCCCATCTATGATCTTCTGTTTTGTTTCTTAAATTCCACATATGAGTGAAGTCATATGATAATCGTCTTCAGGAAAACTATTTTCAACTGCACAAAGACTAATGTCATAACCCTGACACTAAACCACATACCATTTCAAGTTGGTCCTGAATGATTGGTAAATGAGATTTTCTTTCCAAACAATAACCATAACTGTCACTCCAACTTTTCATCTCATTAGAGAACCAATAACACTTTTCTTGATATTTGAGCCATTCCGATGGGCACAACCCTGGGAAATGGAGGAAACAAAGAAAATTAAGTTACATATGTATTTCTGAAAGTTGAATACTTCTGTGTTGTATAAATAAAGGTAGTATAATAAAAATCACTCACAACAAAGTGTTTTTGCTGTGATTTACAAGATGCCCAAATTACAAATGATAATTCATGAGAACTAAGAAATTAATTTAGTAAGATGAAGCAAAATTTAGACAAAAGAAGATTTGTTTTCCATGCCCAGATT
Organism: Canis lupus familiaris; assembly: GCF_011100685.1. NCBI lineage: Eukaryota > Metazoa > Chordata > Mammalia > Carnivora > Canidae > Canis > Canis lupus. The sequence goes on along the minus strand of NC_049248.1, from coordinate 9,991,494 downwards.
TAATATAATTACTAAAATAACATGAACCATTTAAGCTGTATATTACATTAAGGTTACCTGTGAGATTAAATATTATTTATACCATTCTCTTAGAATTTAACCTATAAAGGTTTTGAATTTCTCTCTATTTTATGTGCATAAATCTTTCCTTTATAACTCCCTTTTGATGTTAAATAATATTGAGAATAATAGTTTTTCAGTGTCTATATAATTTCAAGTTATTTGATTTTCTTAAATTAAACTGGACTCTTCAATTAAAAATATCTGAGACTTTGGGATAATAGTGAGTGAAAATTAATTGTATGTATAAATATGAATTCAGGTCAGTATAATTATTCAAACTTACAGCCATTAAAATCTCCTTTTTTTATTGAAGTAAAATTCATGTAACATAAATTCACCATTTTAACTACTTTAAAGTGCAAATGTCATGAATTTTTAGTACATCCACAGTGTGCAAGCACAACTACTATCTAATCCCAAAATACTTTCATCACTCCAAAATTATTCATTCTCTCCATCCCATTAAGTTTTGACAAAAATGTGAGTCTTCCAAATTTTTTCTTATTTGTCAAAATTGTTTTTGCTATTCAGGATTTCTTTCAATTTCACATGAATTTTAGGATTGCCTAGTCCATTTCTGCAAAAAAAAAAAAGGCCATTGGAATTTTGATAGGAATTGCTTTGAATCTACAGATCACTTTGATTAGTATTGCCACCTTAAATCATGGTTATATACAAACAGGAATGCTATTCAGTCATAAAAAGGGAATAAAATGCTGATATATAATACAACATGGATGAACCTTGAAAATATTATGCTAAGTGAAAGAAACAAGACACAGAAAGTGAAATATTGGGAATCCCTGGGTGGCTCAGCAGTTTAGCACCTAGCCTTTGGCCCAAGGCGTGATCCTGAAGTCCCGGGATGAAGTCCCGCATCAGGTTCCCCACATGGAGCCTGCTTCTCCCTCTGCCCCTGTCACTGCCTCTCTCTCTGTGTCTCCCATGAATAAATAAATAAAATCTTAAAAAAAAAAAAGTGAAATATTGTATGAGTCCGTCATATGAAAATCCAAAATAGGTAAATCCACACAGACGGAAAGATTAGTTGCTGCTAAAAACTGGAGGAGAGGGAATGAGGAATTGCTTATTGAGAATAAGATTTCTTTTTGGATAATGAAAATGTTTTGGAACTAGAGAGATATAGTGGTTGCATATTCAAATGTCGTGATGCCATTGAATTGTTTTAAGTGTTAACTTCATGCTCAATATATCCTCAACTTAAAAAGAAGGAAAAAAGCAATAGGAAATTAATATCTTACAATTTGGCATACAGTATTTAGATTCACTTTCATAAACGTTTAATGGTGTCTATATGATTCCATGTTTACATATCAAAGCTTTCTTGCCTCTGAAAAAGTTCTATTGTAATATCCAACATACTGATGAATTTGCCAGTCTAAAATATGCATTAAAATTACAGTATTTCAATTAGCTTGGGACCTGCACATGTAAAGCACATACATAATCCAAAAGAAAAGAGTATCAGTAAGTAAACCATAATACATACGATATTTTCATACGTGATAAAAAGGACAACACAAATTAGTGGATGGGAGAAAATCCTTTTTTCAAAGAATTTATTTATTTATTTATTTATCTATTTATTATTTTTTAATTTTTTAATTTTTAATTTTTAATTTTTTATAGCAGGGGGGTGGGGAGGAACAAAGAGAGAGGGAGAGAGAATCTCCAGCAGAATCCCTCCTGAATGTGGAGCCCTACTCAGGGCTTGATCCCAGGACACCAAAATCATGACCTAAGCTGAAATCCAGAGTCCTAGACCTAACTAACTGAGCCACCCAGGAGCCACCCAGGAGAAAATTCTTTGATATATAATTATATAATACTCTGCACATTTCTCACATATACTATAAAACAAATGTTGAAAGCTCAATAAGTTAGGTGCTTTAAAGTTAAAGTAAAACAAAATTAGAAGTAGACGGGATCGTTTCTGAAAATTTTGTATAATTGGAAGTTCTGAGCTTAAAATCACCATGGATAGGTTGTTATGTATAATTACCTTTATTCATTTGGTATTTCAAAACAATAAATAAGGGACAAAAAATAGTCGTTACACATTGCCTTATAATCACAACTAACTTCCCATATTTATGTGTTTCAATCTGATGTTAAATTCCTGAAGGGAAGAGCCTATTTGTTATGTTCTTTTTCATACCTCTCTTCCCACTGCAAAAAATAATAATAATAAATTATATATATATGAAATGTTGAATGAAAAGTAGATTTACATCAAATCTTTGTTTGATGATGTAATCTACTGCATACCTGTTAAGCAAGATTTTTCAAACTTAGAAAGCCAAAACTATTAAAACTAGTATAGGGCCAAAGTCTTGAGATACCTATATGGTCTGTAGCTTTTGAACCACAAAGGCTTGTGTCCTTATTATTTATATTTCCTCTTGTGCCACTATTCGTTTCCAGGTTTCCAATATCATCATGTTGGGTGATATTTGAATTCTTTCCTTCTTGGCATTTTAGCAATACTCCCTGAGAAACTTAAAAAAAACAGAATTATTTTAGCATTGAGTAAATATCTTCTCTCTGTGCAGGGCTCTAGACACAAATTCTTCACAATGATTCTGATGATTGGAACAAGAAACAACGGAAGGGATAACTAGAAAGTTTCTTTCTTATTTTCATGTTTAATGAAAAATAATTTCGAATATTACATAATTAATTCATTTATAGAATATGTATTTTTTGAGGATCTGTTCTATGTCAGGCATTGGGCTAAGAACTGGTGACACAGTAGTAAATAAAGCAAAATTCCCCCTCTAAGGAAAGTATACATGCTCTTTCCATGCTTTCTTAATGTCGTGTTTTGCTGAAACCTATGACACTGTGCTTAGCCTGTTCTACCATAATTATTTATTTAATATCTATTTTTTTCATTAGAGATTTCTCACCATGATTATTCTTTTTTTATTGTTTTTTTTTTATTTTATGAGGTTTTTTTCTTGGTTGGGAAATTTATAGTAATGTTGGGGTATAGTAGTATATATATATAGTATAAACTAAATATAAACTTAAAGCATAAAAATTTTTAAAAAAATAATGGAATTCTATCTATTCACAGGTTTCTAAGAAATCCAAAAATAGGGTTTCCCAATACACATCGCACAGACATACACATAGGCACACACATTTTCTTCCTGTTAGACTGCATGCCATTTGAGAACAAGATACTTACCTGATTTGACTACATATTAAATACATTAATACAGAATATAATATACAGCTTTATATTAGTAGCTTCCTATTAAGCCTTTGTTAACAAAACAAATAATAAATAAATATGAAAAGACTCATAAGAAAATAGTAAATATTTTCTAAATTTTTTTTTAAGATCTTTTAACTTACCCAGTAAGGACAGGGAGATCAAAGTCAAGAGCAGAATGCCATTTACTGTTCCAGATATTCCCAATAAGACTTTATACCAGTGCAACATCACAGAACAATCTGCGAGATTAATCACATGACTTCTCTTAGAAAAGTACATTTTCAAGAAGTGAAAGCAACTGTGATAATAGGATTGCATATATTATTAGTTTTGAATTTCAAAGGCTATTAGGCAATCAAAAGCTTAAAATCTAAATCAATAGAAAAATGCTTATCTATTTTATTTAGTAATGGTAACTGCGTGATTAGAGCTATGATGCATGTTATATTGAATCTTAAGAAATTGCTAACATTTGACATAATTGACTAGTCAGATAAAGAATTTTAATGTATACACCTAATAACTCCCCAAGCATGCATACACACACACACACACAGGCTCATGTGTCCATGTGCACTTACAGATACACACATATATATTCACACAAATATATATTTTCTAATTAATAATTCGCTTTAATGTAATATTCACAAGACATTCAACCCATTTCATTTACTAAGGGTGTAATACAAATCAGAACTAAATATGACTCCTGATACCTGCTATTTTAACCTAAAAAAAATCCTAAAATTTTTTCTAACCCATGTAATAGTTATGCTGCAGTTTTTTGTTTTTTGTTTTTTAATTTATGATAGTCACACAGAGAGAGATGAGAGAGAGGCAGAGACACAGGAGGAGGGAGAAGCAGGCTCCATGCACCGGGAGCCCGACGTGGGACTCGATCCCAGGTCTCCAGAATCGCGCCCTGGGCCAAAGGCAGGCGCTAAACCACTGCGCCCCCCAGAGATCCCCTGCAGCTTCTCTTTATATGGTAAACTCTTTAAGAGTGACTACTGTTTTATTTTTCATATGCCTACACTGCTCCATTTGAGTAAAAGCTCTGTATATAATGACAGGGTTTAAACTGTCAATTAGATTCAAATGTATGTCATACCTGAAGCTTTACCAAATATTAGCAAAAACATTACTATTAGTGAAGGAAACTATTGGTAAAGGATGAATATTAGTATATGCCACTTAAATAGCTAGGAGTTGCACATTTATGATTTGTAGCTTCCTGAGCTCCTTTCCTGAACCAAAACACATTTTGGTATCAGAGTGCCATCTACAATCTGAGTGTGAAAAAAAGTTTACACGGAAAAGCCATTACATTTTGTGGTCTTTCGGGTTAATAGCTCTACTTCCCAAAACAAAATTTTCCACCTGGTAAAAAACATATTTTAAAGTTTTTGACACGGTGAATTAAAAACTAGTACTAAAGATGCTATTTTTATGAATGATACAGAGGGGGACAACTGGCACCAAGTATTCATTTCAATTTTGTTAATTGTAACTGTGTATTTTTCCTGAGAATGGCCTTAGGAAATTATGTGATACAAAATGTTACTTAAAAGCAAATAATTGTTAGCCTTCGCCTTGATAAATGAGAGACAGACAAACAGCGAGCCTGAGAGACAGAAAGACAGGACAGAGGCAGAGAAAGAAAAAAGCACTAAAAAATAAAATAGTCCAAGAACAGTAAAGAGGAGAATGTTGGTAATTACTGTCCACATTCATATTAATATTAACCCATATTAAATCCATACTCATATTAATCCACATTAATTGAAAAAGACCCTGAATTCCATACCTTTATGTTTAAGTTGGAATATTTGGCTAGAACTCCTTTTCTTCAATTGTAAATTCAATGTCATGTATCTTTCTTCGTCTTGCATCTTCAATGAATATATATGTGTATATGTGTATGTTCCTTTTTTTAAGTATAATATGCTATAAGAAAAATAATAAATCTGCTGCTTATCAGATCTAGTCCTCAAATTGTCCACTCAGGGTACAAACAAGTGTGTAGTTTCATCTACTGTGAAAACCTCAGAGGAAATGTTTTCTTTCTCTTTTTTAAAGTTTATTTCTCATGACCTAGATAGCACAGAATTTCTCAACTGTCCACCACATATTGAATTTAATATCAGATGTAGTTCTTTAAAAAAAAAAATACTGATTACCCCATAAAGTCAGGGTAATGGAAATTGTGCCTGTTTTAGACTTGAGTTACATGATACATACATCCCTTTTGGTTTAGCCAAACTATGTGAGTTTTCAATTACACTTCCTAATACAGTGATATTTGATTTAATATAATAGCTTACAATTGCCTAACAGTTAAATTTCTTGATCTTAAAACAACATTGATTACAAATCATGCTAATAATGTAATAATACAATTTGAAGAAAAAAAAAACACTGGCAATTTTTGGCATTCTAAAGACACTTTAAATACAAAAAAAAAAAATTGGTTTGGGGGATGAGAATTTAGGAAAGAAACCATAGGGATGCCTGGGTGACTCAGTTGGTTAAGGGTCTGCCTTCAGCTCAGGTCATGATCTCAGGGTCTTGGGATGGAGCCTGACATCAGGCTCCCTGCCCAGTGGGAAGCCTGTTTCTCTCTCTCCCTCTGTCCCTCCCCACCACTCATGTGCTCTTTCTCTTTCTCAAATGAATAAATAAAATCTTTAAAAAAAAGGAAAGAAATTCTTTTTTTCAATGACCTTTCCTGGTATTTGAAGAAAATGCCCAATATTTACAAAACAGGACAGAAATTTCAGATCTTTTTTTTTTTTTTTTTTCTCAGCTTTGGTGAGGTCTACTTTACACACCGTAAAATTCACTCATTAAAAGTAAATGATTGGAAGATTTTTAGCAAATATACAGATGTGGATGATTTTTAGCAAATATACAGATGTGTACAAACATCACCCAAATCCAGTTTGGGAACTTTCTTATCACTCTAAAAAGTTCCCTTATGCCCACTCTAAAAAGAGTAATACAATTCTGGAAATATCAATTTCAAAAGTTGAGATAAAGTTGAAAATTTTGACACATAAATCCCACATCTTTGGTAATGGTAGCAAATTGAGAACAGAAACCAAAGCTTTCTACTGGGAGACTTCCCTAGTGAGGCAGAAGATTGAGGAAAGAGCTGAGTAGAGTATGTACCTCTGACTGGAGCATGGCCAGTCCTGCTCTCATATAGGGGCCCGGGACCATTAGCTCTGGCTCCTGTCTCATTCCTCTGCTTTCCTGCCCCAAATCAGTAAAGGAAGCCATCCATTAGGGCAAGGTTGTCTCCACAGGTCAATCTTCCAAGGCAAAGAATGAGATGTAAAAGGTGGACAGCAGAGCTGGAAGGGCAAAATCAGCCTTTTGAGTTTAGTAGTGACTTAATGTTAATTATATTTGATATTTTCAGTTACACTAGCACTTTTTTGGCTAAAAATTCCTGTTATGCTACTGCTATACATTTTTCACCAAGAGTCTTTGACCTTTGGTGTATTTATCAATACAAAGTGACCTATCCTGTGAATGTCAGTCCGTTTCTTTCATCAGACACCCTGGAACTTATTACTTATTAAATGGGCACCTGTAAAATGATCCAGGACAACAAGGATGGAAGCTATACATACTCAAATAAGGCCCTCCCCCATCGTGGCTGATTTTCCTAAAACCTCTGTGGAATGCCCAACCTGTCAAAGGCAGAGACCAAAGCAGAGCACAGTTTCTGAGGGAAACCAGCCAACCACTTGATGGCAGATCTATTGCTTAAGCTTCTTCCATCATGTCCTGATAGTGTTTTGTGTTCATAAGAATAATCATGTATTTTAGGAGCAAATTTGACTTCTTTACCTGCAGTGCTTCTGCTAGCATCACCATTCACAAAATTATGAAATGTCTTCTTTGTTATCATGATTTTCCACACAACCTTGTGTTTGACATTTTGCAGAAAAGAAAGTTTAGTAATCAGCTCATGCCTAAATAATTTACTTATCCAAAAGTAACTTGCTGGGCAGAAAGCTGAAATGACCTTGTGAAGGCACACTAGTGACAACTGCTGGAGCCATAGACAGAATGTACAGGTCTGTGAAAGCATGGAGCTAGGACTCAAATTCAAAGTGTCCCCTCCCATTGTTATACCTAATAATCCACATGAAGAAATTGCTTCCTTTCCCCAAGATTAGGGGAGAGGGGCTTACATTTTTTCAAGTTTTTATTTCAATTCCTGCTAGTGAACATACAGTGTAATAGTTTTAGGAGTACAATACAGTGATTCCACACTTCCATATAATATCCAGTGCTCATCACAAGTACATTCCTTAATCCCCATCACCTATTTCACCCAAGATCTTGTTTTTGTTGGGTTTAAGAGCTTCTGATACCTAAAAGAAGACTGTTCTAATAAGCAACATGATCAAGTTCCTGATGAACTGGAAGCTAAGACTTCCTTTTGTGCATTTTTGGATTCTCAATCATTGGAACAAGAGGCAGAGAACAGAATCACTGCAGTTGGGTTACTGGTACACAAGGTGGTTTAGGAGAACTATGCCTCAAACTCAGGAGACTTACAGAAGGAAGTTTTATTACCATTTCCCCTGACAGTTCTGGTAAATACAATGCTGGGCTAACACAATAAAAACATCACCAAGAACTTAGATCCTACAATAATAATAATCTGGGTCATTATATGAGCCAAATATGTTGTACAATTAAGATGAGAGATCAAAGGAAAAGAAACATGAAATGGATATCAATATATACCTTGTCTCCAGCACCTGGAATGGTGCATGTCTGTTGATTGAGAAAAAGACCTCAAAAACATAAAAGGGCCAGAAAATCCATTGTGGCTTAAATAAAACATCCTGAGTGTCCAAAGTTCTGTTGTCAAATCTTCTCTCAGAATTAGTGGAGTGACAATAAAATAAGTCAAATCTATAGCATGTTGAGAACTTTCTGTTACTTCCACAAATGCTTTTTGTATTTATTTTAATAACTGGGTTTCTAAATTTAAATTAGAATCTAGTATAGTAGAAAATTTGTAGGATTTGCCTTGCCAAGCTCACTTGAATGTACAATTTCTGTAATTCCTGTTCTTTATAGTCAAAGTTTATAATGAAAATGTGTTTTTTCAGTATTTTAGAAATATGTAAAAGCATCTGAATTGCCACATTCTAAGTTTATATTTATTAAAAATGTTGCAAAGATCTTAGAAATCATTGGTAAACTAGAATTCATTAAAAGTAAAAATGGCTCTACTAAAGACACTGTCAAGAGAACAGAAGGCAAGCAACAGAGTAGAACGTATTTGCAAGTCACATCTGAGAAAGCACTATTATCCAAAATATACAAAGAACTCTTAAAACTCAACAATGAAAAACAAAAACCTTGATTAAGAGATGAGCTAAAGACCTTAACAGACACTTCACTAAAGATAATACACAAATGGTTAGGAAGCATATGTAAAGCTCCACATCATATGTCATCAGAACAATGCAAATTTAAACAATGAGATGCCACTACAAACCTATTTGAATGGCCAAAATCCAGAACACTGAAAACACCAAATGCTGGCCACATTAGAAACTTTCCTAGTGGCTAATAGGATTGCAAAATGGTACTTTGGGAAGCAGTATGAAAATTCCTTGCAAAACAAAATATATTCTTACCATTTAATCTAGCAATTTGGTCCCCTGATATTTACTCAAAGGAACTGAAAAATGTGTATCTACACAAAAGCCTGCATGCAGATGGTTATAGCAGCTCTATTTTTAATTGTCAAAACTTGGAAGCAACCAAGATGCCTTTTAGTAGATGAATGGATAAATAAAGTGTGGTACATGAAGACTATGGAATATTTCAGTACGAAAAATAAATGAGTATCAAACCATGAAAGACAGAGAAACTCTAAACTCAAATTACTATAAAACAGAAGCCAATCTGAAAAGACTACATACTGTATTTCACAGCTAAAATATGCAGCTAAAAAAAAGCTACTTCCCGATTTCCTGTAGCTTTTATTTATTTACTTTTGAAACCTTAGTGGAGGTTTCACTTACGGAACTGATTCATGCAAAGAACCACATTATGTCTTGAAGTTTTCCTACTGATCTTTTCAGATACAGGAATTGAATCAGGGATTTTGTTATGATTGAACTCAAATACATTCGTTAACCATACTCTGCATAGACTGTTTTCCCTGAAACAGCTTCTACTCTGCATGCATTCATTCGTTCAGTGTTAATTTAATAGCTAGAATGTTCCAGATCTTAACAGTACAATAACTTAAGAATAATGACTAATAATTAAAGAAATACTAAAGATCAGTGATAGAGTTTCTACTTAGCTAATCTCTACTTTTTTTTTTTTTTTGCAGACCATAATAATTTATAAAACACATGAATTCAGAAAGAGTCCATGACTTTTACATCCACAAGTCACTGTCCTACTAGCTTGTGTCTAATAAGTGTCTGGCTACTGACTGGATGGGAAGGTAGGATTTGGGGATGGTACTCAGTTTGGGGATGGAAGCTGTTTGTAAGAAGAGCTGCACAAGAGGCCTGCACTTATTCTCCACAGAGATTTTCTTCTGATCAGATGTAGCAGGTCTTATTTAAAGCCTCACACAGCCACTAGAGAGCACCAGTTGCCTAGCAGAACTGAAGGTTGGCCAGTGAGAATCCTTGATAGAATACTGAAAAAGATAAGCAGTCTGCAGATCTCAAACCTAGACAGTCATTTGGAACACAAACTCATTACGTGGTGTGGTCTCACTCACTGACTCATGCTTTCTTTTAATAAATCTATTTTTTTAAAGCATACAAAAACAATCAAGTTACATTTGCTTAATATTTAATAATTATCTATATTGCTCTGGTTGGTCATAGCACTCTGTACTGCCACATGCTATTTATTAAGATCTGCTTTCATTCACCTTGGCTGTTAGACTGGCATAATGAATTATTCTTTTAAAATTTAGTTATTAGGATTAACTTTCCACCAAAAAATTAAAATTCTGGAAATTAAAGAAATTTAGATTTAGGATTTTTCTGTATTAAAATTGAATACTTCATGAGATATCTGAATACACATTTCAAGTTTATGAAAATAGTAACATCTAAAAATAGTAAACATCTATGCTATTGATTCATAATTCCATTAAAGTCAATTACTCTAAAACCAGTAATGAAATTATAGGTTTTTTTAAATTTTATTATATGAGAAATATGTATACCACAAATAAACAAATTTTATTGGTTTATAAACATATTTACTTTCACAAATGCTAAGTAATAATAACTTACAAAATTTTAAGTTGAAATACTCTCGGTGCCAACCTGCTTTGGACACCTTATACCAAATACCCTCCAACAGGCCTTACGACTCAAACGGTCCTATAAAATTAATTTTCTTTCTTTCTTTAAGGATTAAAAATTGGAATTAAGGAATTATATGTGAAGAATTTTGCCAAAGTAAGTCACACTAAAATCTGTGTAAACCTTGGTTAAGATGTCACATTTCAAGGGCGCCAAAGTGGCTCAGGTGGTTAAGCGGCTGACTTTTGGTTTCAACTCAGGTCATGATCTCAGAGTCCGGAGATCAAGCTTCTCATCTAGTTCCATGCTCAGTGCAGAGTTGGCTAGACAGATTCCCTCTCTATCTCTCTCTCCTCCTCTACTCCTCCCCCTTTGCAACTCCCCCACTCATGCTCACATGCTCTCTCTCTCTCTCTAAAAAATAAATAAAATCTTTTTTGAAAAGTTCCATTTCAAAAATTCAAACAAATAAAAACATGTAATTTTTTTTAATTTTCTGAGAAGTCACTGTCCTAAATGATGTTGACTTCCTGTTTTATCGTCTACTGAGAAAACAAAGTGGAACGTGCACTTTTAACATAGCTCAAGTTAACTAATGAAATTAATCATATGGCTCATCTCATTACACCCAATTCTTTTTGTTCATGGCATAATAGTCAAAAGACTGATGATCTGCCACCCACCTCCTCCATTCCCTGCCTTTGGAAACAGTGGCCTAATTGTAAACAGAAGCATTTAGGTCCACTAACCCAAACGGTGTGGTGGGAAATATTGCCAAAGAAGAAAGAAAGAGAAGTTATTAGCAGAGGTCTGAAACCAGCCAACTCAGATAATATTTTGAACTGAGATCAAAGGAGTAGTGAAAAAATAAACCTATGTTTAGTTCTAATTTATTCAGTATCCTGGAATTAGTCTACATTTTGTTTATTTATTGAAAAGGAAAAAGAAATTAGGACTATCCCAGGGAATGGAGACACATTTTGGCAATGGACTAATCACATATATGGAAGTACTTATTGGGGGAAATTAACAAAAGAAATATCACCAGCAAGTGAAATTTCAGTGCAGGCTTGTGAAAATAAGTCTACATAAATCCTTAATTGCCAAATCAGATCACTTAGGAAACTACTTATTATAGCTACAAATATGACTAAAAGAAAACCACCCAAGAAAGTCAATGTGAAACAAAGAACTTTTACACAAATTTCACATGGGAAGATTAACAGTGGTAGAATCAGGGGAAGTGCTATATGTAGTGAAGGTAGTGATTTTGATATTAATGATATTACTAATATTAGTTCTCTAGCAGACAAAGGAAAAAAATGAGTATTGAATATAGAATATAGCAATAGATTAATAATGACTTTGACAGAAGTTCCTGTGTGGTCCAGTCAGTTAAGCACCTGCCTTGGGCTCAAGTCTTGATCTCAAGGTCCTGGAATCAAGCCCTGCATTGGGATTCTTACTCAGGGAGGAATCTGCTTCTCTCTCTCCCTCTGCTCCTTCCCCATGCTTCTCTCTCTCTCTCTCTCTCTCTCTCTCTCTCTCTCTCTCTCCCTTCCTCCCTCTCGCAAATAAGAAATCATTGAAAAAAATAACAACCTTGGGAACATCAGAAAAATGATTTTAGATTTATCGAGAAGAATACAGCAGAAGAGCCAAGGTATCTTTCCCCCAAAGAAGCAATACTGTGGTGTGTTCAATTATTGGAATTAAATAATAAAAACAATAGCAACAATGATAAAAAAAAAAAAAACACCATCTGGGTTTCAGCTGAATTTTAAATTTTGGAATAATCTGACTGGGTGTGAAGACAACATTGTCAGGTGGATCTACCTAAAACCCATATAAAAGGCAGTGTATTCATCCTCACAGTATCTCAGCAGTCTACATACCACTGCCGCTTGAATTTTGCAAACTTAAATCATGATCAATGTTTGACAGTTAACTGACACAAGACGAATCAATTTAATACAAACTGTATGAAAAATTTTGATTGCTGAGACTAGACTCCCTCTCAAGCTACTATCAATTTCATCTGCCCAGGAAAAGGGAGGGAAGGGGAGAGCAGAATATTTTTCAGCAAGTTCAAGCTGGGTATATAATGAATCACTGAAAATGAGGTTTTTGAGAGCCACCAAGTCATGGTACCTTTCAAAGCAGAGTACAACTCAAAAGAATACATGGTGCCCAGGAGTTATAAGGCATCTGCATTTTATTTCTTGGAGCTGGTATCTGCACTCCAGCTCTGCAGTACCCGATTCTTTCCCGGGCACTTCTTTAGGTACAAATGCAAAGCCTAGAAGAAATCTGAACTATTCAGGGAAGTCCTTTCTGAATACTTTTTCTAGTATGACCATCTTCAATCTACTCACTTGTTCACTCACTATCATACACATACACCAATTTGTTCATTAATTCAACAAATAATGATTGAACGCCAATTATCTGCCTGTCAATGTTCTAGGCACTGGAAATACAGCAGTAAGCACAAGAAAACTGATACTGTCATGCCTCTTATATTCAAATAGATGGATGGTAATAAACACAATGAAACAAAACAAGTATATAACAATTTAGCAAGGTGTGTAAGAGTCCTGAAGAAAAATAGAGCAAGATCCAGGGCACCTGGGTGGTGCAGTCAGTTAAGTAAAACTCTTGGTTTCAGCTCAGGTCATAATCTCAGAGTCATGAAATTGAGCCCTGTGTCAGGCTCGATGCTCAGAAGGGACTCTGCTTGAGATTCTCTCTATCCCTCTCTCTTAGCCCTTCCTCCCACTCATTCTCTCTCTCTCTCTCTCTCTCTCTCTCTCAAATAAATAAATAAATAAATTGTTAAAAGAAAAATAGAGCAAGATCCAATTATAAAAATAAAGGATTGCTTTTCAATTTCTGCAAGGGCAGAAGCAGAAAGACCCCAATTAAAACCTTATTATAATAGCAGACAAGAGTTTGTGTGAGCTTGAAACACAGTGATAGCAGTGAAAGTGGATTCTGTATGTATGATGGAAGAACCCAAGGACTTATAGATAGGTTCAATGTAGAGCTCAAGAAAAAGAAAAGAGACAGAGATAACTCAGTAGTTTTAAGCTCAGTTACTGGGATGAAAATACCACTAAATGAGATATGAAAAAACTGGAGAATAATTTGGTATGAAGATTAGTTTTGAACATTTTAAGTTCATGGTACCTATTTGACATTGAAGTAGAGAGGATGAATAAACAGTTGATAGACAAGGATGGAATGTGGCAAAGAGATCATGGTTAAAAAACATAGGTTATAAGACTATGGAAAGCATTAATGCCAACGGGTTAGATGGGGTCACCTAAGAAGTTGATGTAGATAGAGTATGTGAGAAAACAAAAGGGGATAAAAAAGGTTCTGCAGAAGAGACAGAAGGGATGTTCAGTGACCTGGAGGAGAGTTTCATGCAAGCCAAAAGAGAAAATGAGGGAGAGGAAGAGAGAGCATAGGGTGTGGGGAGGGAAGGGAGTCTACGGAGGGAGGGGAGAGGGAGGAAGGGAGAGGAAAAGAAATCTACAAGGTCATAACCTGTTGATAGGTTAAGTGGATGAGAACAGAGAGAATCAGTCATTGGTTTTACAAAATAAGGGTCAGTAGTGATCATAACAGAGACAGTTTAAGGCGAAATACTATCAAAGCCTATTTAAAGTTGTATATACCTTTACAATGAGACCTTTCAAAATGGCTTTATGTTATTCCCTAGCTACATAGATCTATTCAGGTGCTATACAGCTATAATACAAACAGAAAAGTCTATTTAATTGCATAGGAATAGCCAAATGGGGCACCTTGGTGGCTCAGTGGTTGAACATCTGCCTTTGGCTCAGGTCATGGTCCTGGGGTCCTGTGATCAAGTCCAGCATCGGGCTCCCCGTGGAGAGCCTGCTTCTCACTCTGCCTATGTCTCTGCCTCTCTCTCTGTGTGTGTCTCTCATGAATAAATAAATAAAATATTTTAAAAAAATGAATGACCAAATGATATTAGTCAAGTCACAGAGCTGTGGCAGGGGACATCAATTTCACTAAGTTATGATGCACAGGAGATACTGCTGTCACTAAAAGAATTTTACAATCCCAGTTCACTTGATGTTCTTATAGACACAAACATTTCAAGAAAAATAATTTTTTTGCTTCACTGGAATTCTTAAGGTACATTGGGTTTTATATTTATACTCTGTTAATATTCTCATTTTATCTTCTTTAAAATTAATTCTTTGACATATATTTTGTGTTAGGGTTTTCTTATACTAATAAGAGTCGCAAATGATAACCTCAGTTGAGCAGTTATTTTCCTTGAACCTTAAATAAAATTATGAACTTCCAGTACCCCTAAAAAATACCCCTGAAATTTGTAACTTCTTGTTTCTAAGTAAGGAAGCTAAATTGACTTCCTATAAATTACGTAGCTTTTGTGGTGAAATAAAAGAAACATGTAAAGGAAACAGATGTGTAGGCGTTACATCCTTACTTAGTTGCAAATCAATTATGAGACTTTAATGAAAGTGAAAGGTGACTTTTCCTAAAACCTGGCCATTTGAAAAATTGTTTCAACATTGAAAGGAAGATTCTTAAACATATTATCTACAACTAGTTTCTCATTCAGCCCCTTTGCAAGGTTTATAATTAAATCTCTCCTTTTTACCATCTTATGTAATCATATCATTTTACAGTTGTATTTTTACAGGTAAAATGATTTACGTATGAGGCTTATATTTAAAATTAGAATGTAGACATCCAGGGCAGGAATCATGGCAGTCACCTTTTTCACTTATGGTTCTTACTTTTCTGTTCTTTATTGAGAAGCATGGAACACTAGAGCTTCACAGTTGAAAGTCTGGATAAAGATATCTCCTATTTTATTCATTAATTTAATATTGGATATGCTCTGTTGTACTTCTGGACACTAGGTACTCATTGATTTTGCCATTCAATCATTCAATTCAGTATACCTACCATTTAAGCCAATCAGTCATTTGGTCAAAGAAAAAAAATCATACATTTAATTTGCCTTCACAACTTCTCCCTCCCTATTCCTTGGGAAAAATCATTTGCTTACATAATATGGTCTTGGGAGATTGTCAGCCAGAGTATACCATTCCCGTGGTTAAAATGATTACTTAAAAATAGACAAATGAAGCTGCAGTGAGATAAAATATGAATCTACACACTATGATCTCAGTAAATAGAATCATTTTTGCTTTTCTTTGGTATGAGTTATTTTTATGTTTCTACAAATATGATAGGTTTCCTGCAAAATATTCATGTCCATGTGTTTATTGAAGAGTCAAAGTATTCATTATAATCATCCCTCAAAAATGTCTGATTCAAGGAGGAGTTGGAAAAGCAGCTATTGTCAAGATATAGGTTGCAGAGAAATTCTGCATTTGCTCATTCCTTTGTAGTACTGCTCCTAGGGAGTAAAGGTTGTGTGTATCATTCAAAAAATAAATAGATCAAGGATGGAACTCTACTTTTTTGCTAAGATATATTCCTGATATTTCTTCATATTGTATTGAAGGTCCAGTTCCTCGAGAAACAGACCCTCAGATGGAGGTTTGCATACAAGATGTTAATTTGGGAGGTATTTCAAAATCAAAATCTGAGAAAGAGATACTTATGCCTGGGCAAAGGAAAACTTTGAACTGTGACTCAGTCCCAACAAAAGCTTTAGCAGATCCCATAGGGAACCCTGGAGCTGAGTGATTCCTTTAAATTTGCCCCGGTAAGGGAGGAAGTCCAGGTTCTGTAGTCTCACATGAACCAGTCATTTGACTCAGTCAATTCCAACAGAGAGTGTGAACTTGAGAAGGTGGTACTCTTTGGCTGAAAGCTATACCATAGAGAATCAGCTAAAGCCTTCAGATGCTAACTCTTGGGCAGCTGAAGGAATGGATGCTTCAGTCCAGAGTAGGGATACACCGCTGCATCGCTGCAAATGGAAAGTCACTTTCTAAATCAAAAGGTAGGGAAGACGGGCCTTTTTCTTGGCCAGACTCCTGTGTGGTATCTGGCTAGAACCATATAACCAAATGTCTATTAAAATACCTAGTTGAATATTTATTCTCCACCCTATTTAAGGCATACTGCCCAATGTTGTCTGAATCAAAACATGAGGACTACCCCTGACTCTGTCTCCCTCTCTTACCTCCTCTCCTTAAATTCTCTCATCCAATCAGATGATTTTTACTAATCGTGTCTTTAATTCCATGACTTTCCTTTATCTCTACTACCACCATACTATTCTTGATCACAATCACCTCTCTCTGGCAGTGGTTACTACAGCCACCCTCTACTAGTCAGGCTGAGTGATCCTTCTAAAAGTGAATATCTAATCTCAGGTAGTCCTCAGTTCATAATACTTTAGAGACTTCCCACTATGGTTAGAATAACTCTAGATTATTTAACTGCATTTATCTGGTTCTTTGTTTTTTCCTTCACTCTCAAGTCCCACTTTACTCCAGACTCCTGAATTTCTGTTAGTTCCTCTACTGGACTATCCTTACTCTTATTTCTGAGACTTGCACTATTTGCTTATATTTAAAAGCTTTTCTCCTGCCCTATTCACCTGGAAAATTTCTGCTCATTTCAACTCTTCATATTAATGTTACTTTTTACATAAAACTACCTTGGCACTAAAGCACATTCCTCAATATCTTCCTCTTTAGCTCTTTTATGTTTTCTATCAAAATACAAAGCATATGTCATCATAATTACATGTTTAATGGTCTGGCCAGACATCAGCAGGTGGAATTAAGACCTACAGAAAGCTACTCTTCAGGCAGCCCCAGTGGCTCCCTGGTTTAGCGCCGCCTTCAGCTCAGGGCATGATCCTGGAGACCTGGATGGAGCCCCATGTAGGGCTCCCTCCATGGAGCCTGCTTCTCTCTCTGCCTGTGTCTCTGTCTTTCTCTCCGTGTGTCTCTCATGAATGAATAAATAAAAATATTTTAAAAATAAAAAAAGAAAGCTACCTGTCCAAAATCAACATGAACATTAAGAAAAATTGTCAATAGCAACTTTCACAAGGTGCTGGAAATTAACCAAAGAGTTGCAAAAATCTAAACTAATTTATTCAAGAAATCGATGAATCTGAAAAAGAAGAGTGATGTTTGCAGCATTTTGATTTGCTCTTTTCCCATCCCCTTCTTCTCAGTTTCACACTAATCTTGAAAACCAAGAGTCTCACAACCACAGTAGCTGTGGAAAACAGTAGCTTAACAGTAACAGAAGGGGCAGAAAGAATTTGGAAGTTCTCAAACAAAAACTCTCAAAGTAGTCATTTGTTGAACTATCTGGCATCTTTCAGGAAATTCTTGCTTATAGGGTATGTCTTTATTTGACCTGAAATCATCAAACAGAGCTTGCTCAGTGCAAATAGATATTCTCCAAGGCAGAATTTATCAAAATTTGTCAAAAACCATTGACCCCCGTTGCTGAACATTGTTGCTGCCCAAAGTGGCAGTAACAGTGGGGAAAGGAAAGATTGACAAAAATTATGAGGAAAATTTGGGGGATGAAGGACTTTGAAAAGATCTAACATATTGCTAGGAATACAGAATGCTCTACACTTGTGCAGGGTAGTGTACATACCCAAGAAAGACCTAAGTAAGCCCTAAATTCTCATCTGACTGAACCTAAGTCTTTGCAAAAGCAGAGACTAAAGGCAAACATTTTAGACTAGCTGTTTCAACTATTTTCAAAGGACTAAAGCAAACATACTTAAAGATCTAAAAGGTATAGGAGAATGATGATTAGCTGGTTTCTTATTAGAAAACATGATGGCAAGAGGACAATGGGTGACATATTCATAATCCAAAGTACTAAAAGAAATGTCACTCAAGAATTCTATATTCATCAAAGGTATCTTTCTAAAATAAAAGAGAAAGACATTCCCAGATAAATAGAAATTAGGAGAATTTATTGCAATCAGACCTTCCCTACAAGAATGCTGAAGAGAGTCTTTCAGGTTGGAATGAAAAACACTAGAAAGTAATTTGGATTCACATGAAAAAAATAAGACAATTGGTAAAGATAACTATATGAGTAAATATAAAAGGCAGCATAAATATATTTTTGGATCATAGACTAATTTTCTCCTGTCTTATTTTAAAGACAATTGCCTAAGACAATAATAAAAGTTTGTGCTGTTGTATAATTTGTGCAGATGTTTAATGTACACAGATGTAACTTATATGATAACAATAGCACAAAGGGAAGGAGAGGGGACAGAGCTATAGAAAGGCAAAGTTTTTGGATACTACTGAAAGTAAATTTGTATTAACTGGAACTGGATTGTTATAAATTAGAATGTTAATCATAATCTTCAGGGCAACCATTAAGAAAATAACTGAAGGGCAGCCCAGGTGGCTCAGGGGCTTGGTGCTGCCTTCGGCCCAGGGTGTGATCCTGGAGACCCAGGATCAAGTCCCAAGTTGGGCTTCCTGCATGGAGCCTGTTTCTCCCTCTGCCTGTGTCTCTGCCTCTGTGTGTGTGTGTGTGTGTGTGTGTGTCTCATGAATAAATAAATAAAATTTAAAAAAGAAAATAACTGAAAAAATATATAGCAAAGTGAAACAAAATTAAATTGCACACTAGAAAATATTTATGTAAAACAAAAGACAAGAATGGAACAATAAAGGCACAATAAGACATATAAAAAACAAATAGCAAAATGGCAGACTGAAACCCTAATATACCAGTTATTACATTAAATGTAACTAAATTAGGGATACCTGGGTGGCTCAGTGGTTGGGTGTCTGCCTTTGCCTCAGGGCGTGATCCCAGAGTCTCGGGATGGAGTCCCACATCAGACTCCCTACATGGAGCCTGCTTCTCCCTCTGCCTCTGTCTCTACCTCTCTCTCTCTGTGTCTCTCATGAATAAATACATAAAATAATAAAATATAATAAATAAATAAATGTAACTAAATTAATTAATAACACTATATTGTATATTTTAAAGTTGCTAAGAAAGCGGACCTTAAAAGTTCTCATCATAAGGAAAAATTGTAACTGTGTGGTGATAGAAGTTAACTCTATTTACAAGTGATGATCATTTTGCAATATATAAGTATATTAAGTATGGAATGATGTTATACATTGGAAATTAATATAACATCATATTTAAATTATATTTCAATAAAAATATCTATCCAGTAATAATAACTGGAGATTTCAGTACTTCAATTTCTGTAATAAATAAAACTAAACAGAAGAGCAATGAGACAATGGAAGATCTAAACAAAACTATAAGTCAACTAGACTTAACATCCATAGAATACTTCACTTAACAACAAGAATTCTTTTCAAGTGGACATAATATCTGTATTGGCCATATGTTCAGACAAAAAGACATTAAAACCAGTCTTAATCAATTTAAAATGACTAGAATAATATATGGTATGTCCTGTGACCACAATGGGATGAAATTAGCAATTAATAACAAGAAATTTGGAAAATTCATAAATATGTACAAACTAAACACACCCATAAATAACAATGGGTCAAAGATGAAATCATATGAAGAATTAGAAAATACTGTGATATGTACAAAAATAAACATAAAATGTACCATAAAAAAACCTTATGGAATGCAATGAGAACAGTTCGTAGAGGAAAATGTATTGCCATAAATGCCTATATTTTAAAAAGGAGCTCAAAATCAATAATGTAGCCTTCTACTTTAACAAACTAGAAATAGGAAAGCAAACTAAACCAAAAGCAAGAAGATGCAAGGGAATAATAAAATTTGAGAGAAAATAAAGAATAGAAAGCAATATAGAAGAAGTGATGGGATCCCTGGGTGGCACAGTGGTTTAGCGCCGGCCTTTGGCCCAGGGCGCGATCCTGGAGACTTGGGACCAAATCCCACGTCGGGCTCCCGGTGCATGGAGCCTGCTTCTCCCTCTGCCTATGTCTCTGCCTCTCTCTCTCTCTCTCTCTGTGACTATCATAAATAAATTTTTTAAAAAAAATTTAAAAAAAGAAGAGTGATACCACAATATTTGAGTGTTTTTTTTTTAATCAACAAAATGTTAAAACTTTAGCTAGAATGACCAAGAGAAAAGAAAGAAGACTGAATTACTAATTGTCTGCCCTATTTGCTAGAATACACTCTCCTTAAAAGCACAAATATCATGATTGTTTCATCAGTTCTGTGTCTCCAGTACCTAGTTCAGTGTTTGGCATAAAGTAGCTGTCTGTTAAATATTTGTTAAATAAGCAAATGAATAAATGCATGAGTGCAACTCAGTGGAACAGAGCAACCTTGCTAAGCTTACACATTACTAGCAGTCAATCTTCAAATTGCATCCAATTATGATTTCCAACCCAGGATTCTATCACTTGCATCACAAGATGTGTTAAACCTCTCTATTTCAAGCTTTTACTAAGACAGATCTATTTTGTTTCCTTTTTATCTGATCTTGCTACTTCCTATCCTCTTCTTTAAATTCTATATAATATAAAACCTTTATGGTGTTGGACAATAGCAGTTTAATTTTTTTCAAGTTACCTGATGTGGTTTTGAATTTCCTGTTAGGAGACTAAGATAAATGTAAGCCAGGAACATAAAGTTCCAGAGCTTGAATACAAAGATCAGTAACAAAGATTTCTTTTTAGCAAATCTTTTCAGTAATCATTGCAGGTTGTTATGATTTTCTACCCAGTAGCTAATTTCCCTCTGCTTCTCTTCTAATACAAATCAAGAATCTATTCAGGCATTCACTCTTCCATGTGATCATGGTGTTTCAAGGGGCAATAAATACAGTCATTTAATTCAGGAGATGAGTTCCAATCGGTTCAATAATCATTATGATATGAATTCTTTGCCAGTACTTGGCCTATGAAAGACTAGTGAGGTGTAAAAGCCAACATTTCTTGAACACCAACTTCCAGCCATGCACTATTTTGTGTTTTACAATAAACTTTGCAACTTGCCTCATATGAGAGTTACACTTATTTTCAGTTTAAATTTCATATTATTCGGAGACAACTAGAATAACTTGAACTTAATTATTCTAGATTTGAAAACCTCTAATAAAGAGAAATTGGGCAGACTATCTAAAATAAACTGTCTCAGAAATATGTTGTATCTAGTCTAGAACTTTGAAATTACTAAAGGTTCTGGTACCTGTGTAAAAGCCCATGAGGAAATTATGCTGATAACTAGAATGTGATTTATCTCCAGGCAGGAAGAAGAGTAGGAAGCAGGAAGACTTGGAAAAGAAGGTTATTTCAAAGAATAGGATAATAGCAATAACCTGAATGCAGAAAGAATTTGAGCAGATGAAAGAAAACAGGAATGCTCATAAATTCTAGTAAACTCTCACTGACATATCACTTTCCCTGTATCCTAGAAGCATAAGCAAGATATTAGAGAATATATACATTCCTCTTCTTCCTGGTTACTCTTGTGTCTGTATGTGATTCTTGAAACAGATACAGCCATTTTGTGACCATTGGTGAAAATAATCCCAACTAATAAAAAAAATAGCAAAATAGATAGATGGCTCTTGATCCTGGAACTACTGAAATTACCATCTCGGAACCCACCAGGTAATGTTTAAGCCATCTTGGGTCAAGTGATAATTACAGAACAGTGCACATAACAACTTCAGAACACACATTGTTTTTTTTTTGATATTCTCACAGAGAGAGAGAGAGAGGCAGAGACACAGGCAGAGGGAGAAGCAGGCTCCATGCACCGGGAGCCCGACATGGGATTCAATTCCGGGTCTCCAGGATCGCGCCCTGGGCCAAAGGCAGGCGCCAAACCGCTGCACCACCCAGGGATCCCCACACATTGTTTTTTAAATGCACATGGCATATTCACCAAGATACACTATGCTGGACAATAAATAAATCTCAGTATCTTCTCTGATCAAGGTGAAAAAAAACCTATATTTGCAAATTTAACAACTTTCTTCTAGCTATAGGTCAAGTCATAAAGCAATTAGGAAATATTTTTAATTAAATAATAAAATAAATAATAATTGAGGAATAGATTTAAAGCAGTTTTTAGAGGTAACTTTCTAACTTTAAATCAATCATTCATAATTTTTTTTGTATAAAATGCCAGATAATATATATTGTGGGTTTTGCTGGACATACAATTGCTGTCACAAAAATTCCTATTTGCCTTTGTAGCTCAAAAGCAGCCATAGACAATATGTAAAAAAAAAGGGGGGGGGGGGACATGGCTGTATTTCCATAAAACCTCATTTACTAAACCAGGTATCAGATGGAATTTGGGCCAAAGGCTGCAGCTTGCCAACCTCTGCTTTGCGTATGCTTATAGAGGAAGAAAATAATTCTATAATCAATGACCTAAAGTTCTACTTTAATGACTAGAAAAATAAAAGCAAATTTAATTCTCAGTGTGTAGAAATAAGAAAATTATAAAAAGTAAAAATAAGCAAAATAGAAAACAGAGTCAATAATTAACAGAATAAAGCGTCATTTCTTTAAAAAAAGATGGACAGTTCTCTAGTTAGACTAATTTAAAAAAACAGGTAGAGAAAAAGAAATGAAGAGAGAACAGAAATCATCAATATCTGGAGTGAAAGAATTGTTACTACCTATTGTGACGACATTAAAAGGGTAATAAAAGCATACAATTATATAATATGCCAACAGATTCAACAACTTAAATGAAGTGGCCCAAAACTTGTTTGTTCTTCCTTCTAAAAAGATTGCTTTGGCTATTCAATGTCTTTTGTGGTTCCACAGAAATTTTAGAATTGTTTTTTCTATTTCTCTAAAATACATCAGGAACTTTGAAAGAATTTGCATTGAAACTATAGATTGGGGGATCCCTGGGTTGCGCAGCGGTTTGGCGCCTGCCTTTGGCCGGGGGCGGGATCCTGGAGACCCGGGATGGAGTCCCACGTCGGGCTCCTGGTGCATGGAGCCTGCTTCTCCCTCTGCCTATGTCTCTGCCTCTCTCTCTCTCTCTCTCTCTGTGTGTGACTATCATAAATAAATAAAAAATTTTTAAAAAAAGAAACTATAGATTGTTTTAGGCAGTAAAGACGTTCTAATAATAGTAAATCCATGGGTACAAAATATCTATTTATTCAAGACTTCTTCAATTTTGGTGCCCTGGGTGGCTCAGTCAGTTAAGTGTTTGCCTTCAGCTCAGGTCATGATCCTGGGTGTCCTAGGATAGAGCCCCTGCTTGGCAGGAGGCCTGCTTCTCCCTCTGCTGCTCCCCCTTCTTGTGCTCTCTCACCCTTTCTCTACAAATAAATAAATCTTTTTTTAAGAGAGCAGGAGTGGCTATTTAATATTTAATAACAGATAAACTAGACTTATAAATTAAAAAAAATAATTACAAGAAATGAAGATAAAAGTTCACCAACCAAGAAGACACAACAATCTTAAATATGAATGCAGCAAAAACAGAGTTGTGAAATATGTGAAGCAAAAACTTATGGAAATGAAAAGAGATGAAATCATATCTGCAATCAGTAGAAGATGTTAACACTTCTCTATCAACAACCAATAGAATAAACATAAAGTAAATAATACTATAGAAAGACCCAATACCACCATCAGCCAACAAGATCTAATAGATACTTATATAACACTCAACCTAACAAGGGGGGGAACATTCTTTTCAAAAGCCTGATAAACTTATATCAAGGTAGATTGTATTCTGGACAATTAAATAAACTTCAGTAAATTGAAAAGTATGGAAACAATACAGAGAATTTGCTCTGATGTCAATGATATCAAACTAGAAATTGATAACAGAAAGACAATAAAAAAAAATCTCCAGATACTTGTGAATGAAACAATACGTTTCCAAATTGTCTATGGATCAAATAGAAAGACTCAAGGAAAAGTGAGAAAAGATATTGGACTGAATAAAGAAATAAAGACATCAGTATTTGTGAGATATAGTAAAGGCAGTATAAGAGAAGAATTTATGGCACTAAATGTTTTTATTATAAGAGAGAGAAAGTCTGAAATCAATTATCTAAGCTTCCACCTCAAGAAATTGAAAAAGAACAAAAGAAACCCATAGTAAGCAGAAGGAAGCACATAATAAATGTAAGATTAAAAATTAATGAAAATGAAATCAGTAAAACAACATACATTCAATAAAAACAAAAGCTAAAACTTTTACCTCTGTAAAAGTCTCCATGAATATATGAAATGGCAAGCTGCAGACTGGAAGTAAATATTTGTAAACATATAACAAAAATGATCTAGGTTTGGGCAAAAGACACAGATATTTCATTGCAGAAGTCATGTAGGTGGCAGCTAAGCACATGAAAAGATGTCCAACATTATTAGCTCTTAGGAAAATATGAATTAAAATCACAATGAGATGCCACCATATACCTATAAGTATGGCCAATGGGAATCTACAATGCAATGCTAATGGGAATGTAAAATGGTACAGCCATGCTGAGAGTTGGACAGTTTCTTCTTTTTCTTTATTTAAATTCAATTTTCCAACATATAGTATAACCCCCAGGGCTCATCACATCATGTGCCCTCCTTAATGCCCATCATCCAGTTACCCATCTACCCCCTGCCCTCCCCTCCAGCAACCCTCAGTTGTTTCCCAAAGTTAAGAGTCTCTCATGGTTTGTCTTCCTCACTAATATTTCTTGATTCAGTTTCCCGTCCTTCCTTAGGGTCCCTTGCACTATTTCTTATATTTCACGTATGAGTGACACCATATAATAATTGTCTATCTCTGATTGACTTATTTCACTCAGCATAATACTCTCCAGTTTCATCTGCATATATGTCAATTACTCAGACTTTCTGACGTCTGAGTAATATTCCATTGTATATATATACCACTTCTTTATCCGCTCATCTGCAGAGGGACATCTCTGCTCCTCCCACAGTTTGGCTATTATGGACATTGCTGCTATGAACATTGGGGTGCAGGTGTCCAGTCATTTCACTACATCTGTATTTTTGGGGTAAATACTCAGTAGTGCAATTGCTAGGTCATAGGGTAGCTCTATTTTAAAATTCTTTAAAGATTTTATGTATTTATTCATGAGAGACACAGAGAGAGAGGCAGAGAAACTAGAGGGAGAAGCAGGCTCCTCACAGGGAACCTGATGTGGGACTTGATCCTGTATCCCAGGATCACGCCCTGAGCCGAACAAAGGCAGACATGCAACCGCTGAGCCACCCAGGCGTTCCTATTTTTAACTTCTTCAGAAACTTCTGTACTCTTTTTCAAAGTGGCTGCAACATCTTGCATAACCATCAACAGTGTCAGAGGGTTCCCTTTTCTCCACATCCTCGCCTGTTTTGTTAATTTTAGCCATTCTTACTGGTGTAAAGTATCTCATTGTGGTTTTGACTTCTATTTCCCTGATGGCAAGTGATGTGGAGCATTTTTTCATGTGCCTGTTGGCCACATGTAGATCTTTTTGGACAAACGTCTGTCTGTTCGCGTCCTCTGCCCATTTCTTGACTGGATTCTTTATTTTTTGGGTGTTGAGTTTGAAAAGTTCTTTATAGATCTTGATACTAGCCCTTTACCTGATACGTCATTTGCAAATATCTTCTCCCATACTGTGGGTCACCTTTTAGTTTTGTTGACTGTTTCCTTAGCTGTGCAGAAGCTTTTTATCTTGATGAAGTGTCAATAGTTCATTTTTGCTTTTGCATCCCTTGCCTTTAGAGATGTGTTTTGCAAGAAGTTGCTGCAGCTGAGTCAAAAGCGTTGCTGTCTCTGTTCTCCTCTAGGATTTTGCTGGATTCCTGTCTCACATTTAGGTCTTTCATCCATTTTGAGTCTATTTCTGTATGTGGTATAAGACAATGGTCCAGTCTCAACTTCTGCATGTTGGGCTGTCCAATTTTCCCAACATCATTTACTGAAGATACTGTCTTTTTTCCATTGGATATTCTTTCCTGGCTTTGTCAATGAGGAGTTGACCATAAAGTTGAGGGTCCATTTCTGGCTTCTCTATTCTGTTCCATTGATCTATGTGTCTGTTTTTATGCCAGTATTATGCTATCTTGATGATTGCAGCTTTGTAGTATAGCTTGAAGTCAGGCATTGTGATGCCAGCAGCTTTGGTTTTCTTTTTCAACATTCCTCTAGTTTTTTGGGGTCTTTTATAATTCCATACAAATCTTAAGATTATTTGTTCCAACTCTATGAAGAAAATCCATGGTATTTTGATACAGATTGCATTGCTTCCCTGGGTAGCATAGCCATTTTCACAATATTTATTCTTCCAATCCATGAGCATGAAATGTTTTTCCATATTTTTGTGTCTTCTTCAATTTGTTTCATAAGTGTTCTGTAGTTTTTAGAATATAGATCCTTTACCTCTTTGGTTAGGTTTATTCCTAGATATCTTATGGTTTTTGATGCAATTGAAAATGGGATCAATTCCTTAATTTCTCTTTCTTCCATCTCATTGTTAGTGTATAGAAATGCAACTGATTTCTGTGGATTTATTTTGTGTTCAGCCACTTTATTGAATTGCTATATGAGTTCTAGCAATTTTGGGGTGGAGTCTTTTGGGTTTTCCATATACAGTATCATGTCATCTGCAAAGAGGGAGAGTTTGACTTCTTCTTTGCCAATTTGAATGCCTTTTATTTCTTTTTGTTGCCTGATTGCTGAGGCTTGGACTTCTAGTACTATGTTGAATAGCAGTGGTGAGAGTGGGCATCCCTGTTCTGTTCCTGATCTTAGGAGAAAAGGTCTCAGTTTTTCCCTATTGAGAATGAGATTGGCTCTGAGCTTTTTGTAGATGGCATTTATAATATTGAGGTATCTTTCCTCTATCCCTACACTGTGGAGAGTTTTCAAGAAAAGTATACTGTATTTTGTCAAATACTTCCCCTGTATCAGTTGAGAGGATCTTTCTTTTATTAAAATGATGTATCATATTGATTGATTTGTGAATGTTGAGCCACCATTGTATCCCAGGAATTAATCCCTCTTGGTTGTGGTGAAAAATCTTTTTAATTTACTGTTGTTTCCTATTGGCTAGTATCTTGGTGAGAATTTTTGCATCCACATTCATCAGGGATATTGGTCTGTAGCTCTCCTTTTTGATGGGGTCTTTGTCTGATTTGGGGATCAAGGTTGCTGTCCTCATAGAACAAGCCTGGAAGTTTTCTTTCAATTTCTATCTTCTGAAACAGCTTTAGTAGAATAGGTATTATTTTCTCTTTAAAGGTTTGGTACAATTCCTCTGGGAAGCCATCAGCCCTGGACTCTTGTATCTTGGGAGGTTTTTAAAAGATTTTTTTTTATTTATTTGAGACAGAGAGAGACAGCACAAGCAGGAGGGAGGAGCAGAGGCAGAGGGAGAAGAAGACTCCCCACAGAGCAGGGAGCCCAATGTGGGACTCCATTTCAGGGTCCTGAGATCATGACCTGAGCCAAAGATGTAACCCCAACCAACTGAACCACCCAGGCACCCCTCTTGGGAGGTTTTTATGACCTCTCTTTCCTTGCTGGTTATGAGCCTGTTAAGATTTTCTGTTTCTTCCTATTTCAGTTTTGGTAATTTATAGGTTTCCAGGAATGCATCCAGATAGCATAATTTGTTGGCATTTAGTTGCTTATAATACATTCTTAAAATCATTTGTATTTCCTTGATCTTGATTGTGATCTCTCCTCTTTCATCCATGATTTTATTAATTTGGGTCTTTTCTCCTTTCTTTTTAATAAGTCTGGCTAGGGGTTATCTATCTTATTAATTCTTTCAAAGAACCAGCTCCTAGTTTCATTGATCTGTTCTACTGTTCTTCTGGTCTCTATTTCATCGAGTTGTGCTCTAATCTTTATTATTTCTCTTCTACTTGGTTTGGGCTTTATTTGATGTTCCTTCTCCAGATCCTTTAGGTGTAAAGTTAGCTTGTGTTTTTGAAGGTTTTCTAATTGTTTGATAGAAGCTTGTATTGAAATGTATTTCCCTCTTAAGACTGCCACTGCTGTGTCCCAAAGGTTTTGAACAGTTGTGCTTTTATTTTCATTAGTTTGCATGAATCTTTTAATTCTTCTCTAATTTCCTGGGTGATCTTTTTATCTTTTAATATGATGCTCTTTAACCTCCATGTGTTTCAGTTCCTTTCAAATTTCCTCTTGTGGTCGAATTCAAGTTTCAAAGCTTTGTGGTCTGAAAATATGCAGGGAATAACTTCAATCTTTTGGTACCAGTTGAGATCTGATTTGTGATCTAGTATGTGGTCTATTCTGGAGAAAGTTACATGTGCAGTTGAGAGGGATGTGTATTCCATTGAATTAGGATGGAATGTTCTGTATATGTCCATGAAGTCCATCTGGTCCAGTGTCTCATTCAAAGAACTTGTTTCCTTTGTTTTTATGTTCTGCTTAGACGATCTGTCTGTTGCTGTGAGTGGGGTATTAAAGTCACCTACCATTAAAGTATTATTATTTATGTGTTTATTTACTTTGGATATTAATTGGTTGATATAATTGGCTGCTCCTACATTAGGGGTATATATATTTATAATTGTTAAATCTTGTTGGATAGATCCTTCAAGTATGATATAGTGTCCCTCTTCAACTCTTACTACAGTTTTTGGTTTAAAATATAATTTATCTGATATGAGCATTGCTACCCCAGCTTTCTTTCGAAGTCCATTTGCATGGTCAATTGTTCTTACCCCCTCATGTTTAGTCTTTAGGTCTACAATGAGTCTCTTGTAGATAGCATATGGATGGGTCTTACTTTTTTTTCCAGTCTGATATTCTGTGTCTTTTGACTGGAGCATTTAGCCCAATTATGTTCAGAGTAACTATGGAAAGATATGAATTTAGTGCTACTGTACTACCTGTCCTTGTTTCTACAGATTGTCTCTGTTTCTGTGTGCTCACTCTTCACTTACAGGATCTCCTTTTAATATTTCTTGCAAGGCTGGTTTGGCGGTTACGTATTCTTTCAGTTTCTGCCTATCCTGGAAGCTCTTTATCTCTCTTTCTATTCTGAATGGCAGCCTTCCTGGATAGAGTTTGCTTGGCTGCATGTTCTTCTCATTTACTACCCTGAATATATCCTGCCAGCCCTTTCTGGCCTGCCAGGTCTCTGTGGAGATGTCTTCTGTTAATCTAATATTTCTCCCTCTGTATGTTAGGAATCGCTTGTCTCAAGCTGCCATCAGGATTTTCTAGTTAACTGTGAAATTCACAAGTTTCACTATTATGTGTTGTGGTATGGATCTATTTTTATCGATTTTGGGAGGGATCCTCTCTACTTCTTAGATATGAATGCTGTTTCCTTCCCCAGATTAGGGAAGTTCTCAGCAATGATTTGCTCAAATATACCTTCTGCCTCTCTCTCTCTCTCTCTCTCTCTCAATCTCTCTCTCTCTCTCTCTCCCCTCAGAAATTCCAACAATATGGATGTTATTTTTTTTCCAAACTATTGCTTATCTCTCAGAGCCTTTCCTCACGGGCTCTTAGTTGTTTTTCTCTTTTCCTCAGATTCCTTCCTTTTCATCAACTTGTCTTCTAGGTCACCCACTCTCTCTTCTATTACATTTACCCTCACTGTTAGAACATCCAGTTTGGACTGCATTTGAGGTAGAATATTTTTTAGTTTGGCCTGATTAGATCTCATTACTGCAGTAAGAGATTCTCTAGAGTTTTTTATGCTTTTTTTCAAGCCCAACTATTAACTTTATAATTGTTATCCTGAACTCCATCTCCGACATCTTACTTAAATCCATAGCCATTAGATCTGTGGCAGAGAGTATTCTGGTTCTTTCTTTTGTGGTGAATTCCTCCATCTAGTCATTTTGTCCAGTGCAGAATCACTGTAGGAGTGAGCAGCCTGAAAAATATCAACCATGACCAAAGCAAAGTACACACTAGACACTTCTGAAAAGATTTGGAATGAGAAAAAAAGACAAAGACAAAGAAAAGGAAAAATAGAGGGAAAAAATGGGGACGGGGGAAGAGGAATAAGGGGGAAGAGGAAGAATATAACTTCACAAAGTGACTAAAACAGGGTGATCCACTTGGTCCTGAGTGTATTTTGGTCTGTTTGTTGAAAGATATTAAATTCCAAAATTATAAAATAAGCAAAACATATATACAAAAATAAATTTGAATAAATTGAAAGGTAGCCAAAAATGAAGAATATATCTATAACATGTAATTGTAAAATATGAAAGTTAAAAAAGGACTTAAAAATAGAGTTAATAAAATAAGAAACTAGGTGAAACAGGAAAATATTTAAAAACTGGCAAATTTTGAACTGAAAGATAAACAAATTATGAGAAAATAAAACATCCAGTTCTATATATTATTTTCCCTCAGTCCTGGAGTTTTCCTGTCCTGCTTGGTCAGTAAACTTGCTGTTCCCCTGTTCTTCTAGCTGGTTTTCTGGGGGAGGGGCTTCCTGCACTGATTGATTCTCAGGTGTCTGTGTCTGGGTGGAGTTGCTCCGCCCCTTGCCAGGGTCCAGGGCTCAGTAACCTGTTTGCTTGGTGAGGCTTCCCTGGAGGCCTTCAGCACCTCTTTAGAGAATGAAAGGAAAAATGGCCACACCCAGATTTCTATCCCTGGAGCTGAGAGATCCTGGCCTGTGCCAAACTATGCAGACTCCTATGGTGTCCACCACCCAGATCCCCAGATCCTCCCTTGGGAGCAGGCAGGGGTACACTGATTTGTGTAATTTGTAGGGCCTTAGTGGAGAGAGATTTCCTCTGTGCCTACACCCGCTCCACCCCTCCCAGTGAAAGTGGAAGATCACCCCGTTTCTGTTTCTGTCTCTCCCTAGCATGGAGAACATTCACCTGATGGAGTATGCCCCTGCTCTGCCTCTCCCAGAGGAAGGCAAAAGTTTGCTTGCTCCAGTCCTTTGTAGGGACCCAACATCAATAGTGGTCACCAGATCTGGCTGCAGCTCCAGGGTTATGGCAAAACAAGCTGACCCTGCTCCCGGGCTCACTGACCTAAACCAATTTCCGCGTTCCAATGCTTGAAAACTCTGCTGGCTCAGGCACCCCTGTTTTTTCTGTGCCTCTGGGAATATGGAGACCCCACTGTCCCACCTGCAATTCTGCTTTTCTTCAACCTTCAGTGTCTTTCAGGCAGGGAAGTCTTACAGAAGCAGATTTCTAAAGGTTCTGATTTTGAGCTCCAGGGCTGTATCACTTTCCTGCAGCTGGCTTTACAAAGGCTTCCCCCCATTCTCACCATTTATCTTCCAATATACCCCCCATTTCTCTTCTCTGCCTTCTTATCTTGCCAAAAGTGTTCACTTTTCTATTTGTAGAGTTTCAGCCATTCTTTCCTTACATCTCAGTTTGAATTAATAGGTGTTCACGATGGTTTGAGAGTTATCTAGCCGAATTAAAGTGACCAGATGAAAAAAGGATCCCTACTCTTCTGCCATCTTGTCTCCTCCCGAGTTGGACAGTTTCTTAATAAACCAACATCCAACTACCAAACTCCCCATTAATTGCATTTCTGGACATTTATTCCAGAGAAATGAAAACTTAATTTCTTACAAGGATATACACACAAATATTCTTAACAATTTTATTCATAGCAGCCCCCAATCTGGTAATAAACTAAATGTCTTTTGAAGAGTGAATGGTTAATCTGTGGTACATCCATACCCTTCAATGCTATTTAGCAATAAAGAAGAAACTATTGATCCTTGCAACTACTTGAATCAATACACAGAGAATTATGCTGAGTGAAAGAAAAAAAAAGCCAATCTCCAAATGTTACATACTGTATGATTCCATTCACATAACATTCTTAAAAAGACAAAATCCTAGAAATGAAGAATAGGCTAATGGTTACCAGGGGCTTATGGACCAGGGCAAGGGCAGATAGAGATGAGGGAAAGACAGGAGGGAAATGCATTTGCCTCTAAAACAACAATCAAAAAGATTCATATTGTAATAGATTTGCTCTGTATCTTAACTGCATAGATGTCAATATCCTGGTTGTGATATTGTATTATAATTTTTCAAAATGTTGCCATTGGGATGAATTGATTAAAGCATTTGAATCTAAAATTATCTCAAAATTTAAGAAACTAATAAAAAATTTTTGACTCTTCAATTTTTATGTTTATATTTTACACGTATTTATTTTTTCTCACTGCATTACTACATCATATATCATTTCTGATTTCACAGGAAAGCTTTCTCAATTATTTATCCTTAAGTATGATATATTTATAAACACCCTTCTTCTATAGTCTATTAAATTAAGGAAGTTTATATAATTATTAGTATGGTACAAACATCAATCATGAATTTATGGTTGAATTTATCAAATACTTTACATTTTTGAGTTAGTTTTTTTTCCTTTTAAATTGTTAATGTCATAAATTTGGTTGATTATTTTTTGAATGAAAAAATGGCATTTTTTCTGAAGTAAAACCAATATTGTGTGGTCTATTATTTAACATATTGTTGAGTTCAATTTTCTAAACTTATTTTTTAAAAATTATTCATTTATCTTGAAGAGTAAAATTGGCTAGTCAGGTTTTGATTACAATGTTTTATTGACCTGATCTTTTTATCTTCTTTGAAAGAATTTGTAATTTCTTATTTCTTCCTTATCTGTTTGGTACATTGGAAAATTAAATTATCTGGACATGGAGTTTTTGTTGGTTTGTTCTCTTATTTCATTTCTTTCTCAAAAGGATATATTTAGTTATGGAATCAATTTTAAACATTTTAAAAATTTCTCCTTGTTTTAAACATTTCTTCTTGTTTCAATTTTAGAAGAGGTGCTTGTCTGGGATGTGTTCATTTTACTTACATTGTCAAGTATACTAGCCTAAAATTATTCATAATATGGTATTACAATTTCTTATGTCTGCCTTGACCTCTCCTACTTTTGGCAAATTTCCTTTTAGGGGCTCCATTTTTCTTTCCTAATATCTTGCCTTAGCAAAGACCAATCAAATCCATCAGAAATATTCTAATGCATTAGGTGTGTCTGGGTGGCTCAGTCAGTTAAGCTACCAACTCTTGGTTTTGGCTCAGGTCATGATCTCGTTGGTCATGAGATTGAGCCCTGAATAGAACTCCGCACTCACCAGAGAGTCTGCCTGAAGATCCCCTTCTTCTGCCCCAACCCCCACTCATGTATTCTCTCTCTCTCTCTCTCTCTTAAATAAATAAATAAATCCTTTAAAAAATATTTTTTAACGCATCTAAACTTCAGGGGTGTCTGAGTGGCTCAATCAGTTAAGCATCTGCCTTTGGCCCAGGTCATGATCTCAGGACCCTAGTATCAAGCCCCACATGGGGCTCCCTGCTCAGCAGGGAGTCTGCTTCCCCCTCTCCCTTTACCCCTCTTCCTCCCTCTTCCCACTTGTATTCTCTGCTCCCTCTCTCTATAATGAAAAAAAAGTCTTAAACTTCAAATTGATTGGACAGAAGAATGGTAATAATTCCTGAATGTCTTCTACCTGCAGGTTTTTCTCAGTGTGTAAGTAGGTGCAAAAAGATCAACAGGAGGTACGATAAGCAGTTCTGTTTAGATTCATTGTGTATTTATCAAGATTCAAATACAATGGATACATTTTATTGTTTATTGTTTTTAATGTGGTTTCTTCTTTTTAAATATTTATTTATTTATTTGAGATTGAGAGTGAGAAAAGTAGGGGTAGGGGCAGAGGAAGAGCATCCCCGGCAGATTTCCCACTCAGCAGGGACTTGAGTCTTGATCTCAGGACCCCAAGATCACAACCTGAGCCAAAATCAAGAGTCAGTCACTCAAATGACTGAGCCATCCAGGCACTCCCAATAGACACACTTTAAATCACTTAGTGCCTTGGGTACTTGTCTGCCTAAAATTTCTATATATGTTACATTTGCCATTTCCACACTTCTGCATTTGAGAATGTTCTCCCCAAATGTTTCCTACATGTAAGAAGCCTGGGATTAATTTCTGTAAAGTACCAAGGTATGTCTCATCTTGTTATAGTCTTTTACATCTTTTGCTTTCAAAAATAGTCAAATTTTTCAGAGTCCAAGTTGATGTATACATGAACATTGTATTTAATCTTCATTGTCTCAAGTCAGGAAGAAGAAATATAACAGCTCATACTTTCCAAACCAACTCATTTCTGGTTTTTAGGAGATATTCCACTGAAGAGGAAAGTTAGAAAGTTCAAAGAGTGAATTCAAAGAGGAGAGAAGATTGGAAAGTGTTTAGAACTGGAAATTCCCCCACTTACTCATGCTTACCTGTATTGACCCTTTACAGTAAGCAATTAGAAAGCACAGGTGCACCTGTGATTTAAAAATAAATTTTACTAATTTGCATAATTTATACTAATTTGAGACAAAACATTAAAAGCTGAAGTTTTGATTCCCAAGATTAAAAGCCATTCAGAAACCTAATTCACCCATTGAAAGAAAAAAGAAGTTTCAGAAAAAAAGTGATGAACATTTTGTCTCCGGAAATTGTCTTAGGTCGGAAGTTTGTGGTCCCTGTGAACATGTGCTACTAAAAGCATCCTGCTGAGCTGCTGTCTGACAAGGACTGTATATCCTGTCTTCTCTGTATCACTTTGCATCTAGCTCGTATTACTTCATTTCCTTTCTGAGACCTTGCCCCGGATTCTTCATATAAGGTCAAACATGACCAAGACATGAACTGACTTCTGGTGTCCTGTGTGTCTTCTTCCAAATTTGTCCAGAGACTAATCTCTAAGTCTCAGTTTTCTCAAATGAACTATGAACCATTAATAATCTCTGCCCTGTGGATAGATATTCTTTAATTTTTTGATATGTTACATATGAAATAAGATGTAAAACATCTCTGAAAAGAATTAAAAGCTATATGTACATTGTTATGTGTATTTTACAAGGAAGTTGAAAAAAGTTTAGTTGCACTAGTTTTGTTTTTTTAGTTTTCTTCATGTTTAGCCTTCTTTTGCTTTGCTTTAGAGAATTGAATCCATCCACACAGAAAGCTTGCTTCCATATTTATTTATTCTTTTTTAAAGATTTTTAAAATTTATTTATTCATAGAGACACAGAGAGAGAGAACGGCAGAGACACGGGCAGAGGGAGAAGCAGGCTCCACACAGGGAGCCCGATGTGGGACTTGATCCCGGGTCTCCAGGACCACGCCCTGGACTGAAGGTGGCGCTAAACCGCTGAGCCACCCGGGCTGCCCTGCTTCCATATTTAGATGAATGAGGGGCAACTGAAAAACCTGACCCCAAAATCTCTCCCAGGCTGCATTTTGACTCTACACTTTACTTTGTCCTATTTACTGTAATTCCACCTGTAGAGACACCTTTCTCTAATTTAACAAGAAATAATTAGTAATCTAAGCATATAATTTATTGTATATAGTAAGACAGTCTTGCAAGTGAAACAGCATGCTTTTAGTAATTACATCAGGACCACAAGTGTCAACCAGAACTGTGCTGGGTTTTAGCGCCGCCTTGGGCTTACGGTGTGGTCCTGGAGACCCAGGATCGAGTCCCACATCGGGCTCCCTGCGTGGAGTCTGCTTCTCCCTCTGCTTGTGTCTCTGTCTCCCTCTCTTTCTCTGTGCGTCTCTCATGAATAAATAAATAAATCTTAAAAAAAAAAAAAAAAGAACGGTGCTGGGCAAATCCTATTCGCGGTTTTTTCACTGCTTTACATGAATCTCACTAGATTGCATTTTCAAATTTACAGATTTCTTAGACTTAAAAAAAATAATTGCGGAAGCAGAGGAGGATTAGTGGGAAAATATTCATTTTTCAGTGAAGTTCAGGTTATTGTAAAGGACTTGAATAGCAGGAGATCCAGTGGATGCCTAGAAGGCCTGCTGATGACATGTTCATGGTAATTTCACCGGTTCTTATGTTTGTGGAAGCTGCCAACTCCAACCAATACAAATGTTGATTTCAACAGAATACTTTCGCTGCTCTCATAAAAACAGAGAAAAATGATTTCAGAAAAAGGCAACAGATTTTGATTAATGTCATAATGTTTACAGATATTTCTTTTCTTGTTTAAACCAAGATTTGTGTATTTATTTATTTGAGAGAGAGAGAGAGAACATGAGTAGGAGGGGCAGAGGAAGAGAGAGAATCTCAAGCAGAATCCGTGCTGAGCATGGAGTGCCACACAGGGCTGGATTTCAAGACCCCTGAGATCATGGCTGGAGCCTAAATCAAGAGTTGGACACTTAACTGACTGTGCCATCAAGGCACTACCAGATATTTATTTTCTTGAAATAAGATCTTGTTACCATTTTCTGTACCCAATGGCCTGTGTATATAATAAATATTACATACATAGCATATATAATAGATGTCACATATATATGCATGTGTTTATAAATATAAACATAAATAAATGTATACACATAATATTCACTCTCTTGATTATGGCTGAAGAAGCAAGAAAACTTGAGTGCATAGGGAAATGTCTTAGTGTCATGAGTGCTGTCAGAGGGGGACCTAAGAGATGGCAGTCTCCTCTGTCTGCATCCAAGAGTTGCATAACACCATATCAGCAAGAATGCTGTAACTTCTCAGTTTTACCTCTGACATCAAATGAAAAACTTTCCCTTTTTATGACTTATGTCAAACTGATTCTTTTATATCTCATTAAATGCCCAATATATACCAAACACCGTAGTAGCTAATTTTCTAGTTTATAATATTTTCTTCACAAAACGTTATAAGTTGGATGCTAATATTTTTAATTTACAGATAACAAAGCCAAAGCTCAGTGGAGGTGTGTATGTTTCCCAAAGTGGCACAGTTAACAAACGCTTGAGCTGATATCCAAAGACATTCTGTCATGTATCTAACCTATAAATATTTATTGAACTCCTATGTTTTAGGCACTATTATATACTAGAGACTCATTGTTGAATAAGTTGGCCATGCCCCTGCTCTTAAAGATGTTACTTTCTAGTAAGGGAAATAAATAATAATAATGATGATTTCTTGAGAGAGAGAATGTGAGCAGAAAGGGGCAGAGGGAGAAGGAGAGAATCTTAAACAGGCTTCCCACTGGGCATGGAGCCCAATGGGGGCTCCATCTCCCGACCCTGAGACTATGATCTGAACCAAAATCAATAGTCAGACATTTAACCTTAACCAATTAAGCCATCCAAAGGCCCCAATAATGATTATTTTTTAAACTACTTACATATACATTTACATACATCTAATGAGCTACAAAATTTCAGATGAGAATATGTTTAAGAAAAGAAGAGAGTGAGGTAATAAATTGTGGCAAATGGGAGATAATTTACATAGAGGATTGAGGAAGGTCTAATTGATAAGGTGACATGTGAGGTAATATGAATAAGAAGAAAGTGTCAGGGCACCTGGGTGGCTCAGTGGTTGAGCATCTGCCTTTGGCTCAGGTCATGATCCCAGGGTCCTGGGATCGAGTCCCACATCAGCTCCTGCACAGAGCCTGTTTCTCCCTCTGCCTATGTATCTGCCTCTTTCTCTCTGTGTCTCTCATGAATAAATAAATAAAATCTTAAAAAAAAAAAAAGAAAAGAAAGTGTCAAACATGAAAAATCTGAGAGCATAGAGAACAAGAGCAAGGACACAATCCATAAAATTAAGATAAGCTTAAATTTTTCAGGGAACAGAAAAAGGTCAGTGTAGCTGACTTACAGGGAGTAAGAGGGAGAATTGTGAGAGATGACTATTTATCTGTAAAATCTATACTTTTTTTATAATGCTAACCAGGCAAACTGTTCTGGAATATTCGAATTTCAAAAATGGTTGGTGTCCAACTAAGCAAGTTAGATTTTCACAGTAATACAAGAGTCATCAAAAGGGAAAAGTCACATTAGTAAGTTGTAAAACTGGACCATGATTTCTATGGTAGTCCAATGAGCTGTTGAAAACTGCTGTGAATGGGGAAAACACACATGGCAAGGATTATCAGTGTGTGTAAAGATATTTTCTTTCTCTTTCTACCCCACAGACTTGGAAAAGTTCAAATACTGTTGAAGATTTATAGCTATTTTATTATCCTGTTACCATACCCCCAGGACCAGGTTCTTGAGTCTCAAGGTCATAGAAATGAGCACCGAACTCCAGACAAAGAAAGCATGTAGAGTCTATTAGAGATAGCGTATATACAAGGGAGCAACAAGAAGGAGGAATGTCACTTCCAAAAGGGGTAGTGTGTGAGGCTTATAAAGGCTCTCTGCCAAAGGTTGAGGGGCTGGGAGTGGGGAAGCATCCGTTTAGTCCAATGGTCGTTATCTTGTGGTCATTACTTTTCAGTGAACATGAGACAATCACAGTATGGCATGGTCAACATTCTTCTAGGGTTTTCCTGGAAGGTAGAAATACTTGTGCAAGTAGACTTTAAATTGTTACTTCTAATTTTGCCCAACCATTAATCCCTAACAGCTATTATCTCTCATTTATTTGTTTTCCCAGAAGGAGGTATTTGTTGCTAAGAGTACGGAAGCTTTTAATCTCAGACTTTTGCTTCAGACCAGTGGCTTTATAGGAATTAAGTCCCTTTTGCTTTTCCTACACTGTCTCAATCCCATGCATTTTTCACAATAGAATCTGTGTAATTAGTATCAGAGTGTGGACATTAATCCAGATCTCCCAAGTTTAAAAGAATAAACAGAGATCTGATCTCAGTTACTTTCTTCCAAAGAAACTAGCAAAAGTATCAGCTATTTAAGTACTCAACTTGACCCTTCCATCACTCATCTGCAATATTCAAATATGCACTTGCTATCCAGGGGCAGACTACAATCCCACACACATCCTTGAATAGTACTCTATATCTTAGAACTTTTCTGTTTTTCATACATATTCTTTCACTAGTTCATATATATTTATTCATGCATTTATCAAGTATGTACTGTCTGTATTGAGTACATACTAGATTCCAATTACTACATCAGGTGTTCAAAACACAGAAGAGACAAGCCAGAAGAAGTTCTTTCCCCCACACAGCTTAAAGTCTAGTAAGGAAAGTAGATGATGAACAATGGTATGATATTAGATATCACCAAGTAATATAAAGAAAGACAAAGGCATATGGTGGCATAGAGCATGAGGTTCTGTTTACACATAGAAGGTTAGTGAAGACCTTTCTGGGTAGATCACAGTTGAATACTGAATAAAATGAGTTGAAGTGAATAAAATGAGAACAAGACTTGCAAGTAGATGGAAGAAGAGCATTTTAGAGAAAATGCAAAGATTCTGTAATGGGAGTAAGCTTGTCATTTTTGTGATATAGCAGAGGTTATCACTGGAGAGGATAGTGACTAATAGGGAAAATGGCAGAAGAGGCAGCTAGGGGCCAGATCATGGACCTTCTCAACTATCAGAAGGTCTCTGGATTTTATGGTAATTTTGATAAGAAATTTTTAAGGGGGAGGAGATGAACATCTCACCAAAGTGATATGATGTAATTATAAAACACCCCTTTTTGCTGTTATGTGGAAAACATAGGAAAAATGACTGAAAAAAATGGAGCAGAAGTGAAGAGAGCCCTTAAAACCAACATGTCCCTCTTCATGTCTGAACTTAATAAGTAAATATGATGGCCCAACTAAGCTACAGCAGATTATAGTTCCCAACCCACCTAGAGATAACACTTCCACAAAGGCTTTACTCTGAAAGCACGTTGTCTCTATAAAAGTGATATTAATGATAAAAATTCTGGCAGCAAGATGGGTAACTAGAGTGGTGTTTCACTTCCCTCCTTAAATCACCACACACAGAAATTCTGCCTTCATAGCTCAGCGGGATAGTATTGATACCATGGTGATATATTTTTTATAATAACCATACTCCAAATGTCTGACACCTCAGAGACACAGGAAAATCAATATCTAATATAGGGGAAATTTAGAGTAAATAAAACATTAGAGGAAATAAGGGAAATCTAAATGACAGTAAAATATGACCAAAAAATTGACAGGAGATAAATGAAACAGATAATTTAAGATAAACAATTTTAGAACATAGAAAGGAAGTTCCAGACCACAAGGTTTCTATTTCCTTGAAGCAAGTATGTGCTAAATGATACCTTAAAAGAACTACTCCCCAGGGAAATGTTGAATGATACCCTTCTGGCAGCCAATTTTTAGATTCCTAAATAAAATTCTTCCAGAGTGGAGAAAGATTCATGAGGACAGAGATCTTAAAATTCCTGTTTAACAATAAATCTTCAAGCCCCTTGGGGCACCCAGTTGGCTTAGTTAGTTAAGTGTCTTACTTCTGCTCAGTTCATGATCTCAGAGTCCTGGGACTGAGCCCCAGATGGGGGGGGGGGGGTCCCTGCTCAGCAGGGATCCTGCTTCTCCCTCTCCTCCTCTTCACTCTCTCTCTCTCTCTCAAATATACAAATAAAAATCTTTTTAAAAAAGTCCTCTAGCACCAAGCAGTGTCATGTCCACAGTGCATGCTCAATAAATATTAGTTGATAATTTTAAAAATGAGTGAGATTTCAAGGGAAATATTATTCTCCAATTACTTACACCTCAAAGGATAGGAATCCTTAACTTTTAATTCTTTATGTAATTATGCTGCCTTCTAAACTATTTGTGTTTTTCACAAATTTAGATATAGATGCCTCAGATTCTGGGAAAATCCAGCTTGTCTCTTCATTCTACATGTACAGTTGTGAGAAAGCACATTTCAGACAACAGGGAAAACCCGCAGCTTACCACAATAACACATTGTAAATTGGGCCGATGGAGCATACATTAAAGAGAACTGATGTAGTTGAGTGGTTAGGAGGCAAGAGGAAGGGGGTGGAGACAATATAACTGAATATAAATGCTGAGCTATCTCACAGAGTCAGAGACTGAACAAGAGCTCCAGCAGAGACTTTTGCTGTAGATTGGCTTGACCTGGGATTAACCAGGGAATCTTGACTAGAACAATGATGAATTCTGAAGATGGTTGCATAACAGAGAATAGCTCCTTGCATCCGGAGAAAGGACAACAAAGTAAGTCAGACCCTATTTGTTGTATACTGGTAACAAAGCGCTCTCCCCCCGCACCCCCGCCGCCCTGCTCCACTCTCTCTCTCTTTCTCTTTCAACTATCTATCTGTCTTCCATCTATCTATCATCTGATATATAACAGTAGTTTAAAAAATAAGTCTTTGTCTTTAGAAACACTTGATTACATTTTACCTTAGTGCAGGTAAAGGAGAATATGGGGATAAGTAAATACCTATCTATGAAAAGATAGGATACCTGAGACATGAGAGGAAGCCACAAATATGGATTTCTGAAGATCTTTAGAGATCTCTTTCTTTGTTTCAGTTTATATCACATCAATTCTTCAGATTTAATTAGAAAACTCCCTGCACTGGCCCAGTGCATTCGCCGCCATTTTCCGTATCCATCCGTACATGCTCCAGAAAGCATTTGCCTCTTTTTAGAACAATTCTGTTTTCCCCATAACCAATTACATTCTTTACTGCCTTCACCTTGTGTCTCTGAATGCTTTCTGTTTGCTTCATCTTGTGTTCTCATGACAGCATCCTCCAGTTGCAGAGAATGAAAATTGCTTCCAATTTTTAAGAGAATAGCCATACGCATATCTGAACATTTACCAGTTCAGAGGTAATTTCTGAGGAGAATGTCATGAAAAATTATTGAAAGTACAAACTTCTGCTTCTGTACTCTCCACGGAACTTTTCATTTCATCATTCCATTTCACCCTTTAAATCACTGGCTTCAAATTCTACGAGAATCATACATGGTTCTTCCTTTCTTTTGTTTTCATCAAAATTCATCAAAATATGATCATCTTAGCTATTTACCTTTTCTCTCTTCTATTCGTCTGTTCTGTCCACAGACTTATTTCCTATTACTTGAATGCTCCCATTGTTTTTCCTATAAGGTGCTTCTGTGAGGTTTTCTTGATTTGTTCCATTTATTAATCTTCTGCTCTAATTGAGGTATTCCAAAACACTAGTATATAGGAGAGACAGTTTACTTATAAGCAAAGTTATCCAGTGATAAAGGGATATGTTATGAACAGCAGAGCTGAACAATCTGGAGGAAGGAATTGTTTTCTGAGTGTCTTTCCATTAGACTGGTTTATGCTAAAAAGACATCAATCTTTTCTGATAAAGCCATCTTTCACCTAAGAACACAAAATCTAGTGTGGATAACAAGTGCAAGCCGCACAGATTTCTGGTAGCTAGGTAACCATACTTCTATGGCCCAGTTGAGCTGCTGAAAAGAAGAAATGTATATAATAATAAAACTACTCAATAAGTAAAAAGCATAGTTAAAAGAAGAAGGACCTAATTCAGTAATCCTCAACTTTTTCTGAGCTCATCCAATATTCTGTTGAATGTTTAGTTTATGCTGCCCTTGTGGTTGCTTTATTAGTATAAACAATCCTTGGGCATCACCTTTGGATGACTCAATATATAATTGTGGATTTATTTTCAGTTTCTTCAGTAATGAACAAGGCCCATAATCAGAGCGGAAGTATGCTGTTGGGGGAGTGTTTTGTCACCTAGGTGATATTTCAAACTGTGAGTAACAATAGCCCTCACTAATGGAAAACAAATGTACAGTCTGAGAATCATCTCCAGTTTGCCCACTGGGTAAACCAATAGACTGAGGTGGCTCTGAGTCCATGAACTATCTGGATGAGTTAGTGTTTGCTGAGGAAATAAAACTGGTACTGCACTGAGTCTAAGCAGCATGATTGACCCTCACATGGAGAGAAGTGAAACTAGACAGACAGCTCTGAACTTGCTACACTATCTACAAAGGGCTGCTTCCGGTGATAGTTGTATACTGGTGAGAAAAGGAAGGTTTGCTTTGAGAAGCTGCAAGAAAAAGAACTGTCCAGAAGCAAAGTAAAGTCTTCTCTTGCAAAACCAGAATGCAGACCTAGGCTGGGAAAAACAATTCCTAGAAGCAAAAACTGATTTGATAACCAGTAAACAGTGCAATTTTTTGCGCTCTCTTTGTTCAGTTTAACTTTAGAGAAATATTTCAAGGAACAGAAATATAAGAATATGTTTGCATTTGAGGCCATTTTGCATGGTAAATCCTAATATCATTCATGGCCTTTTACATTTCAATTTTTGAGAACATAATAAGGAACTATATATGTCTTGTGAGGACAAATTTTTAAAAATCTTGAGAGCTCATCCTAACAAAAATCAAATTCAGACTGGTCACAAAATCCCCTTCTCTCCTTCACCATTATTTATTTGTATTCTAAAACAGGTATTCTTCTAGTTTTTTATAAACTAAGAATCATCATTCACATCATATTCATATTCCACAAAAAATATTTCTTATTGGTGAAATCAAATTTTTACTTTGTTTCAGCATTATATGGAAGGTAAATGAAATAACTTTCTCCTAACATTTGTTGTTTAATATTGTTATATTTCTTCTATCATTTTAACTTCTCTTGAAAAATTCAAATATTTAACTTTTCATTCATATATCATTTTTAATTGAGGTATAATTACATATAATGGATGCATAAATCATAAGTATGCAGTTTAATGAATTATAAGAACTCCAATCAACATTTGAAATTTTGAAAGTTCCCTGTGTTTCTTTCTGGTCAAATTACTTTTCCTACACACTTAAAAGCAATTACTTTTCTGATTTCTGTCACCATAGTTTAGTTCAAATATTCTTTCTTTTTTTTTTGAGTATTGTTAACACATATAGTTACAATATTTTCAGGTGTATAACATAGAACTGCTACATCCCTTTATGTTATGCTATGCTCACCACAAGTGTCACTACTGTCATCTTACAACACTACTATAGTATCACTGACTATAATCCCTATGCAATGCCTTTCATCCCTGTGATTTATTCATTCCGTAACGGGAAGCCTGTGTCTTCCATCCCCCTTCACCCATACTCCCATCCTCCTCCCCTGTGACAACAATCATTTTGTTCTCTGTATTTGTAGGTCTGATTCTGTTTGTTGTTTGTTCCTTCATTGTTTTTGTTTTTAGATTCCACATGTGAATGAAATC
The DNA here is from genome assembly GCF_011100685.1 of Canis lupus familiaris. Classification (NCBI taxonomy): domain Eukaryota; kingdom Metazoa; phylum Chordata; class Mammalia; order Carnivora; family Canidae; genus Canis; species Canis lupus. The sequence continues at coordinate 9,946,894 of NC_049248.1, read as the reverse complement.
ATATGGTATTTATTTGCCTTTCTCAGTCTGACGAATTTCACTTGTTTTTCGGCTATTCTTGAATGTCATATAAATGGAAATATATAGCATATGGTGTAGCTGCATTTTCTTTACTCAACTTTTTTTTTTGAGATTCATGCATTTTGTTGCATTTATTAGTTTTTTTAATTGCTAAACAGTGTTCAGATTACCATAATTTGTCCTTATTCTTGTTGGTGGATATGTGGGTTATGTCTAAGATTTGTGTCTTAAGAATAAAGCTGCTATGAACATTCTTGTTTTATACAAGTCAAATCGCTGGAACATGGGATAGGTATATATTTAATTGTATAAAAAAGGCTTTTCAAAATTATTTTTCTATTTTACTCTCCCATGAGTAGTATATGAAAATTTCAATTGCTTCATATCTGTAACAACTTTACCAAAAAAATCAATCTTTTTAAAAATTTTCTGTCATGCTAGTTGTAGCTATTTATAAATCAATTCAGTATTTTTTAATTCATTATTCACATCTATTGCCTATATGTCATATCTCTTAAACAGTACCTACAGAGTGCTTAAAGGATTGTGCTTAGGTTGTCCCATTTTATATGTCTTCTAGGATAATCAGATATTTAATAAATGTTCTTGTGATTCAAACAATAAAATTATGATATACTTAGAATTTTTGTAGCTGCTAAGTGCATGGATTGAGGAGATATTTTATGATCTCATTATTATTTCTGGATTGTTTCACTATCTTAATTCACTCAATACTTGGGGGCAATTAACATAAATTTAATATAAGAACATAAGGAGGCATTAAAGTGTAAATGCCTCAGAAGAATATCGAATGTCTCTTTCTCACTTCTACAGTCGGCTTGAATTCATCATCAACTTTCTCTCTTCAGAACAGGCTGCCAGCCCTCATTTTGCAACACAGCATGAAGGATCCCTTCAAGTTCCTATCCCATGTGCTGTTGTGAATGTGGTCCTCATCACTGTTTTAATCATAGCTCTCATTGCTTTATCAGGTGAGTCTGTACTTCATGAGTTCATTTAGTCTCTACTGTTAGCATTCACGTCCAGCTGAAATCAACAGGGATTACTTGGTCTAATTAATGAGAAATTCTGATTAATTTTGAATAATCCCAATTTATATACATGGTTGAAAATACTAAATATAATTCCATATTCCTTAAATGATCAATGCAGTACTTTTCTGAGTTCTCCAGCACTTCTTTACAAGTATTGAAAATGTCTGTGTTTTATAAATTATTGTAGAAGAAAATTACATTTGAGCAGATTTTATACTCTGAAATGAAAGGGGCTGATTTGGATTCTAAATAAATAATCATTTAGTTAGGGGAAAAATGTGGGCTTCACATTCATTGTTAACAGAAAAAAAAATATTACCTAAGCTATAGATTAATCAGGATTTGATTAGTCTTTTGTCTTTTATCTCCAAGGCCACAAATGGTGGTTATGAATAATTTAAAATATATCTAGAATCTCCCAAAGAGTTGATTATGATATGTTTTTCAAAACATACAGCAATACCAAGATACATTTGTGTTTAAAAACATGAAATTTTATGATTTTATAAAACATCTTCAGCCAGAGATCTTTCCATATTCTGAATTACTTCCCTGCAAATTATTCTGTCCTTTATCTCCCAATATAGTGTTATACTGCTTGCATTTGAATTTATAATGCTCTGTCCCCTGTCTAGTCCAAAGACTACTTGAAAGATTTTCTATTTCCCCATCTCTTTCTGATATAATGGCCCAAGAAATTCCCTCTTATTTCTTATATCCTAACAATAATGATTAGGCACAATAAGAAATTAGATAAGGTGAGAACCTGCCTTCTTGCTCTTCTCAGAATTTGCTCCTTATCTTTTATCCTTGGCATTGTCACCTAACACTGCACAGCATCCCCTGAACTAATTTGCACACTGTGTGTATTTAGTTTCTTTTGTTACTAAAACAAATCACTTTCCTGTTCACAGTGGGCCAGTACAATTGTCCAGATCCAGATATATCCCTAGTGCCATCAAATAGCCATGTTTCTTCATGCTCTGATGATTGGATTGGATACCAGAGGAAATGCTATTTTATTTCTACTGAAACGAAGAACTGGACACTGGCCCAAAAATTTTGCTACAAACAGGGTGCTACTCTTGCGTTCATTGATTCTGAAAAGGACATGGTAAGATAGTATTCCAAAACAATTTCATAAAAATATTGCTATTTTTTAATATAGATAATCTGTGATTTCTTTCTGTTTCCTTCTGAGTTAAGACATTATGCCTATTTCCCTTGCAGGAAAATTTAGTCACAAAAAGCCATATGATCAGTCTGAGGTCACAATCAGGGTTCAATTTAATCTTGTAAATTTGATTTGATCATTTAACATCAAAGGCCAAAAATCCAAATGAACTGCTCCTAAATAGAGCTAATAAGTGATCAGCTTAGCTATCATTTCTTAAACTGCAGCTTCTGAGAAACAGGATTGATTTATATAATTAATATATAAATTATTTATAATATAATATAATTAATTATATACTCACCCAGAAGGGTTGTTTAACATGCATCTCCTTTGTGCTTTCCTCAAGATCTTTTTAAAACGATATGTGGGTAGAGTTAAACATTGGATTGCTCTGAAAAATGAAGATGGTCAGACATGGAAATGGTCAAATGGCAGAGAATTTAGCAACTGGTAAGTTTCAAGATGTGTCTTTATCTTCCCCAGAATGGCAGTTCAGGGAAGCCATTTTCCTTTCAAAGCACTGTTGTATATGATGGTTGTGCCCTTGATGAGCAGAGCTTTATCAATCTGTTTTGTATGCTTATGCTCTTTCAAATTCTTTAAAGAAGGGTTTTGATATTGCCATTTTTTTTCTTTTTATCTACTTGGAAGTCATACAATAAATGCTTCTAGTAATTTTATCTCAGCACATTTTAGTGTGAATAATAGTTTCAGAAATATTCCAGAAATAGTTATTATGATGCAAAAAGAAAAATCCAACATTTCCAATCTCATATATATTTCTCCTGAGAGGCTGATTTTTTAGAAAAATTCCCTTTTACTCTTTCCCAGTTCTCATCCCCACAGGGATGCAGCATAAAATATCTAATAGCAAATTAGAAGCTTCTATGAACCTAATAGAAAGCTTGTCCCCAAATGGGAAATGTTGACTTTAATTTTATTACCTGTAATCGATTTACATTTTAACATTTGAAGGATATTTTATATCCTTAAATTTAGTGTTAACCTTACCACCTGAAAACTCAGTATTGAATAAATTTCTAGCTATCTAAATAGTTTTATAATAATTACTGATATGGAAAATAAATTCAAGTTGCTAGAAAAGAAATTTTTAATATGTGTCTTATGGTACTATACAAGTAAATTGGCTTCAGGAGCTGTAAGCCCTCTAAAATTGTATGTATGATGGTTGATTGTGTATACTTTCCGAAAATTGTTTCTCCAGGGGTTTGTTAACTCAGAAGTAACCCAAGAGTCACTCCTCTGGTGGTATGCCAACCAGATAAACGGAACTCTTTCCCTTAGATTTGTATCTTCCTTCCACATATCCTTTCTTTCCATTCTCACCTACTGATTAGTAGTATCGACAAATTAGTTTATGGTTACTTGACCAGCTGACTTGTTTCATGACCAGCTGACTTGTTTCATGATCACTTACTAAGCAAAACATTCAGAGGCTACCATTGCAAAGTTCATTCTAATGTAACTGAATGGAAATGATGAACAGAAAAGAACTCTAAATTTATTTATTGTCTGACAGGCTCAACCTTACTGGATTTGAGAACTGTACATTTATGAATAGTACAGAGGTCAGCAGTACAGCGTGTGAAAATAATTTACACTGGATATGTAGCAAATCCTCCAAATAAGGAGGAAACATATTTGCTTACAGACTATTATAATATGGAACTCAAAGAAATTTGTGTTGACGGATGTCGCTCTATGGTCAGATATTTTCCACAAAGACTTTGTGAAAAAATTATGTCTTATTTCGGAAACCTTCAAAACAAGACTATGGGAAAAAAGGAAGAGAAGTTCCGGGAATATCTGCATTGTGGAACACTCCTGCCAGGAGCTGAAAAAGTCACAGGTTGACTGCTCATTACATCCAAGGAGAAGATGCACTTTATATTTCATAGAACTTAGAAATAATAAAATAACTAGGCTTAAAGGTATTATTTATTGTTGAATGACTACCAAAACTGAGTGTGTATTTGCACTATTTGAAGATGTTAAATGGTGATATTAAAAACCGAATGTAAACATTAAAAAGTTTAACTGGTAGCATGGACATTTAGTGCTTCTTTATGTAGCATTTTACGGAGATACAGACAAAAGCAAAAGATGTAAGGAATATTTGTGAAACAGATAAAAATATTTGAAAATGTGCAATATGTGATGTTGTAAATTCCTGTCAGGAAAACTTCTGTTCAAACTTGGAGTAATAATAGTCTTATCTGACTATCAATGTGTACCTTTTTCAATCAATTCTATCATGTGCAATGCTTCTTATGAAGTATTTTCTGAGTGCAATAGTGTTTCTCTGTCTTTTGTATTCAGTGCCATTATAAGCTGATTTTATGTGTGTTAAAATAAAAGAATCAACAAAATGGTTTCTAAGAAGTGTTCATTCCTTCAAAATACACTAAAAATTACATATCACACTAGAAATCAGAAAACAGAATACTATAACATTTTTTAAACTTATCTATACTAAAAACTTATCTTTGTTTTAAAGATGTTCAAACAACTGTTAAAAACTGTTTTAGTTGGTGCTTTTTGAATCGTTTTCATATGTATTTCCAAAGGGCTATACTTTTTTTCTGTATGGCAGATGCTAGTAAATATTCTAATTGACTTGGGAGGAATATATGTCATTTAAAAATTTTTTGACTCTACTATTTTCTTCCTTTGTGTAATGATTCACCCCCCTTATACTAAAGAGGCATAGAGAAACTAGGAGCCCCCTACATGCATTTTGAGAAGTTGTGTTTATAAAGCTCATCTTCTTTCCAATAAAAAAATAACAGGTCCTCATAACTGATGCTCTGAAAGCATCTTGTTCAATTCTGAAGTGCCAGACTTATTTTAGCTATTTACACAAAGTAATCCATGACGAAGAAACAAGGTGCTACATTAATCTCTAGAACTTCAGTCAGGGGATCCCTGGGTGGTGCAGCGGTTTAGCGCCTGCCTTTGGCCCAGGGCGCAATCCTGGAGACCCGGGATCGAATCCCACGTCGGGCTCCCGGTGCATGGAGCCTGCTTCTCCCTCTGCCTGTGTCTCTGCCTCTCTCTCTCTCTCTCTCTCTCTGTGTGACTATCATAAATAAATAAAAATTAAAAAAAAAAAGAACTTCAGTCAGGAAAAATTCGGTTCCCTTCACAATTGTTTTATGAATGTGTTTCACAATATTCTTCTCTGAAAGCTAAAGTATATTTCACATTATTCTTTTCCAAATGCTTCTCTGAATGCTATTCTATACCTCTATATTATTATCATTAGTATGGCATATTGAAAAGAAATGTTGATTCCAGGTATTGCTTAGTGATAAAAAATATAGAGGTTTCCTCATCTCCATGTCCTTCAATTCCCACAGCTGTAACATGAAACAAATGGCCTTCAGACTCTAGTATCCTATCATGAATGACAATAATGTGCTCCTGAGTCACATTAGAAAGCAATGTCTTGTGATTCATGTGTTATGAAATGTGTAAGTGGAAAGTGTCGCTAAAGGCCGGAAAACAAGAGAAATATTGCCTGTTTTATCTCTGCCATTCCCTATTTGCCCAGCTGTTTTAGTTAGCATTAGTTAGAAATTTACTCAAAATTGGGTAGAAATTAAATTAGTTAATATATGGAAATGAACTTAGAATAGAACCTGGCTCAAAGTGACATGTTAACTTTTAGTGATGATTGTTATAAATGGGAACATTATGTCATTAAATTTCTAGTATTGGCATAAAGCAGCATTTTTACATAATATGTGTATTTCTACATAGCCTTGTCTTTCTTTTTGAAGGGGCTATTTGTAAAACAAACAATAAAGTAAACAATTACATTATGGTAGTGATGAAGTATATAGTAGGAAAGGTGTAGTGTGCTGTGGAAGGATATTCCAGATATATCACTTGATTTGCTCCTATGTTCAAGCTTTTTTAAAAGCTATGTTCCTATGTTCAAGCTAATTTTTAAAATGTTGAATTTTAGGCTATATTCACCTTAGATAATTATGTTAATATGTAGTGAAGGTAACTACCAGTTACCTGTATTTTATTTGGCTTTTACAATATAATGGCAATTATAATGGCAATTCCCTCCTCTGAAAAAGGTAACAGTTCAACTGGTTATTTCACATAAATATAGGGATTCAATAAAATTAGAAACATTTTTAAAATGATTGAATGCTATTGAAATATTAGATCCTACAATGAATATTGATTTGATTCAAAGTTTTTGTGATAGTAATACAGAAATTTTCTTTCTAATCTTGTTCCTAATTTTCATAATTTTGACTAGATTTTAATACATGAAAATCTATCATAGCTGAGATTAAAATGCTAATAAAATTCTAGAGAAACCTTTGGAATACAGTTTTTAAATACTTATCAAAAACCCTAAAAAGATTCCATGTTTCTTTTGATGTGACAATTTTGGGAGGAGGATGGAGGACTTTCAAGGAATAATCTCTGATGTTCAAGACATAACCACAAAAATGTTTATTAAAGAGTTATTTTTACTGGTGATAAATTGGAAATCACTTAATGGTCCAAAATTAAAGATTTGGTTAAGTAAGTATGATTCTACCACATGATGAAATAATATGACAACAATGAAAGATAACAATAAAAGAGAATATTTAGGTATATGGGGGAATATGCACACTATTATTAAGCCAGGCAAAATAATACAGCCAGTAAGTCTCCATCCTTTCAAATATTAAATAGAAATACATATGCTTAAAAAAAAATAAAAAAATAAATAAAAATAAAATAAAATAAAATAAAAAGAAATACATATGCTTTGAGTTTTTATATGCTTAAAGAGAGAAAATTACAAACGTAAACACCATGCTTTTCCCTGAGGAATAGGAGTAAAGATAACATTTCTTCTTTATGTTTCTTTATAGTTTCAAGGTATTGTATAAGAAAAATTTATATTTTAAATAAGCTTAAATATGGTATCATTAAAGTAGTAATCTTATTATTTAAAGTCCAACTCTATTTTCTGGTGACCATTCATAAATATGAACAATTAATTTGCTTTGAAACAGACCCATAAATACAGAAAACCAACTGATGGTTGCGGAAGAGAGGGGATGGTGGGGTGGGCAAAACAGGTGAAGGATAGTGGGGGCTACCGGCTTCCAGTTACGGAATGGACAAGTCACCAGGATGGAAGGCGCCGCACAGGGAATGCAGTCAACGGTATTGTGCTAGCACTGCGTGGTGACAGATGGTAGCTACACTTGTGGTGAGCAGAGCATAACGTATTGAGTTGTCAAATCACTATGTTGTACACCCAAAACTAATGTAACTTTGTGCATCAACTATACGTCAATAAAGGAAAGAAATAAAATAAGTTGTGTTTCAAGAATCTCCTCTACCCTGAAGGAACGCCCAATTCCCCCAATGTTATGGGCATTCGCAAGCTGCAGTGTCATCTAGTGGCTGGATAAAATTACTGCCGTTTTGTTTCATTTTGTTTCTTGGTCCAAAAGACGTGTTTAACCTGAAAAAACTTGTAGTTTTGTTTTCCTTTTTAAACACAGTTTAAAGTGCGTGGGTAGTATAATCAAGTTTATGTATTTCCTTATAAAGATATCACATCTAATTCTGCTCCAAGTACAAACCAAGGACATGATCTACATGGCAAATGATAATACCTAACATGTATCTTTATGATTTAGTTTGTTTCTTGTTCCAGATTTATTTGAGGTATAAATAGTATACAAAAAAAAACCTGCACATGATTAATCGATACAATTTGGTGAGTTCAGTCACATGCATATACTCATGCTACCATCACCACAATCAAGGTGATAAACCTATCCATCACCTCCCAAAGTTTCCTTGTGTTCTCTTGGGTTTTGTTTGTGTTTCAAGATTACAACAAAAGATCTAACCTCTTAATGAATTCAGTAAAGTTCTACGATACAAAAATCAACATACAAATATCTCTTGCATTTCTATACACCTACAACAAACAAAAAGAAATTTTAAAAACCCCAGTTACAATAGTTCCAAAAATAATATAAAACTTAGAAATAAACCTAACCAAAAAAATGTGGACACCTTAAACATTGGAAACTTGAAAACACTGATGAAAGAAATTATAGCACATACAAATATATTCTGTATTCATGGATTGGAAGAATTAATGTTGTCAAAAGGTCCATACAACCCAAAACAATCTACAAGTTCAGTGCAATCCTTATGAAAATCCTAAAGACATATTGTACAGAAATAGAAGAAAAAAATCCTAGAATTTGTGTGGAACCACAAAAGACCCCAAATAGGCAAAGTAATCTTGAGCAGGAACAAAGCTTGATGCTTCACACTTCCTGCTTTCAAAATATGTTATAAAGCCTCAGTAATCAAAACAGTATGGTGCTGGCATGAAAATTGACAGACCAATGGAACTAAATAGAGAGCCCAGGGAGGGGAAACAAAACATGCATATACAGTCAAATGATCTTTGGTATCTAGAATACACAGTGGACAAAGAATAGTCTCTTGAATAAATAGTATTGGGAAAACTGGATAGCTACATCCCTAGGAATGAAATGGAATCCTTATTTTTCACCATACATTAAAAGTTAGCTCAGAATAGATTAAAGAATTGGAAGTAAGATCCAAAACTATAAAAATAAAAAAAGGCAGAGGAAAATCTTCTTGACATTGGTCTCCATAATGATTTCTCAAATGACACCAAAAGCACAGGCAGCAAAAGGAAAAACAGGTTAAGTTCGAGATTGCATCAAAAAAGATGCTTCTGCACATCAGAGGTAACGGCACAATACAAAGGCAACCTCTGAATGAGAGAAAATGACTACATACCATCTATCTAGATAAACAGTTAGTTTGCAAATTACATAAAAAATTCTTAAAATTCAATACCAAAAAAATAATAGTAATAACATAATTTTAAAATGGGCAAAAGACTTAAATAGACATTTCTCCAAAGAAGAATGCACTTTTTTTTTAAGTAGCTCATTGTAAAAAGACATGGAAAAGATGTCTTGGTTCTTCTGTGTGTGTGGTAATGATGCTTGGTTTCAGTAATGCCTCCTTCTCAGATTCATGAATAAGAGCAGTAGTAGCACTATCCTCTCAACAACACCTTTTATATTTTTTCTAATTATGAAAGGAAATGTCTATAAAGAATAACAACATTTCCTGCAAAGAAGAACTTAAACCCCGATAAGATTTCACCCACCATGTTTCTCAATATCTTTTATGGTACATGATAAATCTAATTAAAACAATGCACGTAAAAATGCTTGTACATGTGTTAGGCAAAAGGTACAAATATACTAAAACACTTTGTGTATGCTAAAGCCTATACTATTAAAACATACTTCAAAACTTCTAGTTTTTGAAACCTGAAGGTCACATTTTTCTTGACATATACTATTATAAATAATATAACATCAGTATGTTATTAATATTTAACATACCAACGTACTGAATATTAACATATTGTATATTTTACATATTACTTAATATATCCTATTTTATATGTTATATGTGTTTAATAACTTGCAATGAACACAGGACTGTATTACTTAATATTAATTAAATATATTTAATAATTTGCAGCCAACATACAGAAAACTGCTCAAGACATAAATGTTTAATGATTTTTTACAAGGCAAATATCTATGAAACCTCTACCCAAATCAAAAAGCAGAACATTCCTGGCACCAAAAAAGACACCCTCTTGTCCTTTCTTTATCTCTATCCCTTTCATTACCCCAAGAAAAACAGAGATATTTGTTTTTATAATTTCTAACATTGATGTTTGAGGTTTGTTTTTGAGGCTCCTATTAATGGAAATAGGTAATAAGTGTTCCTCTGTGTCTAGTTTCCTTCAACATATCTCAAAGCTCATAGCCAACATCACGTGGGTGAGTTTTATGCATGCTGTTATATGTAGCTATAATTACTTTTCATTACTATCTGATGTTTTCTTGCATGAATAGGGAATATTGATAGATATGGGTTGTTTCCTGTTTTCTACTCTTGATGAGGAAAAAAATTTCTTTCTACCCTTCTAAGTTCCTTGATTGATCTATTAATCAAATTAACATAAAAAAATGTAACAGCAGAAAAATTTAATCACGAATGCACAGGGGCCCTACAAGAGTATGAAACTCAAGGACAAGCCAGGTAATTCATATTTACAAGTCATCTTGTGCTAAAAGATAGGATAGGAGCCTGGGTGCTTCAAAGGGATGGAGAGTGATTCAGAGGACAATGAGAAGAGCAGATATTTGGTAATTAGATGTTTGGCCTGCCATACAAATAAGTTATTCAGGTAAAAAGGTTATCTCTTAGGAATGGCTCTCTTTCTGAGCCAGGCCTCCTGTCTAAATATTTTTTGGTAGTTTAAGGGAGAGGTAAAAGTATTCTTGAGGCACCTGGAGTCTTGATTGCCTTGAGCTCAAAATAGCTCACTTTCCAAAGTTGCACATTTTAGAGAGAATTGTTCTGAACCCTTTCGCTAGTATTTAAATAATTGTATGATTGGTATTCTAGGATCTTTCCTTTAGGCATATGTATGTACTAATTTCTGTTGGCCATATCTCTGCATCATCCTAGATATAATAATCCTAAATAAATTTTCAAAGTAATTTTATCAATTTACATCCCAGATTAACAGTATATCATTTCTGTAACTCCCTACACCTTGCCAAAATGTGACAGCTCAAACTTTTAATTTTTAGTTAGTGTGTGTGTATATATATAGAGAGAGGGGGGGTGTATCTACTTGTATTTTAAACAATTTGCATTTCCTTTATTATTACTGAGGTGGAGCACGTTTTCATAGGTTTATTTTCCATTTGGCTATTATATTATGTGTTGTGCCCCTTCAAGTCTCTTGAATATTTTTCTTCCAGTATTTTTATTATTGATTCATAGCTTTTCAGATAGATAGATAGATAGATAGATAGATAGATAGATAGATAGATAGATAGATAGATAGATTCCTTTATCAATTACATGTATTGCTGTGTCTTCCTCTCTATGACTTTCCCAGTCATTCCATTATGGTTTCTTTTGAGAAATAGGAGTCCCTAACTTCAGGATAATACAGTCTATGTATTTTTTTCTTATTTCTGTACTTTTATCTTTCTAAAGAAACATTTTCTTACTCTGAAACTGTGTGTTTTTCTATTATCTTCCAGAAGACTTTATGATTCATTCATATTTCATATTTCATTCATATTTACATGTATAATTCATCTGGAATGAGTTTTTTGTGTGTGAGATATAAGGTATGGGGTCAAGTTCTACTTTTTCTCAAACAAGTGTCTAGTTGTGCCAACATCATTTGGGGAAGTCTTTCTCCATTGCTCTCCAGAGCCACTGTGGTCGTAAATCAAGTGTTCATGAAGCATAGTCATTTCCTACACTGTCCATTCTGCTTCATTGATATATTTGTCTATTACTCTGCCAAACTATATTGTCTTAGTTACTGTCACTTTATAATGATCCTTGATACTTAGTAGAGCAACTTTCCCCCCTTTATTGTCCTTTATGAGTATCTTGATCATTCCTGAACTCATCATTTTTCCAAATAAATTTTAGACTTATCTTCACAATTTTCACAAGAAACCTGCTGAGCTGATTGAATGAATTGACAAACCAAGTTGGCAAAAATTGACATCTTTATTAAGTCTTTGAATCCCTGCTTATGATTTAATTCTCCTTTTATTTTAGTCCTCCTTAATTCTGATTATCTTATGTATTTATTTCAGAGAGAGAGAGAGAGAGAGAGCACAAGCATGAGTAGGGAGAAGGGCAGAGGGAAAGGGAGAAGCAGACTCCCCACTGAGCAGGGAGCCAGACATGGGGCTCAATCCCAGGATCCCAGGATCCCAGGATCCCAGGATCATGACCTGAGCTGAAGGCAGTCACTTAACTGACTGAGCCACCCAGGCGCCCCTTATTGCACACTTTAAATTCAGCTTTCTTACTACCCCTCCCTGATGATGTAAAGCCCCACTCCATTCCCCATGATCGCCTTTCAACTACAGATATAGTCTCAAAGAAAGTCAAGACTGACCAGCCAGTCTCATGGACAGTCGAGACTTACTTCACTTTTGTGGTGGCTCCTGTAAATGAAATTTCCAGGGAAACATAATAGCTGATTATGCCATACTTTCTCCACATGAAACATTGGTGGCATGTTCTTTGCCCACTGTAAAAATCAGCCCAAACTGCTAAATGCATAGGTCTTACTAGAGCTTGCACATTAGTGGAAGGGAAAATTGTTACTAATTACATCAGACTACAAATATGTTTTTGGAGTCTGCCCTACTATTGACACCATTTGGAAATCCCATGAATTCTTAGCTTCTGCAGATACTCCACTGTTAATGGGCATATAATAGCTAACCTATTACAAGCTGTAGACCTCCCTTCTAAAATTGCCATACTACAGAAACTGATGTTGTATCTTTAGAAAGTGATAAGGCTGACAGATCTGCTTAGGTATACAGCCCAACACGGACCACTTTATCCTTTCTCTACCCAAGTTTTTTTGTTTTGTTTTGTTTTAAGATTTTATTAATTTATTCATGAGAGACACAGAGATAGAGGTAGAGACATAGGCAGAGGGAGAAGCAGGCTCCCTTCAGGAAGACTGATACGGGATTCAATTCTAGGACCCTGGGATCACTACCTGAGCCAAAGGCAGACACTCAACCACTGAGCCATCCAGGTACCCCCCTCTACCCAAATTTTTTAAAGATTTTATTTATTTATTCATGAGAGACGCACAGAGAGAGAGGCAGAGACATAGGCAGAGGGAGAAGCAGGGTCCGTGCAGGGAGCCTGATGTGGGAATCCATCCTAAGTCTCCAAGATAATGACCTGAAGGAAAGGCAGATGCTTAACTGCTGAACCATCCAGGCATCCCTACCCAAGTTTTAACCCTATTTTTATCCCTGACTGCTATTATGAGTCAGACAGATGCCCCCAAATCTTTAAAAGGACACTGGGATACAAGAGTGCCAAACAATTTACCAGGTGGGTTACCTCTTGAACCATATAGACTTTCTCTAGCTATGCCCCTATACCAATCCTTTTATTTTTTTTTTTCAATTTTTTGGCTTACATTTACTTCCCACCAAATGAAATATATATGCAAACAGGGGGTAGTCAAGGAATTAAATGACAATTGTTTTTGCTCTGGCACCCACAGAATTTCTGACCAAATTATTTCTCAATGTACTACTTATAAATCTCACCAAATTTCTAGAAGAAATCTGCTTACCCCAGGAAGTTCTTCTAGGCCCATAATCCCCTTTGTGAAACTTCACATAGATTTTATAGATTTGCCCCCAGCCTTAGGCTATTGTTACTGCTTGGTCATTGTTTGCATGTTTAATGGGTGGAATGATGCTATCCAACATGACAACAGCAGTAAAGAAACTAGTAACTGAGCTGAGTCTTCAATTCAGCATTTCTTTATGGATTGAGTCAGACTGAGAAATTCATTTTACTTGCTTAAAAGACTTTGGGTTACTCATTAAAATTTCATATCTCCTATCATCCTCAATCATCAGGGCAAGTGGAATATAAAATCCAGACATAAAAAAGATGTTAGGAAGATTTGCCAAGTAACTGGACTTAAATGGCCAGAAGCATAGTCTTTGGCCTTTAGTAAGATCTGGAATATTCTGGGGAACCTGGGTGGCTCAGTTGGTTAAGTGTCTGCCTTTTGCTCAGGTCATGGTCCTAGGGTCCTGGGATCCAGTCCTGCCTGCATCAGGCTCCCTGCCTCGCAGGAAGATTGCTTCTCCCTTTTCCTCTGCTCCGCCCCCGATCTTGCTCTCTCTCTCTCTCTCTCTCTCTCTCTCAAATAAATAAATAATCTTAAGAAAAATGAAAAGTTAAAAAAAAAAGACCTGGAATATTCCAAATAGTAGAGATGGATTGACCCCTTCTGAAATAATGTTTGGTCATCCAAAGCCTACTGGCATCTCTAAACTTTTCATCCAAGGACCAAATGAATGATATGATGCTATACACAAGCACTAGTATAGTTGAAGAATATTGTCAACAGGTAAAATAGGCATGGCCTCCACCAACCAATAAACTTTGCCACCCCTTGATATATCAACTTGATATATCAAGTTCTTTAGAAGAAAACACATTCTATCTATTGCTTCAGTTGGAGGGACCCTATAGGTACGGCTGTCCACCTACACTAGCATCAAAATAAAGAAAACTTCTCCTGGATTCATGCAAGCCATGCCAAGATAGACCCAGATCATCACTCCCAAGACAACTGGAGAGAAGCCCTACAAGTGACCTGAAAATAAGGATTTCTAGGGCCAAGTTTCAGGCTTCAAAAGAAGACGACACCATGATATAGACAGCTTTTCCTAAGATCACAGATCAGAAACTTCTCTTTCATCTACCTCCTCTTTTCCCTTAAGACTCCTTGATATTAAAAACAAGTAAAAACCCAACTTTTTAAAAATACTTTTTCATATTTTTAAATCATTTAATAGAAGGCTGACTAGAGAGCGTTGTCTCTATTCTACTTCCCATAGATTTCTACTATGGGCTTTTTTTCATCCTATGTTTTGCTTTTACTAATGCTTTCTTTTTCAACAGGTCAGGCATAGACCAAACACCTCTTACACCAGTTTACCAAACCTTGGCCATGTTAACTACTTGTCTGACAGTAGGCTGTGTTAACATCTAGCTAGTGCAGAAAGAATCTGGACCGTTCTTTGTTCTTGCAGCTATAAACAACTGGTAGACTAAGTGCAGAAGATAGAAGGACAGAAAGGTATGGTATCCACAGCCAGAAGAAATGCTGAAAATGGCATCCTCAAACGTGGCAAGGAGTTGAAAAACAACTCTACCATAGAGGTTTGCCAAATCGCCAAATGTTTTACATATCCATCCTGTACAGCATGGGCTGCTTACCTTGTTAGATTGGCCAGTACCACAGGCTATATTTGAGTGGACCAAAATCTGGATTTATCTGGCTGGGTGACAAAAAACAAGTTTGCCAGCTGCCAGAACCAACTGGTCTCTTCTGTTGGGGTTTTTTCTCAACTTGTTCTGCTCTCATAGACTGACAGGAGCACATGAAAAATTGAGACATATGGATGTTAACATTATCAGTGGCCAAGGTCATGAAATCTCCAGACTTTAAAAATTTCAGGCTTCAACTTAATCTTGTCTCTAAACCACACTGGTCTTTTTATTTTATGTGGTAACGAAGTATAAATGGGCTTCCTACCTACACAGTCAGGATGATGTGACCTTGGATACCTGGCTCCTTTCTGTGACTAAGTACTCCACCCTAAATGCCAGGCAAATTATAAATTTGTGCTCCTCTGTTCATAAAATTGTGCTGCATAAACATGTCCATCAAGAAATCATAGAAAATCTGCTGAAATATCACAGTACCAAATTGAGTAATGAGACACTACTCAAACTTGGGAGATTATGAATTAGAAAAGCAATCCTAAATCTCTCAGTGGTAAAGAAGGAAGAGTTCAATACTACAAAATAAACTTTTAATAAAACCACCATTTTTCACCAAAATAAACAAAAGCCTCAGAAATCCACAGCTAAGCCTCTATGGTACTCCAATGCCCTGTACTCAGCACGCTGACTGCCCAGCAATGGAGTAGCAATGCAATCACAGTGAAAAATGTTGCTTCTATGTAAACCAAACAGAACAAATAATATCTAACATATCTGTTAACAGAAAGAATTAATATTTTTTTATCAGGTGAAAAAAGAACAGACATTATATTGAACTGATCTATTTCTGGGGCTGGAACTGGCTTAATGGGATGTGGAAAATATGCTCTGATTTGTTATTTTCTGTTTATTCATCCTCATTCTAATCTATGTTCTTTTAACTTTTTGCAAAGTTCTTACCATGCATTTACTAATTTGGTTTCTCTCTCAGCTCAGCTTTTTGTTTTTGGTGGGTTGTTTTTTTTTTAAGATTTTATTTATTTATTTATTTATTTATTTATTTATTTATTTATTTATTTAAAAGAGAGAGAAAGAGAGAGCACAACCAGAGCATGCAGCCAAGGGAGAGGGAGAGGCAGGCTCCCTGCTCAGCAGGGCTCCATGCAGGGCTCAATCCCAGCATGCTGGGATCATGACCCGAACTACAGGCAGACACTTAACTGAGCCACCCAGGTCCCATCAGTTCAGCTTTGAAGTTCAGGGAATTTTCAGAGGCAGAAACGGTCAGAGGCCAGGGCAATCCGTACCAAATTGTGCCACAATGGCATACTGATTATTTTGAATTGAAGCTATTGGAAAACAACCAGTGCAGAAACATTCACACCCTCCTTTGTCCCCCTGAAAACAGAAAACAAATCTCCCATGTGAATAATGCGCCCTATCCATAATAGGAAGTAAAAAAAACACCCTTATCATCAGAGACAGGGAAATTGAGCAAGCCGTAGAAAACACTTTGTTACTTCTTTATCTACTACAACCTACTACCTCAGCACAAATTCTGCTTAGAATTCTTTACCAATGAAAGATCCCAAACATTTGTTGTTGTTTCTTAAAGATTTTATTTGTTCATGAGAGACACACAGAGAGAAGCACAGACAAAGGCAGAGGGAGAAGCAGGCTCCCCGAGGGGAGCCCGATGTGGGACTAGATCCCTGTAATCTGGGATCACACCCTGAGCTGAAGGCAGACACTCAACCGCTGAGCCACCCAGGCGCCCCAAACATTTGTTTTTTCATCCCATTAATTCCTCACAAATTTATTATCTCTTTGTCTAAAACATAGCAAAACTGCCTGCCTTGGTCATTTCTTTGGGTCTCAATTTCATTATTGGTTCTCAATGTGCATGTAATAAAATTTCGTCTTTTTTTTTTCCTCCTATTAATCTGTCTCACATCAATTTAATTGCTGACTAGTGAGAAGAACCCTGGAAGAGGGGGAAGAAGAAAATTTCTCCTTCCTCAACACTAGCAATCTGGGATCCTTTACTTTCAATTTTAGTGACTGAAAGGTTTGAAGTTGAGCTTCATCTCCTCCAAAGACCAGTCCACTCTTCCATCAGCCTTACTCCCTGGGCAGTGTTTTTCAACCTGGGATTATTTTGCCCCTCAGAGGATATTTAGCAGTGCTTAGAGATATTTTTGGTTGTCCAACATTGTCAGCAGTGAACATTGGGGAAGACTTGATACTGGCATCTAGAAGGTAGAAGTAAGAGATGCTTCTGAACAAGACAATGCACACAGGACAGCTCCCAACAACAAAGAATAATCTAACTCAAAATGTCAATAGTCTCAAGGTTGGAAAATATTGTCCTGGGTGTAGCTTTTTGGTGAACCACCCAAATGTATTGATTTTTCAGTCTTTCTATCTCTGCTTGAGGACTGAAACCACTCTAGTTCTGAGACTGCCAAAAGCCCTGCTCTGCTCCTCAGTTTCTCTGTCTTTGAGAATCTTTTATAGGAAGGCAACTAACTCTTTTTCAGAAGGCAACTAACTCTTTTTCTGGGTTTCAACTTTCTTTTGGACTTCCATTATGTTATTCACTAATTTGTTAACTCATCCATTTATTTATTTATTTATTTATTTATTTATTTATTTATTGAGAGAGGGAGAATAGAGGAGAGGCAGAGGGAGAGGGAGAGAGAAACCCCAAGCAGGCTCAGCAGGAAGCCCATCATGAGGCTCCATGTCATGATCCCAAGATCATGACCTGAGCCAAAATCAAGTGTTGGAGGCCTACCTGACTGAGCCACTTGGTTGCCCCTCACTGATGTCTTTAATATGTTTAAATTTTTTTCTGGCTTTACAGGTTGTCCTTGGTGGAGAGACGGTGGGTATTACTTAGTGAGTGATTATCCATGCTTTTTTTGAATAGCCAAATAAAAGTACTTGAAATCTCATCCTGCCTTTAAGAAATTGCCTCTGCTGGATAATGCTCAGACTCAGAGAGTGGTTAAAACTTGATTGTTGTTTAATACCTTCTCCCTCTTAACTATTGCTCCAGGCTGCTCCATTAGTCACAGTTTGCTGATTTATGCCTGCTTCCATGTGGTACAGCTTTCAACCCATATTACTTTGGGAAATCTGAGGATGCTGGCTCCCTGTATTATCCAAAGCACCCCAAAAATAAAAGTAACAAGAGTTTGTATTGAATGATGATATGATTATTAATAAGGATAATTAAAATATAGCAATAATTATAACCAACATTACATATTTCTTCTATATGTCAGAAGCTAAACACTTTACAGATAATTTTTTTAATCCTCACAACAGCCCTATGACTTAGGTGTTATTAATATCTTATTTTATTATATATATAAGGAAACCAAGGTACAAGGAAACTTGCCCAAGGCCTTAACATTTTAGATCCAGGCAATCTGACACTTTGGGAAAATATGACTTATTTTGGCATATAAAACTACAGAATGTCTCAAATTGAGTATAAAATCTCATTGCTCTTAATAAGAGCAACCACAATCATATAGGGCCCCCTAGTGGCAGAGCATCTCCTCTTCATTCAGCTTGCACATGCTTGCTCAAGCTTGCCTAGTTTCCACAGAGACTTTGTAAAAAACCAGTCTTTCCCTAATTCTTGTAGATGTTTGTCCAAAACATCAGTGACAATTGTTTTGCTTCCAGAGGCAACAATGATAACATTGAAGATAAAAAGCTGAACCAAATTTCTAAGGGAAAATTTTTATTTACTAATAGATTTTTGATGGTTGTTTGTTGCATGTGGGCTTTGAAAAGCTATAGTGGACTTTGAAAAGTTTAAACATATTTCTAGGAAGCTAAAAGTTATATGCATGTGTAGTGTGAGTGGCCAGGACTGTACACATGTCCAGGAATGACACGAGGAAGCCCTAAGCTTTCACCTCTGACTGACCTTCAGACTCTGCAATAGGAGATAAAGGGGAAGAAAAGTTTTAAGCTGCCTGTAGGAGTGTTGAAAATATGTCTTAATAGGCACACAGACTCCTCCAGCAAATACTGAAAGATTTGTAGATGAAAAAGTTGAAAAATCAATTAAAAAAGAAAAACACAAATTTTTACATGGGCAAAATGACTTGGAAGGACATTCCGCATACACACACAAATTGAAATAGGCAAATAAGCTTATCGAAACACTCAAATTTGCCATCACTTAGAAATTAAAACTAGAGGGAGTTACTGCAAGGCCAACTACAATCTAATTTTTTAAAGAAAAGCTGATAATACCAAATGTTAGTGAGAATCTGTATCAATTGGAACTCTTGTGTACCGTAGACCCTTAAACAAGCTGGGTTCGAACTGCATGGGTCCACTTATAGATTTTTTTAGTTAAATATATAATACTATATTATAAATAATATTATATATAATTATTATTATAAATATATAATACTATAAATGTACTTTCTTCCTTTTTACTTTCTTTTTTTAAAGATTTTATTTGTTTATCCATGAGAGGCACAGAGACAGAGGCCGAGACATAGGCAGAGAGAAGCAGGCTCCATGCAGGGAGCCCGATGTGGGACTCATCCCGGGTCTCCAGGATCCCGGGTTTCCAGGATCATGCCCTGAGCCGAAGGCAACGCTAAACTGCTGAGCCACCCAGGCGTCCCTCTTCTTTTTTATTTTCTTAATAACATTTTCTTCTCTCTAGCTTGCTTTACTGTAAAAACACAGTACATAATACATATAACATATAAAATATGTGATAACTGACTGTTTATGTCCAGGGATTGAGCTCCATGTGCAGCTCCCTGCTCAGCAGGGAGTCTGCCTTTCCCTCTGCCCCTCTCCCCAACTCATAAGCTCACTCTCTCTCTCTCACTTGCTCTCTCAAATAAATTAATATATATGTACACACCTATATATATAGAGAGAGAGGGAACAAGAGAGAGAGAGAAACATGTCTATGTTATTCCTAAGATATAATGGAATTTTTTTTTTAATTTTTTATTTATTTATGATAGGCACACAGTGAGAGAGAGAGAGGCAGAGACATAGGCAGAGGGAGAAGCAGGCTCCATGCACCGGAAGCCCGACGTGGGATTCGATCCCGGGTCTCCAGGATCGCGCCCTGGGCCAAAGGCAGGCGCCAAACCGCTGCGCCACCCAGGGATCCCTAATGGAATTTTTTTATTGCTGAACAAAGATGACTTAAAAACTCCACTAAAACAGCATTTGTTGAAAAATAAATTTAATGGAATAAAAAGGATAAGGAGGAAATGAACACAAAAGGTAAGTGTTCACATATTTTAGAAAATGTCAAGTGACTTAAGCCATAGAACTCCAAATGCTAAGAAATTAGAGGAAGTATGCACCTCTAAAGTTGGGTGTGAAAAAAAAATAAATAAAAAATAAAAAATAAATAAAGTTGAGTGTGGTATAAAAAACTTATGATGGCCCCACAATCCCTCTGTTCTGGGCCTCATGCCCTTGTATGATCCCCTCTCCTTAAGTGTGGGTGAGACCCATGACTTGCTTCTAACCCATAAAATGCAGGAAAGATATTACATTATGTATAATAAAGTTACATAAGATGGTAATATCTGTCTTGCTTGAGGACACCTTTTTTTTTTTTGTATTGCTGGCTTTGAGAAAGCAAAATACCATGTTAGGAAAGTCTTTGTGGTAAGACACTGAAGGCCACCTCGAGATGGTAGCCAACAAGAAACTGAGGTTTCAGTTTGACAGCATATAAGGAACTGAACGTTGCCAAAATGTGAGTTTGGAAGCAGATCCTTCCCAGCTGCACCTCAGATAAGACCTCAGCCACAAGGAATACTTGGATTATAGCCTTATGAGAGTCTGAAGCATAGGACCCATCTAAGTCATGCCTAGACTCCTAGCAAACACAAAATTTATGGCAATATGTTGATCAGACATTAAAAAACTAATACAATAGAGGGCAAACATGGGGGAAAACTGGAGTATTAGTTGAAAATACAAATAAGGAACATTTTAATCTCTTGAGATCCTTTCCACCCTGAATAACCAAACTGTAACCTGACATCTCTGCAGAAAATTGGAAGTTTACTGCCTGGTATGAGTAAACCAAAAAGAAATCTGAATTCAAATTGGGAGTCTTTAGGAAAGGCTAAAGGAGGAAGCATTTTATTAAAAAGAGAGGAATTAATTGGAATTATGATTAATGAGGTCAGAGACTCTGACCTATATTTTAATTAACTTCAAGATCCTTAAAAGCCAGGCTTAAGGCAACCAGGCTGAAAACCAGATAATTGTTTTAGTTTTAGTTTTTCAGTTGGAGTACAATTAGCATGTAACATTATACTAGTTTTAGATGTACAACATAATGATTTGATGTATGTATATATTGTGAAGTCATCACAATGTGTAGTTGACATTTGTTACCACACATAGTTACATTCTTTTTTTTTTTTTTTGCAATGGGAACTTTTAAGATATTCTAATTTAGGAAATTTCAAATATACAATGCAGGGTTATTAACTATATTTCAAATATGCAATGCAGGACTATTAACTATATTTCAAATATACAATGCAGGATTATTAACTATAGATTACTAATGCTATGCTATAAATTATAGTGCCAGGACTTATTTATCTTATAACTGGAAGTTTAAACATTCTGATCATCTTTGTCCGTTATGCTCAGCCTGAATCCCCACCTTGGGCAACCATCAATCTGTCCTCTGTAGCCGTAAGTTCCTTTTGTTGTTGTTTTTAAGATTCCACACAGAAGTGAGATGATATGGTATCCTGAGTTATTTCATTCAGCCTAATGGAGAATTGCTCTTTCAGAAAAGCAACCAAAAGACCTATAAATATTGAGGATAAGAAGAAATGAACAGTCTCTGTCTGAACACACTATTTTTCTGTTTGGTGTTTTTGACATTGTAGCTAATGACATTTAATCTTTTATTATGATATTATCGTCTTTTTTTTTGCCTTGCGACTTTAATGACAATGGTGGAGAAAGGGAATTTCACAAATTCTTAAGAATGTGTACAATCTTTTATTGAATAACCATTTTTCCTTAAGCATTACTATACTCAGTTTGACTTTTTTCTAAACTCAAAAATGCCTCCTTGAAAACATCAGATTAACAGAAGAGGCAAAATGAAATAAAGCCCCAGGGCTTGAGGAAGGGCTTGAAAAAACTACTAGAGAAATGTCACAGAAATTCAGTTGAAAGGACTCAGGGCAGGCAGCTCCAAAATTTGCCACAATAGCATATTGATTACTTTGAATTAAAGCTACTTAAGAAACACCAAGTGTAAGAAGGACATGCTGACCCTTTTGCCTCACTGAAAATAAGAAATAAATTTTTCATGTGAAACGTACCCTCCCCGTACCAGGAGGTAGAGAGATTCCTTATCACCAGCTAGGGGATTTAGAGTCAGGAAAACTGTATAAACAAATCTTGCTACTTTTTACCAATTAATACCTTAGCCCAAATTCTGTTAAGAATTCCTTATTAACTGAAGCTCCCAAACATAACACTCTTTGTCCTGTCAATTCCCCACAAAGTTATTGTCTCTTTGTCTAAAATGTATCAAAACTGCCTGCCTTGGTCATTTCTTTGGGTCTCAATTTCATTATTGGGCCGCTGTGTGCATGTAAGTAAACTTTGGAGGTGGGGGGTTCTCTCCTTAAACTGTCTCATGTCAATTTAATTCTTAGACTAGTTGAAAGATACTTAATGGATAGAGGAAAAATTTTCCTTCCTCACAGTGGTAACCAAGAGAAACAACAATATTTGTATAGTTTATTAAAGATTACAATGTTCATTGTAGAGATATTACAATTACAATATCTTACAATGGTGCTTTAATATTATTGTATATTTGTTGTAGATTGGAACATTACCATTAAAAAAAAAGAAATTTGCCCAAAATTGTTTAGCTACTACCCTTTGAAGTCAGATTCAAGCCTGAGTGTTTTGAATTCCAAATGCAGGAGTCTTATAGTGGGTTATGATGGAAACTCAAAGCCAAATAACATAGAAAAAATGAAACCAAAACAATTAGCAATATAATATTCGCTTTTTAAAAAATTTGATTATAGGATATAATTAATGAAAATATGTTTAAATGTACAGCACAACTAGCCATGATTGATTAACAAGAATCATTCTTAACTTCCCATTATAATCAACTAGAAAATTCAACAAATATATCAAAAAATTATTTCAGAACTTACACATCAGACAATTCAGGACTATGATCCTTCAGAAAAGGAAAACAACTAAGGTGGACAACTAAGGTGACCCCACACTTCACTGGGAATAATTTTCCATAATGCAGGAGCAGGAACAAGCATCCAAAGGAAGCTAGCAGCCTCACTGAAACTGAGGACACAAAGAAAAATTTTAGGAGTTGTGGAAGTTGTGGGCAAAGTTTCAAAAAAAGAAAAAAAAAGAAGCTCTCGATTCTGCTGAATAGTATAATGGTTATACATAGAATAAAAATTCATAATGCTGGGTAAATAACAAAAAAGTAGTTATCTGCAGACCAGTTCTCAGAGCCCAACCAGGGTGAGGAGACATTCAAGCTCTTATTAGTCCAAATGGAAAGTCATTAGTATTCACCATCACTACAGAAGCATAAGACCTTAGTGGTAGGAATAAACTATCCCTATTTTTAAAATATACATTTATTTGAGAGAGAGAGTACAGGTGCATGTGTGTGAGTTGGGGGGAGGTCAGAGGGAGACAATCTTCAAGCAGACTCTCTGCTGAGCGTGGAACCCACCTGCTGGGATCTCACAACCCAAGAGATCAACAACCCAAGTGTATATTAACTGATGAATGTATAAACAAAATGTGATCTGTCTATACAATGGAATAGTATTTTATGCCACAAAAAGGAAAACAACCACAAATGGAAATATATACGTCATAAAGCACATAGCCCCTCCATTAAGAGAAATAGTTCCATACAATCATTGTATTTATCCTCACCTTTCAATGACACTTAAAACATCTTGACCTTTTCTTTTAGAGTCCGTAAGTCTCCACATAGGTAAGGAGGTCATCTGATACCTCCTAAAAGGATACTTTGTTACAGCAGAACACAAATTGGTGGTGGTTAAGCCAGAATTAGAAAATGCTGACTATCCAGCACTCCTGATAAATTTAGAATATGCAAATTTAGGAGCAGTAACATGCAACATCATAACCTCTCAAATCTATTAATGCATTGCAGATCCTCAAACACCTATCTACTTTTCCTCTGGTGGAAGGGAAAGTGTTATTTCCACACACACTCCCTTAGCTGTTCTATTTCTGTAGATAGCATTTCTGAGATACATTCTATAGGGCATAAAGACAACTACGAGAGGTTCGTGGATCAAAAACAATCCATGCATGCATTTCATCTAGTTCACACTTAGTCTTGGACTCTGTTTTGAAAAAGCAATCAGAACTAACTTGATAGTCGTGTTTTCCTTGGGTTTGGCCTCCACTACTAAGGAGTTTCACTGGTTTGGAGAAGATACTAGACCTTGTTTTCACTGGCGCTTTGGTGTGTAGGAGCCCAGTCTCTTATATGTCAGTGGTGCTACTAGTTCTGCTTCTGTCACAGCTGTCTGATTTTTTTTTTCTTCTTCTTTTTTAAGATTTATTATTTATTTATTATTTATTTATTTATATTTATTCATGAGAGATACAGAGAGAGAGAGAGGCAAAGACATGGTCAGAGGGAGAAGCAGGCTCCCACAAAGGAGCCTGGACCCCCGAGATCATGCCCTGAGCCAAAGGCAGACACTTAACTGCTGAACCATCCAGGCATCCCATAATTTTTTTCTTATTATTATTGGTGAAATCTGTACCTCACTCCAAACTCACATGTGATAGCTTGACAGTTTTCAACCTTGACTAAGTATGAAATCATATATAAAGGAGTTTTTTTTTTTTTTTTTATTTCTGGTGTATGGGACACAACCCAAGTGAAAATCAAAATTCCTCAAGTAAATCCACACATAAGTTTTATTTTTCTTTTAAAAATGTTCTTATTAAGATACAATTGACATCTAATGTTATATTAGTTTCAGGTGGGCAACAGAATGATTCAATATTTGTTTATATGGGAAAATAATTATCACAATAAGTCTAGTTAATATCATTACCATACATATTTACAGAAATTGTTTTTCTTGTGAGAACTTTTAAGATCAACTGTCTTAGCAACTTCCAAATATGCAATGGAGTATTATCACTGGGTCACTCTGCTGTGCATTCTACCTCTATCATTTATTTTTTTCTTTCTTGCCTTATTTTCATTTCTCATTTTACTAATAGGAGTGGGATAGATTGAAGGCTTTTTGGTGAAAACTTTTATTTATTTTTACTTATCTTTATCTTTTATTTCAATTTATTTTTATTTTTATTGAAGTACAGCTAAGACACAATGATACATTTCGGGTGTACAAATGTAACTTGAGAACTCTATATGTACCAAAATGATTAAAGTTAGGACAATAATAAAGCACATCCCAAATACATACTATTTAATTACTTAGATCTGGTATCTATCAATAATGATAACTGAACACTACGTATTTTAATTGCTAATGCTTAAACTCAATGTTCAAAAAAGTTATAGCCCAGGAAAATTGTCATCAAGTTTAAGAATATCATCTTAAGCATATAATTTTCCTTATAACTAAATATTGTTATTCTTTCACATCTTTATTGATGAATATTTAATGAATCCAGAGTACTTAGCTGAACAGCTTATTTTCTTTCCAGACATATTTTATTTCTATTATTTAATGACATACATTGCAAGGCACCACAACTTTTAATATCCTATTGTTTAATTAATCCATAAATTAACTATCTACAAAATGGTCCTTCTGGCTAAGTGAGCCCTACCTACAAGAATCATCACAAATCAAAGTTAAATCAATCAAAGTTAAATCTCAACAAACTTAGAGATTACTACGTAACTCATACCTTGGTTACTTAACTTGGGCAGAGAAAGGAGACAAAGATTATTAATATTAAATATCTACACATTTAATTTAATCTCAAGTATTTGTTACATAATCTAAAATAGATTCTTTACATGCTAGTGTTTTGTTTTGTTTTTATATGGCTAAACTTTTGATAATATTTTTCATATCAATAGAAGTCTACTTTTTAGTCAAAAATGGCTGCTCTCATTCTGGAAAAATGATAGAATCCAGTAATAAAATTCAACATAGCATTAACCGTTTTCGTAATCCAATACATAATGACTAAGTGTCTGTTATGTTTCAGGCATAGATTGAGTGATGAATACAACAAAGTATAATAAAATGTGATTCTCATCCTCAAACTCTAGAAACCATTATTGCATCATACCATGGGCTTTGAACTGTTTCACTTGAGTTGAAATCCTCTCTTTGAAAATGAAAGGATTCTACATTACCTCTCAAAGTCAGTTTTTCTTTTTATTTATTTATTTATTTACTTACTTATTTATTTTATTGGAATTCAATTTGCCAACATATAGCATAACACCCAGTCTCATCCCATCAAGGGCCCCCCTCAGTGCCCATCACCCAGTCACCCCCACCCCCCACCCACCTCCCATTCCACCACCCCTTGATTGTTTCCCAGAGTTAGAAGTCTCTCATGTTCTGTCTCCCTCTCTGATATTTCCCACTCATTTTTTCTCCTTTCCCCTTTATTCCCTTTCACTATTTTTTATATTCCCCATATTAATGAGACCATATAATGATTGTCCTTCTCTGATTGACTTACTTCACTCAGCATAATACCCTCCAGTTCCATCCACATCGAAGCAAATGGTGGGTATTTGTCGTTTCTAATGGCTGAGTAATATTCCATTGTATACATAGACCACATCTTCTTTATCCATTCATCTTTCGATGGACACCGAGGCTCCTTCCACAGTTTGGCTATTGTGGACATTGCTGCTATAAACATCGGGGTGCAGTTGTCCCAGCACTTCACTGCATCTGTATCTTTGGGGTAAATCCCCAGCAGTGCAATTGCTGGGTCATAGGGCAGATCTATTTTTAACTCTTTGAGGAACCTCCACACAGTTTTCCAGAGTGGCTGTACCAGTTTAAATTCCCACTAACAGGGCAAAAGGGTTCCCCTTTCTCCACATCCTCTCCAACATTTGTTTCCTGTCTTCTTAATTTTCCCCATTCTCACTGGTGTGAGGTGGTATCTCATTGTAGTTTTGATTTGTATTTCCCTGATGGCCAGTGATGTGGAGTATTTTCTCATGTACTTGTTGGTCATGTCTATGTCTTCCTCTGTGAAATTTCTGTTCATATCTTTTGCCCATTTCATGATGGGTTGTTTGTTTCTTTGGTGTTGAGTTTAATAAGTTCTTTATAGATCTTGGATACTAGCCCTTTATCTGATACGTCATTTGCAAATATATTCTCCCATTCTGTAGGCTGTCTTTTAGTTTTGTTGACTGTTTCTTTTGCTATGCAGAAGCTTCTTATCTTGGTGAAGTCCCAATAATTCACTTTTGCTTTTGTTTCTCTTGACTTCATGGATGTATCTTGCAAGAAGTTACTGTGGCCGAGTTCATAAAGGGTGTTGCCTGGTTCTCCTCTAGGATTTTGATGGAATCTTGTCTCACATTTAGATCTTTCATCCATTTTGAGTTTATCTTTGTGTATGGTGTAAGAGAATGGTCCAGTTTCATTCTTCTGCATGTGGATGTCCAATTTTCCCAGCACCATTTTTTGAAGAGACTTTTTTCCAGCGGATAGTCTTTCCTGCTTTGTCGAATATTAGTTGACCATAAAGTTGAAGGTCCACTTCTGGATTCTCTATTCTGTTCCATTGATCTATGTGTCTGTCTTTGTGCCAGTACCACACTGTCTTGATGACCACAGCTTTGTAGTAGAACTCGAAATCTGGCATCGTGATGCCCCCAGCTATGGTTTTCTTTTTTAATATTCCCCTGGCTATTTGGGATTTTCTGATTCCACACAAATCTTAAAACAATTAGTTCTAACTCTCTGAAGAAAGTCCATGGAATTTTAATAGGGATTGCATTAAACGTGTAAATTGCCCTGGGTAACATTGACATTTTCACAATATTGATTCTTCCATCCATGAGCATGGAATATTTTTCCATCTCTTTGTGTCTTCCTCAATTTCTTTCAGAAGTGTTCTGTAGTTTTTAGGGTATAGATCCTTTACCTCTTTGGTTAGGTTTATTCCTAGAGCTTTTGGGTGCAATTGTAAATGGGATTTAGTTTGCAGTTACCCAATGAATCTGAGGTGTGGTTTTTCTCTGATTACAAAGGCATATCATTACGTCTCTAACTTTGCCCAACAAAAACGTATCCACTTTTTTTTCTCCCTAGACTGAGTGCTTTCAGTTTCTATGAGAAGATAGAACTTAATTTGAATAAATAATGTGGACTAGAGTTGCATTCTTATTCTCCTACCCATAAAAACTCTCATACTATTAGTCCAATTTTCTAGAAGCTATTTTAGCTCATTTCAAGCAACAAACCAGCATTTTCAATTCTGCATTCCAGGGTCAGATTTTCTTTTTCTTTTTTGTTTATAGATAGAACTTTACTTTCTGTCCTGGTTCAGAGATTTGAGGATAGCATCTTCAATGCTATCTAGTCCAATCTACTAATATTAAAAAGGAGAAAACATAAACATATAATGATTAAATTATCTGCTAACAATAATGTTTATGACCAGAAGTCAAATATTTTATTACTCTTTCATTGCATATCCCTAGGGTTAGATAAATAAAGCTTCTGTTCTCATGTGTCATAACATTGTAGAGGGAAAGAATTATTTGACACACTGAATTGTCATGTCATACAGAAGCCTAGGTATGATATGACATGGCCCAAGTCTTCCTCTTCTAACTCGATATGTTTTACTTATTTTATTCTAACTCTTGTCTTCTTTGCTCCTTAAAGTTACCATAAGCCTCATATGTGCTGAGACCCTTTCCTTAATCTCTTAATCTTCATATTCTCAGCATCTCACACAGCACCAAGTGTGTAGCAGGTAATCAGTACATGCTTGGTAAGTAGATAAATGTTTAAATGGATAAATAAATAAATGGGCCCCATGAGTTACTCAATAGATATTATAGGTTCATTCGTTCTCTAAATAAAACAGAGAGAGCTGTCATGATGAAATTGAGCAGACTATCAGTGAGAAAGTATGATTCCACTGAGGATATCCCGGGCTAACACTGAGAAATTCATGCTTTTCGTGAATCTTACTTCAGGGCCTAAAAGAGCGACCTAGTATCCCTTACGTCAATCTTTTAATAAAATCTGAAATTTGATTCTGTAAGTTTTTAGGTCTCTCACCTTAGTTCTTTATATTAAAAACATATGTAGGGATGGCATTACACTCTTCTTGGAATTACCTTGACTGGAGGAGGGGCAAGATGGCAGAAGAGTAGGGTCTCCAAGTCACCTGTCCCCACCAAATTACCTAGACAACCTTCAAATCATCCTGAAAATCTACGAATTCGGCCTGAGATTTAAAGAGAGAACAGCTGGAACGCTACAGTGAGAAGAGTTCACGCTTCTATCAAGGTAGGAAGATGAAAAAAAATAAAATAAAATAAAATAAAAAAGCATCCAAGAGGGAGGGGCCCCGCGAGGAGCCAGGCTAAGGCCGGGGCGAGTGTCCCCAGTACAGGAGAGCCCCGCCTGGAGAAGCAGGAGCTGCACCAACCTTCCCGGGCGGAAAGGCCTCGCACGGAGCTGGATCAGGACCCAGGGAGGGCGGGGATGCCCTCGGGCTCCGGGGACACTAACAGACACCTGCGCCCCGGGAGAGTGCGCCAAGCTCCCTAAGGGCTGCAGCGCGCACGGCGGGACTGGAGCAGCTGGGGGGGGGGGGGCTCGGGGGCGGCTCCACGGAGGGGGCTGCAGGACGGGAGCAGCTCGGGGGGCTCGGGGGCGGCTCCGCGGAGGGGGCTGCGGGGCGGGAGCGCAACTCCAACAGCGCAGGCTCCGGAGCACAGGGCGCCGGGACACAGCCCAGGATCCGGCCTCCCCCGGGACAGGCAGAGGCCGGGAGGGCCCAGGACAGCAAGGACGCTCCTGTCCCGAGCTGAGCAGATCAGCGGCCCCGCCCTGGAGCCTCCAGGCCCTGCAGACGGAGAGCTCTGGAGCTACTGCAGGGGCTGACTCCAGGGCTCCAGAGCTGGCCCCGCCACTGCGGCTGTTCCTCCTGGGGCCTCACGGGGTAAACAACCCTCACTGAGCCCTGCACCAGGCAGGGGCACAGCAGCTTCCCCAAGTGCTAACACCTGAAAATCAGCACAAGAGGCCCCTCCCCCAGAAGACCAGCTAGGAAGACAGGGGAAAAACAAATTATTGACCCAGCAGCACTGGAAAGTTCCAGGGGAAGTCAAGGGACTTGCAGTATACAGAATCAGAGGATACTCCCTCTTGGTTTTTTGTTTTGTTTTGTTTTGTTTTTGTGTTTGCTTTTGTTTGTTTTGTTTTTTGTTTTTGTTTTTGTTTTTGCTTTTTGATTTCTATTTGCTTCCTGCCTCTTTTTTCTTTTTTTCTTTTTCTTCCCTTTTTTTTCTCTTTTTTTCTTCCTTTTTTCTTTTTTTCTTTTTCTCTTTTTCTTTCCTTCTTTCTCTTTTCTCTTTTCTCCTTTTCCCAATACAACTTGTTTTTGGCCACTCTGCCAAAATGAGCAAAATGACTAGAAGGAAAACCTCACCTCAAAAGAAAGAATCAGAAATCAGAATCAGAAACAGTCCTCTCTCCCACAGAGTTACAAAATCTGGATTACAATTCAATGTCAGAAAGCCAATTCAGAAGCACTATTATACAGCTACTGGTGGCTCTAGAAAAAAGCATAAAGGACTCAAGAGACTTCATGACTGCAGAATTTAGAGCTAATCAGGCAGAAATTAAAAATCAATTGAATGAGATGCAATCCAAACTAGAAGTCCTAACGACGAGGGTTAACGAGGTGAAAGAACGAGTGAGTGACATAGAAGACAAGTTGATGGCAAAGAGGGAAACTGAGGAAAAAAGAGACAAACAATTAAAAGATCATGAGGAGAGATTAAGGGAAATAAATGACAGCCTCAGGAATAAAAACCTACATTTAATTGGGGGTCCCGAGGGCGCCGAAAGGGACAGAGGGCCAGAATATGTATTTGAACAAATCATAGCTGAAAACTTTCCTAATCAGGGAAGGGAAACAGGCATTCAGATCCAGGAAATAGAGAGATCCCCCCCTAAAATAAATAAACACCATTCAACACCTCGACATTTAATAGCGAAGCTTGCAAATTCCAAAGATAAAGAGAAGATCCTTAAAGCAGCAAGAGACAAGAAATCCCTAACTTTTATGGGGAGAAGTATTAGGGTAACAGCAGGTCTGTTACAACAGACAGGTCTCCACAGAGACCTGGCAGGCCAGAAAGTGCTGGCAGGATATATTCAGGGTCCTAATGAGAAAAACATGCAACCAAGACTCTCATTCACAATGGAAGGAGAGATAAAGAGCTTCCAAGATAGACAGAAACTGAAAGAATATGTGACCTCCAAACCAGCTCTGCAAGACATTTTAAGGGGGACTCTTAAAATTCCCCTTTAGGAAGAAGTCCAAAGGAACAATCCACAAAAACAGGGACTGAATAGATATCATGATGACACTAAACTCATAACTTTCGATAGTAACTCTGAACATGAATGGGCTTAATGACCCCATCAAAAGGCGCAGGGTTTCAGACTGGATAAAAAAAAAACAGGACCCATCCATTTGCTGTCTACAAGAGACTCATTTTAGAAAGAAGGACACCTACAGCCTGAAAATAAAAGGTTGGAGAACCATTTACCATTCAAATGGTCCTCAAAAGAAAGCAGGGGTAGCCATCCTTATATCAGAAAAACTAAAATTTTCCCCAAAGACAGTAGTGAGAGATGAAGAGGGACACTATATCATACTTAAAGAATCTATCCAACAAGAGGACTTAACAATCCTCAATATATATGCCCCGAATGTGGGAGCTGCCAAATATATCAATCAATTAATAACCAAAGTTAAGACATACTTAGATAATAATACACTTATACTTGGTGACATCACTGTAGCACTTTCTACACTCGGTAGGTCTTCTAAGCACAACATCTCCAAAGAAACGAGAGCTTTAAATGATACACTGGACCAGATGGATTTCACAGATATTTACAGAACTTTACATCCAAACTCACTGAATACACATTCTTCTCAAGTGCACATAGAACTTTCTCCAGAATAGACCACATACTGGGTCACAAATCAGGTCTGAACTGATACCAAAAGATTGGGATCGTCCCCTGAGTATTCTCAAACCATAATGCCTTGCAATTAGAACTAAATCACAACAAGAAGTATGGAAGGACTTCAAACATGTGGAGGTTAAGGACCATCCTGCTAAAAGATGAAAGGGTCAACCAGGAAATTAAGGAAGAATTAAAAAGATTCATGGAAATTAATGAGAATGAAGATACAACCATTCAAAATCTTTGGGATACAGCAAAAGCAGTCCTGAGGGGGAAATACATCGCAATACAAGCATCCATCCAAAAACTGGAAAGAACTCAAATACAAAAGCTAGCCTTACACCTAAAGAAGCTGGAGAAAAAACAGCAAATAGATCCTACACCCAGCAGAAGAAGAGAGTTAATAAAGATTTGAGCAGAACTCAATGAAATCGAGACCAGAAGAACTGTGGAACAGATCAACAGAACCAGGAGTTGGTTCTTTGAAAGAATTAATAAGATACATAAACCATTAGCCTGCCTTATTAAAAAGAAGAGAGAGGAGACTCAAATTAATAAAATCATGAATGAGAAAGGAGAGATCACTACCAACACCAAGGAAATACAAACGATTTTAAAAACATATTATGAACAGCTATACACCAATAAATTAAGCAATCTAGAAGAAATGGACGCATTTCTGGAAAGCCACAAACTACCAAAACTGGAACAGGAAGAAATAGAAAACCTGAACAGGCCTATAACCAGGGATGAAATTGAAGCAGTCATCAAAAACCTCCCAAGACACAAAAGTCCAGGGCCAGATGGCTTCCCAGGGGAATTCTATCAAACGTTTAAAGAATAAACCATACCTATTCTACTAAAGCTGTTTGGAAAGATACAAAGAGATGGAGTACTTCCAAACTCATTCTATGAGGCCAGCATCACCTTAATTCCAAAACCAGACAAAGACCCCACCAACAAGGAGAATTACAGACCAATATCCCTGATGAACATGGATGCAAAAATTCTCAACAAGATACTAGCCAATAGGATCCAACAGTACAGTAAGAAAATTATTCACCATGACCAAGTAGGATTTATTCCCGGGATACAAGGCTGGTTCAACACTCGTAAAGCAATCAATGTGATTCATCATATCAGCAAGAGAAAAACCAAGAACCATATGATCCTCTCATTAGATGCAGAGAAAGCATTTGACAAAATACAGCATCCATTCCTGATCAAAACTATTCAGAGTGTAGGGATAGAGGGAACATTCCTCAACATCTTAAAAGCCATCTAAGAAAAGCCCATAGCAAATATAATTCTCAACGGGGAAGCACTGGGAGCCTTTCCCCTAAGATCAGGAACAAGACAGGGATGTCCACTCTCACCACTGCTATTCAACATAGTACTGGAAGTCCTAGCCTCAGCAATCAGACAACAAAAAGTCATTAAAGGCATTCAAATTGGCAAAGAAGAAGTCAAACTCTCCCTCTTCGCCGATGACATGATATTCTACATAGAAAACCCAAAAGACTCCACCCCAAGATTGCTAGAACTCATACAGAAATTTGGCAGTGTGGCAGGATACAAAATCAATGCCCAGAAATCAGTGGCATTTCTATACACTAACAATGAGACTGAAGAAAGAGAAATTAAGGAGTCAATCCCATTTATAAATGCACTCAAAAGCATAAGATACCTAGGAATAAACCTAACCAAAGAGGTAAAGGATATATACCCTAAAAACTACAGAACACTTCTGAAAGAAATTGAGGAAGACACAAAGAGATGGAAAAATATTCCATGCTCATGGACTGGCAGAATCAATATTGTGAAAATGTCAATGTTACCCAGGGCAATTTACACGTTTAATGCAATCCCTATCAAAATACCATGGACTTTTTTCAGAGAGTTAGAACAAATTAAGATGTGTGTGGAATCAGAAAAGACCCCGAATAGCCAGGGGAATTTTAAAAAAGAAAACCATATCTGGGGGCATCACAATGCCAGATCTCAGGTTGTACTACAAAGCTGTGGTCATCAAGACAGTGTGGTACTGGCACAAAAACAGACACATAGATCAATGGGACAGAATAGAGAATCCAGAAGAGGAACTTCAACTTTATGGTCAACTAATATTCGACAAAGGAAGAAAGACAGAAGAGATGCCGTGCCTCAGCCAGGCTGGCACAAGACTTGCCCCCACAGCCCCTGGGGTATGTCCCTGGGTCTTGTTGAAACTGTTTTCTATCAAACCCTTCCTTGCCTGTTTCTATTTAGCCGTCATTAAAGAGCACCTGGCACAGTCAAAAAAATTGGGAAAATTGGACATCCACATGCAGAAGAATGAAACTGGACCATTCTCTTTCACCATACACAAAGATAAACTCAAAATGGATTAAAGATCTAAATGTGAGACAAGATTCCATCAAAATCCTAAAGGAGAACACAGGCAACACCCTTTTTGAACTCGGCCACAGTAACTGCTTGCAAGATACATCCACAAAGGCAAAAGAAACAAAAGCAAAAATGAACTATTGGGACTTCATCAAGAAAGCTTTTGCACAGCAAAGGATACAGTCAACAAAACTAAAAGACAACCTACAGAATGGGAGAAGATATTTGCAAATGACCTATCAGATAAAGGGCTAGTTTCCAAGATCTATAAAGAACTTATTAAACTCAACAGCAAAGAAACAAACACTCCATCATGAAATGGGCAAAAGACATGAACAGAAATCTCACAGAGGAAGACATAGACATGGCCAACATGCATATGAGAAAATGCTCTGCATCACTTGCCATCAGGGAAATACAAATCAAAACTACAATGAGATACCACCTCACACCAGTGAGAATGGGGAAAATTAACAAGGCAGGAAACAACAAATGTTGGAGAGGATGCGGAGAAAAGGGAACCCTCTTACACTGTCGGTGGGAATGTGAACTGGTGCAGCCACTCTGGAAAACTGTGTGGAGGTTCCTCAAACAGTTAAAAATATACCTGCCCTACGACCCAGCAATTGCACTGTTGGGGATTTACCCCAAAGATACAAATGCAATGAAACGCCGGGACACCTGCACCCCGATGTTTCTAGCAGCAATGGCCACGATAGCCAAACTGTGGAAGGAGCCTCGGTGTCCAACGAAAGATGAATGGATAAAGAAGATGTGGTCTATGTATACAATGGAATATTCCTCAGCCATTAGAATCGACAAATACCCACCATTGCTTCGACGTGGATGGAACTGGAGGGTATTATGCTGAGCGAAATAAGTCAGTCAGGGAAGGACAAACATTATATGGTCTCATTCATTTGGGGGAATATAAATAATAGTGAAAGGGAATAGAGGGGAAGGGAGAAGAAATGGCTATGAAATATCAGAAAGGGAGACAAAACATGGAAGACTCTTAATTCTGGGAAATGAACTGGGGGTGTTGGAAGGGGAGGAGGGTGGGGGTGAGAGTGACTGGGTGGCGGGCACTGCGGGGGGCACTTGATGGGATGAGCACTGGGTGTTATTCTGTATGTTGGCAAATTGAACACCAATAAAAAAATAAATTTATTATTAAAAAATAATTTAAAAAGTAAAAAATGCAACAGATTTTGCATGTGGATTTTTGTATACTGCAAAAAGAATGGAATTACTTTCACTGTCACAATTTGCATTGTTTTACATGATAAATGAAAAAAATAGACATTTTATGTTCTGAGAATTAATAAACTTCTATTAAGAATGTTTTATTTAGGGGCTCCTCGGCAGCTCAGTTGGTTAAGTGTCTTCTTTGGCTCAGGTCATAATCCCAGGATCCTGGGATTAAGCCCTGCATGGGGCTCCCTGCTTAGTGGAGAGCCTGCTTTTCCCTCTCAGTCTGCCTCTCACCCTGCTTGTGCTCTCTCTCTCTACCTCCCTTAAATATAAATATATTTACTTATATAAATAAATAAAATCTTTTTTTTAAAAAAGGATGTTTTAGTTAACAATAATAATTTGAACATAAAACGAAGCTCTCTATGATAATATTTCGCTAAAGAAGCATTCAGGTTAATGGGTCTTGATGCTTGAGTTTGTAATTGGTTATATTTCAATATCAGTTATTGTATTACTTTCTCAGTGTATTTTATCTATGTATGTATCATATATCTAGTGGAATTGATATACTGCAATTATTTTGGATTAGAGGTTGTTGGTTTAACTCTCAGACAAAGATTATAATTCCTGCTTCTTTTTCTGATTTATTATTATCTTTTGAGTAATCCAAAGGCAATGAAATAGTATGGATAACAAACCAACCACTGCTTTGGAAGACAATAAAATAACTGTGATTGCGGACTTGAATATTCCCATAAATATGTAGATGTTGAGCAAGGTAATACCTAAGAGTACTTTTATTTTAAAATAAAAAATGAATGAATGCATGAAATTATAATTATGTATCACAATAAGTAGGCATGTTACATAAGAGAGAAAAGAATGGATCAATCCAAATAGGTGGCTGTTGTCAATAAACTTATTAAAGACTCTGGAGAGCTCAGTCTTATATAAAAATTTAGGACTACAGAGAGTTGATCATTGTAAGATTAATGTTGTGGAACATGTATGATAAATCCACAAACAAAAGTTCACATCCATTCACAGTTTTATAGGTCCTCTCCTCACAAACCAGAAGACCAAATATAGTCTCTCTTGTGTGTGCATGCTCAAAATGAAGCTGGGTCTATATATTTCAAAGGAAAGTAATTTAGAAGCGTGGTAATGAAGAAAGTTTATTCAGCTCGCTCTCACTTCTGACCATATGAGAAATTACTTACTGGGCTAACTATCCAATCTATCCAATTGTGTAGTTCCTCACCATCATGGAATTGTCCTGAAAGTTGGATGTGCAATGATCATCATCCTCCTTGTAATGGTAATTGTGCTGAACATTTTGGGTAAGTAACCATCAAAATTATTTATTTTTCCCAAAGTGTTTTTCTTTAATAACCTGTTTTAATTGTGTTTGCTGTTCAGTGGCTCCTAAACAACACAGTACAACTTCACAAAACACGAAATTTGAAAAAATTAAAATTAGAGATTTTCCCATAGAACTTCAGCATGTGATATCATTATGGATTCACTTAATTGCTAAAGTGAGGTCAAGAATATGCTTATATTTTATGATCAAAATCACACAATGCAGCTTGATAGTGACCTATATACAAACTTCTCTAAGACTACATTCAGATGAAAGAAGATTAAATTATGTAGTGTATTTCTATGTAAGAGTATTCATATTAGCTACCCCTGGGGACTATCAATCTTGTATCAGTAGATGAGAAATTTGCCTAAATTAATCAACTAAATTGAGCATTTAAAAATTCTACTCATGTACTTTGGACCTAGCAGCATAATCTAATATTCAGGTGGCAAATATTTTAATTGTTGAATAAGTGCTTGGAGAAAAAGCTCCTCACAAATATCTATAGGACAAAGATAATATACAAATTGTATATATTCCAAGGAATTCAGGCTTCTAGATTAAACCCTAGAACAGACCAATGCATACCTGCCTACATCAAAGAACCCTTGTGAATGATGTTAGCAATTACAAATGACATTGGAAGTTGCAAATTAAATAGGCACTGTGATAGAGTTCCAGAATTGGAAAGAGCTAGACTTCTAGGTCAAACCTCTAGTTGAGATGAACACCCTAAGTCCCAGAAAGAGAAGTTATCTGACTAATTTCATATAACTGGCCTATTGTCTAATTGCAGCTATAAAATTAGGAGAGAAGGAAACAAAAACAATTAGCATGAAAAATCTCTTCTGTATCTTTTTTGTCATGTTAAGGTAGGTTTATGTGTTACTAAAATAGCAGTTTTTAAATAAAATATATCTGTTTGTTACGTATAGATTCATTACCAAAAGAGATTTTAAAGATTTATTTGCCTGATACGCACTATTATGAAATTAAAAGTCACCAAAGGTAATTTCAGTTAAATAATCCTCAGAAAGACAAATACCTTCCTCATTGTAGAAAAAGTCTCACCTCATCCTACCCTTCTATATGCAACATTTACATGCAGATTCTTGAAAGAAACAGAATTATGAACCAAGCCAAAACCTATAAAATCCTTCCCCTGAATCATGTTACACTGGATATAATCTAACAATATCTCACTAAATATAAACTATCCAAATGGGGCTTATATCCATTGCTGGATATTTTGTGCTTAATAAAATAAATATGAAAACTCAGGACAAAAATTAGGTGAGAATCTCTGTGGTCCCAGATCATATTTTTTTTTTCAATTTCACTAACGTTGACATTAATAAAATAAATAAGAATGCAAAGGAAAGTCCAAATCTTAGAAAAATAGGGTTGTTTCCCTCCCTAAAATTATAATTATTTAACTTACTATAGAGTTTCTACATTATTAAACTTCAGAATCACTAGAACCCAATGCTTTTATGCTTTTTATTTAATTAGGAAAATATGTTTCTTCTTTCATGAGTTACCCAGTTTAAATCTGAAGGACATAATATTGTGAAAATGAATCAAAACAGAAATTTTGTACTGGGAAAAATAAATCTGGAGTAATCAATCACCTCAACAGGCAACGTTATTTTATATTATATAGTCAAATTCCTGAGTAACCAGACACTGACAGTCACATTGGTCTTACTTGAATATATCTGAAAAGAGAGATTCCTTTACCCCTATAGAGAGATGATTTAGATCATTGCTTTTTAGGGACCCATTACAGTCCATGACAAAAATATTCAAAGATCCAAAGCAAATGAGAAAAATGAGCTTATAGAGTTCTAGATTAATGAAAAGGTATTTCATTGACCCAATTGCATTTTATTATTTTTATTTCTATGGGAGCATGTGCGAGTGTAGGATATAGTCAAAATATCTTCATTCTTAAAGTTTATGATTGTATTAGTTCTTTTTTTCTTATCAGGTAATGTTATTACATGAAAAGCAATTGCAAATGGTAATCTTATGTTAATCTTTCTTTTGCTAGCTCATATGAATATATTTGCACACTTTTAAAAGTCAAGAAAACACTCAATTATTTGAACTTTCTGCTCTCTTTTTTTCCCAGTGGTTTTATTACATTTTGAAATCTGTTAACTTCTCAATTCCATGTTGAAAAACCATTCTCCCTTTGAACATCTGAGTGTAATTCTATTAGAAAGACTTACCAGTCCATAATGTAGAATATATACAAATTCTGGGAATTCATTAAAACATTAAATTGGATTTTGATATTTCCAAGCCCCCTTGATCACATTCTAAAACCTGATACAATATATGTTCATTTTTGTTAACTTGTGTGACTATGAGGGCAAATTTTGTGACACTATCCCCAGAGCAAAAGCATTGAGGTGTCCTATACCTAATACAGAGATGGTAATAGTGGTATTAAATAAAGCTCTAGCTTTAAATTCTGTCAAAGTTGTTTTCTAATCCTCATCTT
The DNA here is from genome assembly GCF_011100685.1 of Canis lupus familiaris. Classification (NCBI taxonomy): domain Eukaryota; kingdom Metazoa; phylum Chordata; class Mammalia; order Carnivora; family Canidae; genus Canis; species Canis lupus. Next base: position 9,906,933 of record NC_049248.1, on the reverse strand, counting down.
ACTATTATAGATGTATAAGCCCCTGCTCCTAGAGTCCTAGATCAATTAATCAGGAAAGAATATCCATTCTAAATTTGATCTTAACAAAATAATAAAACCTTAAAATATATGAGGTAAAACGTAATAGATCTCTTCAGCCATCATTTCTAATGCTTTGTCAACCTTCCCTCTATTTTCTTTCTAGAATTTAATCAGATGTGCAATAGGCCTTCGCTCCTCCATTTTGCTTACCATCCCATTTTGTCCTCATGGCTGTCGGTTTGTGCTGAAGGCAATGTTTTTAGGTATATCTTGCAGTTTTAAATGCTCTCTTTTCCTATGTCTAAGCTACAAACTCATTCATGGAGTCTAATGCCAATGATCATACTTCTCTCTTTTTTTAAAAAAAGATTTTTATTCATTTACTTGAGAGAGAGAGAGAGCAGGAGGAGGGGCAGAGAGAGAAGGAGAGAATCTTCAAGCAGACTCCACCCAGAGCTGGTCCCAGAGCTCAATCTTATGACACTGAGATCATGACTTGGGCTGAAACCAAGAGATGGAAGCATAACCGACTGAGTCACCCAGGCGCCCCCAATGATCAGTTTTCAATCCTAGACTTATTTTCAAACAACCCTGGTAGCTTTCGATAGTCTCCTATTATCTGATTATTTTTAATTTATTATTTCTTAAAAGAATTTAAAAACATTATTATTTATGGTACACATGATTTTTAAATACCTAAAGTCTTTGGTGACCAAGCTAAAGTCTTTGGTGACCAAGACTGCTGTTTGTATTTCCTGCTATGTTGAGTGTTTTTTAAAGTATTTGATATGTGTTTATTTTAATTTGAATGATTTCAGGACGCCTGTGTGGCTTAGTGGTTGTGCATCAGACGTTGGCTCAGGATGTGACCCTGGGGTCCCTGGATCCAGTCCTGCATTGGGGTCCCCACAGGGAGTATGCTGCTTCCTCTGCCTATGTCTCTGCCTCTCTCTGTCTCTCATGAATAAATAATACATTTAAAAAATTTTTTTAATTTGAATGATTTCAGTTGATGGAATTTCTAAAAAAATTAAAGATACTTTCTTGCAAACATTATTTGCATTTTCATTTGCAGGGAGGCACTGAGGAGCTAATGATTAGATGGCTTGAGGTACTTTTGAAAATGGTTAATTAGCAGACTGTAGACTTTTATTTATTTAGAAATATATATTGTTTTATATTCCATGATAGAGAAACAGTTGGGAAGCACTGCTTCATACTATCTAGTCAAAGTATCTACTATTAGAAATATAGAAGTGAAAACAGTAGTTTCTTATTAAATATCTTCTTAAAGTCCCAGTTGCATAGTTGCTGTGTCTTTAGCAATAATTATAGCATGTATTTGGCATTATTACCTGAAAAGGTTTGGATATGATGTATTACACTGATCTGAAAAAGAACTGTACAAGTGAGACAAGTGTGTGAACTTAATATTGAAAGGAAGAACAGTGTTTTGAATATATGTTGCTCACCTTATGCTTTTATTCTTACCTATATGTTTGCCATTTCTGATGTTCTTCTTTCTTGAATATGAAAGGTTCTATTTAGAAATATTCCCAATAACTTCCTGAAAAACTTCCTTTAACATCCATTGTAGTGATCATTCAGCAATGGATTCTTTATGTTTTCCCTTATCTGAAAGTGTCTTAAATTTGCCATGATTTTAGAAAGATAGTGTCATTGAATATAGAATATTTTGTTGGCAGTTATTTTTCCCTTAAACAATTCTTTTAAGTTTTATATAAATTCCAGTTTGTCAACATACAACATAGTGTTAGTTTCAAGTGTACAATACAATGACTCAACGGTTCCAAACAATGCCTGGTGCTCCTCACGGCAAGCACCCTCCTTAATCTCCATCACCTACTTTACTCATTGCCCCACCCATCTTCCCTCTGGTAACCATCAGTTTGTTCTCTAGAGTTAAGAGTCTATTCTTACTTCCCTTCAACAATTTGAAGGTATTTTTCACTATGTTCTGTCTCCTGTAATTCATGATGAGAATGAGAGATTTTTAATAATCGTATCCCTATAAATGGCATGCAATTTTTCTCTGCTTTCAAGATTTTTCTCTACCTTTGTTGTTAAGCAGTTTATTTTTATATATAATTTCTTCATATTTATCTTGCTTAGGGTTTGATGAGCTTCTTGAATGTATAAATTTATAAATTTAAATAATTTAGCAAAATTTTAGCTATTGTCCTTTTCCCCTCTTATTATCTCTTTCCTTTGGTTCTAGCACTTCAATTTCATATATGTTAGATATTTTTATATTGCCCTGCAAATCCTTGAGACTCTACATTTTTTCCAACTTTTTTCCCTTTTTTTTATATAAGACAATTTCAAGTTTACTAATCATTTTTTCTGCTAATTCTCTATTTTTAAGACAATCTAGTGAAGTTTTCATATCATGTATTTTTCAATTATAAATTAAATTTCTGAATGAAATTCAAAATTCTCTATTTCTTGGATAGAAATGTTAAAATATCTTATTTTTTAATTGCAAGCATATTTTCTTTCTTGTACTTGAGCATAATTAGAACAGCTGCTTTAGAATATTTGAGGATAATTCTAACATCTGCATCATTTTTCTATTGCAATGAATCCCTTTCTCTTTTGAATTGGTCATATTTTCCTGGTTTTTCTTACATTAAGTGATTTGAGATTGTGTCCTAGACTTTGTGAAAATCATGCTAAGAAATCTATAGATTCTGTTGTACTTCTCTAAAAAAATGTTGATTTTCCTACTTTAGCAGGGACTCGGTATGGTTGAACTCAAATTTTAACTTCTTTTAGGCAGCAGCTCAAATCCATGTTTTTATCCTTAGCTGGAATGTAGCTTTCACATGCATCAGACAGAAACTTGGAAAAATTTTAGACATAGAACTTGGTGCACATCTTTTATTTTTTCTCATCTATGGGATTCACTCTTCATTTTTAGCATCTGTGGTTGCCCCAAACTCTGTTCTCTGGTATTTTAGTTTAGAAAGACTACAAATGGGCTATTGAAATTTTATTTACTCTATGTAGCAACCAACATTGGTCTGTCATAGACTAAAATTTATAAAAATGAGAAACTTTTACCTTGCTCTACTTATTACAAGTGTCACTTTCCCCCTCCAAAATGTGCCTGCTTTTATTAATGATTCAGTGGCTTCAGGTCATTGTGTGTGTATAGGAATGTGTGTTTTTTTTTTTTTTTAAGATTTTATTTATTTATTCGTGAGAGACAGAGGCAGAGACACAGGCAGAGGGAGAAGCAGGCTCCATGCAGGGAGCCTGATGTGGGACTCGATCCCCGGTCTCCAGGATCACACCCTGAGCTGAAGACAGCACTAAACCGCTGAGCCACCCAGGCTGCCCGGAATGTGTGTGTTTTTAAAGGATGTTTAGTTGAAGGGCAATGAAGTTTTGGTATATCCAAGATGCTTATGTGTCATCATCTAAATCTACTGGCAAATATTATAAATTAAAACTACCTATTTCAAACACATTTTTGTGTAAGGATCCTTTTGTGTAAAGGAGGATAAATCTATCCTGAGTTTGGGGGCCACCTATTGCACAAATTTTGCCCAAGAAAAATTATTCCAGTGTGATATATAATTCCCAAAATGTCTGGTTCATTGGTAGATTGCTAATTAAAATCTCTAATTTCTATTTTTCATTTAAAATTCTTATCTCCCTGAGATTTGGGTGTTCACTGTTTGATCCTAGTGTCTAGTACATTGTTTTGCTGATAGAGAATATGATATATTTTAATTGAATATATTAGAAAAAGGAAGAATGAATATATGCATGGCTGTAAGTCTATTAATCTTTATTTTTTCCAAATCCACCCTGAGAAAACCACATATGTTTGTCAAAAAAAAACTTTAGACCAGAACTTAACAAATTATTAGAAGCTTTAATGATACTAGGGATACCGTTCTGAGTTTCTTTTAATTACTTATCCTTTTCTCCTCCCAGTTTCTTTCAATTCTTCCTTTCCTCATAAATCATGCCCCTTTAAAGACTGGAAGTTACATTGGGGGGGGGGGGATATGTTACTGGGTTGCTGAAGATAAGAAATCTTGGAATGAAAGCAAAAATGACTGTGCCATGAAAAATTTACATCTCATGGTGATTCAAGACTTCATTGATACGGTGAGATATCAAACTTAGAGATTATAGCATCCTTCACATTTTCAATGCATTTGTTGTGCTACATCTTAAAAATGTCTATGAAATAAACTTTAAACTTCATTGCTTTTAACTACATAAATGATTCAATGAATGAATCATTGAACTACAGGATTATTTTAGGCTTTTTGTTTTCTTTTTTGGCTATGGATTGGAGGAATTCATTTGGTACTATACACCTAAATTCTTCTCCACAAGGGATCCCACTGCTTACTAGATTCCATTTTAAAATGTAAAACAGTAAATATCTTACATCATCTCTCATGTTTATTGCAATGTTCACAAAAGCTGCAATCAGATATGGCAGCTACAATTAAGATGATACTGAGAGAAAAGAAATACAGAATAATCCTCCTTAACATTTCATTCTCCTTTAAGCAGAATACTTTGGTAACTCTGGTTCAACTCAATTTTTACTACATGAATATTGGACACTATACTTTCAATTAATAAAGCAAATATAGATGTTAATTAGCAAGCAGCAGATAAGGATACTCAGGATGAAGACTTGTGTATTGGAAAGACAAGTCATGTCAAAGTTTCCACTTCTGAAAACCCAATGACCAGCAGTGCTTTAAAACCTTAGTTGATTAATAGCCATCTGGAGGACAGCACAGCTGTTGAAACTTCTGAAGAGAAAAAGAAAGAAAAAAAAAAAAACCTATTCTGAGTTTCACAGGAATCCGCCACAAGAAGACAAACAAAAACAGAAGTAAATTATCTTCTCACCCTAACCAGTATAACTGCCAATCTCAAACTGTAAGACTGCCTATCAGATGCAGTTCAAATTGATTCAAATATGAGCCCAATCCAGGATACATAAAGAGCTGAAAAGAGATCTGCTTTCTTCTCCAAGAGATCAATTTTAAGACGAGAAAGAGGAAGCGGGTATCAACTAGAAAGCTTCTCTGAAAGGGATAAATAAGAAATCATTGCATGGAGAAACTGTGCAACGAAAGATTTCAATCAGAAGCTCATCTATTTCCTGCTCACCATCAAAGGGAAGGATGCTGAAATGCAGAAAAGACATATCTTCTAGGCCATTGATAAACCAGATTGGGGTGACTAGCAGACTGAGACGATTTTTTTTTACTTTTTATTTAAATTCAGTTCAGTCAACATATAGTATATTATTACTTTCAGGGGTAGAATTCAGCAACCCTAAGTTCAGAAACAGTGGTCTTGGGATGCCTGGATGGCTCAGCGGTTGAGCATCTGCCTTTGGCCTAGGACTTGATCCTGGGGTTAGGGATTGGGTCCCACCTTGGACTCCTTGGGAGGAGTCTGCTTCTCCCTCTGTTTGTGTCTCTGCCTCTTTCTCTATGTATCTCATGAATAAATAAAATCTTAAAAAAAAGAAACAGTGGTCTTCTTCCTGTTCAGATGACCTCTCTCACATTATTCCTAAGCAAATATATGGGCCAGATGTAATTGTTCCCTTTCATGGATAAATAAGAATCTGAAAGCAATCAACATAGGAAGTATGCATACATATTTCCACTTCCAAACTTCTCCAAAAAAGACAAGTAAAAGTCAAATAAAATATATATTATAAAAGAATAATTACTCCAAGAAACAGACAATAATTTTCTAGCCAATACTTTTCCAGCTCTCAAATAAGAGTAAAATTTTAAAAATAATTATTAGTGTATATAGAATTGCCATGTATCATCATATGGCAAAAAGAAGAAGAAAGAAAGAAAGAAAGAAAGAAAGAAAGAAAGAAAGAAAGAAAGAAAGAAAGAGAAAGAAGAAAGAAAGAAAGAAGAAAGAAAGAAAGAAAGAAAGAAAGAAAGAAAGAAAGAAAGAAAGAAAGAGAGAAAGAAAGAGGAGGAGGGAGGAAGAAGAAGAGAATGAGAAAAAGAGGTAAACAAACCACAACAACAAAAAACAACAACAATAAAATAGAAAAAAGCAAGAAGGTTTATAGCTTTCACTCTGTCATGCAAAGATCTTGAAGAAATGTTGCTACAACTTTTACAATGAGAAATAACCAAGTTAACTTTAAATTGCCAACTTGTTTCAAATCCATTGAAGAATTGAGTTTGCAGTGCCAAAATCCATGTTGAAACAGGTACCTGTGGGAGAGAGAAGACATATCCTCACTTACTTAGAACACACAAATCAGCTACCAGACATTAGAAAGAGGAGTTCAGTCAGAGTATTTGAAAAATGAGTGAAGTCTGAGTGTAAGTTGGCAAAATAGTGTGAAGCTCCTGGGCTCTGCAGAAATTGGGGAATTCTACAATCCATTGAAGGCTCTTTTTTTCCCTTTTCTTTTCTTTCTTCTTTTTTTTCCTGTAAATGCCACTGGTTCCCAAGATTGGAAAGAACCAAGAGAAAGTGTCCATTGTGGTGCAAACCTGGGAGAAGAAAATAGCAATGACACGGAAGAAGCAAGGAATTCCACCTAAATCCTTGTCCCCTCTCTGAGCTACAGGACAACAGCTTTCATGTGTGTTGGTGGGAAGGACAAGTGTCCTTAGGGACCTGATCAAGCATCACTGCAGGTGCAAAAGAGGATTTCGGGCAAGAGATACTCCTGTGGGAGGGGTAAGAACGCACAATGGGACCACAACTATACGCAGGGTAGGGGCAGCAGAAGGGAGAAAGCTCATGGAGAAGACACAGAGATGAGTGGCTGCCTAAGACCGAGGCATAATCAGATCAAGAAGACCATTGCCTCTGCTGCCTTTCACTGTCAAGCTAACAAGTTTCAAACAAGAAGTCAAGAAGAACACTGCTGAGTGAGGAACAGAGGAAGAACACTGTGTAAAAAGGTCTTCTCTGAGGCATGATGTGAAGGGGAACCTAAACGCCCAGGTCAAGGAGACGTCTTTCTGACAAACAAGCAAACAAACCCCATCAAACACAAGATATCATAACAGGAATTTGAAACCTGTGGAAGCTTTGCGGGTAACCAGAGCAACAATAAATCACAAACTCACCCCCATAACTATTGACTTAAACCCCACATGAATGACCTATGAGAAGGAACTCTACTCATTTCTATGCACAAAACTATTTAAGCCAGTCTCCACTATACTAGACAGCTTTCAACAATCAAGTACGAGGTATATAAAAAGACAAGAAGAAACAAGACACTTCCAAGAACAAGGAGGACTGTTGCACAATGATAAAGGGGCTGTATGAGTTTGCTAGGGCTGCCATAGCAAAGTACCATGAATTTAATGACTTAAGCAACAGAAATTAATTTCTTTTGTTTCTGAAGACTGCAAGTCCAAGATCGAGGTATTGGCAGGTTTTGTTTCTCATGGTGACTCTCTCCTTGGCTTTTAGCTGGCCACCTTCTTACTACATCCTCACATGTTCTTTCCTCTATGTATGTATATCGGTGTCTCTCTGTGTGTCCAAATTTTTCTCATAAAGACACCATCAGATTGAATTAAGACCCACTCTAATAGCCCTACTTTAGTTTACTGACCTCTTTAAAGGCTCTGACTTCAAATGCAATCATATTTTGAAGTACTGGGGGTTAAAACTGCAACATATAAATTTTAGAGAGACGCAATTCGGTCCATAATATTCTACCCTCTGGCCCCTAAGTCCCATCATAGGGGTCAACTATATATATGGAGAAATTCACAATTATAGGTGAAGTTGTCAACAACTCCTCTTTGAGTAACTGATAAAACAAGTCCAATAAGTAAATAAATAAATAAATAAATAAATAAATAAATGCCTGAACAATACTATCAACCAATTAGACCTAATTAATCTTATAGAAAACTGTATCCAACAAAGTAGAATCCGTATTTTTTTTCAATACACCTGGAACTTTCCTGAAACAGTCCGTATTTGGAAACGTAATAAACTTTTAAAAATTACAAATATATATATTATACAAGGCATGTCAGACCATAACAAAATAAAACTTGAAATTAGGAACAGAATAATATTCAAAAAAAAAAAAGAAGAATATTCAGAAAATGCCCAAATATTTGAAAATTAAACAACCACTTCTTAATAATGTATGGGCCAAAGAAGTGATCAGAGAAAAATTTTAAACTATATTATGAACTGAATGAAAACATTTTAACATATCAAAATTCACAGGTTTCAGCTTAAGAAGAACTTGGAAATTTATAGCATTAAGTGCTTATATTTGAAAAGAAAATAATATAAAATCAATCATCTACGCTTCCGTTAAAAAAAAAAAGGACTAGAAAAAAGCAAACTAAACCCAAAACAAGCAGAAGGGTGAAAGATGTACACTACTCTATGTCAAGTCTTACTATAAAGCAAAATTAGTTAATATGGTGTGAAATTGGCAAAAGAGAAATATGCAGATCAGTGGAACTGAATAGAGACCAGAAATAGGCCTATCAAAATTTAGCCAACTGATTTTTTTTATCATAGTGCAAAGATAATTCAATGGAAAAACACTATTCTCTCTCTTATATGCCTAATGACTATTTCTTTTCCTACAAACAGTTATGACATTTAGCATAAGAGTTTGGCTGCATGTGACAGAGAACAAAAATCACTATAGCTTAAACCAGGTGGACGTTTACTTTGTTTATTGAATCTAAAACACTGTTAATTATAAGATGTAACATTGGTACCCTTAAAAGCATTAGTACAGTTAAAAAGGAAAAACAAAGACAGAGAGAGGCAGAGACACAGGTAGAGGGAGAAGTAGGCTCCATGCAGGAAGTTGATGTGAGATTCGATCCCAGGACCAGGATCACGCCCTGAGCCAAAGGCAGATGCTCAACAGCTGGACCACCCAGGCATCCCAAAAACTAAGCTTCTGATTAAACTACTACAAGCCATAGATTGTTTGATGTTTCCAATTTTGAAGCATTAAAATAGGGGGGGAAAATCTGTCCATTCTACATGCAATAGGTCATATTACTCATATTGTAGTCCATACAGTTATGGATTTCTGGTCTCATCAGTGGGGTGCTGTCCATGTTTTCCTATTTCTGGTTGATTCACCACCATGTCCACATTCTAGCCATCAGAAAAGAGGGAAATGATGAATGGAAGGGTATAGTCCAACATTTTTAAATGCTTGATTAGAATTTCCGTATCACTTCCATTCTAATCCATTGGCCAGAAATTAAGTCAATCACATTGCCACACTTAGCCAAAAGGCAGCCTGGGAAATGTAGCCTTTATTATGTCTGGCCATATATATGGCTCAGGGGTTACATTACTATAGAAAAAGATATTAAGAAACTATAAACAGTATTATCACATGAGCTCAGATTTGCTTTCTTTCTTTAATTTTCCCTGTATACATTCCTCCTTCTATATATTATTTCATACTCATATTTAATAATAACCACTAACATTTGTGTAATGAGAATTTATTACATGCCAAGCAGTACATAATAATATTACTTAATAGCAAAATAATAGTAGCTCTTTGAGATAGGTACTATTATAATCTGAGTTGCAGAGATTGGAGAAAAGAGAAGTAAAAAGATTTAATAACAGTGCAGAGGCACAGAAGTAAATTGTAGAGCTAAGACTCAACTTTGGAAGTTTGACTTCACAGCCTTAGTATCTCCTGCAATTGTACATAATTCTACCTTAATGCCATTATACTGCACAGCAGCAGTTTGTCCTTCCACTTTGATTTGTTGGATAAAGGTGAAGTAGGGGCACCTGGGTAGCTCAGATCATGATCTTAGGGTCCTGGAATCCAGCCCCATGTCAGGCTCCCTGCTCAGAGGGGAGTCTGCTTGTCCTTCTCCCTCTGCCACTCCCCCCAACTTGTGCACTCGCGTGCTCTCCTCTCTCTCAAATAAATAAATCTTTTTAAAAGAAGAAAAAAGAAAGGAAAGAAAAACAGGAAGTATGTCCTACCTGCTTGGCCCTGCTTCTAGCACAGGGTCAAGCACATAGAAGATTTGCTGGAGATATTTTCTTTTTGTATCTGTAAGAATCTGCCAGTTGTTTCATATAGATTTCCTATTCTCTTTAGAGTTTCTAGGGGTACCTAGATACTTCAGCATTATACTGGATTGGCTTGACTATTCCACCTGGAGGGGAATCATGGACCAGGGGAGACAACAGCCTTTTTGACTCCGTCTGTGAGTTTATTGTATTTTAGCTTTTTTTGCAGTATTAATCCCATATTGTGTGATAAGAAAGAGTCATCTGATGTTATTGGGCTTGAACTAGGAAATAGGTTTAAATTTCCTGACCAACTCATGTGATCTGATAAAAATATATAATGGTCTACTCAGAAAGTTGAGAAGCAAAAGAAATCTTACTCTATCCACTCAGAAGATTTAGGTGAGAAATAGGGCTTGCCGATAGTACCTTTTTATTTTATCATTTTGTTTAAGAGGTAAATTGACAAGCTTAAAATCTCTTATAAGAGCACAAGTTTAGCTTACAAAATATAAATTTCTGCTCATTTCAATAATTTTTACATGAACAAAGCAAGAGGTGCCATTTTAGCATGATCTACATACATCTCTGACTAATCATTAACTATTAACTTCTCTTGAGAAATAAAACTGAAGGTGGGAAGAATTATTTTACCTATCATACAGTGTATTGTTTAAGTTGTTTTCATGATCTATTTTTATTTTAAAACTTAGAAAGTATTTCCTAGGCCCTCTTTAGTCTCTAGACATATGCTGATATAAAGATAAGCATTTTCTTTCTTCATAGGTTTTTAATAGAAGAAAAATGGAGAACCCAGAGCATGAAATGTGCCCAGATGTCTCGGATTAAGGTAGCCAGAGAAAAATATCAGAAAAATGATCAGTGGATTTGTTAACTGTAATCCACACTGCAGAAAATCAGTCTCCATTTCTCTGACTGAAAGACACCATGTCAAGTTCGATGTCAGACTCCATCAAAGACCAGAGGGCTCTGCGTGTGTGTGTATGTGTGTGTGTGCGTGCACATGCATGCTCATTCCTGTGAGTATAGTACTATTTCTCAGAGATGTAGGAAGGCTAATAGAGAAAATGAAGTGTCATAGAAACTGAGTAGATAGAATGAATACATTTTTTCATCTGAATTACCAATGACCCCCTTTTTGCCTGTATTTTTAGAACTTCAGTCTCCTCTACATCTTGTCTCTACAATATCCTTATTTAATCTGTTACATTCTTACAGCTTTCATGTACAAAGCAATTCATATCAAATTTATATCACAGGGGATCCCTGGGTGGCGCAGCGGTGTGGCGCCTGCCTTTGGCCCAGGGTGCGATCCTGGAGACCCGGGATCGAATCCCACATCGGGCTCCCGGTGCATGGAGCCTGCTTCTCCCTCTGCCTATGTCTCTGCCCTCTCTCTCTCTCTCTATCATAAATAAATAAAAATTAAAAAAAAATTTATATCACTAGCCCAGTCCTTCCCTGATCACCAGACTCACATATCCTAGTGCTTATTTAACATAGCAAATCTAAAATCTCAAAAGCATTTCAAACTCAATGTATAAGAATAATTAGTGAACTCTCCTCACCAAAGGAACCAGCCTCCAGCACACAGCCTCTCAGTCAATGGCACAACACACAAGAAATTACACAACCTATAAACCAGCTGCCTCATCACCAGCCTCTTTCTGGCCCATGCTTCCAGGCTGCTCTCCATTCTACCTCTCACAAAACCAAGTCTTGTCACCTTTTTTACTAAATATCTCTTAAACCTGACCTCTTCTCTTCCTTGCTTTCACAAACTTAATACCAAAGTACTAAAATATTAAATAACTGCCATTAAATAATACCAAAGTACTAAAATATTAAATAACTGCCATTAAATAATACCAAAGTACTAAAATATTAAATAACTGCCATAACAGTCTTCCTGTTCTAACACATCTGACATGTAATCTAAGTGATATTTAAAATATATATACACTAATGACATAACCCTTCTTTTGAAAAATGCTTCAACATCTTTCTTAGAATAACACCAAACTCCATAACACAGCTTAGAAATCCCTTGTCAGGTCTAATCCTTGCTTACGTTGTCAGTATCTGTCTACACAAAATTTACCCAAACTCCCAGCACCACAACCCCCTAAATTAATTTCAGGAACTGAAACAGAGTTCCACCACACTACATTTACAGACATTTTCCTTATACCTGGAATTCTCTTTTCTCTCTTCTTCATCAAGTCAACTCTCAAACTTTATATATAAGCCAAATGTTTAAGGATCCTTCCTTGAACTCCATGACAAGGTCAAATATCCCAACATTACAATCCCCTCCCCAGTACTTATCACATTTTTGGTCTTACATATATCAGTTTTTGAGTGATATATGATTAATGTTCTCCACTCTCACCTGACTGTAAATTACATAAAGTTTCAATATTTGTTTTTATATTTCTAGTGCCTTTTAAAGTCTCTAGCACATAATAAATACTAAAAAAAATTATTTACTGTATTGTTTTCTCTAAGTGATCACAGAAGTAAAATACTGATGTGTGGCTGAGGAGCTGGCTACAAAAGAAACAGCAACTCAGGGATCCCTGGGTGGCGCAGCGGTTTAGCGCCTGCCTTTGGCCCAGGGCGCGATCCTGGAGACCCGGGATCGAATCCCACGTCGGGCTCCCAGTGCATGGAGCCTGCTTCTCCCTCTGCCTATGTCTCTGCCTCTCTCTCTCTCTCTCTGTGTGTGACTATCATAAATAAATAAAAATTAAAAAAAAAAAAGAAACAGCAACTCAGACAGTGAAGGCTTCATTGGTAAGTCATTGAGTGCCAGGAGAAAACTGAAGAATTGTTCTACTTGTGTGACTGATATAAAAAGAAAATCCTATAAATGCCAAGGGAGTTTGTATGAAGGGCTAAATGCTTCAGAGACAAACTTTTTTATGATGTTTATCCTCATCTCTTTATGGTGATCATGTCCTTACAAGCTTTCTTGTGCATCATATCATAACATTATAAACCAACTTGTATATGTTGAGTTGGATAGTGTATATAAACTTAAAGCATTTGTATTACGGCTTGTTAACGACTATATTCCAGGGGAAAATAAGTTTTATTTTATGAGCACAGTAGTGTTTATAAAACTATAAGAATATTTATTAGCCCGATTTTCAGACTAAACTACTTGAAAATACGGAATATTTCATGGGACAATAATCACCAAAGATTTGCTGTGTACAGTGGATGGACACAAAACTACCTAACACTTTGTACTGCAAGTACTCTGCAAGGTCTTGGGATTCAGGCAGTGCTGCTGACTGTGCAGGTATTCTGGTTTGCATTCATCCGCTAAAAGGCATGGGATGGGGGTATTTCCTGCTCATATGATTCTAGGATAGAGTCTAGCAAGTGATTCTACGGTGGTCTCAGAATCATTTGTTTGGTAATCTTGCCTCAGATATTTTGGAAATGATCCCTTCTTACTTTCTTTCTCCTCTCATATTTGGAAATACATTCTTTTTTACATATATATCCAGGAGTTCTTGGATTATAGTGTTCAGGAGCAAGAAGCTACTGGCATCCACATGGCCAGCTGTAGGGTTTTCCCAGGGAGAAGTCTCTGTTAGATGAAGAAAATAGGCAGACCTATGAGGCTGACCTAAGCCACAATTTCATTAATCAGTTGACCTCCTTATGTCCCTACTCTGATCAGTATAATACAATGATGGTTTGAGTCTCTTGAAATTAGTGTTCATTCAGAGTCAATGTCCAATAACACTTCAAAAGTCTGATTGTTTCTCTTCCCTCAATGAAAGACTAATGGTCGTAGATCTCTTTGGGGAGTGGAAAAAAAATGAACTATATAATTTTTTTTTCTGTTTAATAGAGTTATTTCTCAAAGACTTGCCCCCCACTTTTAATTTAAAAGATTCTGGGTCTGGGACACCTGGGTGGCTCAGCAGTTGAGCATCTGCCTTTAGCTTAGGGTGTGATTCTGGAGTCCCAGGATCAAGTCCCGCATTAGGCTTCTTACAGGGACCCTGCTTCTCCCTCTGCCTATGTATCTGCCTATGTGTGTGTGTGTGTGTGTGTGTGTGTGTTTTTCTCATGAATAAATAAATAAAATCTTTAAAAAAAAAAAAGATTCTGCATCTGTAAAATAGCTCAAGTAAGCAAATTGAGCAGACATGACCTCTTACAGAATTCAGGTTAGACTTCTGGTCACTTGACCATCTACTTAAGTGAGGACATTACAGGTGCTTCAAGCAAAGTAAGGCTAACCTACTTGGATGGGAGTGGAAAGGCTACATTTACTGGCAAAAAGGATGCAATAGAATTTGGGGTTTCATGTCCCTAGCTCGATTAGAATCTTCCCATATGTCCTGATTCCAGTTTTCAAGATCTCAATCCTTCCCAGCCAGTGTCTTCACATTAACAGAAGACATTTTGCAATGCTTAAAAATCCAGAAATTCCCTCTCTTCAGTCCCTCACAATGCTGCAAATGTGGCCGAAAGTTTCATCTTTCGGCCAAATTCCCTAAAAAATGTCCAGCTATATCTAGGAACTTTCTACCTTGCCTCTTGACATTTTACCTGATAACAAAAACAAGCAGTGCCCACTCTCTCCAGCAGATGGAGCCATTAAACAAACGTGTCCTTAGGAAGACATCAGAAAACTTAGCTAACCCCTTTTCTGTATGGTCGGTCATCTGAGACATTGATAGCAACAGTTAACATCAGTAACTGACTTAACTACAGCTTACAGTTAAGAAAAGAAAAAAAATGCAATTAGTAGATACCATAAAAAAGCTTACGGAATGAGAGAAAATAATTAATTTTTATCTATTTTATAAAGCCCTGACCACAGAAGAGGCAAATTGATATGGAGGTGAGAGCATAAAAGCATGAGCTGACCTGTCTTCAGAGCTTAGTGAACTTGTGGTCTCTAGTGATACTTGGAATAACATGAGGGAGGTGAGCATGCACATCCTAGTGAGTGAGGGTGGGAGGGGACTGAGAGGAAGTTTTAAGATCCCTGCTGCCAGGCAAGCTGTTTACTGTCATCTCTGTAACGTAACCTGTACCAGAAACTGAAAGCTGAGATATATGAAGATTCACAATGAATCATTAGATCACTTTTTGCTCACCTCCACAATGCATCCAATTCCTTGGACAGCCCAATCAAATAGTTAAGTTAGCCTTAAAATTTGAAGAAGAGGAAAAAAAGCATGGAAACATATATGTAAATCAGTATTAACACATCTCACTTTTTAGTTTCCATTAACCAGAGAATCATACCACAGCACTCTAAATATAGAGGTGAACTATAAAACTGTCACAAAAACAAAAACTGTTTTTGATAAAAACAATGGCAACAGAACCAGGACAGTAAATCTGAACTATACCAGTTGTGGATGAAAGAAGAAAAAAAAAAAAAAGATCCAGTTACTATGAGATCAACAGGAATACTAAAAATTGGATGTTTCTGTGAAAAAAAAATGGCTACAGAGATATGATTTAGAAATCAATTTCATCAGAATGCTTAGAAGTTGAAATGAATAGGATCTCTGATGTAAATCGAACAAATAGAAGGTAACCATGCAAAATAATCCCAAATTTGCTTTAAACAGTTCACTCTCTTGAGCCTTCAATTTGAGTACTAAAAAGTCACCACTTAAATAGTATGTACTACTTATTGAGCATAGTTTTAAGGTGTTTTAAGAATTTTAAATATATATGAACCTTACCAAAAAGCTCCTAGGTAAGGGCTCCAGGAGTGGCTCAGTTGGTTAAGCATCTGACTCTTGATTTTGGTTCAGGTCAGGATCTCAGGGTTATGGGACCATGCCCCAAGGCTCCACACTCAGGCTCCACACTCAGTGGGGAGTCAGCTTGAGATTCTCTCTCCCCCTCCCCCTGTCCTTCTCCTACTGACCCTCTCTCAAATAAACAAATAAATCTCTTTTTTTTAAGCTGCTAGGTAGACACTGCTATGATTCTCATTTTAAAGATGAAGAAATTGGCAGAATTTCCAGAACACTTGGTGAGACGCGGAGGAGCAGCGGCTGCCCGAGCTGCGCCCAGCAACGTGCTCCTTCCCTCTCCTCCACACCGGCCTTGGCCCTCTCACTGGCTGTAGAAAATGGTGAAAGAAACCACTTACTGGGATCCCTGGGTGGCACAGCGGTTTAGCGCCTGCCTTTGGCCCAGGGAGCCGGTGCATGGAGCCTGCATGGAGCCTGCTTCTCCCTCTGCCTGTGTCTCTGCCTCTCTCTCTCTCTCTCTCTCTCTCTCTCTCTCTCTGTGTGTGTGTGTGTGACTATGATAAATAAATTTTTTAAAAAAGTAAAAAAAAAAGAAAAAGAAAAAGAAAAAGAAACCACTTACTATGATGTTTTGGGAGTCAAACCCAATACCACCCAGGAGGAATTGAAAAAGGCTTACAGGAAACTGGCCTTGAAGTACCACCCTGATAATCCAAATGAAGGAGAGAAGTTTAAACAGATTTCTCAAGATTATGAAGTGCTCTCTGATACAAAGAAAAGGGAATTACATGACAAAGGAGGAGAACAGGCAATTAAAGAAGGTGGAGCTGGTGGTGGTTTTGGCTCCCCCATGGACATCTTTGGTATGTTTTTTGGAGGAGGAGGCAGGATGCAGAGAGAACGGAGAGGTAAAAATGTTGTACATCAGCTCTCAGTAACCTTAGAAGATTTATATAATGGCACAACAAGAAAACTAGCTCTGCGAAAGAATGTGATTTGCAATAAATGTGAAGGCCCAGGTGGTAAGAAAGGAGCAGTCGAATGTTGTCCCAATTGCTGAGGTACTGGAATGCAAATAAGAACTCATCAGATAGGATCTGGAATGGTTCAGCAAATTCAATCTGTGTGCATGGAGTGCTAGGGCCATGGGGAACGCATCAGTCCTAAAGATAGATGTAAAAGCTGCAACGGAAGGAAGATACTTCGAGAGAAGAAGATTCTAGAAGTGCATATTGACAAAAGTGTGAAAGATGACCAGAAGATAACATTCCATGGTGAGAGAGACCAAGAACCAGGACTGGAACCAGGAGATATTATCATTGTTTTAGATCAGAAGGACCATGCTGTTTTTACTCAATGAGGAGAAGATCTTTTCATGTGTATGGATATACAGCTGGTTGAAGCCCGGTGTGGCTTTCAAAAGCCAATATCTACTCTTGACAACTGAACCATCGTCATCACCTCTCATCCAGGTCAGATTGTCAAACATCGGGATATCAAGTGTGTGCTAAACGAAGGCATGCCAATTTATCGTAGACCATATGAGAAGGGTCGCCTAATCATCGAATTTAAGGAAAACTTCCCCAAGAATGGCTTTCTCTCTCCTGATAAACTTTCTTTACTGGAAAAACTCCTATCTGAGAGGAAAGAAGTAGAAGAGACTGATGAAATGGATCATGTAGAACTGGTGGACTTTGATCCCAATCAGGAAAGACAGCGCCATTACAATGGGGGAAGCATATGAGGATGATGAACATCATCCTAGGGGTGGTGTTCAGTGTCAGACCTCCTAATGGAGCCAGTGAATAGCACTGCTGCTGGCATTTTACATGCAGTAGTGAATGAGTGAAGGACTATAATCATAGCTCACTACTTGCTATTGTTTTTGTTTTAATATTCAACTATAAGAGTGTTTTAAAAGTTAAATGAAGAATAAACTCAAAAAGAAAAGCTCTGATTTTGCCCTGTGTGTATGATAACTTCAGTGTGCAAGATAAGTTTAATATTGTAAAAACTACTTTAAAAAAAAACCTCCCCTAGCATTTGTTAGGCCATACCTTGTAATTGATTGCAGCTCTGTGTATGAAACAGTTCAGGCTGAAGTGCTAGGTGTATGTATTGACTTCAGTGTATGACCCTTAATTGTTAAGCTATGAAGTTACAACTTGTATTTAATTGGCAATCAGACAAAGAATTTATTAATTTATAGAGAAGTGTTGGTCTATAGTTATGTTAAGTGGGATTCATTGTGATGCCCCTGCATTTTATTGCCTCAACTGTTACTTGAAGATGACATGCTATGTAATTTGGCCTATGGTATCAGTGATTGAAAGGATACCTCTCTAAAGAAGGGGTTTATCATATGCTGCTGCTTGAGGGCTTGCACTTGTAGAATTGCATTCCCTTCTGCTGTGCCATCTTATATATATATATTAATATATATATATATATATCAGTCCTGGTTACACTTTTTTTCCTTCTCTTTGGACCATGATAAACTTCAGAGTAGTGACTTCGGGAGCAGGGTAACTTAGAGTGAAGAAACATTGACGTGGAAAAGTTAATTTGCATGTATGAGACAGGAAGTTGTCTTCTAGGTATGTGACAGGCTTACTTTAAACCATCTAACTTATGCTCTGAAGTAACTGTAATTTCATGTTGGTAGTATAGCAAATTATGAGGAGCAGCTTTAATTGTATGTTTAAAAGTCATGTTCACAAGCTTAAATCTGGAATCAGAATTAAGCACTTGAAATGTATGAATGTCTCCTTAATATACTGATTACAAAGCATTTCCAATGTGTCACTACAGGCTCCCCAACCCCCCCCCCCCCCGATTGAAAGCACTGGTTTTTCACTAAAAAAATAAATAATAAATAAGGAAATAAATAAATAAATAAATAAATAAATAAATTAATTTATCCTTCTGGAGAATCTGAGTAAATTTTTAAAATCTCACATCTAGTAAGTGGCAAAGTCGGAATTTAACCTCAGGAAATCTGATTTCAGAGTCCATGCTTAACTATTATTCAGTTATATTGCATCTAAGGGCCAGATAGCAAAGTTAACTGAGTGAAGATAAGAGTTGTGGGGGACTGTGAACTTGGGCAGACCTTCAAAATTAGTATTATTATTTTATATTTAAACCTCCTGTGTAACAAAAATCCCATAATCATGAGCTAAATACCTTGGCTGTCTGTGATATGCAGACTGCCTTGGACCAGCATTATATAAACTTGATCATGAACATCACACATACATTTTAGCCCAGAAATATTAACAACATCAATCAATAATTCTTAGTCCTGAAGGAATCACCTGTGTTTTGGTGACAGTGTGTCAACCAAATAAATTTTGTCCGTGATCTAATATACCTCAACACAGAAAAGTTCATGAAAGAGATACACTTTTGAGTATTAGAAAAATTAATTTCACAAGTCCTATGGAATTTATGTGTTCCATAATTTTAATAATGAGAATCATATATAATCATGCTTTCCTCTCACTTTTAACTACCTCAAATCTCAAAGTTTGTTCTGGCTATCAGAAAGTTCAGAGTTAGATTCAGTACTAAATAATCACAGGTTTTGCCTACTTTTATGGCAATATATTAAGTTGCCTCCCTTTCTTTGATCCTCATAATGAATGAATATCTCAAGTGTATATTTTTTACAAATCTACTCAAAAACTTTTAAAATAAATATTTAAAAGAAATCAGTGTATATTTTAGTTTATTTATTGTTTTTGAGGCAACTCCAGGATATTTCTTCTCTTAGTAGGTGTCTGGATTTGGATTCATACCAAAGTACCTTCTAGAATAATTTGAGAGTAGGTCACTGAATACCAAGAGCCTTATTTTATGTGCATTGCTTCCTGTCCCTTGAAGAACTATACATTCTGCCTCTCCTGTACCACTAAGCCCTATGCTATGAACAGCAGAGGCATTTGAGTGAATTAATTAATAAATAACCGAATGAAGTATAAATATCTTCATTCTCAGAGGTTTAGAAACACCAGTTAAGCCTCTAACTCTCTTTTCTTTGGGGTCTGGATGGCAATTCTACAAGTTCAAAGGATTCAGTTTTATCTGAAGTTTCTATCAGAAGAGTCTTAGGAGTTCACATGAATAATTAGCCTAGCTATTAGTTGATCACCAATTTGTTGTCCCAAATCTATCATTCACTACGTGCTCTATCATGGAGATGGACTGTAAATTTTTCTGCCATGCCAACTGGTGCAGAGTCAAGTTTTGTCTGCTGAGGATATTAGAAGAACTCTGTAAGAGGAAGGAATTTCTCTTCCTGGTTCTAGTGTACTTTGTTCACCAGACTTTTACACAGTTGGGTTTTCTTCAATACTCAATGGCCAGTTGCTTGTAGCACCTGCCCCTGGGAAACTTTCAATGACACCTTTTCAGATGCTTTCATAATTGAGTGGTGGTCCCCTGCACCTCTGATGGTGGGCTTCCCCTCCTATGTGCTCTGGTGGCTCTGGAGTGAACTCCTAATTGTAGCGCCTTCCTGTGGACACTTTCCCCAGCCCGCCAGAGGGCAGATCTGAAGATTCCTGCTGATGTGGCACCTCACCTAACATTTCAGTTATCTGGTAAGTCATGCTGGTGTCTTCTGCTGAGGTCAGGATTTTGATCTGCAGTGTGGTATGGGGAGGGGGCTTGTCCTTCAATGTTTTCTCTCAGCCCAAGCATAAGTGAGTGGCTGTATCCTGTGTCTGATATTGTATTCTTTAGAGTTTTCTTTACCTCCTTTTAACCAATGCCCTATAAATTTAATCCTCTATTAATATTTTTTATATTAAATTTTCCAACAGGATGCCTGGGTGGCTCAGTGGTTGAGCATCTGCCTTTGGCTCAGGTTGTGATCCCAGGGTCCTGGGATTGAGTTCTGCATCTGTGTTCCCACAGGGAGCCTCTTCTCCCTCTGCCTATATCTCTGCCTCTCTCTCTCTGTGTCTCTTATGAATAAATGAAAATATTAAAAAAAAGAAAAGAAAAATAAATTTCCCAGTTCAAGTTATTGTGGTTTCCAGCCTCTTGCGTAGGCCCTGACTAATATAAGAATGTAGTTAATTCAACTGAAATTTTAATTAATCCATTTTTTTTTAACCTCCAGGACCTCTAGAATTTCCTCTGATTCAGTCGTATTCAAGCTTCTTAAGCAATGGAATATCATTTAGAGACAAAATCCTATGTGGAATACCAATAGGTATAATACATAAAAAATAAAAGTGCTTTGATTTAAGTGGGAATAGATTGCAAGATGCCCCAGGTATGGCTTCTCCTCCTCCCCCTTGCTCTCTGTCTGTGATGGTCTTGAAACATCTCTTGGGAACACAGAAGATTCTCAGGACACAGTGTCTTAGTGAGCAAGGACTACTGTAACAAAATGCCACAGACTGAGTAGCTTAGGAAAAACAGAAACTTATTTCTCATAGTTCTAGAGGATAGAAGTCCAGATCAGGGTGTCAGCATAGTCAAGTGAAGGGTCTCTTCTAGGCTGCAGACTCCCAGTTATATCCTCACATGGTAGAGAGGGCCAGGAGCTCTGTGGGGCCTATTTTACAAGGCACTAATTCCATTCATAAGGGCCCTGCCCTTAAGAACTAATCACCTCCCAAAAGCCCCCCTTGTTGATGCCATCAAATTGGGTGTTAGGATTTCCACATACAGATTTTAGGGGTTTGCAAACATTCAGACCGTAGTACACAACTTGAGAAACAACTTTGCATCCATTTTATGTACAATAAAATCAAGGCCGCGGGCGGGTGCCCCAGGACAGGAGAGCCCCGTCCCGGAGAAGCAGGAGCTTCACCAATCTTCCCGACAGAAAGGCGCTCGCAGGGAGCTCAGGCAGGATCCCAGGAGGGGAAGGGATGCCCTCAGGCTCCCAGGGGCACTAACAGAGGACCTGCGCCCCGGGGAAAGCGTGCCACACACTGGCCAAGCTCCCTAAAGGGCTGCAGCGGGCGCCCCAGCGGGACCAGGAGCAGCTCGGGCGGCGGCTGAGGCAGCAGCTCTGCGTGGAGGGGGCTGCGCAGCCCGGGAGCGTGGTTCCAGCAGCGAAGGCCCCAGAACCCAGGGCGCCGGGGGACACAGCCCAGGATCCGGCCTTCCCCCCGGGACAGGCAGAGGCCGGGAGGACACAGGACAGCAAGGACACTCCTGCCGCTGGGCTGCCCGAGCTGTACAGATCAGCAACCCTCACCCCGGAGCATCCAGGCACCTGCAGACGGGGAGCTGCAGTAGTTACTGCAGGAGATGACTGCAGGGCTGGAGAGCTGGCCGCTGCCACTGTTGTTCCTCCTGGGGCCTCACAGGGTAAACAACCTCCACTGAGCCCTGCACCAGGAGGGGGCTGAGCAGCTCCCCAGGAGCTCACACCTGAGAATCAGCACAGCAGGCCCCTCCCCCAAAAGACCAGCTGGCAGACAGGGGAAAAACAAATTATTAAACAAGCAGCACTGGAAAGTTCCAGGGGGAAGTCGAGGAAACTTCCAGGGGAAGTCGAGGGATTTACAGTACATAGAATCAGAGGATACTCCCCCTTGTTTTTTGTTTTCTATTTGCTTCCCTCACCCCCCTCCCCATTTTTTTTCTTTTCTTCTCTTTTATTTTTTTCCTTTTTTTTTCCTTTTTCTTTTTCTTTTCTTCTTTCTCTTCTCTCTTTTTCTCCTTTTCCCAATACAACTTGTTTTTGGCCACTCTGCACTGAGCAAAATGACTAGAAGGAAAAACTCACCTCAAAAGAAAGAATCAGAAACAGTCCTCTCTCCCACAGAGTTACAGAATCTGGATTACAATTCAATGTCAGAAAGCCAATTCAGAAGCACTATTATACAGCTACTGGTGGTTCTAGAAAAAAGCATAAAGGACTCAAGAGACTTCATGACTGCAGAATTTAGATCTAATCGGGGAGAAATTAAAAATCAATTGAATAAGATGCAATCCAAACTAGAAGTCCTAACGACGAAGGTTAACGAGGTGGAAGAACGAGTGAGTAACATAGATGACAAGTTGATGTCAAAGAGGGAAACTGAGGAAAAAAGAGACAAACTATTAAAAGACCATGAAGATAGATTAAGGGAAATAAACGACAGCCTCAGGAATAAAAATCTACATTTAATTGGG
Source organism: Canis lupus familiaris (assembly GCF_011100685.1). Taxonomy (NCBI): domain Eukaryota; kingdom Metazoa; phylum Chordata; class Mammalia; order Carnivora; family Canidae; genus Canis; species Canis lupus. Next base: position 9,883,954 of record NC_049248.1, on the reverse strand, counting down.
GTTCCCTAGTGCGCCAAAAGGGCCAGAGGGCCAGAATATGTATTTGAACAAATCATAGCTGAAAACTTTCCTAATCTGGTAAGGGAAACAGGCATTCAAATCCAGGAAATAAAGAGATCCCTCCCTAAAATCAATAAAAACCGTTCAACACCTCGACATTTAATAGTTAAGCTTGCAATTTCCAAAGATAAAGAGAAGATCCTTAAAGCAGCAAGAGACAAGAAATCCCTAACTTTTATGGGGAGAAGCATTAGGGTAACAGCAGACCTCTCCACAGAGACCTGGCAGGCCAGAAAGGGCTGGCAGGATATATTCAGGGTCCTAAATGAGAAAAACATGCAACCAAGAATACTTTATCCAGCAAGGCTCTCATTCAGAATGGAAGGAGAGATAAAGAGCTTCCAAGATAGAAACTGAAAGAATATGTGACCACCAAACCAATTCTCCAAGAAATATTAAGGGGGACTCTGTAAAAGAAAGAGGAAGTCCAATGAACAATCCACAAAAAGAGGGACTGAATGGGTATCATGATGACATTAAATTCATATCTTTCAATAGTAACTCTGAATATGAATGGGCTTAATGACCCCATTGGAAGGCGCAGGGTGTCAGACTAGATAAAAAAGCAGGACCCATCTATTTGCTGTCTACAAGAGACTCATTTTAGACAGAAGGACACCTACAGCCTGAAAATAAAAGGTTGGAGAACCATTTACCATTCCAATGGTCCTCAAAAGAAAGCAGGGGTAGCCATCCTTCTATCAGATAAACTAAAGTTTATCCCGAAGACTGTAGTGAGAGATGAAGAGGGACACTATATCATACTTAAAGGATCTATCCAACAAGAGGACTTAACAATCATGAATATTTATGCCCCGAATGTGGGAGCTGCAAAGTATATCAATTAACAACCAAAGTTAAGACATACTTAGATAATAATACACTTATACTTGGGGACTTCAATGTAGTGCTTTCTACAATCGACAGGCAATCTAAGCACAACATCTCCAAAGAAACAAGAGCTTTAAATGATACACTGGACCAGATGGATTTCACAGATATTTATAGAACTTTACATCCAACGCAACTGAATACACATTCTTCTCAAGTGCACATGGAACTCTCTCCAGAATAGACCACATACTGGGTCACAAATCAGGTCTGAACAGATATCAAAAGATTGGGATTGTCCCCTGCGTAATTTCAGACCATAATGCTTTGAAAGTAGAACTAAATCACAAGAAGTTTGGAAGGATTTCAAACACGTGGAGGTAAAGGACCATCCTGCTAAAAGACGAAAGGGTCAGGGGATCCCTGGGTGGCGCAGTGGTTTGGCGCCTGCCTTTGGCCCAGGGCGCGATCCTGGAGACCCGGGATCGAATCCCACATCGGGCTCCCGGTGCATGGAGCCTGCTTCTCCCTCTGCCTGTGTCTCTGCCTCTCTCTCTCTCTCTGTGACTATCATAAATAAATAAAATTTAAAAAAAAAATTAAAAAAAATAAAAAAATAAAAGACGAAAGGGTCAACCAGGAAATTAGAATAGAATTCAAAAGATTCATGGAAACTAAGCAGAATGAAGATACAACCATTCAATATCTTTGGGATATAGCAAAAGCAGTCCTGAGGGGGAAATACATTGCAATACAAGAATCCATCCAAAAACTGGAAAGAACTCAAATACAAAAGATAACCTTGCACCTAAAGGAGCTGGAGAAAAAACAGCAAATAGATCTTACACTCAGCAGAAGAAGAGAGTTAATAAAGATTCGAGCAGAACTCAATGAAATCGAGACCAGAAGAACTGTGGAACAGATAAACCAAACCAGGGGTTGGTTCTTTGAAAGAATTAATAAGATAGATAAGCCATTAGCCAACCTTATTAAATAGAAGAGAGAGAAGACTCAAATTAATAAAATCATGAATGAGAAAGGAGAGATCACTACCAATACCAAGGAAATACAAATGATTTTAAAAACATATTATGAACAGCTATATGCCAATAAATTAGGCAATCTAGAAGAAACGGACGCATTTCTGAAAAGCCACAAACTACCAAAACTGGAACAAGAAGAAATAGAAAACCTGAACAGGCCGATAACCAGGGAGGAAATTGAAGCAGTCATCAAAAACCTCCCAAGACACAAAAGTCCAGGGCCAGATGGCTTCCCTGGGGAATTCTATCAAATGTTTAAAGAAGAAACCATACATATTCCACTAAAGCTGTTTGGAAAGATAGAAAGAGATGGAGTACTTCCAAACTCGTTCTATGAGGCCAGCATCACCTTAATTCCAAAACCAGACAAAGACCCCACCAAAAAGGAGAATTACAGACCAATATCCCTGATGAACATGGATGCAAAAATTCTCAACAAGATACTAGCCAATAGAGTTACAAAATTTGGATTACAATTCAATGTCAGAAAGCCAATTCAGAAGCACTATTATAAAGCTACTGGTGGCTCTACATTAAGAAGATTATTCACCATTACCAAATAGGATTTATCCCCGGGATGCAAGGCTGGTTCAACACTCGTAAAACAATCGATGTGATTTATCATATCAGCAAGAGAAAAACCAAGAACCATATGATCCTCTCAATTGAAACAGAGAAAGCATTTGACAAAATACAGCATCCATTCCTGATCAAAACTCTTCAGAGTGTAGGGATAGAGGGAACATTCCTCAGCACCTTAAAAGCCATCTACGAAAAGCCCACAGCAAATATCATTCTCAATGGGGAAGCACTGGGAGCCTTTCCCCTAAGATCAGGAACCAGACAAGGATGTCCACTCTCACCACTGCTATTCAACATAGTACTAGAAGTCCTAGCCTCAGCAATCAGGCAACAAAAAGACATTAAAGGCATTCAAATTGGCAAAGAAAAATCAAACTCTCCCTCTTCGCAGATGACGTGATACTGTACATAGAAAACCCAAAAGCCTCCACCCCAAGATTGCTAAAACTCATACAGCAATTTGGCAGTGTGGCAGGATACAAAATCAATGCCCAGAAGTCAGTGGCATTTCTATTTACTAACAAAGAGACTGAATAAGGAGAAATTAAGGAGCCAATTCCATTTACAATTGCACCCAAAGCATAAGGTACCTAGGAATAAACCTAACGAAAGAGGTGAAGGATCTATACCCTAAAAACTACAGAACACTTCTGAAAGAAATTGAGGAAGACACAAAGAGATGGAAAAATATTCCATGCTCATGGATTGGCAGAATTAATATTGTGAAAATGTCAAAAGTTACCCAGGGCAATTTATACGTTCAATGCAATCCCTATCAAAATACCATGGAAGTTCTTCAGAGAGTTGGAAAAAATCATCTTAACATTTGTGTGGAATCAGAAAAGACCCGAATAGCCAGGGGAATTTTAAAAAAGAAAACCATAGCTGGGGGCATCACAATGCCAGATTTCAGGTTGTACTACAAAGCTGTGGTCATCAAGACTCTGTGGTACTGGCACAAAAACAGACACAGAGATCAATGGAACAGAATAGAGAACCCAGAAGTGGACCCTGAACTTTATGGTCAACTAATATTTGATAAAGGAGGTAAAGACTATCCACTGGAAGAAAGACAGTCTCTTCAATAAATGGTGCTGGGAAAATTGGACATCGACATGTAGAAGAATGAAACTAGACCACTCTCTTGCACCATACACAAAGATAAACTCAAAATGGATGAAAGATCTTAATGTGAGACAAGATTCCATCAAAATCCTGGAGGAGAACACAGGCAACACCCTTTATGAACTCGGCCACAGTAACTTCTTGCAAGATACATCCATGAAGGCAAAAGAAACAAAAGCAAAAATGAACTATTGGGACTTCATCAAGATAAAAAGCCTCTGCACAGCAAAAGAAACAGTCAACAAAACTCAAAGACAACCTACAGAATGGGAGAAGATATTTGCAAATGACGTATCAGATAAAGGGCTAGTTTCCAAGATCTATAAAGAACTTATTAAACTCAACACCAAAGAAACAAACAATCCAATCATGAAATGGGCAAAAGACATGAAGAGAAATCTCACAGAGGAAGACATAGACATGGCCAACACGCACATGAGAAAATGCTCCACAACACTTGCCATCAGGGAAATACAAATCAAAACCACAATGAGATACCACCTCACACCAGTGAGAATGGGGTTAATTAACAAGGCAGGAAACCACAAATGTTGGAGAGGATGCGGAGAAAGGGAAACCCTCTTACACTGTTGGTGGGAATGTGAACTGGTGCAGCCGCTCTGGAAAACTGTGTGGAGGTTCCTCAAAGAGTTAAAATAGATCTTCCCTAAGACCCAGCAATTGCACTACTGGGTATTTACTACAAAGATACAGATGCGGTGAAACGCTGGGACACCTGCACCCCGATGTTTCTAGCAGCAATGTCCACAATAGCCAAACTGTGGAAGGAGCCTCGGTGTCCATCGAAAGATGAATGGATAAAGAAGATGTGGTCTATGTATACAATGGAATATTACTCAGCCATTAGAAACAATAAATACCCACCATTTGCTTCGACGTGGATGGAACTGGAGGGTATTATGCTGAGTGAAATAAGTCAATAGAAGGACAAACATTATATGGTCTCATTCATTTGAGGAATATAAAAAATAGTGAAAGGGAATAAAGGGGAAAGGAGAGGAAAATGAGTGGGAAATATCAGAAAGGGTGATAGAACATGAGAGACTCCTAACTCTGGGAAAAAAAACAAGGGGTGGTGCAAAGGGAGGTGGGCGGGGGGTGGAGGTGATTGGGTGATGGGCACTGAGGGGGGCACTTGATGGAATTAGCACTGGGTCTTATGCTATATGTTGGAAAATTGAACTTCCAATAAAAAAGAAAAGCTAGGTTAGTGGTAATAATATCAGAAAATATAATGTATCAGAATAAATTATGAAGATATATAAAACCTGGATCAACCAAATATTCAATATATTTTGCTGCTAAGATTCTCCCATCCTAAAATACACCAAACCTAGGATTTATCAGCACATCAGAGCAAGCCATCACAGAACAAATAATTTCTGTCCTATAAAAACTCCTTTGGCTAATAGAAAAAAAAAAAAAACCTACCCAATGCAATTTACTATAGAACTTGTTATAGAAGTAACCCAACCCCATGAAGTAACCTGTGAACCAGACGAGGACAATGTCACCTTTAAAATAATTTCCAAATAAATATGAAAGTCTGTATGTCTATAAAGAGTATAATGAGGCAAAAGAAATCCAACCGAATGAAACATTTGCTATTATCCTAAAAATGTACTCTATTAAAGGATTTCTTGAATTGATATTCTAACCATTCTCAATATTGGATTGGACTCAGCCGGGAACCAGGACAGACCTGGAAGTGGATAGATGGAACCATATACAATGATTGGTAAGTCCTGAGTATATCATTTATACACCCAAAGATGGGGCTCCCAGCCCTTTCCCATCAGGGAGAGATCTGAGTTACAACCCATACACACCATTCTCCTGCTAGTTTCCTTTGTGGTGGAGAATCAAATGAGCCCAGAGAAAAAGTGGTAATGTTGTATAAACTATTTTTGTGGTATTGTGGTATTTTAAGTGGTATTGTTGTACAAAGTATTTAATACTTACAGTATTCCAAAGAATGCTTCATAATTGTTGTACCATTTGACCTACACAACAGTTGTGGGAAGGAGATATATTTATCTCCACTTTACTTAATGTTCAAAGATGTGAATACCTACAATATTTTACAACACATATTTACAATGTATTTGACAATAAATCCTGCACTTCTCATCATATAGTTTATAGATTTTTTTGAGTTTATAAAGCCATATTTTAGGTTCAAGGTATATGAATTCACTTTGCTTTATATTCAAACACTTATAGTGTTGGGCTGGAGTAAAAGCTCAGACAGAGGTAATGTTTTCTCTAATTCTTCCAATCAGTACTCACCCATTCTGTTGCTTTTTTTTTTTTCTTTCTGTGTTTCATTTCAGGATTAAAATTATTGGAATTGGAGAATGTGCCTACCTACACAAAATTGGGATTAGCAGTGCCAGCACTCACTTGGTTAGAAAATGGATTTGCAGCAAACCTGACACATGTATACCCAGAAGGTAAGACATCATAGATCTAAGATACTTTACATAAAATGTAGTTTTCATTCCTCTTGAAAAAAATATATTGGGATCCCTGGGTGGCGCAGCGTTTGGAGCCTGCCTTTGGCCCAGGGTGCGATCCTGGAGACCCGGGATCGAATCCCACGTCGGGCTCCTGGTGCATGGAGCCTGCTTCTCCCTCTGCTGATATCTCTGCCTCTCTCTCTCTCTCTCTCTCTGTGTGTGTGACTATCATAGATAAATAAAAATTTAAAAAAGAAAGAAAAAAATATATTAATATAAAAGTACATGAAATTCATGTTTAGAAATTTTCATTGGTGTTTTTTTTTTACTCCAAATCTTTAAATCCATTTTTATACATCTATTAGATTCTTAGTATTCAAGAAATATATGACCCAACATATGTCCCCAAATCCTTTATAAAATAAAATTTCTGATATGCAATACATTAAAATATGAATGAAAAATTTAAATGACATCTTAAGATATTTACTCATATGAATTCAGACTAATATCATTTAAAATTACTTGTTTATCTAAGAACTCTAATATTTTTCCTTATCTTCTTACTTTTATATCAATACTAGTTGTTGATTTTCTTTCAGTTTGTAATATTTATGAGATTCACTTGTGAATGTAGTGTAATTTAAACACAGCATTGTGCTGAGATGTGTTGATTTACTACCTAAACATATCTCTTTCATATACCACCTTGCAGCACCTTGAAATTTCAAGTTCAGACCATCATGCGAGTGGCATCAAGATTTTGAGTGAACAGTATGAACTAGCGGCTTTCTAGTAGTGAATGCCGGGAACCTGTTGGATAATGGACAATATGAATGGTACCAATTTGGGAAGCAGATGGGTGAGGGAGCAATCTGAACTTTGCTGTTCAAGCTTCTAGTTCAGAAAATGATTAATTAGGTTCTGTATCAGAATGGGTAACGTTTCAGAGAATATTATTTCCATGTTTGCTCAAGGTCAACAAGATCTCTGTTAACCTGTAATCCTTTTCTTAAAAGTAAAATCTGTGACCTGCATCCTATGGATGTGTAATGTATACTCATTGATAGAAATAAGAACAGTTATAATAGACAAGTAAGAACATAGGAAAATCACTTAGGAAAGTCTCATTCTTGCATCTTTCACAAGCCAGGCCACATTTCCCATCTTTTCACCCCCCTCTTTGCACTCTCATTTTCATTTCCTTTTCCTCCCTGAACTTCCCCTCCCCTATTCTTCAGAAAATCAGAGATTGGTTAGGTGAAACTTCCACAAAGAGTTATCAAACAGTGTTAAGAAGTGCACAAATAAATGTAGGCGATGTATGAAGAGGTTCAGTGGCAGCAGAAGGAAGCAGAAGGAAGCAGAAGGAAGCAAGTGTCCAACATCTGAGAAAGAGATTCACAGTGAAATCATTACATGGGAAAATATTGTTAAACTGACAAGTCAAGTAAGGGTTTTCCAGGAAAAAAATTATCAGGAAGAACATTGCCAGCAGAGTGGAAAGCACACACGAGGGTACCAAATATTGCACCATTGGGAAATTATCCTAGTCTGGAAGCCCTGGGATGAGAGGTGTGAGATAGGAGAGAGTAGGAACTGAGGTTGGGATTGAGAAAGAGGAAAAGAAACAGGAGGAGGAGGAGGAACAAAGAGGGCCCAAACCAGGTTTAGGAGGATTTGGATGCCATGTCAAGGGAGAGTTAGCATTGACGCTTTCAGTTATTGCTCTAAAGTTACTGAATTCTTGTAAATAAGATAGTGACATCTTCAAATATACAATTCAGAATAATTCTCAGGGCAGTATAAAAATCTGTCTGATGGACTAAGAAATTATTTAGAAGCCTTTTCAATTGACTAGAAGAAGAAATGATAAGGACAGTGCCAGAAACAGTGGCAGGGAGAACAGAGAGGAGTGAATGTATTCAAGAACTCTTTCAGAGAGAAAATCTTAGAAAATACAGGATGAAGGGGATGAAGGAGAAATAGACATCAGGAATAAATCCCAGGGAATAAAGGGGAAAGGAGAGAAAATGAGTAGGAAATATCAGAAAGGGAGACAGAACAAGAGAGACTCCTGACTCTGGGAAACAAACTAGGAGTGGTGGAAGGGGAAGTGGGAGGAGGGTGGGGTTGACTGGGTGACGGGCACTGAGGGGGGCACTTGATGGGAGGAACACTGGGTGTTATTCTATATGTTGAATATTGACACCAATAAAAAATAAATATTTTTTTTAAAAAAGGAATAAATCCCAGGTCAGGCAGATGAATCATGGTGTTCTTAATAACTAAAGGAAAACAAAAGACACTTTCAAATTACTGAGTTTTAGAGGTGCATAGGAAATTCAGATGGAGATGTTTAGTTGAATGTCGAATGTAGAGTTCTGGAACTCATGAGCAGATCTGGGCTGGATACATGACATGGACACAAATAGAGGTGCAGAGGTCTGAGGGATGAGCTGAGATGACAAAAGGAGCATAGTCCTTGTTAGCAAAGAGCAGGTGATTATTTGCTTAATGAAAAAAATAATTTTCTTTTATAAACTCTTATTTCTTGATTTTTGTTTTATTTTTCAGGTATGCTCTAAATTTAGGTTGTTAAGGTTGGTCACAGAGCTGAATCTGTGGCAGAAGAGCACTGGTAGAGCAATAGTAGAAGTTTAGACAAATAAGTTAGCTTTTATAGAAGTGTTTTTTTATGTATACTAATAGAAGTGTTAAATGAGAGAAGTGCATTATTTTTCAGAAGACAGATGCTGAATGGCTCTGAAGAATTGAATCTACAAAACTTCTAATACTGAATAGTGTCCAAAAACAAGTAGGAAAAAGCACTGCTTCTTTGCCCTTTCAAGTTATAGTTTTAAAAATTGTATGATCATTTTATCAGCCCTCTCTAATAATGTCAAGAATCCCTTTGTATGATTCATAGCTTTTATGGCATCTAATGCTATTATATACTTAATAACATAGACTTTAAAGTTGTCTGCCTCAAGTGTACTAATTAATATTAAAATAAACTTGTTACTTTGGAAACAAATTGAGACTTTTGGCATATTTTAAGTCAAAATATTCTTACATTGCAAAACAATAATGAATAATTGTGCCTGGAAATGCATATCCCTGAAATTTTGGAGAGACAACTTCTAAAAGTTAAAACATTTTTATATTTGATTAAAATTTGTGTTATATTTTTAAGTGTAATATATATATATGTAATACTTATTAACATATATACTTAAGAACATATGTATATGTTATACATATGTGTATATATATATGCACATACCCCCTAGGTATATATTTTTAGTATGTATATATTTATAGTATATATGTGTGTATATATAATATACTGAGTATAAACAAAATATGAGAGTAATATGTTGATTTATACAATGATTAGTGGAAAAGTCAGGGTTTTCAAAGCAATTGAGGATAAATGAGGGGAAAGAAGATGTTTAGGAATATAACCTTATCATTGTGTAAGAGTGAATATATGATATTTCATTTGACTTGAAAAATGCTTACTTGGAAATGGGAATACTAACTCAATTGCTATACAGTATCCATGGGTATGTTTCCAGTGTAGTGATTTGATACATATGAACAGTTTACTGTTAACAGTTATTGAACAATTCTTTTTTATTTTCCCTTGAGAATTCTATTTTGGGGTTGGTCCAATGGCACACCCAACATGTATGTGTCAGACCTACCACCTTTGAGTTGCCATAACATCTAATATGCATTTTAACTGTTAAAATAATCCAAATTTTTGTCTTTGATTTAGGAAATAATCAAACTGGTTTCAGGGAATTTAAAAAAGTTCAGTGGGAAAATATGATAATGGCAGAAAGGAAGCCCTCAAGAGTAAAACAGAAAAGTAGTATGGAGAGTTCCTTAGCTAAGGGTGTTCCAACAGGTCCACCCTGCTTGAAATCGCTATTCAGCAAAGCAGCATGAAGGGGGCATGTACCAAGGTGCACCTTCCCATATTAACACAGCATCACAGAGAAACTTGCTGAAGGGGGCAAATGAGCAGTACAACTGGTTCTTTTCTCTTTTTCACACTTCTAGCCTAACTAATGTTGGATCTTATTTGGTTTTTATTACTAATGCATCAGATGAGGTGAAAAATGGTTACATGGTACAAACATTTTCAAAGAAGGGAAAAAAGGGTCAAGGAAACAATGGGAGCAGGAAATGACATAATTAGATTTCAGGAGCAAAAGATTCTCAGCCATTCTTCCTTTCTCAGGGAGAGTAGGCAGATTTCGTGGTTGACTTTAATGGGAGTATAAATGGGAAAGTTTCTAGTGGTCTCATCAAAGCCTTTAGTGAAGCGACAGTGAATCAAGTTATCCCCAACTGCATATAAACAAACCTCTCTACATTCCAAAAGAAGTCTAAAGTTTAAGGATAAAAATTTTTGAAGTGCCATAAATTATATATTTATTCCTAAAGGATTTTCTACTGAGAATCTTCTAATTTACATTATTTAATATGCTCACCTCCCAACAATTAGAATCACTGTATAATTAAAAATAGTAATTTGGAGAACTGGGTAATCTAAAAATAACTTTAGTTGTTATGATTCAGACAATCTAATCCCTTAAAAATTTACATATATGTATAGTGGAAATAATAAGACAAGCTTTGATTTCGAGTAGGATTCTTAGACATGGCTTATTGAATTCACGGTAATTTTTAGAATTCTTGTATCAAAATTTCACTAGTAAAATATTTCCTTATGTGCAATTTTAGAACTTAGTGGGAAATATTATTTCTTTTTAAAATATTTTATTTATTTATTCATGAGAAACACAGAGAGAGAGAGAGAGGCAAAGACACAGGCAGAGGGAGAAGCAGGCCCCATGCAGGGAGCCTGATGTGGGACTCGATCCCAGGTCTCCAGGATCACACCCTGGGCTAAAGGCGGTGCTAAACCACTGAGCCACCCGGGCTGCCCCTATTATTTCAAGAATAACCCTTGAACAAGAATTCCTGTCTTTTTAAAATCCAGCCAGACTAATTGTTTTATGTTTTAATATTTAATTACTTGTTTAAACATTTAAAACAAAATCTGAGTTTCAAAGAGCATTGATAATTTAGCTTTGAATTTTAAAAAGATACAGACCTCTTAATATTCTATCATTCTTCCTCGCTTCTCCTTAACTGCAACTTGTAACATTTTTCCCACATTACATCAAATGTACACATTAATAAAATAGTACATGTTTCCATTCATTATACTAAATAAAAATGGATTTATGTTCTTTGTGTTCAATTTTTTAAGTGAGTTTAAGTTCTTATATTTCATTCTCTGTAAACTATAATTACTTCTGTTCACACATATCAATTTGCAATAATTTTTTTAAAATTCATGTATTACCTTTAAGTTTTTCTCTTAGTGGATCTAAGACCTTAAAGTAAGTTTCCAGGGATCCCTGGGTGGCACAGCGGTTTGGCAGCCTGCCTTTGGCCCAGGGCACGATCCTGGGGACCCTGGATCAAGTCCCACGTTGGGCTCCCAGTGCATGGAGCCTGCTTCTCCCTATGTCTCTGCCTCTCTCTCTCTCTCTCTCTCTCTCTCTGTGACTATCATAAAAAAAAAAAAAAGTAAGTTTCCCGTTGATGAATTCATATGTAATAATCTCTCTGCTCTAAGTCTCAATGTAGGTTCTAGGTTAAACACAAAAACAAACAACAAACCTGAACTTTAATGAAAAAAACAAAAGAGTGGTTTATTTCTCTCTATACAGATAAGTATTATCTAAACTAAGGGAAACTCTGTACAACTAGGAAAAATTATGCTGGGGAAACAATAAAACATGTTACAAATAATCTCAACAACATAACAAGTACTTATTTACTAACCATCAAGCATCAGGCACCTTGTCTCACCCACTCAGTGAAGATCATTGTCTTCCAGAGTTTACAGTACATTAATAAATACAAATAATTAAACAATGGCCAAAAAAAATAGGGTATTAAATGTTAAGATTGGTTAAGTACAGGAAATTGTGAGAATATACACCAAGTGCATATAATTTAGTCTGGAGAGGGGAATGGTTAAAGAATTATTTTCCACCAAATTTTGCACTTATTTAACTGGCCATCTGAAAAATAAGCAAGAGTTAAACAGGCGAGTAAGAAAGGGAAGAATGTCAAGTGGAGGCAAACATCTGATTAGATTCAAGGCAAGAGAAAGCATGACACATTTGAGAAACTGAAAAAGTTTAAGGTGTCTGCATTATTACAAGCATAGTGGTGGGGGAGAAATGAAGAGGAGCCAAGACACAAAGGATTGGTAGGAGAGGGTCAAAGATTGAATCAATGGAAAGCCCCTAAAGGGAATTAAGTAGTGAGCAATGTAGCCTGTTAGGAGGTTTAGACAATCACTCGTCATGATATGGAGAATGGACTTTGGCAGACAAAGCTAGAAGCACACAAAAACAACTGTTGCAGGAATCCAGGGCCATATGGTGGGTATGAAACTATGTAGATGGATTCAGAAATAATTATGTGATAAAAAAATAATTCATTCTCTTACTGAAGGCGAAAAGAAAGAAGTCAGGGTTGACTCCAGGGAGTCTGACTTGGACTAATGGTCACGTTGCTGCCATTCACTAGGCTAATGAGTTTAATTTTTAACATGTGAAGACTGAGAGGTTTTAAGATGTCCAATAGAGATATCAAGTGGGCAAACAGCTGTAATAAGGTCTGAGTTTGAAATATGGGTTTGGGAGTTATTAATATATTGATTACAATCAAACTTAGAGCATGGATGGGTTGAGCCAAGAATTGTGTATGATAGAGGATCTCCCCAAACTCTGAAGAATGTCAGTTTTGAAGAGATCAGAAGAAGAGATGCTTGAGAAAAAACTGAGGAGCAATAGCAGAAAACCTACATACAGGTTTAAGAGAGCATTGTGTCATAGATGCTGAGGTTACAGAATATTTCTGGAAGATAGGTCAATAATGAGCAACACTGCTGAGAGTTAAAATGAAAGCTAAAAAATCCTCATTGTGCTTTGCCAGAAGAAAGGCATTTGTGACATAATGAGAATACTTTAGTGAAATAGGAAAAGCAGAAACCAGATTTTAGAAGAACCTGGAGTAGGAGGTGGAAAGAGGAAAAAGCAAGAAGAAATAATTTCTAGGAAGTTTGACTTAAAAGAGGTGGGAGAAACTGGGCAGAAACTAGAAACCACATGTGGTTCAGGGAAACTTTTCTTGTGCTTTTGCATGTTTCATTGCTGAAAGAAAAGGAGGTAGAAAAAGAGAAAGGTTGGAGGAAGGAATCCCCTTGAAAAAATTAAAAGAGACACAATCCCAACTGTAGACTCAGAGATTTGATTTAGACAGACAGAGGGATACCTCTTTTTCAGAAATAGGAGAAGAGGAAAAGGAAATAAGTAAGATGCAGGTAAGTGTGTACACTTAGTATTAGAAAGTTCATGAATATATCTGATCGATTCTCTTTAAAAAATAATAGCTCCTTTGCTAATGTGAATAAGAGATGTAGGGAGAGAATTTTCCCTACATTAAAAATTTTTTTATTTATTTAGAGAGGGTGATAGAGAGGGAGGAGGGGCAGAGAGGAAGGAAGAAAAAATCCCAAGCAGACTCCTCACCCCCTATCCCGGGGGACGGCTCTATCCCATGACCCCAAGATCATGATCATGAGCCAAAACCAAGAGTCTGATCTTAAGGCACTAAGTCACCCAGTGCCCAGGGAGAGAATTATTGAGCAGACTAAGGGATAGTTTCTGTCTAAAATAGCCACCATATTGAATGGGATATAACTGTGGAAATACAGCACTAGTGACGAGCTAGGGGATGAGTTGATGAGGCTGATTACCCAGATTGATAGTGACACAAATCTACACCATTATTATCATCACCATAATATTTGTTGCCAAAATAATGTGATTCAGCAAAAACACATAAATTACAAAGTCCTTGTGAATTGTTTTTATGGGAAGGATAAACTGGGATCAGTTTAGAGGTCATCTTCAGCAATCGTGTTGACAAATCCAGGAACTCTGATTGCAACATTTCTCAGAAAACACATCCTTCTTTGTTATCACAGCACAGGAATTATCTTCAACCTGGCCCAGGACTTGAAATCTGTATGGGGAAAAAGCAACATTCAGTTCTCATTCGGCTAAAAATACAACCGTGTATATTTTGTGTTTTCTCCCTTCTTAGAAGGGATGTACTCTCCAAGCTGGAGATCTAAGCCACTGTAATTTTCAGACAAGAAATGCCTGTTAAAAAAATGACTTCTTTAATGAAGGTAGTTGCTCCAAATAGTTTCTTAACCAAAGATGGTCATTCGTAAATGGAAAAGCTGCATGGAATTAAAATAAAAATGTGATTAAGAAGTAGTAGTTTCCTGATTCCATGTGACCATACAAAAAAAAAAAAAAAGAGAGAGAGAGAGAGATCTTAGGGGACTATTATCTATAATGGTCTGAATGTTTGTGTTCCCCCCAAAATTCATAGGTTAAAATCCTCACCCATAAAAGTGATATGTTTGGAAGTGGGGCCTTTGGGAGGTACTTAAGTTATGAAGTGGAACTCTCATTAATTCCTTATAAAAAAGACTCCAGAGAGATTGCTAGCCCCTTCCACCATATTTACATGGTGGAAGGGATCTGTCTACAAGCCAAGAGGAGGGCCCTCACCAAAAGATGACCATGCTGACGTCTTTACCTTGGAGTCCCATTTTCCAGGACAGTGAGAGACAAATTTCTGTTGCTTGTATGCTACCCAGTCTGTGGTATTTTGTCATAGTAGCCCAAACGACTAAGAGGACAGACCTACCCTTTTAGGAGAAAATTTCATTTTATTACTCCAAAGGTTCCTGATTCAACTTTTTGAGTATCTGCAACAATGGAATAATGATACCAGCTTTATAACAGATAATATCATATTTATGATTCTAAGATTTAGAAATATCAACACATCTTAAAATATGAATGTTTTTCAAAAAACATTAGACCAAT
Source organism: Canis lupus familiaris (assembly GCF_011100685.1). NCBI lineage: Eukaryota > Metazoa > Chordata > Mammalia > Carnivora > Canidae > Canis > Canis lupus. The sequence goes on along the minus strand of NC_049248.1, from coordinate 9,868,825 downwards.
TCTCTGTAAAAGGTTAAACTACTAACCATTTCATTTTCCAGACCCAAATTCCAAGTGTCATACCTTTCAAAAATCTTCCTTCACTGTCTGCCTATAATAAGCCTCCTTACTTCTACGAGAGATCCTAAGAAAGAATGGTACATCTAGACTCTACATGTAAAATGTGGCAACAGTAACCCTAGTCAGAATGGGGGAAGGAGTGAAAGAATGAGCAATAGAGGAAGAAGATTTCTCCACTTTTAAACGTTTTAAACTCACATAGAGACCTCAGCAAGGGAATTTTTACTCATTTGTTTATGTATGGGGATACCCAAATCCTTTATCCATTACACAAAAGAAGGAAAAATCCCCTAAGTTCTATTTTTCCGTGATATTTTAAGCCAACTTTCTTTTCTTAAACTAAGCTATAAGGCATCTAAAAAATCAGAAAAAGAAAACCCTCAATTTTAAAAACAAGATTGGCAAATTAATAATTTTAAGCAAATTTGCAAGTGGGTTGACAGAGTATCACTTTAAAAACATAATGCTACATTTCTATTAGAAATAATCAAAGGTAATTTTTTTTAAATATTTTATTTAATTATTCATGAGAAATACAGAGAGAGAGAGAGGCAGAGACAGAGGTGGAGGGAGAAGCAGGCTCCCTGCAGGGAGCCCAATATGGGACTTGATCCCAGAACCCTGGGATCACAACCTGAGCCAAAGGCAGATGCTCAACCACTGAGCAACCCAGGAGTCCCTCAAAAGTAAATCTTAAAAGTTAATTTATTGTGCGATGTACAGAGAGTATGGCATGGGTGGGTATATGGAGTGTAAATTTTAACAAGAAATATTGTAAATAGTCTCTGTGTAAGAATATTCATTTTAGGGTGACTTTTTCTGTTTCAGAGCATTTTTTTCCCTACCCTCAGTCTGGTGGGCCTGTTTTATCCCTCCAGAGCATCTATCTCTCCAGAGCCTTCCTAAATCCCCTTAACTTCACATCTCTTTGAGAGACACAACAAAATTTCATATTTTCAAGAAGTATAATTAACTTTTGATGCTGAGGGTAGAAAGTTTCACCCTGGGCTCCCAGGAGCTTCTGCTTGCATTTTGGGGATTAGTGCCTAACCCCAAAAGATTTTAGAACTCTCTACCCATGGCATTTAAGTAGAAATGAATGAAGTGCATAAAAGTAGATACACATATTGTTGATTAAGGTGATAGTATTCAAAAAGAGTCAAATGCTATTTGTTGTATTATGTATGACATATGCCTTAATATTTCCCAATAATTGAAGTCTTCCTACTAATCAAAATAAGGATTGTTTGGTAAACTTTCAAGAAATACTTCAAAGGAAATGAAATTTAGAGAATTTTACATTAGCTACACTTTCCCATTTCTATCTCTAGCATTATAGATAAACTCAGAGCTCAAATAAGAAAACAAATTAGCATTGGAGACTTGATTTCTCTAAGGCAAATTTCCTAATCATTCACACATTAACAAGATCAAAGTCTTCAGTCTATGGAACCATTTGGTTATCTGGAGTTTCAGACAACCCCCAGGAGGGATTGGCTGCTGAAAGACTCAAATGCTAAATACTCACAACTGTAAATTTAATAGGGTGCCATCCAGCCAGGTCTATGTCTTTTGTGGGTGTGTGATGTTCAATCCAATCCAAAAGTAAATTCCATCCTGTATATTACTCTATATGATATCCTATGAAAGAGGATCCAGAGGAAACGGAGTTAAACCTATTGAAATAGCCTCCTCTGATTTTGTCCAGACTTATCTCCCTATCCAAGAAAACCTTAAGAAGCTTGAAGAAGTTTCCTATAAATTTAGGGAAGGAAACTGTATAGGAAAGTTTTCAAAACACATGACTCATATATATTATGTGCAGGCATGTGATGGTTACTGGAATTGATGGGGATGATGATGTGAACAGCAACTGCTGAAGGAGCTCAAAAAGGATGTGAAGGCAAAGCTAGGGATGAATAGATCTTCTTGAAGGAGCAAGAACTATTCAGATTGCTGTTGCCAACGTGCAGTCTTGAGAAAACTGATGCCTATGGTAAAAGTACCCACAAGTAAAGCTACAGAGCCCATCATCCCTACCCAAGATGCTAGGGCTATTGCCAGATACTGATAATGTTCAAAGAGCTCTTATCTTTCCTCCCAAGAGGTAATGTGGAAAGACAGCACTGATATTCCAGTTTTGCCATTCATATGCTGAGTGAAATTTTACAATCTGTCCGGTTCTGCAGATTCTTCATATGGAAATAGGGAAAATACTGCCTATCTCATAAAGTTATTGTGAGCACTAAGTTTTATAGCATTGTAGCATGCCTACTACCGTGTCTGGCACCTACTATGAATTCAATAAATGCCATAATTATTAGCACTATAATTCTTTTATTAAAAAAAAACAAAAAAAAACCTACTTTGGAGCACCTGGGTAATTCAGTCCCTTAAGCGTCTGCCTTCAGCTCAGGTCATGATCCCAGGGTCCTGGGATTGAGTCCTGTGTCGGGCTCCCTGATCAGGGGAGAATCTGCTTCTCCCTTTGCCCTTCCCCTTGCTCATACTCTCTCTCTCTCTTTCTCAAATAAATAAAAATTAAATCTTTTTTTTTAAATAACCTACATATTTCTCTCAGTTTTAGAAGGTATAATTTTTGTGGTGAGTTAGTTCTTACCAGTTCAGCCTTGTCTTGAATCATCAAGAGATGTGATTTCATTATTAAACAGGATTTTTGGCTATTTGTCCATGATTTAAAGGTTTTTAAAAAATGATACCATTTCCCCTTTTTCTGCAGCCAGTTATTAGGCCATAAGTTTAGCCTTGGTTTTACTGAAATGGAAAAAATAGGGAGAAATAGAAGAGCAAGGTTTGAATATCAAAAAAATGCACTCATTTTGTAAACTTTTCCCTTAAAAGTAAAGATTTTGCCCCACTTTTAATTAAAGAAGTTCTTGGGCAGCCCTGGTGGCTCAGCAGTTTAGTGCTGCCTTCAGCCCAGGGCGTGATCCTGGAGACCCGGGATCGAGTCCTACATCAGGCTCCGTGCATGGAGCCAGCTTCTCCCTTGGCCTGTGTCTCTGCCTCTCTCTCTCTCTCTCTCTCGCTCTCTGTCACTCATGAATAAATAAATAAAATATTTTTTAAAAAAGAAAAGGAGTTCTTTTTGGTATTTTAATGTATTTTAATGCACATGAACATATGAAATATTTTTCCTTACATGAAATGAATGAGGTATATAAAAGTATTAATTTCATATTCCTCATTTTGTACATAAAGTTACTAAAGTTAAGGCTAAGTACACTTAAATATACTTAAGTATAAAGTGGGAGACTGATGTAAAGGTGAAAGAACTTACTCAAAGCTATAACTATTACAGCCAAAATAGTAAACCATAGGTCATACAGAAACAAAGTAAAACAAAGAGTCTAAAAGGCATCAGGAGAAACCTGCTGTGGAAAAAAAATACATATATATTCTTTTCAGAGCCCCTGGTTGGTGCAAAAATATATATATATTTCATGATATGCTTTATCAGTAACTTTGTAAAACAAATTGTTCACCACAACCCCAATATCCTCAATGACCACCAGATGTATCTCTCTGAAAAAGGAAAAACTGGAAAAATAGACACTAACATTAAGCTATATTCAAAAATAGATACAAAGGTTTTAAGTGAATCTTATATTTTAAGCTGAGTGGTAGGTACATAAGTATTGATTGCATTCTATTTAACTTTTTGTATATCTTGGATATTGCGTATTTTTGAAATATCCACAAAATTGAGTACAAACTTGTCTGATATGTTAAATGAGATGAACATGAAAATGTAAACTATAAAATACTCTGTATAAAAGTTAGTTCTCACCCGTAGAGCTTTTTGAGAGATAGTATGAGGAATCATGTTACTTGGGGGAAAACATCACATACTAAGTTGCTATTTTGAATCAGCAAAGTAACCCAATTTGCACAACACTCTTCCCAGAGCATTTTATTTTATAAGTAATAACAACATGGACATTGAAATAGTATGTTAGTGAACTAGGTTTAACCTGCACTGGCTAGGAAAAATACCTCAACACACACTTCAAGACCAAAACTGGGGACAAATTTTAGTTCTGCTGAAATTTAGTATTGTAAATTATTGACAGAAATAAATGAATTTAAGTTCTTCTGCTTATTTAGAGGTTTACTGTGACATGCCTTTTGCTATGGTAGCATTTGGCCTCTAAAATAAAACATTAATTATTCACTTCACTCTTTGTTGGCCTGCAAGTCACATACCAGAGCAATAAAGAAGCCCAGGCTCTTGTCAGTGTGGTAAAATGGAAAGAAATTTCCATTGGAAAGTATAATTATTTAGAATGTGGAGATTATTATTGATATGACAAGGAAAAAAATGATGAAAACAGCAAACAATTTTTGAGTGCTTTAATGCTAGGACCCCTATGGTAAAAAGGCTTCCAAGTGGTCTAGAGAAACCTAGAAGGTAATTAATGTACAGGGAGTAATATAGAATGGCCATAGCAGAGAAGCACTGAGTTGACCTATTACAGAAATGCAATATAAAGACTAAAGTCTGAAGGGAAAAGTGCCTACAAAAGCATTCACATTAGTTATATTTTTCATAGTATTTTCCATCACTCTCTATGATCATCAATGTTTAATTAGAATGTACTTATTATTTATCCAAACTTAATCTGAGGTTTAGAAATATATTTTGGCATACTTCGTAGTATCTAAACAATGCAAAACTTTATAGTTTTTGGTAGATTGTTTTTACTTAGAAAATAGTTGTAACGTGGGAGAAAAGGTTAATTTTCTTATTCTACAATAAGCACTGATAAACACTCAGGCACCTGGGTGGCTCAGTCAGTTAGGCACCTGCCTTTGGCTCAGGTCATGATCTCAGGATGTCAGGCTCTCTGCTCATCAGGGAACCTGCTTCTTCCTCTCCCTCTGCTACTCCCCCTGCTTATGCTCCCTCTCTCTCTCTCTCTTTCTTTCTCTGTCAAATAAATAAAATCTTTTTAAAAAATAATAAAAAATAAATGCTTATTTTTTTTAAAAAGAACAAAAACCAGTTTAGAGTAAAAATGTAAATATCCAGTGTATGTGACTTTATTTTTAATTTGTGTATTATATAAGAAATTTAACTAAATACAACTATGTGTATTTTTGTCAGATTATATCAGTCTTATAGTCTGAACTGTGTGTGTGTGTCTGTGTGTCTGTGTATCTGTGTGTCTGTGTCTGTGTCTGTGTTAGAAAGGTTCCGAGGGTAAGAAGTTGCAGGTAAAGATAAATATTCAAAAGAGGTGGATTGGATCAGCAATGAACAAAGACTTGAGGTTGAGAGAGTATGTTGCATTTTATTATCATATGGAGGTTTGTTTTGCTGGAGGCTGGAGTGCAAAAGGGAGAGTTGCATTGTGAGAAATGAGACTTGGCATAAGGTTTATCCTGAGGTGGTTGCTTTTAAGGAACTGCAGACACTGAAAGTCTAAAAACCTAGTAGAAATTATCCTTTTGTAAGAGATATTTATATTTACATTTACAAGGGAAATCTCCATTAGCAAGTGTGTCCTTCCATTCTGTGCCAGGAAGAAGAGGATGACCAAAATCTCTAGAAACTTTTCAAAGGAGAAGGCATGGATTTAACTTTTCACAACCATATACTTGTTGACTGGGCTTTGCCTGAAAACCTCCTGTAACTGGTGAAGGGAGGAAAAAATTTACCTTGTCTAAGGCTTCTCCCAGATGGACTAAGAATTATATTCACATGAGACAGCCTTCAGAGCAAAACCCAGAGTTTCATTACATGTGCATGGAGGCTCAATAATGAAATGGAGACCCAAACAAATGACCACAGGCAGTTTCAATACATCTTAGACAGAGAGATGATTAGTTTGTGAGGAAATGACCAGATGCAGAAAACAGGTTCGGAAGCTTTAATTACCAAGGAATTCTGAAGAATTTGGGCTAAGGTTGTGTATTAGAAAAAAAGGAACAAAGTTTGTTTATTTGTTTGTTTATTGGCTTTAAAGTTTCCAATCTCTTGTGATAAGTATGTGTTTTTACTTCTCTGTATGAGGAGCATACCTTTCATATAAGAGATTTGCTTCCTACTGTGAGGGTGATAGAAGAGAGGGATGGAGTGTCTCCACACCTACAATTTCCCAAGTAGCTTCAATTCAAAATCATTTATATGCCATTGTGGTACATTTGGGCCAGCCTGCCCTTGGCGCCTACACCTGCTCCCCTGCCCCAACATTTTCTTTTGTCTTCAGCTGGAGATGGCATATAAGATGGTGGCTTGTGCCTTTTTGGGGAATTACTCAATTTTCCTGGGTATCTTACATGTACACAGAGAATGTAAATGTTATAAAACTTCAGTTTTTCTCCTGTTGATCTGTCATTTATTACAAAGGGATCTCACCAAAAATGTAGAAAAGTAAAGGGGAAAGGATTTTTCCTCCCTGGCCACTGATTTGCATTTTAGAGAGATCTTACTGGCTACAGTATGGAAACAAATAGAAATCTAGGTGATGATAAATTAATAATTAGTAATCACCTTCTTTGTGAGACATACTGATCTCCAAATGCCTTACAATTGGATCTTTCCACATTAATTTCTAAAGGATGATCTAAAACACCTTAATCACATATAACAAATGAAATTACAAACAGCAATCAACGGAGTATAGAAATGGGATCTGCAAGGATAAAAATAGGTACATAAAGCTGGAATTGTAGAGTAAAAGGCAATGACATCCACCCATTTGAAGCCAATGCATTTCCCAGTTTTCCACCAAATCACCTCCAACAACAGAGGACAATAAACTTGTTTCTCAGGGACTTAGGCACAATTTCCTGAAAAGCTGATTTCTCTTGAAGTTCTTATGCAGCTGCTAACATCCTAATCCTTAATATATTTGTGAGTTTGATTAAATATGATACCATCTACCATCTACATTACTTCCCATCAAATAAAGTTATTACAAAAATATTAACTCTATTGCTATCGAGTAACCATTATATCATCCTTAACCATACCTCCTTATTTGTAACTTACCTTTAGAGATACTATACTCATGTTTAGCTCAAGATGCTGCTCTAGACCCCCATCAGGAAAGTTTTACCAGTTTAAACTGCATGTGGCAGTGCCATTTGACTTTATCTTTATTACCTCATACATTAATCATGAGATTGTTAAGGGTAGTGACTTTTTCTTAAATTCCTTGCCATCTCAGTAAACCAATTACTTTGTATTGGCCTAGAAGCCTCCTCTGAGCTTCTCTTATTTGACTAAAAATAGAAGCTTCTGAGGTATGAGACTGTAATAAATTCCTCTTTTAAGTCATTTACTCTCAGGAAAAAAAAATAAATGAATAAATAAAAAACAACTACAAATCGACTATGAACTCTACCATAAAGGCCTTTTCTAGAGAAATTTTGTAACTTTGGGGAAGGAAAGACTACTTACACCTCTGTATGCAAACACTATTACTAATTTTGTCATCTCCAGTTTCTTCTTCTGAAAAAGCCATTTGTCTTTCCTAAAAAAAAAGTATTTGTTTTTCCCAGAGAAGCCACTCCCCATCACCTTTCTCCTAGGAAGCTGGGTATATAAACCTTTAACTGTAACCATCTAGAGCTAGCTACTTCTTTTGTTACCTCTCCTATGAATGCGAATAAATCTTTTCTTCCTGTTAATTGGTCTGTTGACAGTTTAATTCACAGTCTCCCTGGTACTAAACTTAAGAGGGTAAAGGAAGTTTTTGCTCCTCTACAATGCAGTGAAATATAACCACTTACTTGTGAAGTTTGTATTGTCCTGCTGTTTCCTGGGAGAAATATTCATACAATCACAATCTTTGGTTCCATTCTCACTACTTAGGCGACTTACTAACAAATGAAGAGAATTAGTAACACTAATTAAATTTCTACAAATATAAGCTTGTGCCTTTTAATTATCTGTTAAAATAAAACTACAAATGATTGCAGACACTGGTGGCTGAGAAATCTCTCTATAGCATTTCAACTCTATAATTTGGCAAAGCCTGAATGAACCTAGAGACTCGAGAGATTTCCACTTACAAAAAAGTAAGTAGAATCAAACAATAAAAAAATATCTAAGTAAAATTAAAAATATATTGAAATTTTTATCTGTTTCATAGGATAGAATGCTATGTGATCTTGAATGGGTTACACAGCTTTTCTGTTTCTCAGTCTACTCTCAGTCTATAAAAGTAGGAAAAGCTTAACAAACTTAGTTGTCTTGAGGCTAAAAAATAATTTATGTAAAATGCTTATCACAATTCCTAACACATAGGAGGTCACAACAAGGGTGCCTGGGTGGCTCAGTCAGTTAAGTGTCTGACTCTAGATTTCAGCTCAGGTCACAATCTCAGGGTTGTGAAATCAAGCCCTGAATAGGGCTCTATGGGGAGTATGGAGCCTGCTTAAGATTCTCTCTCCCTCTCCCTCTGACCCTGCCCACCTCTAAATAAGAAAAAAGAAAAAAAGAAGGTCACAACAAGTAGAAACAATAACAGATATAGTTACCCATAACTTTTCTTGAAGTAGAGCTCATTTGGGGAATAATTCAAGTGACTTTTTCTTAAATTCCTTGCCATCTCTTATATGAATATATCACAATTTCTTTAACCAATTCACTTGTTGTTGGACATTTGGCTTATTTCCAGTTTGAGCTGTCAGTCAGAATAAAGTTGCTATGAACATTGGCATATAAATCTCTGTGTGAATATATGCTTTCAATATTCCTGAATAAAAACCCAAGAGTGGAATGGGCTCAGTCATATGAAATGTGTATGTTACATTTTTTAAAATAACTTTATTGAGATAGGATTTACATACCATAAAGTTCATCAGCTTAAAATGTATGATTCAATGTTTTCTAGCATACTTACAGGGTTACGCAACCAAACATAAAACCTTGTAGCCATTAGCAGTCACTCATGCCCCCTCTCCACCTGAGTCCTTACCTACCCCAAACCCCAAGAAACCACTAATCTACTTACTATCTCTACAGATCTGTTTTTTCTAGATATATTACATAATGTCATATAATATGTGGCCTTTGTCACGTAGCACAATGTTTGCCTTTTTAAGAAATAGCCAGACTGTTTTCCAAAGAGGTTGTACCATTTTCTGTTCCCCCAGCAGTATCATACGAGTTCCAATAGCTGTGTCCCTTGCCAAAACTTAGTATGATCAAACTTTTTGATTCTGTGCAACACAAGTGTCCTGGTCTCTAATTTTAATTTTCATTTCCTTAATAACTAATGATAAGCATCTTTTCATGTGATTACTTATCATCCATGTATCTTTTTTTGTGAAGTGTCCATTCAAATTCCTTTTTTAATTTCTTGTTTTACGATCACCGAGTTTTGAGTGATATATATATATATATATATATATATATATATATATATATATAAAATATATTTTTCTCTTCAAGACCTTTAGGATATATGTGATTTGCAAAAATGTTTTTCCTAATCAGTGGCCTGTCTTTCCATTTCTTTAAAAGCTTCTTTCAGGGGCACCTGGGTGGCTCAGTGGTTGAGCCTCTGCCTTTGGCTCAGGGCGTGATCCCAGAGTCCTGGGATAGAGTTCCGCATCAGGATCCCAATAGGAAGCCTGCTTCTCCCTATGCCTATGTCTCTGCCTCTCTTTCTGTGTCTCTCATGAATAAATAAATGAAATCTTTAAAAAAAAATAACGTGCTAAAAAAAAAAAAAGAAGAGAGAGAGAGAACATCTTTCAAAGACCTGTTCTTAATTTTGGTGAAGTCCAATTCATATGTATTTTTTTATTATATGTATATTGCATTTGGGGTTGTATCTTAAAAAAATCTTTACTTACCTCAAGCTTAAAAGATTTTTCCTCTGCTTTCTTCTAGAACTAGTATAGTTTAAGACTTTATGTTAGATCTATGACCCATTACAGATTATAATTTAGAGATAATTGACTTGGCTAATATTTGTATATTATGTGAATTATAGATTTAAGTTCATTATTTTTGTATATTGATCTTTTATCCCAAAACCTTGCAAACTCATTTGTTGATTGTAGTAACGTTTTTTTTTAAATTTTCTCTAGTATTCTCTACAAATCACCTGCAAATTCTGCATTTCCAGTTTGGGTACTTTTTATCCTATTTTCTTTTTTTTTTTTAAGATTTTATTTATTTATTCATGAGAATACACAGAGAAGAGAGAGAAAGAGGCAGAGACACAGGCAGAGGGAGAAGCAGGCTTCAGGCAGGAAGCCTGACGTGGGACTGGATCCTGCGTCTCCAGGATCACACCCTGGGCTGCAGGCGGCGCTAAACTGCTGAGCCACCGGGGCTGCCCTATCCTATTTTCTTGATTTACTATAGATTTTCTGTGTTCTATTTCATTGATTTTTCGATTTTTCCCAGCTTTTTCCTTTCTTCTGCTTACATTGGATTTCATTTGCTTCTTTGTTCCTAATTTTGTAAGATGAAAACTATAATCCTTCATTTAAGATCTTTCTTCTTTTCTTTTAATTTTAATTTTTTAATTATTTATTTATGATAGTCACAGAGAGAGAGAGAGAGAGAGGCAGAGACACAGGCAGAGGGAGAAGCAGGCTCCATGCACCGGGAGCCCGATGTGGGATTCCATCCCGGGTCTCCAGGATCGCGCCCTGGGCCAAAGGCAGGCGCCAAACCGCTGCGCCACCCAGGGATCCCTCTTCTTTTCTAATATGGTATTGAGAGCTATAAATTCTTGAATAAGTACTGCTTTACTAATATCTTATAAATTTTTATGTTTGTATTCATTTACAAATAGTTTCTAAATTTTCTGATGATTCCTTATTTGATCCATGGATCCATTTATAAATGAATCCATTTATGGATCCTTAAATGGATTTATTTAGTTTACAAATATTTGGGAATTCTCTAGTATCTTTCAGTTGTTGATTTCTAATTTATTTCCATTTTGGCCTAACATAAAACATAGCATGTTTTCTATAACTTGAATAATTCTTCATCTATTAAGATTTGTCCAGTTTTATGGCCCAGTATATATATATTAAGCATTCTGTGTATTCTTGTAAAGCATATGTATACCGCAGGTGCTGAGTGGAGTATTCCATAAGTGTTAATTAAAGCAAATCATTGATTAGGAGAAAACATTTGTAAATTATCTATTTGGTAAAGGACTTTTACTCAGAATATATGAAGAACACTTTCAGTTCAATTATAAGAAAATAAGGAACCTAAATTAAAAATACTCAAAATATAGGAATAGACATTTCCCCTAAGAAGATATATAATTAGCTAATGAGTACCTGAAAAGACGTGTTTGGGATACTACTTATGAATGTGATTATCAAATAATTATTAGCACTCTGTTTTGTCCTGGGAACTCTAGCAGCCCTTGTTTCTCTGGCTTCTAAGCAAGCTCTTTTTCAACTCAGGGAGGTGCCAAGATGGGCTTTGCCTGGAGTCTCACTCCACTGCAGCCTGGAAACATCCTCAACTCAGTAAGCTAGAGCAATCGTAGAGCATACCTCATTTGTTTCTCATTTTTCAGAGATGACTATCATCCATTGCCTGAGGGGGTTTTCTTGTTTGTTTGTTTCAAATGGAACAAACAGAACCAATAGATGTTTGTTTGTTTATTATAGTAATTGACTCATGCAATTATTGAGACTGAGAAGTCTTGCAATATGCTGTCTACAAACTGGAAAACCAGAAAAGCTGATGGTGTAATTCAGTCTGATTCCAAAGGCCTGAGAGACAGGAATGCCAATGTCTAAAGGCAGGTCAAGACGGATGTCTTAGCTCAAGCAAAGAGCAAATTCAGTCTTCCTCTGTCTTTTGCTCTATTCAGGCCCTCAATAGATTGGATGATGTCCACCTGTCTCGATGAGGGTGATATTCTTTACTCAATCTACCAATTCAAATGCTAACCTCTTCCAGAAACATCTTTGCAGATTCAAGCAGAAATGCACAGCTATGGGGCACACCTTAGCCCAGTCAAGTTGACATACAAAATTAAGCATCTATGCCCCCTTTAATAGCTTAGTTACAGCCTGAAAGAGAACTGGGTTAGCAAGAGCGAAAAAATTAAAAGGTTTTCGTTGACTACAAGCTCAGTATGCATCAGTATCATAACAAGGCTGCCAAAGCAAAGGGAAATATATAACAAAGCAACTTTAGTTTGGCTTAACAGAGGTAAATGGTCTGGAATGAGCAAGGCAATGTTTCTACTCTGCCTGCCTTGCATGAATTAGATCACTCCTGGAATACTGCACTCAATTCTGGGCATTGCTCTGAACTAGACCTGGCAACATGGGGCACAAATGAAGAAGAGAGCCTCTGTGGGTTTTCCACTTACTTGGAGTGATCTGTCATCTCAACTTCCAGCTTAGACTTACACATTAAGAGAAAAAGTCATTCATTCATTCAGCACTTACTCTCTGAAAAGCATAGGATGTGTCCAGAGGTGGATCTGCTTTGAAGCTGGTGAAGCTGAAGCTTCAAACTCCTTTCTTATCTGGGTCCCTCCTAAGGCATTGGATGAATCTAGGCAATGTGTCTTCATGGCCGTATTTTTTGCAAACTTGTAAACCTAAGATATAACTAATCAATGCTGTCTCTTTCTGTTTTGATCTGTCTTCCATCTCATCACATTTCCTTCCACAGGTATTGATGTCATTGGAAGGGTGGCCAGCATTATTTTTTATCTTCTGAAGAGGAAATTGAGTGGCATTTTCAACTTAGTTAAGTGGCATGAATGTACATAGTTTTCTGTCATATCTAAGTATATTAGGTATAAATATATTCTTGCTAGCCTTCCTGCCATAGGTATGGCTTCTAGGAATACTCTTAACTGCTATGGTACAGATTTACCTTGTATCTTAACATAAAGGTGCAAGACTACAGATCATATCATGATATGACTGGATCCTATGGAACCCAGAACCAGAAGCAAGTAGGAAATATGGGGAGGGGAACAAGATTTGAAATGTACAAAGCCATAACCCAGTCTACGGAAAATGCTTCCAAGTATCACACAAGTAAAATTGTTAGTGGAAGACTCATTGTCATTCATACTTAGACAAAATGAAATTTTCTTTCTGTAGGATAACACAAAAATATACTACATCACTGCAATGAGGACATCTGTGGAAAACGAAAGTCATCAAGTCAAAGAGTACTTAAGATTCATCCTTGAACAAGAACACTTGAAATGTCCCCAGATCTTACAGCTATTTTAGGAAATAACATGATAAACATAGCATTACCATTAACAAGTTGTAATGTGCAAAAGAATTCAAAACTCGTAATAATACAAAACAAGGGTGGGTCAACCATGCTTACTATCAAAAATAGTACTACAAATAGCATTTTTTAAAAATTAGGTTTCCTCTTGATCCAACTTAAGTGGAAGTGGAGTCTGAATTACAATTTAAAAATCAGAAAATATCACCACTGCGAACAAATCTAGAAGATCATAAAATAAATAAACAGCAAAATAAAGCTATTAAAATGCTTTTTGAGGTCACAGAACTATGAGAAAGACACAGGTCTATATTTGTGATGAGGAAAACCAGCTGTACAGAGAAAGAGAAAACAAATGTAGGAGGGAATAATCTGCTGCTCCTGAGACTAAAAAAATGACTTCTAGAATGTAAGGTTATATAACCTAAGTCTTCAGAGAACCATTTTGGTTCTAAATCAAAAATCAAAATTTGTTACTGGTGGTTTATGTAAAAGAAGTAATAGGATAGGAGCCCAGGTCAATTAAAGATGTGATGAGCCAATGTAAATTTTTTTTTAATTTTTATTTATTTATTTATGATAGTCACAGAGAGAGAGAGAGGCAGAGACATAGGCAGAGGGAGAAGCAGGCTCCATGCACCGGGAGCCCGACGTGGGATTCGATCCCGGGTCTCCAGGATCGCGCCCTGGGTCAAAGGCAGGCGCCAAAACGCTGCGCCACCCAGGGATCCCAGCCAATGTAAATTTATTGAGAGGATCACTGAGTTTGTGCTAGATATCAGAATACCCACAGAAGCTAAAGCTCTAATTGCTCCTCTCTGTGATAGTTTATCTATAGTTTGAGACCTGAAAAGTTAATTATTCTAGTGTTTCAACATTGAGATTATGTTCCATTCATTTATTTTTTTTCACTTAAAATTTTAATCAGATATGAGTCTGATACCTACTTATATCTTAAAATTGTTTTTATTCCTTATAAATAAGACAGCTTAAATTGTGAAATGCCCTTCCTTTCATAAGACTATTAAAAATATTTGCTATTGGAGCACCTGGTTGCCTCAGTTGGTTGAGGATCTGCCTTTGGCACAAGTCATGATCCCAGGGTCCTGGGATTGAGTCCTGAGTTGGGCTCCCTGATCAGTGGAGGGTCTGCTTCTCCCTCTTCCTCTGCCCTCCCCCCACTCATGCGGTCTCTCTCTCTCTCTCAAAGAAATAAATAAAACCTTTAAAAAATATCTGCTACCTGGGGCAGCCCCGGTGGCTCAGTGGTTTAGCACCGCCTTCAGCGTGATCCTGGAGACCTGGGATCGAGTCCCATGTTGGGCTCCCTGCATGGAGCCTGCTTCTCCCTCTGCCTGTGTCTCTGCTCCTCTCTGTGTGTGTGTCTCTCATGAATAAGTAAAATCTTTAAAAAAATAAAAATAAATAAAAAATATCTGCTACCAATTTTTCTATGACGAATCCTAATTTACATCACACAAACAAAGAATGACTGGTCTACAGTATGGACATATATAGGATGAGACAGAAATTTGGGCACAGTTTTTTAAATTTGAAATGTCCGTTCAGATTCTTTATACCTTTTGACACATTTCAGCAATGTCTCACATTTTTAAGAGGGGAAAAAAGGTCTATAAGTCTCAAGTCAGAAATGAGCATTTGAAGTATTAATTTACTTTTTTTCTGAACAAATAAGTGCAAATATTCTCAGTTGTTTTCTCTAGTTCTTACTACATATTCTGAATAATCTTGAATTATCTTGAAAGATAATTACATGGTCATCTTTGAAATAATACTATTTCTGAATGAAAGAGTTGATTTCCAAGTGTTAGAGAAAGGAAGCACTCTGACTAGAGAATCAAGTACAATTTCTGTGAAGAGGAAAGATAGCATCTCATGTTCACACATAACCTGCTATTTCCACCTGGCCGCAGAGAAAAACACTTTAGCCACAAGCTATATATGACTTGATCACAGCAGTGCATCAAATATTGTAAAAATTTCCTTTGTTCTTTTTGTGCTGATGAAAACATAACACGTTTGAAAACAAATCCTAATAGAACCAGGACATGTTTTGGGGGATTTTGTCTCACAACTCCTCTGATAATAATCTTAAAACCAGATTTTTATGTTAACATAAAAATTTGATTTGTTGACCCTGAGATGGCAATATAGATTGAAACAATGTAGAAATAATTGCAGTCTAGTAAAAAGTGTTTTTGTTACTAATGAAATACATAACTGTGAATCATAGAATTTGAATGTGGGAAGAGATAATGAAATGGACTATATTTGTAACTTTAGAGCTGAAATCATCCATAGATACAAGCATTGTTCCAAATTTGTCATCACAGTTTTTAAAAAGTACAGATTACTGTTCTTCAACCCAGAAGATTCTAATCCAATAGACTTGGGACAGTATATGGAAATATATACATATATATATTTTTGAGAGAGAGAGAGAGAGCAAGCACAAGTGCCTGTGCTTTAAAGTTGGAGGAGTGGCAGAGGAAGAGGGAGAGAGAGAGAATCACAAGCAGGCTCCACACTCAGCATGGAGCCCCACACGGGGCTTGGTCTTACCACCCTGAAATCATGACCTGAGCTAAAATCAAGAGTCCGAGACTTAACCTACTGAGCCATGCGGGCACCCCTGTGCCCCTGGGAATATTTATTTCATACAAAAACCCCAGATTATTAAGACACACGTTGTAATATGGAACCATTGATCTAAACTAATAGTTCGTTTCTGAAAAAGAAAAGAAAAAAAAATTAAGGTCTTAACTGGTCACCCAGATAACTGTGATAAAGAAGAAACTGGAGCACAGTGTACCTACAGAGGCATTCTTCTTATCATACAATATTGCTCTATTAATTATTGCCTATGTTATTATAGAAGTGACTCTTTTATTCCAATAAATGTACTTTGACTAATATGAAATTGATAGCTTAAAGAGAAGTTATTTTTATTTCCACAAATACCTCAATCTCTACTAGCTAGGTTATATGCCAGGTCATATTTTCCTTCAGTATCCAAATCAAAATATTCCTAGCTCTCTCTCTCTCTCTCTCTCTTTTTTCAACAGAAGAAAGTCGGTATTTACAAGGTTTCTCTTCCCATACCTGATTCCAAGGAGAATTTTATCTTTTTTTTTTTTACAAATATGCATTAAATGTTTATTACTGCAGCCAAGATGGTTCTGCAAAGTAAAATTGAACTACAAAGAGGTTGAGTAGCTCGCCCAGAGTCTCAGAAGAAATGAGCAGAAAGTCAAGCAAGGCCTCCCACAGGCAGTCTGGTTTCTACACTTAATCCTAAACCACTACCATCTGAAGCTCTTGGCAAAGCCACTCACCTTCTAAGCAAAGTGAGAGGAGCCCTCCGTAGAGGTTGAGGTCACTATCTCTACCTTCCTCTTGGTTTCGAGGTGCTGCTGCTGATGCACTACCCTCAGGGAAGCCAGCCCCATGGAGCCCACGGTTTGGAGCTGTCCTGGCAGATAAGGCAGGAGAGAATTCAACCAAAG